>NC_080865.1:30650047-31259266 GCF_030435755.1 Ochotona princeps | reverse complement strand
GCCCTCCAGGAACTTGGTGTTGCTATGCCTGCACTGCTTGTCAGTGTTGGCAAAGTTGCTGTCATGTTTCATGGATGTCTCCAAATCACAGACGTAACAGCACAAATTTGCAGCTGAAATGTGCCTTGTCTGCAGCTTTAGTCTCCACCTGATACCATTGCTGCAGCCCTCTGCAGGCACACTGGCTCAGGGCCTCATCTGGTCTTTAACTGCTGTTTCCGCAGCTGTTGTAACCACCTCTCTAACCTGTGCACCAATCCCCTTAAGAAGGGGAAGTGAGTGTCTGGCCTTGGACAGAGCTCAGAATAATTGCTGTCAAACTGTTCTTCCTTCTATTCTTTTTCCCGTCTCTGTTTACTTCAGATCTCTGCCTGTGAATCCATATTATTTTCTGCCCAGAAGAAATGAGAAGCACTCACGCCACATCATCAGCTCTCAACTGGGCATCTTACTGAGTATTCTTTGTCTCTTCTAGGGCAGTCATCAGGTCCTGTTCTAGAGTCCCAGCCTGTGGCGAACTGGCATTATTTCTTCCCCAAGGCAGTTAGCAACACCCAGTCTGCCGTCTCTGCCATTATGTGGGCATCTCTCTGCTGAGACATCTCCATGAAGCCAGGCATGGTCTTTTTATAATAATGAATGAGTCATATACGCCAACCTATTTTGGGGGCACAGCCACCAATTGATATAAACTTGTAGCTATTCACTTGTGAATTTCACACAGGCTTGAAGAGAATGCTGTTTACAGCACCAAAGTGTATGCCTATACTGGAAGCCTCCAGCACTTCCTCTACATGGAATAGATTTTATACCAGGGTGTCAATGGCAACTGTGCCTTCATGCTTCTGCTTCAATGCTATAAGAAACATCCATCTCACCTGACTATCTATGGTTCAAATTTCTTCCTTTTCTAAGACTTTTCTAAGGCTTTGTACCTCTTAGATTTTTCACAGATCTGGGGAGGGGAGACAAGACATCAGGAACACCAACACAGAATACCATGGCATGGCTGGAGGCCACATGTCTTCTGGCTGGGCACTGGGGGCACTTAGTCATGAGTCCAGCCAGCTACACCTTATGTCACATCTCAGTTTGGCTACACACAGCAGGTAGTTTGAAGAATACCAAAGGAGCTATATTTAGGGGAGGGATAATTTTTATTCAGCAAACATGGCAACAACAGCAGCAGCATTAGCAACAGCAGTAGCGATATCAGAACAGTTTATTAGTTGGCATTGATGGGGAATTTCCACAATAGTGGCCAGTATGCAAATAGTTATCCAGCAGAAAATGTATCAGCGTTTTTGGGACTGCTGACTGGTAGAAAATGTTGCCATAGAGACACAGATAATAGAGCCCGACAGCATGCTGCACAACAGTGTTGTTCAATTCCTTTTTCAACATTAACCATCAGAGAATTGCTTTAAGTTACACTAGAGCCTCAGAAGGATTTTGCTAGTCTTATACAGCCATAGGCCAAAGAATCCCCACCCCAGGCTTACAGTTAAGGTTGTGCACAAGGAGGGATGTATTGTTAATGTTGCAGGGGCACTTTACTGAAGATCCTCACAGATCACTGTGGTGGTGTTGTGAACAGTATGCATGTTTGAAATTATTTTGATATAAACACAGATCCCAGCATTGAATTTGCTCCTGTATTTCTAGAAGGCAGGGCAGCCATATCCAAGGTTGGCCCTCTGTTCCCAGTGCCTACCACTCCCTTTCTGTTCTCCAGCTATTGGCAGTTGGTTCCCAGGGTCCCGATAAAGAACACAAATCCAGTTTTCCAACCTGGAAATGAGGTGGAAATGGCCTCCTGGGGTCCAAAATGAATCCAGTCTCACTTTTTGTTTATAACCAGTTGTCCCTGTTCTGCCCAGGGGCTTCAACCCACTTTTTCTGGGCCTGCCTTCCCTGTCTGCTAACATCAGTCTGCATGTGACCATGGGGCCCTGGATTGCAAGTCTGGGTTGCACTATGAGAATGTCATAGGCACAATCAGTTCCTGGTTCCACATGCTGTGTAGAACTCAACAGGTAAGACTCTGCTGCAGTGACCAAGTACTTCAGGATTTATAGCCTGGGGCACTACCAAAAACTATTTCCAACCCACAAGCACCATCCTTAGCTCAATCTGTCTAAGGCCAGTCATGATGACAGCTGATTCCTATGGGCCAGTTACCTGGGTAAGTAGTAAAGTCTGAGAGCAAGACTGAGCCTCAAATGTGACAGAGCCAGATGTGAACCTCCTAGACTTCCTCTCCTCTGCCCTAATAGAAACTACTGGACTCACCCAAACAGTACATGTCCTCTGGATATGGCACCACTCTGGCTTGTGAACAGAAGCTCAATTGTGCTGCAGCGTAGGGTTCCTGGGGGTCAGAGTTTCCACTTCTAAATTCCCTTTGATGCTGATATCAACAAGACATCCATGATCTGTGTGTGTAGCTGGAAGCTAAAAACATTATTCTCAGATTCAGACTGGAGTGCTGTTGGTTGGTGTGTTCCCTACTGTAGCCACTGAATCTAATGAGGATCTGACGGTGAATGTAGGCCCATTTTGGATTGAGTGCACTCATGACTATAATTTGATTTCTAAGTATCACACAGAGGAGTATAATTTCTAGATTGGGGACTGATGACTGACCTACTTGGTTTCTTGCCCGCAATGTATAAGACTGGATTGAGTTCCAGGCTGCTGAGTTATGCCTCAACCAGTGAGCAGATGGGACTTAGCAGCAGATAGATCTTTACTCTCTTCCTTTCCATTTTTGCCTGCATTTCAAACTAAAATGCAAAGCAGTAACTTAAACACAAAGTAAAAGAGAGAAATCTGCCAAGAATTAGGGCTGTGGAAAGGAATAGGAAACATTAGGGCCACAATAAGGAGTCAATGAAAATGAAGAGGGTATTTGCAAAAGGCAGATGGATCATTGTGTTTGAAATGCCAATATATATGAAATATATGTATGTATATATATACACACATATATATATACATTCATACATATATTCAATATATATGAAGATGTGAACAGTAATGTTATTACTCAAGGAATTCCACATTACAACGTAGCTGGTGTATTTAAAATGTTACCACGTTGGCTAATATAAAATGCTGCTGAGATGTAGGTCAACTAAAACATTGAAACACCTTAGGCATCAGTGTTCGCTGGTGCAATCACTTGTGAAAAAACTCAACACAATCTGATAGAGGTGGAGGTATGCTTTTCCTGAGTCAAAAATTCCATTTACAGGCAGAAAGAAAGGTTCACACACATTTTTAAGGCTGACATGGAAAATAATTCACGTTTCCCTTACAGGAGAAAAACAGCAAAGGTACTCAGGGCCACTGACCCCAGGCACGTGGAATAGTTAGTCGTTCTCCTGAAATTAGAGCTCTCACAATGTGAGTGGCATTGCCTTGGAGAAAGCTTACCTAGGGGAGCCCAGAATCATGAACAGCACTGTGTTCTAATTCCTTCAAAGAGTAAGCGCCCAAAGTCCAGTCAGCACAATAGGAGATCAGATAGAGATATACCAGTCTTGAGGAATACTACACAGCAATGGCAATGCCAAGCAGCTCCCAAGTGCAACCATATGCACGAATGTCGTGCATGACATCTGAGCACAAACCAGACACATTATAAATTATTTCCTAACTAAAAAACCCTAAGGGGTAAACTCAGGAACATACAGTTAGGAATATAAAGAAATGTATAAAACTGTCTTAATAAAAGGCTTGAAAACTGAAGACAAGTTTTGGGCAGAGATGGCTTCTGAAGAGATGAAAGTAGTGGGATCCAGAAGGCACTGTAGACCTGGTTAGTTGACTGTGTCCTGTGAATTAACACCTTCATGAACAATTGCTAAGAGAATGGAATAAAGCCAATCTGCAGCTTTACCTCAGACCCATCCCTAACAATAAGAAATTCCCCAAGAAGAATTCTGCAAGTCCTACATGAACACCTGAACTCCAAGAGTCCAAAAACAATCCCCACTGTACCCTGCCTGACCTTGCAAGAGGCCAATCTGGTGTCACTAAACTCTCACGATGGCACCCTCTATGTCATTCAGGTGCTCAGAGACATGGTCCACAACCCCATCTTATTGCCTTTGCTTGACCACCAAGCCATTACGTCCCTTTCTGGTGAGCACCCCAACACGAGTCATTCAATTCGAGAATGCTAGTCCTCCATTATTTCTGGCTCCCTAAAGTGACTACGGACATGTACCCTGCGGATCTCCTGCCCCAGGAGGCACATTTGCTAACAAACTCCACTCCCACTTCCCTGGCATACCCCAAGACTGTACCAACAGTAGGGAATCCACAGCGACATGAAACCTCTGGAGAAGCCCTTGTCCTCAACTAGCACACACCTGCTCCTTTAAGGCCTTGTTGGCCAAAGATCTGGACCCTGAAAGGGAGGGGAGTGCTGGACTGGATGTTCCTGAAGATGCTGCGTAGGCAGGGCTTCACCTGGAGAATGCTCAGTTGCAGAGCAGGTCTTCCTTCACTAGCCAAAGCAAGTATGCGCACTGCAGTTGTGGCTGCTTTAGAGTCCTTATTCTTCCCTACCAAAGCCACAGTAACTCCCCATGGGGGCTGTCTCCTAGCCTCCATCTTCTCTCTCCAGACTATGTTGACTGATGGCCAGGCTGATGATATCATGAAGGGATGGTACAACAAGGAAGTTGCTAAAAAGAGCTGACTTGTCCCTAGAAGAGAGAGGGGTTGCTGCTGAGATCAGAGGTGGAAGGTGCTGAGCAAGGGAGGTGAATAAGCAAATGTGGTATTGAGTTTCGTGTTCTGTCTGGGGCAACTATGGTAGGAGGAAGTCAAATGATTTTGAGGCCGTGTACTACCAATGGGATGGATGTGCTCCACTTCTAGCAGTGGTAAGATTACTTTGGAAATCTGTCAACAGCCTCCTGTATTCCTTTGGACTACTGTTACTGTGTCTCATGCAGTGGACTCACACTCCATGTTGCAATTGCTTATTTCATTACTGATGGGAATTTACAACATCTTCAGGTTTTTTCACTGGCTATCAACTTTGTACAGTAGACACACCAGGAACTCTGTGGAATATGGACCCAGCAGCAGCTCAGGATCATTAAGAGAATGGGAGTCTTCCAATTTGAGATTCTTAACTCACAGCGTCTCCTCAGGGGACAGGTGCTTAGTTTACATGTTATGACCGTGACTGTGATGTAGCAAACTTCTGCAGACTGGCTGGCTATACCCGTGATGACCTGTAGACTGTTTATGCTACAGTGGAGTTTTGAGGCAGTGTAGATGCTGAAGTGGTGGGGTTGTTGCCATCCAAGTGGGAGGCATGGAGTGAATTTTCATCTCCCTGGTTCTGACTTCTGTTGTACTGGTCTTTGGGATGTCAGTTAGAGAAATAAGGCATCTCTCTCTCTCTCTCTCTTTCTGTGTGTGTGTGTGTTTCTGTGTGTTGTGATTTTTCTCCTTCTCTAACAATAGTTTTTAAAATAGCAGTGACTCAAGAAACAGATTTTATGCTTAAGACTGGTAAGTCAAACAAGCTTGTGAGTTTTTGCATATCTCGTGCCTGATTTTTATCCTGAGTACACATGAATGGCAGGTGTTTACAACATGGACAGGCAAGCAGTTCCGTTAAGATTAATCGATAATGCTTAGCCTAGTGTGGACATGCATGCAATGAAAGTATAACCTGTATTTTGAGGATTCTGGCAAGTTCCATTCCCTAATGTCTGCTTCTGTCTTTTCCCAGACAATGGACAAAAGCAGAGAATGGCTCACAATCTGTCACTCTGCCACCTTTGGAATGCTCTTGCTTTTTAAGTGTAGCAATTCAGCATACAGTCTGATACTGTCCCCCTGTGCATTCATGATAAGCGATGGTAAATAAAAAATTTCTAGGGGTGCATTTGACTATTTAAAAACCTGCTTCTGTGAGTGCACAGCAGGTTCCTGCCAATGGAACATTTGGTTACATATCCAAATGAAGCAGCTGCAATACCTCCAGGTGATAAATTCTAAAGCGTCCGGCATGTGTACAGGGAAAATGAAGACCAACCCCTGATCATTGGGAATGGCCATCATTGTTCCTTTTGGTATCAGGACATAAATCCACATGGCAAATGGGTGTTTGCAAATCGTTTGTGCTGAGTGGGATTCACAGTCATCATCACTTTAGTTCTCCAAAGGCCCTACGAGAGATACTTTCATCTCCCCCACCTCAGCTGTACATCGGGTAAACCAAGACTCCGAGACCCGGCTGTCCTTTGAAAGCAGGTGCCAGGACAGGAGGAGCTTGAAGGAAAGAGGTGCAAAACAGCCTGGACACTCAATACCCGCCATATGAGTGGCTTGTGACCTCCTCATCAGACGCCATGATTGGCTGCGGATTGAGTGTCCTCTTGCCTGTTGGCTGGGGCCAGCGTGGGGCCGCCCCCGGGGAATCTCACTGGATTGGCAGGAGGCCAACCAATGAGAACAGGGCTGCCGACTGCGGAATGCACACAGGGAAGCCTCGCGTTGTTTGAGGAGGTTCCCGCGATCCTGGAGGTAACAGCCTCCGGGAGTCCTGGCGTCTGGTGCGAACCTTCCAGCTCTTTCCGTGAGGGTTATGATCCACGCCAACCGTCTCCCCTCAGCCAGGGCTTCCTAGGCTGGCAACATGAGCTCTCAGAGTAAGGTGTCTGGTTTAGGGGACAGAGTCGGCCACATAAGGGGGGAGCAAGCAGGTCCTGGCAGCCCTTGTGCCTCTCAGGCACGGGAACCAGGCTCGGACTTGGGGCCTCCAGGGAGGGGCGAGGGCAACGGCAGAGATCAGGGCCAGGATTTAGGCGACGGCGCAGGGCAGTGCAGGCCCTCAAGCCCCTTGGCCTTCAAGTGGCTGCTGGACTTGGACTCTGCGTCTGAGTCCGAGGCAGAAACGATCCAGATAGAACTGTCAGAGCTTTGGAGTAGCCAGGCCTGGCCCGGGACTTCAGCCCCCGATGGGCAGGATCCCGTGGATGACGTGACCCATATTCCTGAGCCATGGGGGGCGTACAGGCAGTCAGGGAGAGACCCAGATGTTCGGGCCGAACGCAGAGTGCCCAGCATAGAAAGCGGCTGCCCTGAGGCAGCCTCCGTTTGGGAACACCCCCAGACGGACCCAAGCGGCAGAGGTGAGCAGGGCCCAAGCTGTGTGGAGTCGCTCCGGCCTTGTGCTGGCCCTCAGCACGATAGTGTCCCCAGCAGAGGCCAGTCCCAGGACTGTGCGGTCATTCGCTGGATAAGCGGAGGCCCCACCCAAGGCAGGATCCCTGTAGAAGCGGCAGCGAGCCCCACATACTCAGCTTCCCAGGCCAGGGAGAAGTTCCCTCACGAGCAGTCGGGAGCTCCCCTGACCGCCGCTCCCCGGGATCTCACCTGGGCCACGCAAGTGCAGACAGTGGGAGAAGCAGGGCCCGGTTTCTCCAAGGAAATGCAGGGTGTTGTGTCCCAAAAGGGAGGGCACACGCCCAGACACCTGACAGCTGCTGGCACGGAGCCCGCTGGCACGGAGGCTGCTGCCCCAGTGACCACTTCCCGGGCCAGCCCTAGGAAGAAAGCTGGTCAGAAGAAGAAGGCCTCACGTGCTGCCCCCCAAGTTGTCCTGGGGGGAGCCTTTCCTCCATGGGGGTACAGGGGGTTAGCAGGTCCGGCAGATCCCGCCACCATCCCCCCGGTGCTTGGTATTTCGCTGCTGGAGAAGCCCAGTCCCTCTTCTACGATCCCTTCAAAACCCAGACAGCCCCAGCAGGGTGACTCTGGGAAGAAATCTGGGGCCAGCAGGAAGTCCCAGCCTGCAGCTGCAAGACAGGCCCGCCCCAACAGAGATCCTCTGCAAAGGGCTCAAGTGAGTATGCCCTCGTCCTGTTGCCGCTTTCCTTCTGTCCCCACTACTTCACTTCTAAGCCCACCGCACAATTCTGTGTACCTCTCGGCCCATCCTCCTTCACCTCTCTTCTCCGACACTCAACCAGCATTCGCTGACTCACCCCTCTTGTCTCTGTACCTTCACAGGGGATTGCCCTTTGGATTGCTTTGTCAGTATTGTACAAATCGGTGCCCTTGTGATAGGGACAAAGCTTCAGAGGGTTCTCATGTGTGCCAGGCACTGTCTTTGATACTTTGCCCATTTCCCACCACCTTGACAGAGAGGGAATTGGAGAGAAGGCAAGGTGGCCAGTAGATGTTACCTCTGCCTCCTGATCCCTCCCTCTCTAACTCTTTCTCCCAAGTCTTTCTGGCAGGAGAGCTGGCCTTCTCATCACCTCTAATCGTCTGTCTCTGCTCTGACTCCTGCGCTGTGGCTGACTGAGGAAGAAAGAGTTGGAAACATGGGCACACAACTCCCCTGCCTACTTCTCAGTATCACTTAGCCCTAGATACACAAGCCTCAGTGGCACTCAGGCTCCAGTCCAATTCAGAAATGCTTCTTTTAGCTTCCAGCACAAGTGACAGAGTCACCCTCCGGGTATATGCGTCATGCAGAATTCCGCTGTGCCCATGCTCATACCCAAGACCACAGTGTTCCAGAAAACTTGCAGCCTCGGGGGTCCAGCCCAAGACACCATCAGCCTATAGGCCCTGCACACTCTGGTGAGTCTCATGGGTTTGTACAGCGGAGGGCGAGTGGGACCAGTCCAGGAAACCTGTAATACTGTCACTTTTGCGGGTTCCAACTTGCTCCCGGATTTGATGCTTCTTCAAGCAGCCTGCTCAGTGCAGCTGTCATCATGCCTGGGCACGTCATCTTCTGAGTGAGATTTGTGAGGTAGGAAGGGGAGTTCCCTGGTGGTACTCCAAGCTGCAAAACAGAAGTAGAGTGAAACAATGCCTTGCTGGTAAGATCATCCCTAAAGTTCACTGTGGCTATGGTTCTGCTTGTGTGCAAAACAGAGGTACAACTCTCAGTGCCATAGTCAGTGTGGGCTGACGCTGGGGGCAGGGAAGACAGCCCAGCAAGAGGGTTAGGGGAGCTCCCTTGCCCTGGGAAGATCAGGGACTACTTTTTGCCTGCAGAGGTGAGGCTGCCTTACTTCGCACCATGCCAGGCCCTTTCCACCCCAATTCTTGGATGGAAAGTTGAATTTTGTTTTCTCTTTCAGGACACCAGGAATCACATGTCCATCCTCAAAGATCAAAAAGGCGACAATTACCACCTGGAATAGAGGGCTGTCCTCGGGTAAGTCTATTTCTGGCTCCTAGAAATGCGGGACCAGGCCAGACAGTGGGATACATGACTGGTGTGTGTTCTACTCACCATCGCACATCACAGGAGAGATGGCCTCTCCTCTCCAGTTAGGATACCCTGCAGTCTTGGCCTCTGGGGTGTGGGAAGGAGTAAAGGAGGGATCATCATTGAAAATCGGGGGTTCAGGGACACCAATGTATACTGATCATTTCTCGCTCACTCTCTCTATGTGTCCTCTCTGTCTCTCCCTGCTGCCGCTCTCTCTGCTGATGGCTGGACCAGTGCATCGCACTAGAGAAAGAAGCAGAGGATCTTAGAGAACGAATAGGTACTATAACCTGTGGGCTGGGGCCAGGGGTGGGATTGAACAGAGGCTAGCTTTGAATATGTGCAGCTGCCTGGGATTAAGTGAATGTGGGAAGAAACACACTGCCTGAGCTGTGCATCCCCTTGGCTAAGGAGACTCAGAGACCTCCTACCATTAGGACGTTTAGAGCTACCTCCTGTTCTTCCCCTGGAAGTGCAGCATGCCCTGGATATCAGGGTTTCTGCTGTTAACTGTTAGCTTGATGGCTTTCCTGGTGTTTTCTGAATGGCTGTGGCATGGCCCAAAGTTTGAGAACTGCTGGCATGATTTTTTCTCATTAAGAGGACACTTCTATACGTAATGCAGGTGCGGGGTGAGGGGGTTAGTCACAGGGCTGTTTGCATGTGGGCAATTTAGACAGAGGGGCTGGGCAGTCCCACTTCTCTACCACTGGGCCTTAAGGACAGAAGACCATTTTTCCTTCTGAATATATCTACAGTGCTCTGTGGGGTCTCTGTTTCAGATGTGATGCGGTCTCTTGCTGAGAGATATCAGACCCTATGACGTGAGTGTTACACATCATACCCCTTTCCATGACCCTGACTCCTCAGCAGGGCTGCACACCTGCCCTCACTGTGCTCTGCTCCACAGGTTGAAGCGGCCTCTTCTACAAGGCAAGCAGCACCTGGAACCCGTGGAGCCCAGGAACTGGAGCCCAGCTGCTTCTCTCCAGCTCTTCTGCAGCCAGCACTTCCCCTCCTCCCCTGCTCGGAACCCTTTCCCACCCGAGTTCCCAGCATTTTCCATTTGCAGTGTTTCTCATGTTCTGTGCTCTGCCCTCTCTGCGGTTGTGGAAGTGTTGCATCTCAGAGCATTTTAGAAACCAAAGTTGTCCTGTTTTGTTCCACAGTAGTAGAGGTGGACGTGATGACAATGTATTCTGTTCGTGTGGATAGAAAATGTTAATGGAAAGGTTTTGAATGTTTTCACCATAAACACATTGTTTGTAGACAGCATCCACACATGACCTGGTATCGCATGAAAATATGCAGGCTTATGTATCTCCCGATAGTTAACAAATTATTAAAAAGCAGTACTCTTCCCTGTGTGATCTGTGGGCTTCGTGGCCAACCTTCGGCTTTCCTCTGGCAGACTCTCACACATTATTCCAACTGCAGGAATGAGTGAGCATGGTTGGGACAACCTTCTACTTTGTCAACCCTAGTCTTCTTTCTGAACTCAGTTTCCCTCTGGTGTCAGCACGCACAAGAGCACTTCAACCCGAATCTGTGGTGTCATCCTCAGTTCCTGCTCAGCCCTTGCTCCTGGAAGTCAGTTGCAGTCAATGCTAGTTTTCCCTGCTGAGCTTCAAGGTAAAGTTAGAGGCAGGATTCACATGGTCAGTTTCAGGAAAGAGAGGAGACAAAGCTGACCCTCTCTGAGCATGAGTGGTATGAGTGCGTGAGAAAAGTTTGTTTTGGTGTTTGTGAGGCAACGTGGGGGACTGTCACAAGAAGCTAGGGTTGATGTGTTGGTGATCACAGCTGCTGCATGCTTCTTACCATAGGCAGCCTACTTCCTCTTCTCTAGGGCAGGGCTTCATACTTCCTTTGGAAATGGTGAGGTTTCCTTTTGTCTGTCTGTTTGCTTTTTCTGGACAGTGGGTTTGAATGTTCAGAATGTTCCAAATCAATGCTCTTTACCCTGCCCCATGGAGCAAGTTTTCCTGGACGTGATAGTTGTGTGTTCCAGCTCAATGGTGCTGACCTCCCCTTCATGTCCCAGGACATTGTGTCTCTCCTGTGTTCTGATTTCACCTTCACTGACATGACTGGAAGTGCACCTTTCTTTCTTTCTTTTTTTTTTTTTTAAGATTTTATTGTTATTGCAAAGTCAGATATACAGAGAGGAGGAGAGACAGAGAGGAAGATCTTCCATCCGATGGTTCACTCCCCAAGTGAGCCGCAACGGGCCGGTGCGTGCCGATCCGAAGCCAGGAACCAGGAACCTCTTCTGGGTCTCCCACGTGGGTGCAGGGTCCCAAAGCTTTGGGCCGTCCTCTCCTGCTTTTCCAGGCCACAAGCAGGGAGCTGGATGGGAAGTGGAGCTGCCGGGATTAGAACCAGCGCCCATATGGGATCCCGGGGCATTCAAGGCTAGGACTTTAGCCGCTAGGCCACGCTGCCGGGCCCGAGTGCACCTTTCTTTACAGCGGCATCATGACAGACACATGGGCTATGCTTTGTGTTATCCCACCATGATGACTTCAATGTCACTTCCAAAAACAATGTTTGAGTCCCATGATAATATTATGGGGCACCCTTGATACATCTTTTTTCCTCTTTTATCTACTAAGCACACAACATGTCAGGAACAGGGTCTGGGCACAGACTACACTGCTGTCACCCAAACATGCATCTGTCCCTGTGAGTCCCTGACCTGCCGTCCCCCAATACTGACAGGACACCAACCCATGTGTCAATGTGCAGTGTTTGACAACAGTGCTACTGATGTGTGCATTCATTGTACCTTTAACATTATGTGGAGGTTATCCTTACTAATATTTAGAAAACCTTTAGTGTAAACCTATGTGCCATGCAACACACGTAGCAGCGTAACACCCCTTTTTTGTGTCCCTTTGTTGTGGCAAGAGCCTGGACTAATGAATGCCCTAAAGCACCTTGGTCTATGTATGTAAAATACACAATATTTTCACAGGAAAACAAGCTAACAACACATGATCCCATGTTGACAAATATCACAAGGATGCACCCCATTCAAGAGTTGCATGTGTCTTCTTGTGCTTATGAATAATATTTAATAGAGGTTGATTTTCACTGAAGGGGAAACACTTGACTCCTGTAGTTAAGGGGGTGAGAGAGGGGTCAAGAATCTATAATGGATTAAATGAACCAAATCCCAGAATCGATCTGCCTCTCACATGTGGTGTTCAAGCCTTAGTACAGCAGGAAGTCAGGGCTCTCAAAATAGTGGGCTCCCTGGAAGAAACTCTCCATCTTGCTCTGGGGTGGATAGGATAACTCACCAAACCCAGTGTGTGGATGAAATGACGCCATGAATGCTGCCTACATCAGAGTAACAGAGACAGACATCAAGCCAGACACATTGTCCTCTAAGGGAGAAATCTGTGACCTGAGCTAAACAAGACCTGGGAAGGATGGGTGGGCTGAGGAAGAGAAGAAAGAGGGCTCCATTTAGAATGTTGGTCCTACTTGTGGCTCCTTTCCCCCAGTATTCTTCCTCTGCCTCCCTGCCAGGACTGTGGCAAGAGCTCAGGCAGAGAGACCATCAGGCGTATGGTGAGATGCTGATGGGACTCACAGCCAGAAGCAGCACGGGTGGATCCTAAGTCATACATACCCAAACCCTTACTTGGCCAGATGGGCTGGATTTATGTGTTTAAGGCTTTGACCCTGGGCCCAGTGCTTATTTCTTAGAGCTAGTATGCACAGGAGGCTGGCATCTGGGGGAAGAAGTTTGGCAGAAGCCTTCCAGCTGGCGTTTCTGCCCCAGGGGATGTCTTAGGCTGGTTCTTCCTGGAGTAACTCCAGCTCCATGCACCACACTGCCCTTGGAGGAATGTTGTATAAACCTTATAATTGCATGTAAACTGAGTGTCTGCTTACAAAACCAGTGTGCATTTCTCGTCAGGAACAAGGCTCTATAAATCACACCCCATGCCTTGTTCCCCATCCGCTCCCAGCCCCTGCCATTGCTATAGGACACATGCCACATTTCTCAGGGCAAGGGCCAGAGATGAGAACTTAGATTTTTCTGTCTGAACAGACTGGCCTCCCTGTATTCTCTCAAAACTGTGTATTTGCCAAAGTTCAAGCCGATGTACATTATCCAGTCATATAAATTTTAAACTATATTGCACCAAGCAAATTTGTGTGTGTTTTAAAATATTTTTATGTATTTGAATCTCAGAGCAAGAGACAGAGTGTGTGTGTGTGAGAGAGAGAGAGAGAGAGAGAGAGAGAGAGAGAGAGAGAGAGAGAGAGTGTTTTTGCATTCACTAGTTCACTGCTCAAATAGCAGCAACAGATGCAGCTGAGTCTGGAGTTCCTTACAAATCTCCTGAGGATTTGTTGGGGTCCAAGGGCTTGGGCCATCCTCCACTGATGACTTAGGCCTTAATCAGGGAGCTGGCTGGGAAGAGGTGCAGCCAGGACATGAACCAACACCCATATGGAATGTTGGCACCACAGGTGGAGGATTAGCTTGCTACATGCCATGGCAGTCCTACCAACTCACACTTTTAATTCCATTTTCCAAATTTTATTCTTTTTTAAAAATTGTTTTAGGTAAAAAAAAATTGTTTTAGGTGGTGTTTACATAGTTGATCAGGGTAGGAAGGATCTAAGATTAGGGAGAAGTGGGTGTGATCATTGTTTCCAAACTTTCTATTTCTTCTTCCCATTTCTGGGGGAGGGGAAGATAAGGAGATAGGCCATATCCATCCTCCCAACCATCCCAGTACCCGAGGATGGAGAAGGGCCACCCAGTATCAACCCAGGGTCACAATGTGGCACATGCTCTGAGGGTTCTTCCCAGATGGATGCTATAGTTCAGAAATGCTGTCGATCTCACTGATCTGTGGATGAGGAATCCCTTGAATGTCCATTGACTGCCCAGATATTCACTTCATTTGTCTGGGGTAGTTGTCCATATGTTCTGTTTTCCATTCTCTTCTTTGGTATCAGGTGTCCTCTGCAGGCCCCAATGGGCTACCATGTTCTCTGTGGGCACCATGGTCTGCTGTCCAGTCACTCCATCCTCTAAACTGAGAAGGACCAGTTCTCATAGGTGGGCTCATGGACCTGGACCAGGTGAACCAAGCCCCACAGGACCCCACATACATGGTGCTCAAGGACCCAGTTCCTACCACACAGGCGGGCCCAGTGACCTGGGCCAGGAGACCCAAGCCCTGCAGGACCCTCCACCCCCAAGAAACACAGATCTGAATCCCACTACACAGGTGGGATCTGGCACTTAGCACCTGGGCCAGAAGACCCAGGCCCCTTCAGATCCTGCATCCCTGGGCCTCACGAATCTAGCACCCACCATGCAGGTGGTAACCAAGGACCTGAGCCATGTTACACAGAATGCCCTGGGCTCCCATATCTGGGGTTCATGGACCTGGCATTCACAATGCAGGCAGACTGAAAGCCATAGATCACATGACACAGGCCCCACCGAGGCCCCAACCCCCGGGGCTCATGGATCCACACTCATAGGCTGAAAGTCCTGGGCCACATGACCCAGGCTGTACTGAATCACACTTGAACATGAGTAGCTGAAGCTGTGGAAAGCCGTTTACACTTGAGGAAAGCATAATAGAAAGCTATTGTGCTTCCCGGCTGACATGTTTTTGGATTTCTCCTAATACTCTTAAGACACTGCTAGTGCTAGAAAAATTCCTAGATACACATCTCCACAATAGAGGTGCCAATCTTTTTTGTTATTGTTGCACCAGACCTTCCATCCGTTGGTGTACTCCCCAAATGCCTGCAGTGGACAGAGCTAAAGCCGATCTGAAGTCGGTACCCAGGAGCTCCTTCTGGGTCTCGCACTTGGGTGTAGGGCCCAAGGACTTGAACCATCTTCTGCTGCTTTCCAGGCCACAATCAGCGGAGCTAGCTCGGAAGTGGAGCAAGCGGGACACGAACAGTGTCCCTGTGGGATGGCGGCACTGGCAGCAGATGACTAGCTTGTTAAGCCACGGGGCGATCTTGTCAATGGTGCTGGAACACCGGGGTGCAGGGGGAGGGAGGGGAGTGGCGTGTGCTGATTGGCCAGGGGATGACCAATGAGAAGGAACGTGAAATGAACGTGAAATGCACAGAAGCCTCACGTGGTTTGAGGAAGTTCCCACAGACCCTTGCGGGTAACGGTTTTCTGGTGCGTTGCTCCTGACGCGCCCTCAGAGCTTTCCTGAAGCCAGGATCCGGACCACGTGGGCCGGCTGCCCCCGGCCAGGAAAGGGACATGAGCTCCCGCAGTGAGACGTCTAGCTTTAGCGACGGTATGATCCCAGAGAACGAGGAGCAGGCCAGTCACAGCAGCCCCTTGGGTTTGGGGATCCTGGCCCCCCGGGAGGGCCAGGGCTAAGGAGGGGTCTGGGGTGAGAAGGTTCAGGCCCACACGCCCTCACAGTGGCGGCTGCAGTCGGACTTCGGGTCTGAGGCTCAGGGGAAATGATCCAGAAAGAACTGGCAGTGCTTTCGGGCTGCCAGGCGAGGCCTGCCACCCTCTCCACTGACACAGAGCATACCCGAGGGTGCTGTGGGCTCTCCCTCCCATTTCCCTGAGGCTTGAACAGTCGTCCTGAACCCTCTGAGTGATGTGTGTGCCAGGTCTATGTGCCGATTTCTGAGCAGAGCGAGCAGCGCCACAACGCAGTGGTCATTTGGGCGCACTTGGAGGCAGACCCAGTTAGAGGCACACAGGGCAGGATCTCCTAGACTCACCACGGTCTGTGCTGCCACTAGGCACAGCAGTGCCCCTCAGAAGGCCATGGCCAGGCTAACAGCAAGAAAAGAGGTAGCATGCAGTTGGAGCATCAACACCCATGTCCAGCACATGCACCTCTTGGTTGGGATACCTTCTGACCCCAAGTCCTCTGCTGAGCTGAGGGAAGGGAATGAAGCCCATGAGGGTGAGCACTCGTTAGGAAGGAGCCCATACCAGGGGCAACAGCTCTGAGGAACCAGCAGCAATCCCCAGACGCTCGACTTAGCATGACTGGAAACTTTCACAGATGTGAGGGGATGCCTCCCTTGAACTCTGCTTCGGGGGGTGGGAAAGGGTCGGGGTGGGAAAGGGTGGACGCACTTGGACCATGAAAAGGCAGGCAGTGGGAGGGCTGGGTTCCTCTTTGTCTAAGAAAATACACAGTGTGATTTCCCACACAGGTGACAGGCCCAGCTCCCCAGATGCTGCCAATTCTGCTGTTGCTGCTGCTCCTGTTGCTGGTGCCGAGGGCCTGTCCCAGGCCAGTCCTACACAGAGGGAGGCCCAGGAGAAGAAATCCTTAGGTGTTGATGCAGAAGTTCTCCTGAGGACAGCCTTTGCTCCATGGGCACACAGAGAGTCAGCAGCTTCCGTGGAACCATACACCTACCCTCCAGTTTGTGTGAAGCCCGGTACCTCTCTCCCTGACCTCTGGAGAGATGGACCATCCAAGCAGGACATCGCTAAGAAGAAATTTGGGAACAAGAGGAAGAATGTCCAGCCTGTGTTCGGAGGAGCTGGTGACCAAAACAAAGAAGCAGTCCCAAGGACCCAAGTGAGTAGGACTTCTCTTCCTCCTCCTTTGCCTCTTATTCCTCCTATGTAGCCCTTCCTCCTTGCCTACAATACATCACTTCAATCCTGGTCCTTCTGCCCATGCCATGTTATGCTAAGTCCTGACCACATCTCATCATGGTTGTACACACACAATCTTCTCTGTGATTCTCAGTGAAATCCTGGCCTAATCTGAGAAAATTTTGTTTCAGCCCTCAACAAGCAAACCAGTAACATCTGGTCATCTTGAACAATTCAGAAGTAAGGCCCCTAACACCAAAGACCGCCACATTGGGGACAACTGGCAACCTTTATCCATGATTCAGGAAGGCACCACATCCAAAGGCCCTACACTCTCTGGTGAGTTTGGATTCAATGGAGGGAATAGGGCTCTAGTCACTTCTGGTGGCTCAGTTTTGTTCCCAGGCTTCTCTGCCTACCCATACAGCTTTCCCACAGGAAAGTGGGTGTCACAGGGCTGTTCTAAGTCCACATCCCCTCTTGCATAGGGTTTGTGAAATAGGGGTTGTTTGTGATAGTGTCCCAACCTCTAAATCCAGAATTAGATGGTCAGTGAAGCAGCGCTTCCTGCTGTGTCCTGCATAGCTATGTGGCTTCTCCTAAGAGCTTTCCAAGGCTGTGGCTGTCCTAGAGTAAAACAGAGCCAGATAGGCGTCCACAAAGATGCATGAGCCAACACTAAGGGATAGGAAATAACAAAAAAAAAGAAGAAGAAGAGCCCCTGGGCAGAGTAAGGGCAACTTGCTACCTTCAGAGGGTAAGGCTGCCTCACATTAGAACTAGCTAGTCCCTTTCACCCTTAATCTCAGGCTGGGAAGCTGGATTTTTGAATTATCTTCCAGGTGATCTGGAGCCATTCGTCCATCTTCCAAGACCAGAGAGTAAGCAGATGGCACCTGGAAGACAGGAGCATCCTCAGGTAATCTCTGCTTCTGCGGTTCCTAGAAATGCAGACCCAACTACATGGTGGGATCCCTGTCCATGTTAGACTGACTCCTGAGTCATTATTTACCATCCTACACCACAGGAAAGAGGGATCCTCATTTCCATGTATAGTACTCAAATCCAGTATAGCCACTGGGCTGTGGAAGCTGCCACATGAAAAGGCCAAGGGCATGGATGGAGATAAAGGAAGCCATAATATGGTCACCATTATTTTCCTCTGGTCTCTACTGGGCCATTTTTTCATGTCACAGAAGGAAGAAAAAGATCTAGGAGAGAAAGTAGGTTTGTTGAACCTTGGGCTGGACTGGGCTGGGGCTATGATCAGGGCTGGAGCAGAACATGGAGAGTTTGTGCATGTTTCAGGCTGTGGGGCAGCAGTGGGGTTGGCATCACTGGGACTTGTGTTCCTTTCAGGAGAGCCAAAGAGGCCTAGCTCCGATGCTTCTGTGCATTTACATCAGGAGTGGAGAACTTTTTGTGTGCCAAGGACCACTTGCATATTTATAACATCTATGGATCATACAAAATTATCAAATAAAACTAATCCTGCTGTAGATTTATTAAATGTCAAGTTCTGCCTTCAGTTGTCTTGGTAGGGCCAGGACAAATAGTTTTTCTGAAATCACACAACCTGCAATGCAGAGTTTCATCACCCCTGGTTTACCTATTAGGGGCAGTTAGGAAAGTGCATTGTCAAAACAGCACTAGAACTTTGCCAAGATTTCCAGACCTCACTTTCTTTAGGAAACTTAAAGCTACTGCGTGTTTTGCCTGGAACTGCTTGCTAAGCCTCATGTGTTTTTCATGTTGTTTGAGTGTTTGCTTTTTAACAAGTTCTGAATGGTTCTGATATGATCCAACATTTGATGACAACTTATCCATTCTCTTGCTTATTACAAGATGATCCAGCATGTAGCACAGAAGATGGGTGGATGGATCTGTCCCAGGGTGTTTGCATGGGTTGGCGGGATTATAGATAGCAGAGCTATGTGATCCCTTCCCCATCCCTAGGGACACAGCTCCAAGTGTCTAGTTGTTGGCCAATGTCTGGTGTGTCTTATTGTATGTCTGTCTTTCAACAGTGATGTGATCTGTCACTGAGAAGCTGCTAACCCTTTGAAGTGAGTGTTACACATGCCATTCCCCTTTCCACAATCCTGGCTGTCTAGAAGGGATGACGTTGCTCTGACTCTGCTCTACCTCACAGGTTGAACCCAACATCTTCTACCAGACAAGCAGCTGATACCTGTGGAACCCAGGAGCTATAGTCCATCCACTTCTCTTCAGTTTCTCTACGGTCAACGCTCTTCTCTCTCTCAGCCACTGCTTTTGCCTCCTTCCCCACACTAATTCACAGAAGTTTCAAAATCAATACCTCTGATGTTATATTCTCTGCTTCTCTGAGTGATGACTGGTGAGAGTCTGCATGTTTAATTTATACAATAAACTCATCTCTTCCCCTTTTCACCATATTTGTGTGGTGTATACTATTGGGCTCATTTTTCATCTGCCAAGGATGATTTTATTTTTGGACTCCTGATCTCCCCCTGGTGGCATTGTTCACAGGGACAGCTTATCTTCCATTTTCATGTCATTTTTCATTCCTCCTTAGTTTTCATCATAGAAGTCAGTTAGCAGAAGATATCCTTGCTTAGTTTTGGTGGAAGTGTGGAGGCCAGAGTGACATTTCAGTGTGTGGTCCAGAAATATACAGGTGCTGAACATCCAGGACAAAAGAGCAGTTTCAACTTCTCTGAGTTGGAAGTAGAGAACATGATTCTGTTCTGGTACCTGTGGTCCATCCTTGGTATCCTTCCCACTGGAAACTGGAGTGGATGGTCAGAATTTCCACATCCTGCCTAACAAGCTGCCTCTTGTCCGGTGAGGAGCTCCATGTCATTGATTGGAAAATGGCCTATTCATTTCTTAAGCAAATGTGAACTGCAAGTCTGAACATTCTGAATTGTCCTGGTTTAATGCTGTTCAATCGTGACACATGACACCAATTTTCCTAGACATAGTATTTGTGTGTCTCAGATCAATCTCTTCGATATCTCATTCTCTATGTTTTCATTTCCCCTTTTCTGGCTGTTGATGTAGCTGCTCTTTCTACAGTCAGGATCCAGGGCAAAGCACTATGAGACTCAAAGGTCCACATTCATCTTTGAGTGTGTCATGTCCTTTTACTGAAATACCGTGTTTTCTCCAGCAAAGTGGCGGGCTGCCGGGGGTGCCTCTACTCCATGAAATTCGGCTGCAGAATGGCGCCAAACCCCGTGGGCACGTTCGCAGTTCCCCCCCCCCCCGGACCCAAGGGGGGCAACGGAGCCCCCAGGTTAGCAGCCATGGGGGCCGCCTCAGAGCTGGACTGAAGTCCGAGCTCTGCCCTGCTCCCGCTAGTTGGGAGTGGGCAACTCGGGTGTGTTCCATTCGCCAAACCCACAGCAGGGAGGCTGAGGGCGAGTCCTCTGTTCTGGGTGGCCAGTGCACCAAGTGGTGCCAGGCTCTGCCTGCTGGCCGCCCGGCAGCGAGCTCAGAGATTTTTACGATATGGAAAGCTATTTGGGGACACCCATCAATAGGCCCAACTTTGGTATAGGGGAGACAGGATTTCTCGCAGTGCCCAGGAACAGAGGCTTGAATATCTAGGACAACACACCCACCGCCCTCGTTGGACGGTGAATAGAACACAGGTCAAGCCGAGTTGGGCCATTACACCTGCTACTGTGCTTGAATCAAGGATGCGAAGCCACACTGTCTAAGGCTGAGGCTAAGACAAATGAGGGACTGCAACAAGCTGAGTCAGAGCAACCACTGGCAGGCATATGATCTACGGCTAGTAACAGGCCCAGTCTGGGAGCCAAGGGGATACCCTGACTAGGTTGAGGCTCCCTCCAATGGGAACGTGTGCGGGAATGGGGGCTGTGTCCTAACCTAGAAATAGTTGTAGTCTCCCAAGGCACTAGTGTGGGCTGGGATTGGATGCACCGGACTGTGCCGGACCCCAACACCGTCTGGTGTCCTGGATAACCAGGGTAAACATGAGACTGGCTAGGCTAGGTCTCGACCCCCGACTGAGCCACTTGTGAACTGTACGTGGGTATAGACGAGCCACAGCTGGGCTGAAACATCCTATAACAAGAACCTGAATGGGGTGAAAGCCAGCCAGGTTAAGCCACTGTTCCTGCTTGGACAGGAGGTGAACTGAGAAGAGCTGGCTCAAAAACCCCCCGGTATGCGCATAACTTGGCAAAGGGAGAGGATCAGAGGGGGTGCCTTGGCAACTCCTCTGGCAAGATACAGACCCTCCAGGTCAGCGCAAGAAGCACAAAAGGAAACAGCCCAGAATAGGCCATGGAAAATTTCCCACGGGCAAACATTTGGCACGGGACAGGGGCAGACCAGGCTGAATCAGTGCATGTTGTCCACTGGCATATCCAGACACCAGAACAGAGTGTGGGTTGGGCCGGGTTTGGTTGCGACAAAACCAGCGTACAATGAGGAATGTCAGGGCGAGCTTACCAGTACTAGATTTGACTGCAGCGCCCAACCAGCACATGTGAGAACCAGGAGGGGCAGAGCCGGCATGGGAATTTAGGGGCTGGTGCCCTCACCAGACAGCTACTCCCACTGGAGAGCGTGGGCTGGTTTGGGGACAGACCACACTAGGTAGGGCTGCAACACCTGTGTGCCGCATGGGAACTAGACCAGGGAAAAGTCAGACTGAGAAAATTATCCCCTACTGGGGCAAGCATAAATTAGAATGCATGAGGGGTGTAAGGCCGCTACACCAGCTGGCAGAAGCTGGCTCTGGGGACTAATTCTATCAAGTCAAATCGCGGAACCACCTGAAAAGTGCATAAACCAGGACAGTGAACAACCCAGGAGTGAAACAATCGATTCCCCCCTCCTGGGTCACTGCTCCCGCGGGAGGACATGATAACTTGGAAGGGGGCTGGGGTGGCCAGACAGAGAGGAACTCAACAACATCTATGGGGGCTGGATGGCCAAGCTGGTTAGTCAGAACTAAGCTTTAAAACCCAGGGACAAATACAAGAGCTAAATGAGATGTGGGACAGACTGGACTAGTCTGCTATACACACAGGCAAACCAGGATAGGGGGCGGGCCTGGTGAGGGTTATTGTGGGTCGCCCCGACTAGGCTGCAGCCCCCACTGGCTGACGCAAGTGCCGAGTACGTGCTAGGCAGAACCAACCTAGTCTGCAACACCCACTGGTTCCAGAGCAACTCCAGTCCGAAAACAAACCAGCCCAGGTATTGCACGTACAAGCTGATTGTGGCGATGACCAGCTGGACTCAGAACCCTAGCCAAGAAAAGACAGAGGACAGAACGGGTCAATCAACCATCTCAGATATATGTTGGCAGCGAAAACCAGGCGAATGGAGACTCTATGATGGACAGTGTCAACCAGTGAACTCTACAACGACCTCATCGAACTGGGAGTGGCGAGACTGGCAGTGATTCATAACTAGAGAAATATTAAAACCACTAGGGGTTGATCGCAGCTAAATAGTCTCCCCAAGAAGCTGTACATTCCATCTGGACAATGAGCAGCTGGACTATGTGCTTAGCGTCTGCTTGCAAGGGAAGAATCTTGATTGAATTTGAACTGTAATGCTGCAATGGGGTGGGGGGGTCCACTGTGGGGGAGGGGCATGGGGAGGGGTGGAGGGGAACCCCAGAGCCTATGAAATTGTCACATAATGCAAAATAATTAATAAAAAAAAGGGGGGGAAAAAGAAATACCGTGTTTTCAATAATAAAAATAGATGAATGAAAATACAGTCATGGAGGGCCCACACCGTGGCCTAGTGGCTAAAGCCCTCGCCTTGAACAAGCCGGGATCCCATATGGGCGCCGGTTCTAATCCCGGCAGCTCCACTTCCCATCCAGCCCCCTGCTTGTGGCCTGGGAAAGCAGTTGAGGATGGCCCAATGCTTTGGGACTCTGCACCTGTGTGGGAGACCCGGAAGGAAGTTCCTGGCTTCTGGTTTCGGATCAGCTCAGCACCGGCCATTGCACTCACTTGGGGAGTAAATCATCAGACGGAAGATCTTCCTCTCTTTCTCTCCTCCTCTCTGTATATCTGACTTTGTAATAAAAATAAATAAATTAAAAAAAAAAACACAGATGGTCGATGGATAAAAAGGTATGCCCCACCTATATACTGCCTACAGAAAATGCATTTCACCCACAAGAAACACACTAACTGAAAGAATGGAAAAAGCTACTCCATCCAAACATCATATCAGACAGAATAAAGCCTCCAACTTTTGTGCCGGGGCACCTGGGGTAGATGCCACTTCAGCTGGCTCATGGGAGTTTAGGGGTGTGGAGTTGCAGAAAAAACTCAGGGATGGCTCCAGAGTGGGGGTTGTGCGGGTCTTGGTGACTCATGTCCAGGCAGGCAGAGCAAGCCTGGGATATTCCATGTGCATGGTCCTGGGCAGAGCAGAGGAGGAGAGGGGAGCACAATAGGTTAGCATGCTGGCCTGGTGTGCTGGTGGACCAGGCTTGGGGAATTTGAAAGGGCCTGGATCTTAGGTGTTTGAAGGGGTAAGGTCCCAGGCCAGCACATATGCCAGGAACTTGGAACCCTGTTGGGTGGCCCTTGCTCCAGTCCAGCACACCACTCCACTAGAAGATTGGGCTTTGGAAGGCAGGGCTGCAGAACCCATGCGCTCCAGGGTGCAGGGTCTGTGGATTGATCAAGGAAAGGAGAAGTGTGGGAGGGAGCACCGTTGAGGGATGATTTGCAGGTGAGGAACGACTTCTGAGGGGCTTCCAACAACAATGCCACTGGACTTGCTAGTAAGCAAGGGGGCTGAGACAGAGTGTTTTGCAGGGGAGAAGCTGGAGGATCTTTATGGGTTACACTGATACATTAGCCCACGTTGGAGACCTCAGCTAGGCTAGTAAGAATGTTAGAGGAGCTTGGAAACTTGTTTGTCAGGATGGATTCTCTGCAGGTGAGCACAAGGCAAAATGCAGCACAGACCAGGCCAAGTTTCAGTACTCAGCAGCATATGTGTGGGTCAGGTCTGAGGGCAGGCTAAGCTGGGCTACTTCATAATACCTGCCAGCAGATCTGAACATTAGGATGAGGTACAAGACAAGCTCAGCCGGGCCATAGCACAAGCCAGGTCACATTAGGGCAAGGACTGGGGCTTGGCTGGGCAGGGATGGGGGCAGCACTCACCAGCACAAGCTAAAACTGGGGGCAGATTGGGCTCAGCCAGGTTACAGCACCCTCTGGCAATTGTCATGGTGAGATGTGCCATGCCAGACTGGGTAGCAGCAGCCACCAGCACACGAGACTGGGGTGGTGCAGGCCCGGTAGGTTGGGGGACTATTCAGTTGGGCCATTGCTGCTTCTGGTGAGCAAGAGAGCTGGGACCAGAGACACAGCAGGCTGGGCAGGGCCACAACACCTGTTTGCATGTGAACTGGGTTAGGGGGAGAGCCAGGTTTGCTAACCAACTGTACCCATTGTAGCAGGCATGACCCAGAGTAAGGGCAGGCTGTCTGGGCTTTGCTGCAGAACCAGCTGGCATGTGCTTTACAGGAATGGGGCAAGTCCTGTCAAACTACACTGCAGAAACGCCTGGAGAGTGCAGTATCTGGGACAGTGAGTGGGTCCAGTAGGGGACCTGTGAGCAGCTCTCTGATGGGCTGTAACTCCCACTAGTGAACATGAGAATCAGGACTGGGGGTTAGCCTGGCTAGCCAGGTGGTGACACTCACTGGCATCAGTGTGGGGTGGATAGTGGAGCCAGTTGTGTTGAAAGCTGATTGGGATGTGGGACAGAGTGGACAAGTCTGCTGCGCATACTGGCAGACACAGGAACCAGGCTGGGGGATAACTGGGAATCTCTCTGGGCTGTAGCTCCCATTTGTGCATGTGAGGGCCGAGTATGGGCTGGGCAGGGTTGGGCTGGGCCACAGAACCCATTGGCTTGCCCAAGAGATGGGGCTGGAGATAGATCTGACCTAGCAATATTAGAACTACCAGCTTGTGTATAGGTTGATGTGGATGACAAAATGAGCTGGACCCAATATGGTGGGCACATACAGAGGTCAGGTCTGGGATGACCTCAGATAAGATTCCTTTGAGGGTCTCCCCAATTAAACCGCTGGACTCAGAACTCCAACCATGTGGAGAGAGGTAGGACCTGTGGTCTGACAAAGGAATGCATATGTCAGAATTGGGCCTCCTCAATGGAAAACATGGAGCAGTGGATGGCATACCCAGATGCACATTGAGGATATGGGTCCGATGGAGCCTGCAGGGGATTCTGATACCATACCAGGGGAATGAGGGCAGAACAAATTGGTCAACTATTCCAGAAAAGCTTGACAGCAAATATCTGGGTGAACAGAGACTCTAAGCTGGATCATTTCAGCCAGTGGACCTTGGAAGGGGTTCCTCATCTTTGGATCAGTGGGATCCACAGCATCTCAGAACTAATGCAAGCACTTGAGCACAACCCTCGGAACATGCTCCACATCGGGGACCTGGGATAACATCGGGTGGCCTTTCCCCATCCCTGGGTACTAAGCAGGTTGGGAGGCTGGGTGTGGCTTCTCCCTTTATCCACCCCCTTCCCCCAGATACAGGAAGAAGATGAAGGAAATTTTAAAACAATGGTCTCACCCACTTTCTCTCAATCCTTGACTATTCCCACCCTAATCAACTATGAAACACATCATGAAAAATAAAATTTAAAAGAAGACAACAATTGTTAACAGGAACAAAGAAGCTCATTATGTATTTAATAAAGGATTAATTCAACAAGATGTGTATATCATAAATGTGCATCCAAGGTTACAGCACCGATCTTTATTAAACAAATGTTAACAAATCTAAAGTGAAGCATATGTTGCAATACAGTAATAGTGGTGGAACTAATTTAAGTTTAACACACCTGCTCTGATCAATCAATAGAGCAGTGTGACAAAAAGTCAGCAACAAAACAACTTAGTTCATCTACACTATACACCAATTGGATCTGATAGGTAGTTACAGAACATTTCAACCCTGAGCTCCAGAACACATTCTTTGCATTAGTGCCCCAGAAGAGATACATTATAAGCCTTAAAACAATTCTCAATAAGTTTTAAAAATTTAAATCATATCACATATATTTTCTTACCACGACAGAATAAAGCTGGTAATTAAAATCAAGAGAAACTCTGAAAAACAGACAAACACACAGGTGCTAAGAAAATACATATGCTTCCCTACACTTGGAGCAATGGTGCTGCTAATTCTTCTTATTGGATGTTACCTTGCTATCTGTTTTGCAAACGGGTGTGTTTTAGGTGGCATTATCAAGGGATTAAACACTAATGCCCAACAGACACATGGAAAAATAGTCAGAATCACTATCCTTCAGAGACATAAAAATGAAAACCACAGTAACATATCACTCTGCCCCTGCTACAATAACAACTGGTTTGAAATACTATATCCAGAGTACTTTGAAATCTACAAATAAACCTACTGTGTGACAAGGTAATCTCACTCCTGAGAATATAACTGAATAAAACAACATAAGGATGTAAGAGTCACATGTACTGCCATAATCATAACCATTCACAATAGCTATGATACAAAACCAACCTAGATGTTCCACAACTGAAGGCTGCATCAATTAAATGTGCAGGCCAGCAGTGTGGAACAGGTAAAGCTGCAGCCTGTGCTTGCAGCATCCTATATGGTGTTGGCTGATGTCCGGGCTTCCCACAGACGCCCTGGAAAGCAGCAAAAATGACCCAAGTGCTCATGCCCCTGCTACCTGCATGGACGACCAAAATGAAGCTTCAGACTCTTGGCTTCAGACTGACCCAGGACTGATCTTTGTGGCCATCTGAGGAGTGAACCAGTGTGTCTCCTTATTCTCCCTCTCTCCCCTTCTAAATAAATAAGGATTTCAACAAAAGAAAGAAAATGTATCTATACACAAAGAAATGCTGAGCTACAAGACGGAAACCCTGACGTCTGCAACAGCATGGATGCAAATGGAGATCACCATGCTAAGTGAAAGAAATCAAACCCAAAAGCACAAACACCACGTTTGACCTTCGGCAGTACTAAAATTGTGTGGATGTCATATCATTTGGTATATAGTTATGGTGAATATTGCCTAACTGAATCATACTGTATAAATGACAATATATCTGTCTTTATTACATTAAAAGAAGAAATAGAGAAGTGGAACAGTGAGGATTCTTGGGGTGCTAGCAATACGTTCTATCTAATTTGGAGGTTGATTGTGAGTGTGAGCAGAAAACAAAGCCACATTCATCTCTAAAATGGTTGCATACACAGTATTTCAATAAAATGTTCTACTCAAAGAAGCTCTGGCTAAGGAGGAACCGGAGGAAAGCAACTGGGACAGAGCTCCTGGGGTCCACAGGCACCATCAGCTCTTCTGGTAGAAAACGCCAGTTCAACCTGTGAAGTAGAGCAGTGTCAGGTCAAAGCCATGCCTGAGCCAGTACGTCCACACATCCCTCCCAAACAACCTGGACCATAACAAGGGGTGTGAAATGGGTAATACTCACATCATACATTCTGGAACTGTTTGTGTAAGTACTGGATCACTACTGAAATAAAGAGACACAAGGAAGAACTTCAGACATAGACCTCAGGAATCCTGGACCTGTGCTCCAGGGAGGAGGAGAGGTACCACCTAGTCCTGCCACCTGCCAACTCTAAACCCCTATTCAAACAGCCCTGGGACAGACCCAACCGCCCATCATCTGAACTACATGTGGGAAGATAATCTAAAAAGGAACAACATGTGGAAGCTGTCTCAAACATCGAGTCATCAGAACCATTCAGAACATGTTCAAAAATAATAATCACAGAAGAAAGTACACAAGCCACAGCAAGTGCACCTCTCGGACAAAACATCTGCAGGAGCTCTAGATGTCCTAGAGAAGACCTCTGGGGCTTTGGTGACGTGCACGTGCAGCTCAGACATTGCATTTCTCCTTGCACACACACTTAACTGTAAATGCACACGAGGTTCCAGGGCAGACATGCCTGGTTCTCTTCCCCACAGGAACAAAGACCTTGTGGCTCTGCCCACACTTGCAATCCACCGCCTCTCCTAGCTCTGGCACCTGCCAAGTCACTGCTTGGCCTGTCCCAGTCCCACCCCCAGCAGGGGTGTGTCATACCTACTTCATCTCTAAGGTCTTCCACCTCGTCTCACAGCACAACACACTGCCACAATGAACAACAGAGAGAGAGAAAATATATGAATTTATTATGGCTTCCTCTGACCCCATCTAGGACCCCCACCCTTCACCGGCCCCTCTATTTAGCTCCTCCCACAGGTTAGTGGACATGTTGTATTGGAATTCCAGTAAGTGGGAATCCTCTCCATCCATGCAGTGTGGGATCGTGCATGTAGGATGGGGTAAAGCTTGACCCAGACATGGATCCCATCCATTTTGGACCTGCATTTTTAGGAACAAGAGACAGCATTACCCGAAGACAGCCCTCTGATTCAGGTGTCAATTCTGGCAGTTCTGGTATCTGTCGATGAACACATGGTTCCTGGTCACCTGAAACAGAACACAAAATCCAGCTTCCTCACCTGAGAGGACTGTGAATAGGGGTTGTATGCTAGCTGAGTCACAGTTACAGCGAGCTACACCAAGGAGTCACTCCCATGTTCAAGAAACAACAGGGAAGGCTCTGCTCCACTGCTGCTGATGGAGCCTGGGGCACTGCCAGAATTCCCCCCAGTCTCATAAACTGCACTGTTAGAATGATCTGACCTAAGGCAGTGCTGACAACATCTGTTTCCTCTGAATGAGCTGCCTGGGTAGGCAGGGAATCCTGGGAGCAAGACTAAGACCCTCAAAGTGACAGAGCCAGAGATTTCCCTCCTTCACTCCTCCCTTCCACTCCAACCAAACTCCCGGACTCACCAGAGATCACCGGGCCTCTGGCTGTGACACTTCCTTGGCTTGAGGCCAAAGGCTGGAAGTTTGCTGCAACTTGTGGGTCTTGGATGTCACAGTCCCCACTGCTGAATCCTCCATGATGAACGTACCTGTGAGCTGGAAGCTTAAAAAAAAAAAAAAACAAGAATAAACAAAAAAACCCAAAACCCTTCCTGTGTTCAACTAAATCTGTGGGTCTCCGTGTGTCTGGGGACTGGATAAAATATTGTCTGTAATTCATAAGGAGGGCAATTGGAGGCTCATGCCAACGGCTCTTTCCCCTTCATTCAGCCGTCAGTCAGGCTTGAAGGAGGCCAAGAAAACCAGATATTGACATCTTCCAGCTGCACCCGTAAGGGCTCACTTACTCCATGCGGGAAAGGGTCAGCTGGAACCCTGCCTTCCATCCCATCTACTACCTAGAGTCGAGGCAGGGATTGTGCAAGCGTCAAGAAGAGTGCTTATCAAACCGCAAGTGACCTCTACACTTTGTTCCAATCAAGTACCCCACCTTGACATCCTGATGACAGAGGGCTCCAAAATTATAAGTAAGTGCTGGATGTAGCAGGGGTGGTGTGGCATGTGCTGGGGAGGGAACAAATCTGGAAAGGAGGGCAGGGACAAAGCTAGGGTGAGAGGAGCAAGAGCAAGGCATACTCACTTCGACCCTAGGGTCTGCATCTCTGTTTGAGTCCAAGGCTCCTCTAGTCACAGGCTGGGTCTGCCTCGTGGCCCCAGGTTTCTTCTGAGGGGAGCCCTGCTTGGACTGTTTGGGTTCCCGAGGAAGCCAGGAGGATGTGCCAGGCTTCCCAAGCAGTGAAATCCCAGTCACAGGAGGGGTGGTGGCTGGATCCATGAGAGCTTGTCTCTGCTTCTGAGGTGCAAGGGCTGTCCCCAAGACAGCTTCAGGGGCACTCTCTAGACATTCCTTCCCTAGGGATAACTGTGTCCTAGGAACCGCCTGAGGAAGGACTTCTGTACCACCTGCACCACCAGCACCCCTGAGGGTACTAGGCTTGCCCCTAACCTTCCCAGAGAGCCAAACCTTAAGTTTCTTCAGGGAAGAGGGCCCTGACTCTCCCAGGACCTGCCCCTCAATGGCACTATCGCGACCCCAAAGGGCAGAGGTCGAGAGAGGGCTTGAAACATGAGGGCAATCCTCACTGCCCGGGGAAACAGAGTAAGTAGGGCTTTCTGTGGGCTGCGCAAGGTCGCTGCCCTTGGCCTGCCTACCTCGTTTCCGATTGGTGCTTGCCCTCCCTGTCTGCGTGCCCCTGAGCTCATCGTAGGGGTCGGGGTCAGAAGGCAGCCCCATGAGGCCTCCCCCACAGGCTCGCAGGACATCGGTTCTGCTGCTCACCTGAGGCCTTGCACTTCTGTAGCTGAGGCCTCCTTCCCTGGGGAGACTCTCGAGCCACGGGACCGCAGAAGCCTCCAGCAACCTCTCATAACCCCCGCCCATCGCACCTCTGCAGCTGGGGCCCGGCTCATCAGGCAGCCAAATGGCGGGCTCTGCCGCAGCACGGCTTCTTGGGCTCGGGGATCTGCGAATAGCTCTGTAACCCCGGCGACTCTGTGGCTGCACTAGGGCCGCATGCGCCTCAAGAAAAACGGACAGCGACCCCAAAGGGCCCTCCCTCTCAGGGACAGCAATACTAGGCCAACCTTCACAGGCGTTAAAGCCCGTCGCCCCTGCCTGCATCATGGCCGGCTCTGGCTCTGGCCCGAATTCCGACTTCAGTGGCCACTGGAGGGCCTGCGGGGCTGAGCGCCTCGCCTCCCTGCCGCTCCTCGCCTGGTCTTGGCCCTGGCCTTTACCCTCACCGAATCCTAACAGCCCGGAATCCAACGCTAGCTCCCGCTCCCAGCGGGCTCCAGGGCCGTCAGAGCCGGCCTGGCCCTTCCTCTTGGAACCCGTGCCCGTGCGGTGACCAACACTCGGTTTTTTTCCGGGGGAGCTCATGCCGCAAGTCTGGGCAGACCGGGCTGAGGGGAAATGGTCGACCTGGTCACCCTCTTCCCTGAGGCAGAGCTGGGAGGCGCGAGTCAGGAACAGAGAGGAAAAACCGTTATCCCAGGGTTGCTGGGAATCTTCTGGAAGGACTTGGGGCCTTCCCTTCAAATCGCCTGCAGGGCGCCACTGCATTCTCATTGGTCAATTCCCAGCCAATCTGCGTGCTCGCTCTTGGGCCACCCCCCCCTCCAGGCTCCAGCCAATAGGAACAAGGGTGCTCGTGTTTCTAGGGAAGAAGCAGTCTGACATGGTTGTTGGCATACAGTGCAGTGGTGAAGACCTAGTAGGCACAGGTTATCCCTACTCGTCTAAACAATATGCCTCTCTATGTATCTATTGATCCGTTATTTGGTATGAAGGTTGCCTTTTCTCACAAAGTCTATGCTATTTGTCCTTTTGCAATTGGCGGAGTTGGGACAATGTTGCTGCAAAGGGTAGAATTAATTTTTAGTGGCTGAATGATATTCCATGGAGTAGATTTACCATAGTTTCTTCAAACATTCCCGTTTTGACAAACTTCGTGGTTGTGTCCGTGTCTTTGTTATTGTAGTTTGTGATGCTATAACTTTAGGATTTCAGGCCACTTTCTTACATGTCGATTTCACATTCTTTGCATATATTCCCAGGATTGGAAGAGCTGTAGCATACAGTAGACCAATTTTCACTTAGAATACCCGGAAGCACACTGCAGTATGTGTCTCTGCTCCCAAACTAAAGGAGGACTCCCAATTAAACTGTCAAATAAATCTTAGCAATAAAGGGCTGGCCTTTCCACTGTTGTCCATACTTACAATGTCATGATACACTTAAATAGCACAATGATTCCTGAAAGGCTATACTATTGTGATAATATGGGTGGAATCAGTGTGTATTGGAGGCAGGGAGATGGGGGTTGAAAGGGAAATTTCTGTGCTTATGCAGCCATATCATGAAAGATTAAAAGAAAATACTAAAATAAAAAATAATCTTGATTTTGGTAAAAAAAATGTATACATATAATTTTTGAAAAAGGCATTGGCTCAGTAGAATGCATTTGGTTACTGTTCAGTACATCGGCTTAATGCTAAACTATGCTAGTGAGAAACATCCTGAAAATCCGTACCTGGGAAATTGCTCAAAATCTGATTGTAGGCTTTTTACTATGTTGGTATTGCTTTTGCAATGTGGTAAAATCAGAGCTTCTTTAGTGTAACCACTGGAAATCTGGTAATGTGGGGGAAAGCTCTCTCTGTTTGTCCTGGAGATTGTGTCATTCTCAGACTTGTCTGGGAAAGCATGTGTTTGTGAATGTACTGCCCAGTGAGCTGGAGGAAGCAAGGGAGGAAATTTCTTACTATGTACGAGTCAGACACACTGTGTTCACAGTGGATGAGCCTGGAACTCAGTGCAGGCTGTCAGAAACTGTGAGGGGAAGTTGGGAAATGTTTCTTGCTTTTGACCTCAAAGTTCAGGTTGAGCTCACCTCTCTTTCTTCCCATCCTTCTCATTGTGCATTTTCTCTAGTGCTGAAGCCAGCATACCTGTTTTCTGGCTTGGCCCTGTGCCTTGTGGCTGCCAGGGTCGCCATGGCACTACCCCTGTGAGTTCCCTGGTATATCGTTGGCAGGACCACAGCATGGTTGATGTCTTGAAGTTGCACAAGTTGAAGACCCAGTGACAACCACTCAGGCTAAGGAGCACAGCCCTGGTGGACCCACACCAATGACCAAATCCTCTCATAATACCTGAGATCACCACTGTCTTACTTATCAACACTTACTTTCACTAAAGAACTAACAACTGCTCTTTTCCAGAATATAACAGCAGACTACATGAAACATAAAGCTATGTGCATTATGTGCAGATAATGCATATGCATAAGTGCAGAAAATGTAAACTTGGGCCTGGAGAGTAATAATAAGGTGTTAAAGCTAGCCGGCTGTTATGCAGGCCAGGAGACACAACCTTGGACCGTCAGAAGTCCCATAGTGCCTGTGTCGTGGAAGAAAATCACATACACAAGGCTACCGATGGTGAAGCCAGTTATGACAGCCTGGAAAGAAAAACTATATGTGTATTAAGGGGTGATAGAAGTGGATAACTACCAAGGCACTCTTTGGGAATATTATTTGCATGGTTATTTACATGAATACAATGCCTAATCGTTCTTGTGTCAGTTTTCATCAGTTCTATTTCTTAAGAAATTGATGACCCTTGTCTGAATTTTTTACCACATTGGCTAAAAGGTCCCATAATAAAGTCCTGGTATACCAAAGTTCACTTTGGAGAATTCCATACCTATAGAACAGCTGCAGAACAAGTGCAACAAACCCCCATCCTTCCTTCTATCACACTTGTTACAATTTGCTCCTGTTTGCTTCTACTCTCCCGCCTCCCTACCCTTTCTCTTTCTTAGTATGTGTGTGTATGGGTGGATGTTGTTGTTGTGGTAACGGAATTTTTTTAGATTGATGTGTTAATTGTGCCTAATGTGAGAAACAATGTGACATTAAGAACCCCAATACAGTGTGTAATGACCAGGGCAGTTAAGTATCCCAGTAACCACAAGTTCAGCATTCCTTTGAGTCAAAACCATTAAAAACCCTCTATATTAGCTGTTTTGAAATGTATGATTAATTGCTGTCCACCATAGTCATCCAACTGTACTACAGAATATTCCAAGATAGTTGTCCAAGCCAACTACACACTTTTACTATTCTCTTGCACAATCATTTGGACATGGTTGAGTATGGCCTTCCACGTTCATGAGCTGGAAGCTCATTGAATCTAATAGATTGGTTATCCAAGGACTCTGTTGTGGAATGCAGGCATCCCAATCAATGTCTTAACAGGCCACATAGCTGCCCTAGTAATATAATATTACTATGTGCATATATTTCATATCCTTCAACACATTTACTCGTTTGAGAGAAACAGAGAGAGAGAGAATGAGAAAGAGAGAGAGAAACACTTCCATCTACTGAATTGCTCCCCAGTTGACCCCAACACCTAGAAATAATGAGTCTATAGCTAGAACCTGAGAACCATATCCAGGTCGCTAATAAGCATAATTCTTTTTATAGCCTAAAAAGGGCCAATGCAAAGATAAGTATTTTCACTGTTGACCCAGAAGGAAAAAATGCATTATACAGTAAAGCCTTCAAGTGTTCATAGATGACAGTGGAGTTTATGATGAAACAGTTGTGATATTGTGAGGGGAGGAAACAATACAAACAAAAAATTAAGTTCAAGATTTCCTAGAGGCAAGGGCCATAGGAGTGCCAAGATATGGTTCAAGAGGGATGAGACTGGGGCAGAATGACTAGACAGGATTTCACAGTGGGCGTAAAAGCCTGGAAGACACGTAGAATTTAGGCTGGGGAAGAAGGTATTCCAGGTGTGGGCAGCAGCATGAACAAAGGTCCTGAGGCAGGATTGAGCACAGCATGTGGGAAGGTCAGTGAAGGCTTGGTCACTGCTGCAGTAGAGCATGACAACTGGAGAGTGACAGGAACTAAGGCACGAGATGGCCAGTGGAGACAGGCCAGGGATGGCCCTGCAGCCTTGACGAGCTTGTTTTCAACCCGGTGCAATTTCTGATGCTGAACAAAACGTCCATACTATTTGAAGGCTTTCCCACACACCTTATTTATGTGGGGTTTCTCCCTGGTGTGCACTCCCTGATGCTGAATGGAAGCTATCTTCTAAGTGAAGGCTTTGCCACACTTCTGACACTGGTAGGGGTTCTCTCCTGTATGAAGCCTCTGGTGGACAACACAGAGTGATCTGCAATCAAAAGCCTTCTGGCACTCCTTGCATTTGTAGAGCTTCTCCTCTGTGTGTAGCCTCTGATAGTGGAGGTAGGCCACGCTCCTGCAGAAGGCCTTGCCACAGTCCTTACACACATAGAGCTTCTCCCCCATGTGGATCCACTGATGCTGGGACAAGACCATGTTGGAGCTCAGTCCTCTGCCACACTCCTTACACTTATAGGGCCCATCTCCACTGTGGTTCTTCTCATACACCATACAGTCATAGCTGGACTTGAAAGTTTTGCTGCATTCCTTAGACTTAATGGGCTTTTCCCCAGTGTGACTCATTGGATGCTGAATAAGTTTTGAGTTATATCTGAAGATTTTCCCACATTCTTCACATTCACAGAACTGCATTCCTCCTCGAAATATTAGATTCTGATGTAGACAAGGAAGTCAGCCTTGTTTCTAACATCACAGTGCTCAAAAACACTTGCAAGGAGTCCTCCATCAACGGGTGGTCTGTGCAATGTAGACTCTCTGGGTCTTTTCTGCTTTATCAACAGCTCTTCCTGCGCGATTGAGGACTCACCATCTGAGCCAATGCCATCCTCTGTGTCCCAGGGACCTGGGGCGGAGGGTGCCTCCCCTGTCTCCAGCTGAGAGATCAGAATAAGTCTGGGTAGTAAAGATGCTACCAGTGAAGAGATATTTGCATATTTCTCCAGCATCACCCCACTGTACAGGACTCTGCAGAGGGGGCATGTGGGCCCACTGAGCCTGGGTGAAGTACATGGCCACATCCGTAAAGGTCACTGGTTCCCAGTGCTATGCTGTGTGCGAAATGACTGAGTCCCTGGCTCCCAGCATTGCCCTGGGTGTGTGGGCAAGCCAGCTCCACAGAGGCTGAGGGAAGAGTCTTTAGCACTCTGGACTCTGTCCTGCAAACCCCCAGGGGTCTCCCATGGTCAGCACTGGGAGGAGACTCTAGGAATGGACCCTTCAGTCACTTCAAGAATCACTTACATGTGGTCATGTGGGCCACTCTGTCCTAAAGGGCATTTCTGGCCCTATATACCTGAGGAAGTTGAGGGACCCAACCCCCTACAGTGTGGGGGGTCTGGACAAATGTTAAAGAAATGCTTACGGGGGCTGTGGCACTGATTCATCATCTGCTACCTCTCAGGCGTATTAGTAGGGAGATGGATCCAAAACAATGCTAGGACTCAATCCTGGCCATTCTCACATGGTGCATAGATACACTAAGCAGAAGTTCACCCAACTGTGCTGATGCATTTTTAACTCAGGTAAAACAATAAATCTAGTTTTGCTCTTTTTGCTCAAGATTGCTTTAGTTCTTTGAGAAATTTTGTGGTTGTATACAGATTTTAGTGTTTTTTCCTGTTATGTAAAAAATGGCATTGTTATGTGATAGGAATCGCATTAAATCCAAAAACCATCTGGCCCAGCAATGGCTCAAGGGCTAAATTCTCACCTTGCACACTCCAGAATCCCATATGGGTGTCATTTCATGTGCTGGTTGCTTCACGAACCATCCAGCTCCCTGCTTGTGGCTTGGGAAAGTAATCAAGGACAGCCCAAAGCCTTGGGACCCTGCACCCATGTAGGAGACCCAGAAGAGCTCCTGGCTACTGGCTTTGAATCAGCACAGCTCCGGCCATTGTGGCCACTTGGCAAGTGAATCAGCAGATGGGAGATCTTTCTGTATCTCCTTCTCTCTGTGACTTTGCCTTTCCAATGAAAATGTGTAAATCTTTCTAGAAAAAATTCTGTAAATTGCTTTGTACTATGTGGACATTTAGCACTAGTGATTCAATGTGTGGCTTGGCTTGACTTCTAATGTCTGTATGTCCCTTTTAATTTCTTTCATCAACAACTAATAGTTTTTATTTTATCCTTTTTTTTGCTGCTAATACAGGAAACAGAATTGCCTTGTTTTTAAAAAGAAAAGTGTGGCTTGGTTGAATGACTCAATCGATAAATTCTTACATGTCAAGTGCTGGGATCCCATGCCTTGGTTCATGTTCCTACTGGTTCACTTCTTATCCAGCTCCCTGCTTATGGCCTAGAAAAGCAGCAGAAGATGGACAAATACATTGGAACCTCCATTTGTGTGGGAAACCCAGAAGAGTCTCCTGACTACTACAGCTGCTGCAGGCATTTGGGGAATGAACCAGTGGCTATGAGAATTTTCTCTCTATTGGTCCTTCTTTCTGTAAATCTGATCTGCCTTTTCAATAAACATAAATAAAGCTTTTTAAAAGTTTGTTTATTTTGATTTTATGAGAACTGGAAAGAGACAAAGAGAGACATGTAGGTTGAGAAATTCAATTTTCATCGGCTGGTTCAGTTCTCAAGTGTTTGCAATAAGCAGGGCTGTTCAAGACCAAACCTTGTAATCCTGCCTCTGGGATGAACTTACTTGATCATGGTAAATAACCATAGTAATATGCTGATGCATTTGATTTGCTAGTATTTGGTCTAGGAATTTATATCCATGATCAATAAGTACACTTTCCAGAAGCTCTTTCTATTTTGCCATGTCCGTGTCTACTTTTGGTATCAAGGCAAGGTGGCCTCATAAAGTGAGCTTGGAAGGATGCTTTCTTATATGTTTAAATCCTCTTTGAGTGTTTCGTTGGATTTGACAGTACAATTGTCTGGACTTTCTTTGACTGGAGACATTATTACCAATTACAACTTGGTACTTGTTATTTGTCTGTTGGGGCAGCTTTTCCTTCGTGGCTCTGTCCTGATAAGATACACATGCCCAGTGATTTGTCTGTTTCTTCTGGGTTATGGTGCTGTTGCTTTTGTTATTGTTCTTACTCTCTAACAATCCTTTTTAAGTTCTGTGTTGGCAGCTCTGCTGTCTGTTTTCAGCCCTGACTTTAAACATTTGAAACTCTGTTTTTCTTAGGTAATCTAGCTAAGTGTTTTTAAATTTTGTTTATCATTTCAGCATACCATTTCCTCATTTCATTTGTTTTTCAGTTGGGTTTCTATGTGACTATCATTTCTGTGGGCACTGAGGTTTGTTGGTCCTATTCTACTAATTTTGAATTTCATCTGTTCTTGTTTCTCTGGTTGCTTCAGGGGCAGAAATGCATCACTCATTAGAGATCTTTCTGCTTGTTAGATGTAGGCATAGCTGCTTTAAATTTCTCTCTCTGCACCGTTTCTGCTATAACCACAGCTTTTCCTTTGCTATGTTGCCATTTTCATTCATTTCAGGATACTTCTAGAAACCCTGCTTAATTTCTTCCATTGATTATTAAGAAGTAGGTTGCTTAGTTTGTATTGTTTCCAGAATTCTTGTTTCTGAGTTTTACTCTTACTGCACTGAGATCAGAAGAGAAATCCAGGCCTGGCACTTTGGCTCAGTGGCTAAATCCTCAATGTGCACACTCCTAACTAGGGTCCAAAACGGGTTCTGGTTCATGTCCTGGCTGCTTCCCTTCCCTTCCAGCTCCCTGCTTGTGGTTTGTTAAAGCAGTCAAGCAGTGCCAAAGCTTTGGGACTCTGTACCTGTGTAGGAGATTCGGAAGAAACTCCCAGCTCCTGGCTTCAGATCGGTTTGGTTCTAGCCATTGAGGCCACTTTGGGAGGGAACCAGCAGATGGGAGATCTTCTGTATCTCCTTCTCTCTGTAACACATCTTTTTAAAAAAATTTAAAAATCCAGTTCGATTTCTACTTTGTTGAAATTATTGATGTTTATTTGATGATCCACCACTGGCTGGTCTGGCAAATGTTTCATGCACTGTGGACAAGAATGTGACCATTCTCCTTGTTGGATGAGGTGCTCTGTGGTGGGTTCTTCAGTCCAATTGATCCAAAGCATCCCTAAGTAAAAGCAGTCTAAGTAAAACCGATGAATCAAATTAGACTATGAGGAAATCAAAAGAGATATAGAGCAATAGAAAGTCATGCCCTAATCTGTCTTTGGAAGAATTACTAGTGCTCAGTGCCCACACCTGAAGAGTACTTCTTATACTACAGTTGTTGTGCAGTTCTTGTCCACATAAGAACAGACACGGTGTGCTGGAGGATAATAGGGCTGGCCATGCCAGTCATGAAGGGCCATTTCAATGCACTGCTCTCCAACCCCCCAACCCAACCAACCCCACCCCACGGAGGAAGGGCAGGTATGAATCTTGCTCCTGCAGGATAGTAAGGGGATTTGGAAGTAGCTTGCATGGGGGATGCCTTTCCCAGGCCACATTTACCAGGTTTTCAGCTCTGCTGCTGGGTATCGAAAGACCAGTGGTATGTTGCATGGGAAACATGTTTAGACTGGCTGACGATGCCCTTGCTGCCATTGTCTGGCTACGGCGATACATGCTTTGCTGCACAGTGACTCCTTGTGGCTCTGAGTAGATTCATACACAGCAGTGAGTAGTGAAACTGCCTTGACAGAATACATTATTCCAAGTTGAGCTATTCCAAGTAACACAAGCTGTAGAAGAGCCATTTCAATGGTTGTGTGCCATTATGCAAACAGAACAGAGGTACTGGTTCCTTGCTCTGGCCTGGCCCAAACCTGGTCATTTCAAGCTGTTTGGGGAGTGAATGAGCAGATGGAAGATATCTCTGTGTGTGTGTCTCTCTCTATCTGTGTGTGTGTGTGTGTGTGTCTGTGTGTGCGTGTGTGTCTGTGTCTGTGAATCTCTGCCTTTGAAATAAATAAGACTAAAATTTTCAAGTATGCAACAGCAACCAAAGAAACCCAGGGCTGGCAAGCATTGCAACTGTTAGAGCCAATAGTTGCTCAGCATCTAACATTCCTCTCTTCTTTCCTCCTAGCCTTGGAGTTCCCCTGAAATAGCCGTCTCTGATATTTTTCCTTTACTTTGTCTACTAGTCTTTTAGGGACCTGAAAATCAGCTTATCATGCTGTTTCTTGTTGGTAAGATAAAGAGAGTAGGAAAGTGCCACAATACCTATATCTGATCCCAAGATAAAATCATCCTTGGGGACGATGTTGTGGTCTATTGGGTTAAGATGTTGTCAGCAACACTGACATCCCACATGGACCCCAGTTCGTGTCTCAGCTATTCCACTTGTGATCCAACTGTCTGCTTATTGCCCTCTGTAGTAGCTGCAGATAGCTCAAGTCTTGAGTCCCTGCACACACATGGGAGACCTGGAAGAAGCTCCTGTCTCCGGCTTAAGGTTGGCCGATCTCTGACCATTGTGGCCATCTAGGGAGTGAACCAGTAGACGGATGTTCTCTTTCTGCCTCTCTCTCTCTTGTTCCTTCTTTCTGCCTAACTCTGCCCTACATATCGATAAAACAAAAATTTTTAAATTTCGCATTTTGCTTTTGCTTTGAATGAAATGCTCAGACTGGTTCATATTCCTAGGTGGCTCAGTTTGGTTTCCTGTGTCCTTTCCTCTATCTTTGATTGTTTAAGCAACAAGATGTTCATGGCCACCTGCAGCTTCAGTTGAGAGCTAGCTCATCTTTGTGATTCCAGTTTCTCCCTCTGATAACCTCAGGTTGTTTAGGGCTGATGCAGGGTGTCCTGGATCATGTGAGAAGGAGGTTGTGCCTGGAAGGGCCATATGCCACTGCCTCCCATCCTAAGGTGTGCCGATGGACCTGTGTGGGATCAGGGACAGTGCCACTGCCTGACCATTTACTATTGCTGTTATTTTCAGAGTTGACTTTTGAGCCCTGGATGGGTAGCAGTAGTTCTGAGCATGTTGGTAAACAGTGGCTTTCAGTACCACCATGCAGCTTCCATAGGAGTATTAGTAAGTGCTGTTTTACATCCTCAATTAGTTGTGGCAGAACAGAGGTAGGCGGGAAATGGAATGTAGAAGATAAGTCTATTTTGGAGCAAGACGTTTTAAAATCACTGAATTTTTTTAACTTTTGAGATGTTTATAATACACATTACCATCAAATTTTCAGGTTCTCTGGTATTACAGAATAGGCTTGTGGGACACATGGAGCTTTCAGAAAATGTGTATGCAATCTGCGTAAAGCCAAGTGTTCAGACATGGGGAAATCTTGTCAGCTATGCCACGGTGGGGGTGGGGTGGGGAGATGTATCTGTGTTTTCATCTCTGGTCACTGGCTTCAGATGTGTGGGTGTGATGTAGCACTGCAGGCTGTGAACACTAAGTGAGCAGTGTACCTGGTAACAAAGGCACGCTGGTCCTCACGCTGAATCCCAAGACTATGGCCCAAAACTTCCCAGGACAAGGTAAAGCATGGCGCTGAAATGTATTCTAATCAAGACTAGCTTAAATGACACACATAGCAGAAATCCCAACTAACATCTCCATGGAGACACCAGTCTGTTGTTTCCATATCTCTGGAAATAACCAGTTGACTCAGGGTCAAATCCCTAGCCACAGGACTCTGGCACGCCTGGTTAAAGCGAGGGGCTGGACTGAAGTGTGACTGCCGTCTCCACTCCTCCACTGATACAAAGGTGGAAGGGGAGGCTGTTAAGTGCATATCCGAAATGAAAGATGAGGGTTGCTGAGGATGACATGCAGCTTCTGCCTGAGTTGTCCTTGTATTTGGTGGTGAGAGGGAGATGAACAGTGCAGAAAGAAGATTGCATCAGGCAAGTGCAAGGATGTGTCCATCAGTACAATACTGCACAGACATGGTGGAAACTGAATTTAAATTACTAGGTTTATTGTGGTGCAATCTTTTTTTTTTTTTAAATTATTTATTATTTAACTTCAGTAATTACATTGTATTATGTGACACAGTTACATAGATACTTGGGTTCTCCCCACCCCTCCCCAAACCCTCCCACCATGGTGGATTCCTCCACCTTATTGCATAACCACAGCTCAAGTTCAGTTGAGATTTCCCCATTGCAAGCGTTGAACAGGTGCAGTTTCCAACCCTCTCAAGGGGACAGGACATGTAACATGGGAGGTACTTAATGTGAAACTGGGATAGGGAGGGAACAAAAGCACAGGTACAGAGGAAGTGTTGGCTGAAGAGACACTGGAGGGAAGCAGCTGGGCCACAGTTCCTGGGCTCTGCAGGTAGCAGCTGCTTATCCGGTGAAGGAGCCTGAGTGCCATCTGTGAAGTAGAGTCGGGGCATGGTCATACCCAGGGGTTGCCCACATCCCTCCTAAACAGCGAGAATACAGCAAGGGCATGGTATATGTCACACTCACTTCATAGCTGCTGTAACTTCTCAGTGAGGGATTGAATTGCCACTGAAACACAGATACAAGGTACTTCAGACCTGGCCCTATGGAAACCCAGTGCCCTAAATCCTATGTGTGGAGAGGGGGGCCACTTAATCATGTAATGTGTTAGCCCCTCCAGCCCCATCCAATCAGCTCTGGGACAGACCTTCCCACCCATTACCTGAATTACATATGGGAACTTCTAAGCAGAAATCACATGACCAGTCATTTTCAAATGCTGGGTCATACCAGAGTCACTCAGAAAATGTTAAAACAACAACAACCAAACAACATAAGAAACCTCACAAGCCACAGCAGGCAGCAGTCCCAGAGAAGACACATATGATATCTCTGAGCATGCTAAACAAGGAAGTCTCTGGGACTATTTGGAAAAGTGCCCTTGTGGTTCACAAACTGCATCTTCTAGAGCACACTCTTAGCTGTGCACTCAAGGCTCTCAGCTAGTCCTGCTTGGCTCTCTTCTGCACAAGAACAGGAGTCCCAGGAACGCCACACTCACTTGTGGCCCACCAAAACCCCTTGGCCCAGCACCTGCATGGAGATCCTCAGCGCCAGCCCCAGTCCCAGCACAGCATGTATCATACCTGGTTGGCCTCTAAGGTCATAGATTTCCTTCTCTGGCATGGCACTCTATTTGGGGAAGTGGAAGAGGAGAGAGAGAGAGAGAGAGAGAGAGAGAGAGAGAGAGAGAGAGAATGAATGTGGCATCCTTTTTTGGTTTCTAACTATCCTCACTCTAGGTGCTCACAGTTGTCACCTGCCACAGTCCAGTGACCAGGCTGCTTTGGAAAACTGAAAAGAGGTCCCCTCTTTCCCGTTGTATGAAATAGCAGAAGGGCGTGCAGGAGTCAACTTAACATGGACACAGTTCCACCCATAGAAATTTGGGTCATTATTTCTAGAAGCAAGACCAGAGCAGCATTACCAGAGCACAGGTGGCAATTACCAGAGTTCCAGGTGGCAATTGCAGCATTCCCACTTGCCAAAGATGGATAGGTAGTTCTTGCTCTCCTGAAAGAAAACACAAATCCAGCTTTCCAGCCTGGGAATGAGATTAAAAGGGGCTGGCTGGATCTGATAGGAATCAGTCTCCTCCTCTGCTGGCAACAGGTTGCCCTGTTCTGCCCATGGGCTCCAACTCTGTGTGTGGGCCAGCCTTCCCTGTACCCAACGTCAGCCCATGTGCCTTTTGGCTCCCTAGCACTGTGGCTGTGGCTAGCAGACTAACTGAGGCACACCCCTGGCACCTGCCAGTAGGAGCCACATGACTGAGCATAGCATAACAGGAAAGGCTCTGCTCCACCAAGTGTCTTCTGGTTTTAGGGCCTGGGTTAATGCTACAAACAACCCCCACTTCCCACTTCCCACATCCCACTCCTAGAGCAATGTGGACGACGGCCAGCCATGATGACATGCTGCTTTCAGTGGAGAGCAGGAAAGCAAGCCAGGCAACAATGCTGAGTCTCTAGAAATGACAGAGCCAGAGGAGTCCCTCCTCAACCCTCCCCAAACCAAGCAATCCAAACCCAATGGACTCACCACATGCTGCAGGACATCTGGGTGTGACACTGCCCTGACTTGGGGACAAACATTCTGAGTGTTCTGAATCTTGGAGGTCTCTTTTGTTAGGGTCTCCACTGATGAATTCTCCACCATGAACACATTCACAGGATGTTCCTAGCTTATCTGCTGGAAACTAAAAACATAGTTATGTTTCTGGGTGGTGGTGGTGGGGTGTGTGTGTGTGTGTGTGTGTGTTAGTGTAGGGGATGGAGTGATGTGAGTAGGGGAATAGGAGAGAGAAATTTTGGCTCATCTCATCAGCTCTTTCTCTGCTCTCAGCCCCAGGCAAGAAGGCAAAGTTGAGCTACGGAAAAGAGTGGGGGAACAGATAAGCACAGCATCATGGCAAGATAGGTTGGGGAGCACCTGGAAGGGAGGAATGAACAGGACAAGAAAACCCAACACCCGGGCCTGTACTCTGCTCTGCAAGCCCACTCACCCCACACAAAACCAGACAGCAGCCACACCTTCCATCTCAGTTCATCCCTGGGAAGGAGACAGGATATTTACAAACCGTCAAGAACACTGCCTGGAAAAACCAAGCGCCTCTAGGTTGATGTCCCCATCTCAAGGACCCCAATACAGCACCCTAATGACTCTGGGCTCAAATGATATCCTTGGGTAATCATGCGCAGAGTGTCCGATGTCCAGAGCAGACTGGAGAAGTATGAGCTGAACAGGGAGGGGGTGTAAAGTAGTGGGAAGGAGGAGGGAATAAAGGCAGAGCAGGACAGAGAGCAGAGGGCGATGGGGAGGGTGGAGGAGAGGGACCTACACGTTGAGCTCTTGGGTCTGGATCTCCATTTGGTCCACCATCTCTTGCAGCTGCGGGCTGGGACTTCCTCCTGGCTGGAGATTGCTTCCCAAGGCCACTCAGCTTGAACTGCTTGGGTGCCCAAGGGAGTGAGGAAGATGAGCTGGGATTCTCAAGCAGTGAAATACCCGAGATTTTAGGAAAGGTGGCTGGATACACAAAAGCTTCTGACGGACCCCTCCCCCATGGAGCAAAGACTGACCCCAGAACAACCTTAGGAGAATGCTCTAGCAATGCCTTCCCCTTGGCTACCTTCCTCTTACAAGTGGCCTGGGGTAGGCCCCCTGCAGCAGCAACTTCTGGGAGAGTGACACTGCCCCCTCCCTCCCTAGAGATCACACTCTTGATTTTCTTAGAGGAAGATGGCCCCAGCTCTGCTACCGCCGGCCTATTCCTGGCCCAAGTGAGACCCTGGAGAGTAGAGCTCAAGACAGGACCAGAAATGGGAGGGAGCGTGTCCCAGCAGGGAGAAGTCCAAGTCCAGAGTCTGCGTCTCTCTGGCAGTTCCTCAGAGCTGCTGTCCATCGCCTGGTCTTCTTGCTCATGAATGCTGTCCCTCTCGGGATGCATGTCCGTGAGCTCATGGGAGGACTTGGAGTCAGAAGACAGCCGGGGCACGGTTTCCTCATAGGTGCGCTGCTCATCATCAGTGTCAAAAAACAAGCGACGTCTGGCGCCTCTTTTCTTGCTGAGGCCCTGGAGCCGGTCTCTTCTGGGGGCACTGATGGGCTCCAAGGCAGCATGAGGCTGCTGGGTCTGCTCAAAGCGAGGGCCCACCACGCCTCTACCACTGGAACCTGTCTTAACCTGCGTGCAAACGGAGGCCGCCCCAGCGACGCTGCTCTCAGTGCTCAGGAATCCACGCGTGATACGGACACTCGGGTCACTCAGCGGCTGGAGGATGGCTGCACAAGCCGCAGTGAACTGTGCCAGTGGGTCCACAGCATCCCAACCATCACAGGTGGGCGTGTTCGGCCTGGCCTGGCAGCCCCCAAGGCCCTGGGCTTCCCCCTGGCTTGCTTCCAGCCAGGACTCGGACATACAGTCCAGGTCCCACTGCCACTTGGGGGACTGGGGCCTTGAGGACCCTCCCTCCTCTCCACCCTCAGCCGGGTGCTGAGCCTGCTCCAGGCCAAAATGTGTGCCTAGTGCATGTGCCCACGGGGCTCGGGGGCTTGCAAGGCCAGCTGGCCCCTCGGTCTTCCGGCCGCTTCCCTCCCTAAACGCCTTACTGTGAAAGCTCATGCCGCAGGTTGCACTGACGCAGCTGAGAAGGTCGACCTGGTCACAATCTTTAAGGAAGCAGAGCAGGGAGAGACGCATCAGGAACGAGGACGCCTTGTCACTTCACTGCCACTACCACAGGGGTCGCAAGGACTCACCTCAACCAACGCGAGGCTTCCTGCACACGGTCCCTGGTGCACAACGGCTTCTCATTGGTCAGCCCCTGGCCAATCAGTGTCCTTCCTCTGCCATTGCCCCTCAAGGCTCCAGCCAATAGAGAGGAGGGTGCTCGCTTTGTTGCCAGGCGCAACTTCTGCCTGGGTGGTCCTAAACAGGTGGCACAAGTTCTGACTGGGTGGTCATAAACAAGTGGCACAAATTCTGACTCTGTGGTTGTAAAGAAGTGTCCCAGCACCTGTTCTGCAAGGGCATCCTGGTCTGGGAGCCTTATTTTCCCCACAGTACAGCTGGGAGCCTGGATGGAAATGACTACACCATGTATTCAGGCCCTTGTGGCCCTGACAGCACTGACATATTTCTTAAACCCTTGGTGTGTGTTCGGGGAAACGCTGGACGACCTTGGCACATACTGCATCGTGGTTCTGGATTGTTTGGGTACCCTTCCTCATCCTCGGGTACTGGGATGGTTGGGAGGCTGGGTATGACCTATCCTCCTATCTCCTTCCCTCTCCAGAAATGAGAAGAAATAGAAAGCTTGGAAACAATGATCACACCCACTTCCCTCTAATCTTAGATCCTTTTCACCCTGATCGACTATATAAACATCAACTAAAAAAAAAGAGAGAAAACCAAAAATAAATAAATTAAAATTAGGAAAAAAGACACAAAGTGATGACAATAAACAGAAAAGGTCCTTAAAGCACTTAAGTCTTCATTTACAGTAATGTTTACATATAAATGATTTTTGTATTTCTGTTTCAAAGCTATGCTTAAATATGGCAGATGCTTCAGAGCAGCTGGGTTTCTGAATAAAGGAATCAGATGAAACAGTCATGGTAATGAGGAATGTGGCTTATCTTTAGGCAGGGGCCTCGAGAATCATTTTCATGTCATTTCATTAATTGGTAAGATGAATGTCCATCACACTGTTCCTTTTTGACCCTGTGGATGCCACAAACCCTGGTGCCACTTCATGGGCAACAAAAGACTACAAATAAAAACTAGGAAATTCACTGTGGGCAGCACGCTATCTTTTCAGAAAATTCTCCTAGCCTTGCTCTTTTTGCTCAAGAAGGCCTCTAATTGTTTGCCTGTGGGGTGTCAAACAGAAGCTGTAGCCAAGGCCTCAGTGGTCTCATTTTGTGTCTGGGAGGAAAAACTGAGGGAGAAAAGTTGCTTCTGGGAAGCCTCATGAGTGGGAGGACACTGTTGTTTTGTCAGTGGGGCAAGAGAGAAACGGCCATTCGGAGCAAAAGTCACAACTACCACTGCAACCACTTATCTGGTCACAAATAATCCTCAGTCCTCTGGTAGACTGTAAAGAAAAGGACAAACTCAGGGTGAGGACGTGAGCCACTGTCACTTGTGGTCCTATAGTGTTGACACCACTGCCCTCAGCTGGCCACATCAGAGTATGGCAAGCCGAGCACTTCAACTTTTAATGGACACATGCTTATTGTGCACACTGAGGGGGTCCAGTGTGATATTTCAGCACAGGTATCTACTGTGTAATAATATCAGGATCCTTACCATACACGTGCCCTTGACCAAATCTATCATTTCTTTGTTTCTAGAAGATTCAAAATCCTCCTTTCTAGGTGTTTTGCTTGATGCACTCCTGTTCACTATAATCATCTTACTGAGGTGCAGATCACCAGAACGTATCCATCCTATGTCATTGTATTCTAGAACTTGTTAATAAGGTCATGAAGGTGTCAAGCCTCCTCTGAGATATTGTAACCAAGCATAATCTCTCAGCGGATTTTCAGCCCCAAATTAACCATTAAATTCCAAATGCAAATACCCAAAGAGGATATATTTATAAAACTGATGTTGCTGTCGTAATTTGTTAGCACTCTTCCCGTTATTTTTGTAAACTTTCTATTTGGAAATGGAGCTATTTATAGAAGTGAGATGACATTATCCATAAGAGCATCTGCTATAAATAATTTTAGGTAGGATTCTGGTTACAAAATATTTATCCTATGTTTATTGGGAAGTTATTTTACTCACTACTCTTCTCCACTTATAGTAAAATGTGACATGCATGAATGAAACATAACAGCATATATGTGTAATTTAAATGGTGATTGCCAAGTTTACATCTACAGAGACCTCACTCCTGTCCCCCTTGGGTAACAAAACATCATCCCCATCACCTGCTGTTCCTTGATAACCTTGCCAGGCAACAGTCACATTCCTACTTTAAGAGGAACCAGGTGGGGCAGCCCAGGTGAGTCTGAAGCTGGAGGCTGCATGGTGCCTGCTGGGGAGACCTGGACTGAGTCAGGCTCAATGCATGGGATCCTAGCTTCAATCACCACTGCCAAGTGGTGGGCAAATCGTGAGCTTGTCCTGAGGCTCAAGAAACTCCTCCTCCCACAGTAATTACAATGTGGGAAGACCTCGGGAAGAACTAGGCAGACACAGGACCCTGGCTCTGGCCACCACTGCCATCTTGCTGAGGACAGCTCAAGGTCGTAACATGGAACGCACCAGAGAGTGTCACAAACCTCTTCACCATGCTTTTTTTCCCCTTTACTCTGGAGATCACCATCCTGAGGATGTCACATTGGGGTCCTCTACGTGAGCAAAAAGTTCAGAGGGGCCTTGGTGCATATCAGGCAGTGTTCTTGATAATTTGCATATTCCCTGGCTCCTCCCTGGAGAAGGGTTAAGCAGGAAGACAGGAATACCAGCTGGTTTTGGATGTACTGGGTGACCTCTTACATATCTGACTACAGTGTTTTAGTGCTTCTGGGTCTCCCAGACTCTCGATAACTCAATTCCAGGTGCTCCCCAAACCTGTCTTGTAGAGAGCATGTGCTTCTCAGTACGATACTTTCTTCCTGGTCTCTGCTCTGCTTCCTGGCTTGTAGCTACCCAGGAAGGAAAAGCTGGTGAGATGCGCCATCAATTCCCCTGTTCCCCACTTCACTTCACCCCAGGACCTAAATACAAAATCCACACTGGCATGCACATCCTAGCCCAAGTGTGAGAAATTTTGTTCTAGCTTCTAGAACACAGGACAGGGCACTTTGCCAGTACTTGCATCATGGAGGATTCAATAGTGAGTGAGGATCTCAACACGCAAGACCACTAAGTTGTAGGACATCTGCAGCCTTTGTCTGCAAATCAGATACCACACACCCAGAGGACCCATACTCACTAAGAAATCTTGTCACTTGGGATTCAGTCTTGTTCCCAAGCTTCCCAGCCTACCTGCACAGATTTCCCACAGAAAATGGAGTACTGACAGGGCAAACTTCAGATCACATCCTCCTCTAAGTGAAATTTGGGATCTGGGGGTGGTTTGTGGCAATGCCCAAGCTCCATAACCAAAAGTGGCTGGCCAGTAAAACAGATCATTTCCTGTTAAGCCCTGCAGTCATGCAGCTGCTTCTGGGAGCTGGCTGCGGCTGAGGCTCTGCTAGTGTGCAATACAGAGCCACAGTCTTAGTGGGTCCCTGGAACACACGGCTGATACTAGGAGACAAGGAAGGTAGACCCTGAGACAGGCTTGGACCCCAGGGCAGAGCAGGTGCAATTTGTTTCCAGCCGGGTGTGAAGCTGCCTTACGTTAAACCAAATCTGGCCCTTTCCCCCTCATTCCCAGGCTGGGAAGTTGGATTTTGTGTTCTCTTTCAGGCAGCCAGAAACCACCTGTTCATCCTTCGAGACCACAAAGGCAGCAGTTATCACAGAGTGCAGGGCTGTCCCTGGCTAAAGCTTTCTTTGGCTCTTGGAAATGTGGCTTCAAATGAAATGGTGGATCCATGTGTAGATCAAATGACTCCTATGATTTCTGCTCACCATCTCACATTCCATAGGTACAGGGTGCCTCTTTTCCAATTAGGATTCTAAGCCAGCATGGTTGCTGGGTTGTGGGAGGTGTCACACGGAAGAGCAAATGAGTGCATAGGTGGGAGGAGGCCTTAACATACAGAAATCTCTCTCCTTTTTCTGTCACTCTTTCAAATAAATAAATAATAAATTAAGCTTTGCAATGGAATATATGTAACAGGAACGTGACAAGGACATCAGTTGGGTTGCCCTCATCCTGTAACAGAGTGCTTAGGTTTAAGTTCTAGCTCTTGTGCTCACTACAGCTTTCTGCTAATAGAAAACCTGAGAAACAGCAGTGATGATGACTCAAGTGTCAGAGATGCAAATTGAGCTTTCTGCTTCTAGCTGTGAGCTGCCCCAGGTCTTGCTGCTGTGGACACTTTGGGGAGATAATCTGTGGATGTGAACCGTGTCTGTTTATCTGGAGGTTTCTGTGCCTCTGCCTTTCAAATAAATGAACAGAGCCCTGCACAATGGCTCAATGTCTTAACTTTTTGTCTTGCATGCTCCAGGATCCATTACGGGCGCCAGTTCATATCCCAGCTCTACTTCCCATCCAGCTCCCTGCTTGTGGCCTGGGAAGGCAGTTGAGGACGGCCCAATGCTTTGGGATCCTGCACCTGTGTGGGAGACCTGGAGGAGGTTCCTGGCTCCTGGCTCCGGATCGGCACAGCACCGGCCGTTGCGCTCACTTGGGGAGTGAATCATTGGACGGAAGATCTTCTTCTCTATCTCTCCTCCTGTGTATCTGACTTTGTAATTAAAATAAATAAATCTTAAAAAAAAGAACAAGTATTTTTAAATATTCAGAAAAACTGTTTGTACGTAAATGTATACATTTTATACCAAATATAAAATGTAATAAAAAGCTACAGTAGATAAGAAAATATTATACTAGTAAAAAATCGATAAGCCAGTGGAACCAGACACTCCAGAATTAAATCCTGTTCCTTTCCAACAGTGCTAAGAATGTATATTCAACTAAAGAACATTCCTTTCACTAAGTTGTTCTAGGAAAATGGATATCCACATGCACAGGAATGAATCTTGATCCTCTCACCATGTTCATAGTTCAATTCAAAATGGATTTAAAACCACAATGTAGGACTTTAGATTACTAGAAGAAATCTTAGTAAAATGCCTCATATAAATTTTTAAGATTTCTCAAAGTTTATTATCTGAGCACTGCTTATAGTACCATATTATATGAATCAAAGATGTAACTTAAAAAACTTAAATAAACTTTTAAGACTCACTTCCATTCCTTAAAGCACAATCCAATCAACAAACAATACAATTTCCACATCAAATACAAGTCAGTAAAATAATTCCCCAAGTAGTGCTGCATGAGTTACAACTTTACCTCAACTATATCATTATTTGAGATTTTCCAATATGCAACAACACTAGACTGGGTGGTCACTACCTAGGAAAGAAAAAAATGTATCACCAGCAAATATCAGAATTAGGATCATGGTTGTCATGTTAAACTCTCCAGGTTAACAATATTTATTAGAGTAGTTAAGCAGAAAAACTCACGTCTGGTGTGCACTATTCTAACCAGGAACTGTGTCACATTCGTAGAGGTCAATACTCTTGATAAAATAACTTGGAAGGATCTATATATACCCTAAATTTAGCAAAATACTTTTATTATGTACAGAAACCTAAATTACCTTGGGTTTAGGTAACTGATGAAGACAACTGCCAAATAAATTTGTCAGGGCTTGTTTTTTACGAATATTGAAAACCAGTCCCTGATCTCGGATGCATTCCATCCAGGTACATATCCAAACATTTCAGAGAAAAGCAGGCAGCTGCAACTATCCACTCCATTCCATTCGAATTCTTTAACTTAATGTCTTATATTACCTCACATGTTGAATAGAGCCCACACATTTCAGCGTGGGATCAGACCGTTTGCTTACACTTCAAGCCACGTGAAGGTTTCATGAAGCCGTGTGTGGTTATTGCCTTGGGTAGTTCATTTCAGTACTGCCAAGTTCTTTGGAAATCAGAAAAATGAAATAATCCACACTGTGTAGATCCTTTTAAAAGCTGCACATGGAGGACACCTGGTACCATGGCAGAGGACGGAGGACAGAACAAATTGATCAACTGCCCCAGCCAAGCATTGGCAGTGAAGATCTGGGCAGACGGAGACACCAAGGTGGACTACAGCAGCCAGTGGATTCAGGAGATTGGTCGTGACTGGAGTGGCAGGATCACTATCAAAACCTCTTGAGAAATTTATGGTGTTGTGAATTTCTATTTTTCTTCCTGTTGGTGATTTTGCATTGTGGCTTTTCATTTAAGAGGGATGTGTGGTGATTGTGTAATGGAGACTATTATGTCCAGATGTGAGGATGCAGTGCAGTGTGCATCTCTACTTCCAGATCAAAGATGGACTCCCAATGAAGCTATTAGCTCTATCTTGACAATGGGAGGCTGCACTCTGCCGTTGTGCATGCGCACAACGCTGAAAATGTGAGTGTTTATGAAGAGCTATGCTATAGTAACAATATAGGGGAATTTGGAGGGGTGGCAGGGGAAATCCCAGGGGCTATGGAACTGTATCAACAGAATGATGATAATAATTTAAAAGAAGTTAAAATAAAAATAAAATATATATTTTTAAAAAGCTGCACATGATTTCAGTGTGCCTTTAGTGACCTAGTTAGTGCAACCCTATTAGAGTTGATATCTAAAAAGTAAGTAAGAATGAGCCAAAATTCTTAATGCAAGGAAAACAAAAGTCTGTCCAAGTAAAATGCATTCTCAACACAGGAGTATGAATGCAGTCGGCAGCATATCTTCTTGCATTGATTTTCCATTCAGAAAGTGGAGACTGCCTGTTTGATTATTTCGTTTTCTTTCCCTAGCTTAGGTATAGGCTGAAAAAGAATTTGTACATGCTGTCATGAAATTAAAATCTCATTTATATGTGCTTTAAATTAGTCAAAATTGTAGCTTACATGTATACGATTTCTGAAAATAACACTTTTAATACAATTCTGTTCTGTAAAAATATTTGACATAATGCGTATAATCAATTTTTACTTGATTGGGAAGTTTCCTGCATCAGTTTTCCAATGGTAAATGTGTGCCACCTAGTGTTCAATCTCTGTAACTACTAATCTTACAAACTCACAATTATTAAAACTTGTTTTTGTTTCAAACTACATTTTAGAAATGCTTCTCATAGATAAATTCAGGGCAAAATAAGATCATGAAAAGAATGTGTATTATACCAAAATTAGTATAAAAATAGCAATATGCTACTTAAATACAAAAAACAGACTTTTCTTTTAACTTTACATGCAAATATGTACCCTTTACATTTTATTAAAATGTCTAGAGAACACCTAGGTAACTAGAGTATACAGAAAAACTGTACAGTCTAGTCCAAACCAGGATTTACGCAGAGTCCGTAATGAGAACAACACAAATGGCTTATCCAAAACATCTATTTACGCAAAGGAAGTGGCTAAAGCAGGGAAGGTAGTGATGCAACTTCTTTCACAGATGTGGTCTTCTACCCATAATTCCCATTACATCCAAACAGCAAGGTGCGCTTAATATCCCACTTAAGATTATTGAGCATTACCCAGTTTTCAAAGCAACAAACACCTTAGAAATAATAAATCAGTCTGTCTTAACAAATTGCAATCATGCTAATGAAATTTGAATCTTCTCTTGAGGGTCGTGGCCAAATTCCAAACTGTGGGACAATCTTCAGCAAAGCTGGAATGTAAAATGTTGAGTTCCATTTAGATCTGAAAGGGAGAAAAACATCAGATTAAAGGAAAAGTTCTTACATTCCATCAGTGCACTGCATATGAGGGAGGATTTCACCACCTTAGGCCACCAGGGAAACAAACCTAGTCTGATGAAGAAATTTCATGCATCAGGCATTTCTCAATTCTAGTCTGTTAACAAATCTTTACGCTCTCATTGGTAATGTTCTATTGCGCAGCATATTTTGGATGAAGCTTAGTGTCTCCCTTGGTGATGGCAGTCCACACAGGCGAGTAGGATGTCTAACAGGACCAAATGTGTGGCCAGTGTAATGGTGCAGAGAGAGAAGCCATGGACTACAACACTGGACTCCCACAAGTGCCAGTTTGTGTCCTAGCTGCTCTACTTCCAATCCCAGCTCCCTGCTAATGGCCTGGGAAAAACCAAAGATGCCCTAAGTGCTTGGACCTCTGAAGTCCAAATGGGAGAGGCAGACGAAGCTCCTGGCGTCAGCCTGGCTCAGTCCTGGCCACCGCAGCCATCTGAAGCTCTCTCCCTCTCTGGAACTGAATTTCAAATAAGTAAATATTTTAAAAATGAGAAAAAAAAACTACAGGGCAAATCTGACCTTATTATCTTCCTAAATCAACTTGTTACAGCAGTGTAACTACACAATTACACTGTGCAATCTCAATGTTATCACACATGGTTCCTGAATCCAACTCCCCAACACCAGGCTTTATAAAAAAAACTCTGGTGATCTTATTGCACAGTCTTGGTCAGCAAAAACTACTACTCTAGCTATTGTAAAGTATTAGTAAAAGTAAAGTATTACAAAGCATTAGTGGAATATAATATACAAGGTGTCTTGTGAATGACATCTTCAGTAGAGGGTTGAGAAGATGGACCCAACTTCTGATATTACCCTAATTATTTAAGTCAATTTATGCTGCTAGAAGACCAAGTTTGAATATTATTCAAATATAATAAAAACAGCAACACAATGCACATACATGTCTGTGGGCACTATTGCTTTATTATTAGGAAAAATACTTGCCTCAAAATAAATACACTAACTAGAAATCAAGAGTCTGCCAAAACGGCAGACCCATTGAACAATGCTTTCACAAAGCATGTGTCATAATTCCAATGCTTCATAAGTTGAAACAAGATTTTTCTTTGACCATTAATTGTGAAGGTCTGTCCCTTTGATACGATCCGGTATTTCTCAATTGCCTACCAAATTTCTTAAGATCTAGCTCTTCGGATATTTACACTTCTAGGGCTTGGCATTCATATTGCAAAACAACAATTCATATTTTTCTGGAGAAATCATGAAGAGGATTATAAGAATCCTGAAAGTCAGAGTTTGACTACTTCTCTTTTAAATAACTGGATATTTCCAGCCTTTGGTAAGACTCAGAACATAACAGGAAGGATGATACATTATTAGAAGTAAAGGAATCCACTATGGGAAAGAGCTGGTTTCTCTGTGGATTTCTGTTCACGGAAATCCAAACGTGAGGTGCATCTACTTACATCATCAATATCTTCATCATCATCTCCAATGTCATCAAACTGGATTTCATCATCATCTCCGGGACCAAATGTATCAGTTTCGTTGATTTTCGCTAAAACGATAAGCACACACGCTCAATATAATCAAGACATCATTAAACAAGCAACTTAGTTTAAGTGGATCCCACATCCAATGTTGCATCACAAAAGGCAACCCATCCAAGTCAGCCTCCTAACAAAAGGGAAGTAATGCTCATTTTAAGAAAAGTTCTCGGGCCCGGTGCAGTGGCCTAGCGCCTAAAGTCCTCGCCTTGAATGCGCCCAGGGATCTCATATGGGTGCCAGTTCTAATCCCGGCAGCTCCGCTTCCCATCCAGCTCCCTGCTTGTGGCCTGGGAAAGCAGTCAATGATGGCCCAAAGCTTTGGGCCCTGCATCCAAAGGGAGACTTGTAGGAAGCTCCTGGCTCCTGGCTTTGGATTGGCTCAGCTCCAGCTGCTGCAGTCACCTGGGGAGTGAACCATTGGACGAAGATCTTCCTCTCTGTCTTTCCTCCTCTCTGTATATCTGACTTTGTAATAAAAATAAATCTTAAAAAAAAAAAAAGCTCTCCTGCAGCAGGCATTCTGATACAGCACATGAAGCTGCTACTAGCGGCTCCAGCGCCACAAATAGGTTGTCAGTGCATGTCGTGGCTGCTCCACTTTCAAGTCAGCTCCCTGCTGACAGCAAAGGGTACCCCGGTGTGTATGAGGTGAGGACTTCAGCCACTAGGCTATCACATCAGGTCCACAAAGGCATTTTTAGTAAGACAGTTTACCATCACACTAATTCTGAAGCTTTTATAATCTTGAAAACGCTGGCATCATGGGACTAAGAAAAAAGCAAGTAAGCACACGCTAGTCTTACTCCCATGATGCTAGTGTTTTCAAGATTAGAAACAGCAAGAAAGTAACTGTTGGGCCCAGTGTGAGGGCTCAGTGGTTAAATCCTCTCCCTGCACACACCAGCATACCATACAGGCGCTCGTTCTAATCCCGGAAGCTCTGCTTATGCTCTAGCTCCCTGCTTGTGGCCTGGAGAAACAGTTAAAGACAGTCCAAAGCCTTGGGACCCTGCACCTGCGTGGAAAAGACCTGGAAGAAGCTCCTGGCTTCGGATTGGCTCAGCTCTGGCTGTTGTGGCCATTAGGGGAGCTGAACTCCTGTGGCCATTTGAGGAGTCAATCTGCAGATGGCAGATCTCTTTCTGTTACTCTGCCTTTCAAATAAAGGAATTATTTTTTTTTTAAAAGTAAACGATACTAGCTCGGCATCTGCAGGGAGAAAACAGACTATAGGTTCTAGCGGCTGAGCTTGCTGAACTGCACAGCTGGGTGCCCGGGCCCCAACACTGCCTCTGATCCCAATTCCAGCTTCTGGCCAGTGACGACCTGCGCTGAGCTCCAGGCTGCCGGCTTCAGCTGGACCTAACCTTAGCAGCTGTAGGCCTCAGAGTGTGAGCCAGAAGATGGGATGTAGTCTGTCTCTTGTTTTGCTTTTCATTTAAAATAAGTAAATATTTAAAAGAAAATTTGGGAGACGGAGTTTGGATATGATGGACTCAACACCATAAAAACAAAGAATAATGTGTAACTATTTTCCTTTTTTTAACATAAAAAACACCCACGATCTATAGAATTTCAAAACAAGTAGCAGAGAAACATTTTCTTTTTTTAAAAGATTTATTTTTTATTTCTATTGGAAAGTCAGATATACCAAAAGGAGGAGAGAGAGAGAGGAAGATCCTCCATCCACTGATTCACTCACTCCCCAAGTGGCCACGGCAGCCGGAGCCACACAGATTCAAAGTCAGAGCAAAGTCAGGGTTCCCGATGCAGGTACAGGGTCCCAAGGTGTTAGGCCGTCCTCAACTGCTTTCCCAGGCCACAAGCAGGTAACTGGAAGGGAAGTGGGGCTGCTGGGATTAGAACTGGTGCCCATATGGGATCCCAGTGCATAAAAGGCAAGGACTTTAGTTGCTAGGCTACCGTGCCAGGCTCAAACATTATTTTCTTGACTGACACTAAGCCAAACTCCCAGGCTTTTAACTCTGTAACAGAAGAATCTCTATTACAAACAGAATTCCAGTATTTTCTTTCTTATAGCATCTAACATTATAAAATATACGCAGGCCGACTTGAAACGGATCCTGTTAAGTACAAAAACAAATGCAAAAATGCACAACATTCCAGCCATATTCGTTCACCTAAACAGATGACATTAGTGTAACCCAGACATTACCGTGCTCTGGCAGCTCGCCATACGCTTTCAGACTTCTGGCTTCATCTGCATTGTACTTTAAAATTACATCAGCCTTGTTGTCCTTAAATGGAGACAAGTAACGTATAGGATTGATCATGATAAAAATATTATCAGCCACATAATTGATTGAATTAAAAATAGAATCTCTCTGCTCTATTACAAAGCCTCCTCCATATTTCAAATCTTAGTTACTTCATAACCTCTGAAAAAACCTCACTTACATGCATACATACTCACATACATGATTAGACGGATGGACAATAAGCTAAAGATATTTACAGATCTGACTTCAGTCAGAACTGTGTACATATAATCTTTTAATTATTATCCTTTGATTACAAGTCTTTTGAAACATTAAAGTTTCCTGCGACCATAATTTTCAGGGTGATCAAACACTGCAATTTAAAAATCTAAGTCTACTAGAACGACCTCAGGAAACAGACCTTGCTTCTTAGGGTGTATCAAACTCCTGAAGCCTGATTCCATGTAAAGTCAAGTTCAGGAGTCCTTTCCCTGGCTGGCATGGTACAAGCAGAGCAGCTCAGTCCTTTCAGAATTTTGCTGTCTCTACCCGTCAATTATTCTCACATCATTAAGCAAAAGAAGATAACAAGCATTAAAATTGTGTAAATTCAAAACAGGCATCTTCAACCATGGTGTCAGTATTTTGTATCAATTTGTGGCTGGCACCCCTCACCCAGCGTTTTTTTTTTTTTTTTTTTTTTTGACAATCAGAACCGTCTCCAGACACTGGCAATGTCCTGGAGCACATAATCACCCATGGTTGATAATCAGCGACTTAACACAAAGCTCCCAGTGTTGGTTTTTATTTTATTTTGGAACATACATTCTAAAGATCAAAATAGAATCAGGACCATAAAAAAGACAAGCACATGGTGATAAATTTTTGCAGGTGAAAATCAAATTAATTTCAGACTCAATGAGTCAGGGTAGAAATAATGAAGGCCAGCTACCACTTCCCCTTTAAGCGCTCATCCCCACTGCCCACACACTCCCGGCGCTGCCCGCACATGCCATTACTCACGCACCTGCCCTACTGCCTCCACCAGCCGGCTGTGGGGCCAGGGGCAATGGAAGCCTGACTCACTCAGCTGCATTTCCTCGAAGAGTTCTTAGATTTTGATTCAGATTCATAAGTTAAAAGCAGAAAACACTCATTCCAAAAAGGAGGGAACTTCTGGGATCACAATCTACTATCTCACTCAAAGGCTCTTAAGAAGTGGCTTCAATAAACAATGAAAATTATAAATGATATTTACCTGATAGTCTCGGAGGCCAACCAATATAATGTCTGAGGTATTTATCCAAACCTATAAAAGAAGAGTCACTGCATAAGCATCCCATCTGGGCACCAGTTCTAGTCCTGGGTGCTCTGCCCTAATGCACCTGGGCAAGCAGCAGGCAGGATCCAAGTGCTTGGGTGCCCCTGCACTCACATGAGAGCCCTGGAGGAGTGCCTGTCTTCACCACAGCCCGGCACTGGCCTTTGTGGCGATCTGGGGGACTGAACTAGCAACTGGAACATTTCTCTCTCCGTAAATGCCTTTCAAACAAACAAATAAATATTTTAAAAATAAAAATCAAGATTCCAGAGTGGGTCCAGCACTGCAGCAGAGGGGTTAGGTCAAGGCCTGCAGTGCTGGCATCCCATAATGGCATTGATCCAAGCCCTAACTGCTCCATTTCCCATCCAGCTTTCTGCCCATTTGCCTGGGAAATCAGAAGATAGGCCAAATTTCTGGGTCCTTTCACCCTCTTGGGAAAGACACACGAAGCTCCAGGCTCCTGGCTCCAGCCAGGCCCAGCACTGGTTGTTACAGTCAACTCGGGAGTGAACCAGCAGATGGAAGACCCCACCTTCCTCTTCCTGTCTTCCCTTACCTTTCTGTTAATTCTGCCCTTCAAATAAAAATAAAAATCTTAAAATTGCAGAGTAACAATGATTGGTTTACAAGTTCTCTGCGGCTGTGAGCTATCAAGTGGTAACTGTCTAGTTCATGAAAACAAAACGGTGAGTGGTTTTCTCCTTCCCTTTCTTCGTATCCCTGGGCCCAGAGCTTCCAAAACCTCTTCAGTTCAGAAACAGAAGAATTAGTACCTCAAGCTTAAACATCTATTTAAACCAACATGCTTAGTAAATCTGCTAAAACACTGTGATGGCTAATTAAGCATCACGTCACAAGGCAATCCACTCATGATCACATTTGGAAAATGTAACAGTAATTCAACATTTACCTAACAGAATTATCTTCATAGCTTTTAACAGCTAACCCCCCAGCCTCCATAACAGATGGAAACAAGAGTCACATCCTGTGAATCTACCAGCTGTTAAGTTTCCTTGATGCTCGAACAGTTTCCTATTTTATTAAAAGCTGGGCAGGCCAACTGTTTCATAGCAGTCCCATTATTTCGGATTTACCATTTACTCAACATCTGGATCCAGGTTAAAGCTTTTATATGAGGTTGCCAACACGGATGATGCAGAAAAGCTGCACTAAAGGTCTTGATTAATATTACAGGTAAATCAAACATACATGAATCAGCAACTTACAAAAAGCAAGGTTCTTAACACATAAGATTTGCAGAAGCATTTTCACTTTAGCCAACTGTATATTAAAAAAGAACAAACCTCCAGACCTACCTTTTTTCTCAATTTCCCTCTGATGTGACACAACCTCTTTACACCATCAAAACACATTGCTTCTAATCTTCCATTCCCCAACATTTTGATTACTTGAGCATACTCTGAGGGGAAGAGCAGAAAGGAGGGTATGACATACTGTTCACTTTTGACAAAAGCAACTGAAGAACCCACACAGAGTGGCGAGAAAGACAGATACACTGAATGGGAATAAATATGCACAGCAGTAATTGGATGGGGGAGTTATAAACACCGAGCTAATGTCAGAACCATAAGCAAGGTTCTAATGAGATTACACATGTTGAGTAAGTAGACTGGTAGTTGTTTTCATGACTGCTCTATTTTTAGAAATCAAAGGTGGCCTGTTCTGAAATGTACAAAGCATCAGTCTTTCACAGGCAAAGCCTGGCCAGCGCTGGGTGTTTGGCACAGTGGTTAAGACTGCTTGGAACACCAGCATCCCACATTGGAGCGTCTGCTGCTTCCAAGGCCAGGTTCCTGCTAAGGGGGGGCAGCAGGTGAGAGCTGCCGCCTGCTGCCTGCATGGTACACTGGATTGGACAGGCTGGGCTGTTCTAAGCATTTGGCAGTCACCTTGGCACAAAAAGATCCAAAGATCCCTCTGTGTCTCCCTCCCTGCCTTTCAAATGAAACAAAAAGAAACAATTTAAAAACCCTGCCCAACCTGAATCTCCTCAGAAATCTTTGAAGGACATCTTACAGAGTTTTGGTACAGTTGTCAAATAAAAGAAATTCAAAAGTTAACATCTTGTTAAGATAATTCTAGAATTCTCAGAAAGCCAGTAAGATGTATACAAGTAAAACATTACACTCTCTGTTTTTCACCCATGCGGGTGCAGGGTCCTACTGGCTTCCCAAGCCAACAAGCAGGGAACTGGATGGGAAGTGGAGCAGCTGGGAACCGAACCAGCACCCATACGGGATGTTGGTGCTTAAAGCTGGAGGACTAGCCTGCTGAGCCACCGCTCTGGCCCCGAAACACTAAACTTTCTGCCAAAGTGCTTCTAAAAGCATACCCAGGAAAGCATGGTGCTGAAACTGGCTCAAGTTACTCAGAACACAGTGAGCCCAGAACCTTCAAGGTGGAACCTCTCTTCCCAAAAGGGGAAAATATGAACAAGCACTGTCTGCTGAAGACAAACGCTGAGGCAAGGATGAAGGCCTGGAGAATTGTTTAACTTTCGGAAGCTTATCTGCACAGAATAAATAAATCTACTGAAAATTCTATAAAAGGAGTGGGCATTTGCCCTGATGGTAAAGACCTTATTGTGCCCTATCAGAGCAGCTGGCTATGGCCTGGGCTCAGCCTTCCAGCTCCACCCTCCTGCCAATGCAGCCCCAGGGAGGCAGTGGTGACTGCTGAGGGATCTGGGCTGCTGCCAGCAACCACTGTGCACCTAGCTCCAGCCCCAGGCCTTACAAAAGAAAATCATAAATTGTAACAAGATATCTGCAAGAAATTCCCAACACTAAAAGTATGAAGCACAGATTTCCAGGCTGAACTTTGTCTAAACCACTCTCCCCAGTGCAGACTGAGTAGATCGGGAAATGACTACTGAAAGAAAGGCTATGTAGAAGTTTGGGTAGGAAAAAACAAACAGAGAAGAGCAAAAGGGACAAGAGATTTACTACTAGGATTACAAACAGAATCCCTTATACAATAAATTCACAGAGCACAAGTCCATGCTGAAAGCAAAAGTTACTGCTTAAAAACATCTTAAAAGGATTGGTACAGTGGCACTGCTTGTTAAGCTGCCAACTGCAATGCTGTAATACAACCCACAGTTCAAGTCTCTGCTGCTCGATTTCCAATCTTACTCCCTGCTAATGCATCTGGAAAAGCAGCAGATAATGGCCCAAGTATTGAGCTACCACGTGCTAGACTCACATGGCATTCCAGGCTCCTGGCTTCAGCCTGGCCCAGCCCTACCTCTTGCAGACATTCCAGAAATAAACGAAGAGACTGAAACTCAAATTCTGCCTTTCAAACAGCTAAATATTTAAAAATCAATGAGCTAAAAAAAAGAGTAAATCTTGGGGTCAGTGTTGCGGCACAGCACATTAAGTCATCACCAGTGATGTGGGCATCCCATTCGGCCATGTCCAATGGTTGCAGTCTTGGCCTCTCCACTTCTAATCCAGCTCCTTGCCAAGGCACCTGGGCATGCAAGACAATCCAAGTGCTTAGGCCCCTGCTGCCCATGTGGGAGACCCATACACAGCTCCTGGATCTGCCCTGGCTGCTGGGGCCACTTGAGGAGTTAGCTAGCAGACAGAAGGTTCTTGATAAACTGGCCGCTCAAACACTTACCTTGTCCATCCTCTTTGAACACCAGTTCTCTTTTTTCAGATTCATTTTCATTCTTACCTCTGCGTCTGTTTTTACCTCCTTTACCTACAAGTTGGAGAGAGAAGGGAAGATATTAATTATTTACAGAACAGTGTGAAAAGTGGCTAAATTAAGGCTTATAAAAATCAAATTTAAAATTCACCTAATTTAGTTATCCACAGTGAGCTTACAACTACCAACCACATTAAACATAATTATACTATCCTTCTATCCTCCTTTGAATTTCTTTTGGGATGTTACTGACAGCAAACAGCAGGTAACACATACAGTTACACAGAAAAATATTCCACTTCAGCACCCAACCTTTCCAAAAAAGTACAATCCCATACATATTTGTCAAAACTGAAATCTTAGGTGCTTTTAAGATTTTATTTGGAGCCAGAGCGATAGCTTAATGTGCCAGGATCCCACAAGGATGCTGGTTCGTGTCCTGGCTGCTCCACTTCCCATCCAGCTCCCTGCTTGTGGCCTGGGAAAGCAGTGGAGGATGGTTCAAAGCCTTGGGACCCTGCACCCACATGGAAGACCCAGAAGAAGCTCCTGGCTCCAGGCTTCAGATGGGCTCAGATCCAGCCACTGTGGCCACTTGAGGAGAAAACCAGCAGATGGAAGATCTGTCTCTCCTTTCCATAAATCTGCTCTGCCTTTCCAATACTAAGGGAAAAAAATCTTTTTAAGGAATTTATTTGAAAGACAGTTAGTGGGGTACATGGAGACAGAGATCATCCTTCTACTGATTCACTCTACAAATGGTCACAACAGCCAAGGATGACTCATGCCAATGCCAGGGACCAGAGGCTTCACCAGGCTTCCCATGTGGGTGCAGGGACCCAAGGACTTGGGCCATCTTTCACTGGCAAGGAGGTGCATAGATGCAGAGTGGCTGGGATTCAGCCCACTGGCCCAATATGCCAGCTCCCTTTAGGGGCCTGCACAAAATTAAGTGAGCAGTGACTGCACAGAACTGTGGTTTGCAACCTTTTGGTAGCAGGACAGTGCAAGCACTGTAATCTCTATTCAAAACTTGACTTGTCCATCACAGGATCAGTTAACAGCAATCATCTATTCCTGCCAATTGGGTTCACTGATGCTCCCAAGATACTCACCTAAGATTCACTCCTAATCCTTTTTGTTTCTTGCCCTCAACATTATTCTGTTCAAATTCCAGAGTCTAAACCACACTGGTAGCCATTTTCAAAAGGTGGGAGCAAAGCTCTAAGGGATTCATGTCAAGAGCTTCAAAGCAGAAAAAGTGAACAACTAAACAAACTATGGTGGTTAAGACATCTGTTGAGTCTGTTAGGATGTTCTTGTCCTATGAGGGAGGCCATGGGTTCCATTCCAGGCTCTGGGTCTTGATCCAAGCCTGAGGTACCCAGCCTTCTGCCAGCCCTGTCCAAGCCTCCAATTTGAGTTCCCAGGGAGTGAACCAGCTGACATGAGGCGCCAAGCACAGGAAGTGCTCGGGCAGTTCGTGGCTTCTGCTTTCCAGCTTAGCCTCTGCTGCGGAAGGCTTAGGGAGAGAAGCAGCTTCTGAAACACCTTGTCTCCCTCTTTCCAAACAGAAACAAAAATATTACAAAAGACAGACCACTAGTGTCTTATTGCAAGCCTTTATTCAACATCAGAAGTTCAGACCAGAGGCCAGGATCATGCATAACTTCACTGATTATATACCTGAATTTTAAGAAGTCTTACAATGAACCAAGAATAGCCCAAAGGTTTGGTTATTTAAAAATTATATGTCATTAAGTTCTTCAAAATAAGAAACACTATCCCAAGAGCTCTGTGAGACCCTTTTTTTCTTTTTCAATTTGAGGACAGGTTTCTACGATCTTGTAGAGGAAATAAGTTCACAGAATCAGCTCAAAGTACAACTCCTCCAACACATAGTTCATGGGAATGCTTCCATCTGTACGACCATCACATTACATTTACAGGGCATCTTGCATTCCAACTAAGAAAAAAAAAATAGAAAAAGTAAATTTATTCCTATATCAGCAAGTTTCAATTCATAAAATTCAGAGTCCCTGCAAAGTAGCCTTCCTGTTAAAGAAAAAAAAAGGCAATTAAGAAGCCTACTGGGTTTTACCTGTGCCTGAACGAGGAAACCCTGAGCCCAGCAAGGGTGCTCTTTCTTGGGAGAGTCAAAGCAGGGGCACAAAGGGGGCATGACCACAACTGGTACTACTTTTTCCTTCTTTAAATATTTCTTGATTTGAATGGCAGACTCACAGAAAGCAAGGGAGAGACAAGAGCTCTCTCTTGCAGCTGCTGGTTCACTCCCTGAGTGGCAGTGTGGGAGCCAGCAGGAAGTCAGCATCCTAGGGTTGCACCTGGGTCTCTCCCAGGGCTGGCAGGGGCATGAGCGAGGAGCTGGACAGGAAGCAGAATAGGCCAAACTGCTAATTGCACAGGATGTTGGCCTTGCACGCGGTGGCTTACCCACTGCGCCACAATTTCCAATTCCCAACTACAGAGTAATGGATTCCTAGGTACTCATTCTATTATCTATATTTTTTTGTATTCCTGATCATTTCCAAATGTTCTCATGATAAACATTACCGCAACGTGATCAGGAAACTATGTATCTTAGTACAGAAGCCCTGTTCCCTTGGAACAAAGGGGACCCTGTTATTTACCTAAGGGTGGAATGAACAAGACAAATGACTTGGTCCAACAAATATTTACTGAGCATCTTCTTAGTGTCAAGTCCCAGCCATTCAATGTGATTAAGACAGATACTATTCGTGCCCTTTAGAACTTAAATTGGAAATCTCATCACTGAAATCTGGGGAGGGGGAGAGAATAAGCTATCCCTGGATGTCATAAAAAAAAAATCGGCATTGCACAGATTAGAAGTGAACTCCAAGGCTTTCCAAATACCATGTGCATCATTGTGTCTTTACTAGCAGTGTGATCTGTGAAACACAGTGTCACCTGTGTACTTACTGCACAGGACTTCCAGGACCCCGAGGGGCAGTGAGCTGCAACAGCTACAAAGAAACACAGAAGCCCTAGTCGGGGGCCGAGGTCCGTAGGGCGGATGATCAAAGAAGATATCGCCTCACTCACTCCTCTCCCACAGAACACAGTGTTCTTTCTTTCTCCTACTTTCACTAGCTCAAGTTGCCTCGAGAAAAGATAGTGATGTTTTAGAAAATGATAAAAAACAATCTGCATCTACACAAAGAAATTTCTTCAGGAGTGCCTCGCTCTCTCTTCCATTACGCCTTCCAGTTGGGAAACCACAAACCAACATCCCCGAGTCCGAGCATTACTACACGTTCCACTTCAGAATGGAAGGGAACTAAAAGGGCTTTGTTCCTACAACACATGCATGATCTGAAGCAATAGTGGAGCACTTGGCAGAATACGGAGCAAGTTCTTTCTCGAATGAGGGAGGTGTGAGGGAATAAAGTTAAACCCTGGGAAGCAATGGAGGGGAATCAAGCGCCACAGCTGAAACGTTAAAACACACACACACACTAGCTTTCGCCCCATGGTTTCCGAGGGACGCGGAGTGGCCTCAATAATACCGAACAAGTGCCTACAAAGAAGCCGGCCAAGCACCTGACGGTCCCAAAAAGCAAGCATTCCTCCTTTAAAGTTCAGCACTGCTTCTGGGGCTGAGTTCTCAGGCCCGGCAGTAACACGAGGACCCAGCTGGAAAGCCGGGGCCGCTTCGGGGGACGTCTCCCTCCGGTCGCTCTCATGCCTACTGAGTCTGGCGCGAAAGCGAAGCAACAGCCCACGTTCTCCCACAGGAGGCTCTACAAAAATGGCGTCGGCTCCACCCCAATGTGACCACACTGGGAGACATCAGTAACTTCCTTACTGCTCTCCCAAGCCGCGAGTCGCAGGCAGGGCATCCAGCTCAGAGAGGGGAGATCCGGGCGGGAAGGTCACTGCGGCCCGGGCGACGCGGACAGCGAGGGCAGGGAGCGGGAGCCCGGTGCCCGGGTGCGGACCGCATTACCTTTATTCTTCGGCATGGTGGTGACGGTGACCTCGCGCCGTTTCTAACTGCTGTGCTGGTGTTGGTGGTCGTGGCGGTGACGGCGGCGCCGGCTTGTCCGAGGCTGCGCTCAAGGGTTGACGGGCGGGAGCGTGCGGGACGACCTAGCGCCGGGGGCCGAGCGGCGTGCGCGGGAGCCTCGCGGTGGACTTCTCCCAAGATGCGCCGGCGCCCACGCTCGGCAGCGGCAAATGGCGTCGCGGCTGCCGGCGTAGCTTTGGCCCGCCTCTCGCTGCCGCAGCGCAGGCGTGGCCGGCTGGCCTTTATTGTTAAGGCCGCGGCGACGCGTTCTGGGAGTCTTCGCAGGCGGCCGGGGAGAACGTGGGTGGGGTGGGGGAGGGCAAGGGTGGGGGAGGGCGGGGAAGGGTGGGGGAGGGCGGGGCGGGGCGGAGGCCCTCACACCCCCCCACCCTCCCGGAGGAAATGGGCGGGAGGTGGCGTCACAGTCCCGGGCGACTTGATGGCGCACGCTGCTGCTGCCAGCCGCCGGGCTCCTGTCACAAATCCGCGACTCCCGCTTTGACAAGTTGCTGACTCATTGAACCCCAAAGTTAGCTCAGTTTTAACGTGGCTCCCAACGTGGAAATGTGACGGGAGGGCACGACCTTTTCTGGTCGCTCACCCATGACCAAGAACATTAGGGATGGCGTTTGTTAACAGCTTTAAAGTGCCGCCTTCCCTATCTCACTGCTCACCTCATGAGGCAGGAGAGCACATGGATGACTTATGATTGGCAGCACGTGGCCGAATGAGTGGCACTGAGCAGCTGCTCAGTATACTAACAGGAAAGACAAGAATTGAGACGAAAGGAGACCTAAGCCCCATGTTATCTGAATTGTGCCCCTGAATTGTGTCTCCTCCACAATTCGTCTGTGAAAATTCTAACCATTGTTGGCTGTATTGGCAGATAGGATCTCTGAAGAGCATTAATTTGAAATAAGGTCATTAGGGTGGAGTGTGATCCAGTCTAACTGGTGTATCCTCCTAAGGAGAGAATACAGAGACACAAGCCAAGAGAATATCTCCTGAACAACCAGGCCAGCCCAGCAGAGGGAAACGGACCTGGGAAGCAAGCAGTAGTGCCAACACTTTGTGGCACCCCTAGCCAACTAATACAGCTGATGACGTTGGGAAAATAGGTTTACTTTTAAGTATATTTATTCTATTTCAAAGATATTCTGGCTTGGCAATGTGTCGTAACAGCTTAAGCAGCTGCCTGCGACCACAGCAGCCCATATAGGCGCCAGTTCTGTCCCAGCTGCTCCACTTCCCATCCAGCTCCCTGCTTGTGGCCTGGGAAAGCAGTAGAGGACGGCCCAAAGCCTTGGGACCCTGCACCTGCGTGGGAGACCTGGAGGAGGTTCCTGGCTCACAGTTGTGGCTATCTAGTGGATGGAAGATTCCCTTTCTCTTTTCCTCTCTGTAACTTTTAGCTAAATAAATCTTTAAAAATTACTTATTGTAGTTATTTGAAAGAGAAACAGAGATCACCTAACCTTAAAGGCGCACAACAGGTGTACGCAGAAGCCAGAAGCAAGGAGCTTCATCTGGGTGCCCCACATGGGTGGCAGAGAGCCGCGCTGCATCCCGGGACGCAGACAGCAGGACTCTGGGACGGGATCTGATCATGTGATGCGGGTGCCCTGTAAGGCAGTATAACCACAGTGGCAGTGCCCAACCTGTGCATCTGTTTTATTTATCTTTATTTGAAAGAGAGCAGGTGCTGATCATTGCTGTCGCTGAGTCCCTGTCGCCTGTGGTGGAACTCTGGATTCTGTTCCTGAGTCCTGGTGTTTATCTTTTTTTCTTTTTAAAGATTTATTCATTTTATTACAGCCAGATATACACAGAGGAGGAGAGACAGAGAGGAAGATCTTCCTTCCGATGATTCACTCCCCAACTGAGCCGCAACGGGTCGATGCGCGCCGATCCGAAGCCGGGAACCAGGAACCTCTTCCGGGTCTCCCACGCGGGTGCAGGGTCCCAATGCCTTGGGCCGTCCTCAACTGCTTTCCCAGGCCACAAGCAGGGAGCTGGATGGGAAGTGGAGCCACCGGGATTAGAACTGGTGCCCATATGGGATCCCGGGGCTTTCAAGGGGAGGACTTTAGCCACTAGGCCATGCCGCTGGGCCCTGGTGTTTATCTTCTAGCCCAGACAGTTGTGGGTCTCTGGGGAGTGAAGCAGCAAATGAAGATCTCTGTCTCTGCTTTTTAAATAACCAAGTATTTAAAAAGGACTCAAAGGGATAAAATGTAAAGCCCTCAACTTGATTATGTCTTGGTGATCAGGGCCTGGCCTGTGTCTTGAAGTTCCTGTCTAGCTTCTTTTCTAACATATTAATCTCTGGTCTGCCATTAACTGCGTCCCTATACATTCTGTTCTAAACAGTCTCCCTTTTGCTTTAATGTTTATAGTTTCCTTAGGTCTGCCCCAATCCCTAGGCAACCCTGTTAACATATTTCTACAGTATCCTGCCTATCGTTTAGCTAGCTTTTCTAGCATGTGTTGATTCTTTTAATCTCAAGGGCATTAACAGGGCTGTAGAAGCATCACCACAGTAGACAGGACTACTCTGTCAGCCTGTCTGGGGAACCCACCAGGATAATCCTGGCAAGCTAACTACTGCACCGCAGAAATGTCCTTGGAAGCAGAGAATATGCGAGTCCTCTGGTCATAAGTGATTAAAACTGCAAATGTAATTTTTTAAATTTTTATTTATTTAGAAGTCAGAGTCATGGAGAGAGGGAAAGGTTTTCCACGCACTGGTTCACTCCCCAGATGGTCACCATGGCCTGGGCCGAGCCAGGAGGGAGCTGGGAGCCAGGAGCTTCATCTGGACCAAGCGTGGTAGCAGGGGCCCAAGCACTTGGGTCATCTTCAGCTGCTTTCCCAGGCCATGGGCAGGGAGCTGGATCTGAAGTGAAGCAGCCAGGAGAGGAACCAGCCTGCGTTAACATTATCCTAGCCGCCTCTCCACCTACCCTGCCCCGCCTCCGTCTGAGAGGCAAGTATTTGCTCATCACTTGACCTTCTCCCAGGGAGATTATTTTCTGTCACTCAAGTGTGTCAAATCTAATCACAGGTGAAGCAGCAGAAGGCAGGGACCAGAGATGCACACTAGAAGTTTCAACCCATTATTGCTGGTTAGAAAGTGGAGGGAGAGGCCTTTAGAAAGTGGAAGAGGTAAGGAAACTTCCTCTAGAGCCCTACAAAAGTGTTGCAGTCTTGCTGATACCCTGATTTTAGGCCAGTGAGCCCTGCATCGTAGTTGTGACTTGGTGGATTATAAGATAATTGATAGGGGCCAGTATTGTGACATAGTGCGTTAAGCCTCCACTTGCAATGCCAACATCCTATGTGGGCAGCAGTAGTCCGGCTTGCTCCATAATTCAGCTGCCTACTAATGCACCTGGAAAAGCAACAAAGGGTTCAAAATCTTGGACCGTGACACCCATATGAGAGACACAGATGGAATTCCAGACTCCTGGCTTCTACCTGGCTCAGCCGTAGCAGTTGCAGCCACTTGGGGGGTTGGGTGAAGTAGAAGATGGAAGATCTCTCTCTCTACTTACTTCTCTAACTCTGCCTTTCAAATAAAAAATTTTTTTTAAAAAAAGGTAAATTGATTATTAATCCAAGTGGACATCCTTAACCAGATATTCTGGTCTGAGGAGTATCCTCCAACCCCCACACCTCAATCCCCATTACAACAGTGATTGGATTCAAATGAGGCTGGGGCTGGGGTATCTGACTATGCTTTTTGGAAGCTGTTTGGAACATTGGCATCCCATGTCCCAGTGCTGGTTTTCAAGCCCTGGTTCTGCTCCCAAGTTCCACTTCCTGCTACTGTGCACTCCGGGAAACAACAGTGCTGGCTCAGGAGACCCGGAGACCCAGTGTCCGACTCCCTTACTCCTATCATGGCTGTTGTGGACATGCTGGGGAGTGATCCAGCATATAGGCACTCTGCCTCTAAAGAAATTAAAAATAAACAAAACCCACAAGTATTTTGATCTTGAACTTCAGCCTCTAGCACTGAGGAGATAAACTTCATTGTTTAAGCCACCTCGTCTGCAGCGTTTCATAATACAAAGCTGCTAAAAGACATCAATCTGCAAAGTGCTAACTTCAGGTCTAGATAACCCACTCTGTTGCCACCATGAGCCAATTCTCCCCTGAAATAGGGTAACTATACTTATATGAGCAAAGGAAACAAAATGTTCTCTCTAAATCGCTTTTATGAAGATCCAGTACTTGGTCTTTAGAGCTGGTCTACTGTAAAAATCTGGACGCATGAGGCATTGGATGACTGGAAAATAGGGACTCACTTAAATTATGTAAACAATGAAGTCTAAAAAGGCAATGTTCAGAGCCCGGCCTGGTAACCTAGTGGCTAAAGTCCTCGCCATGCACACGACCAGGATCCCATATGGCTGCTGCTTCTAATCCCGGCAGCCCCACTTCCCATCCAGTTCCCTGCTTGTGGCCTGGGAAAGCAGTTGAGGACAGCCCAAAGCCTTGGAACCCTGCACCCAATTGGGAGATCTGGAAGAAGCTCCTGGCTCCTGACTTCGCATCAGCTTAGCTCTGGCTGTTGCAGTTGCTTGGGGAGTGAATCATTGGACGAAAGATCTTCCTCTCTGGCTCTCCTCCTCTCTGTATATCTGTCTTTCCAATAAAAAAATCTTTTTAAAGGCAATGTTCACGTCTAGCCTTGTCTGTTCCCCTTTCAATGCAGCTACACACTAACATGCCTGGGAATGCAGAAGATGGCTCAAGTACTTGGGCCTCTGCCACCCATGGGAGCCATGCATGGATTTCCTGGTTCCCGCCATCAGCTTGTCCCAGCCCTTGCTGTTGTGGCCACTTGGGGATGAAACAGCAAGTGGAAGGTTTTTTGTCCCTCTCATCTGTCTTAAATAAATCTTTAAGAATTCAACATTTTAAAAATCAATGGCTCCTTTTGTTAGATCAAGGTCTTCATACACTATGGTCAGAAGGAACTTGCCCTTTAATTCTAAATCAAAAATTGCACCATAAGAGGAAATGAAAAGGGCAGTGTGAGACATCCCCGAGGTGTCATCTCTGCCTCTGATTGTTCTCTGAATCATTCATCAATTTGATGTTAAGACTTATTGTTTATGTGAATTTGATTTGACAAAACCTTTGAGCAAGCCAAGATCACGCACAGCAAAACTTTGCACTCCTTACCTTGGAAATATTCCTGTTTTAAATACTATCAATCCGACTCTTATAAATAAATACTTTGGACATATTAGAAAGGAATAATCATAATGGAAATGATCTGATAAAAGTGACATACATGCATTTATTTCAAACTTTATTATATAAATTTTCATTTCTTTTAAAGATTACAAAACCTGTTCCATGACAGGAATACAAGCAATATTGTTCCAAGATTATTCATGGATACATCTGAGAGAGCTTAGAGTACACATTAATAGTATGATTTGCAAATTTCCCAGATTAGACTCTTAAGTAAAACAATTTAAACTAATCAGTGATATTTGATCCAAGCATTTCATAATTATGGCAGCAGTGCCAAGCATCTGATGCGATTTATACCATCAATAAAAGGTACAATACGTAAGAACTCATGGTATGGTAATTTGGGCTTCTGGCATGCCTTATATGAGAGAAACTAGTAATAAAGTAAGATCATATATAATAGTAGAAAAATATTTGTGATTTTTTTCTTTTTTAAAAATTGTTTAAGTAGACCCCACCCATTCTCCCCCATGGCCAAAACTGCCAAATAATTACATCCCTTAGGTGTATGCCTTCCTCTTTTTTTAGGGCAAGAGAAAATAAAACTAATACATATATATAATTTAAGAGTTAAAAACTCATCCCTCACAATCATTAAGGATGCTAATGAATGGCAACACTTGAAGCCTTTATTTTTAAATGAAAAAAACAAAAGCTTTAGATGGTAAGCCACATTTACAGAAACACAAACCGAATTCTTTATGCTTTATGCCCTTACTTGCATTTAGAAATTCTATTTTAAATCCTTGTCTGAAAAACTCAATATACAGTTCACGCAGTACAACAGTGATAATAGGAGTAAAGATGTTCACTTCCATTAGATATTGAACTAATCTACTTAGGACTATATCAGCAACTCTGTTCTCATACACATTTACATATACTGTACTCACATGGCATGTTGCTCTAAAGAGGTCTTCACCTCTAGAACTGAAATCTCTACGTTTTCCTTTCCACTAATCTCTAGTCAAAATGCCATATGCTTTGCTAATTTTTCTGGGAGAAGTCATGGACATTTAAACAGCTTATCATGCAGTTCAAGGTTATATGGCAAAATAAAAAGAAAGTGCCTTAGGAGGTAGGAAGTAGGCTCTCATCCCAATCTGCTATGCTCTGTTACGAACAGTTGCAAGACTGGAATCAAAGTGGTAAGTATGAGCGTGACAGTAATACCAGGCTTAAGAAAATTAGGTTGACTTAGTTACTCGAGTTCTTTGAGAACACTCAGTCACATTGGAACCAGTCACTGGATCACAAAGAATACAGCAGTGTTAAAAATACATAAAGTACACTGAAGACAAAAATTCTTCTTGGCCATCCGTATTTGAGTATTATCGTTCTGTAGATTCTTCACTCAAAAGTGGTTAAATGTGACTCTGCAGAATACCACAGTCCCAAGAAAGAGAATTTCATTCCTTCATATACTGGTTTCCACCAATGGTCACTGGGGGAGACCAGCAAAATGTAAGCAATCTTGGGTTGAAAAGAGGACTATTCTCATTAACTGCAATGATAGTGCTGAGTTCAGTCAACTTAGCTGTGAATTAAGGAGGCTGAAACATATATCCAGTTTAAAGTTAAGTCACAGGGAGTTGGGCCTTTCGGAGACACGGAACTCCAGGACTAGGTTCAAACCTCTAGCTTTAAGCACCAAGGTCAGTCATGGATTTTGCGATATCTGTTCATGTTCATCATAGAACATAGACCTTTTGTAACCCTTGTGTTCCTGAGCTATCCAACATACCTTCCAAAGTTTTAAATGCTCAATACCTCAAGACAATTTTCTCTACAAAATATGGTGAATCGAGCTGAAAATTTTAGGACAATGCTAAAGGCCATGAAATAGAGAATCTCAAAGTCATGCTGACACGTATAACCAAGACCCCCAAATCTTGAAGGTTTTGTTCTTTTGCCCCAGGCTGGGCTTTCCTACCAAGTACATCCATTCTGTGAATTCTGTGAAGCCTTTATATCCATCAATGCAGTTTAAATCTTTCCTGGGACAAGGGTACACAACAGAGGAAACTGGACAGTTCCACCTCCCCAGGCCTTAGTAGTGGCCACTTCTTAAAAAGTCAGTGTGGCCTGGGTTGACTTGAACTTGCTCTTTGGATCACACTGTATGTGAAATGAGGAAATTGACCCTATATTCACCAAACCCACTCTCCACAGACACTTGCAAATTTCTTTTCCCACACACCACACCACTCTAACAGCACAACTTCATGCCTTGTCAAATTCATTACACTTTTACTTTTGTGGTTGCTTGTGAATAAATGCACTTATATCAAAAGCTGTTCAAAATCAAAGGCCTTCTGTATTTAGAAGACATCTCTATAAATTACAAAGAGCTGAAATCATTCACTCAAACATTCAAAATAAAAGTGGGGAGGGAGAGGAGACAAAGAACTTACCTTAACTTAACATCATCACTCCAAAGAGAAAATAGAAAACCCAGGGTAGTGTAACTTGCACTTCCCAGTATGTGCCCGGCAATGTTAAATGCAGTCTTCTATTTTGGATTTTATTCTAGATTATAAACTAAGAGGACGTTTGTAGAAGGGGCCTGACGAGTTCATTCTTTCACAGTGAAATATGAAAGACTGGCCTGACACCTCCTCAGAGAAGCACTAACTGGTGAAGGGTAGAAGCCAGCAGGTGCCCTACTACCACAATTTAACATCACAAAGAGATACATTTTGAGAAATTAATGGAAATATGAACCCAACAAAAGCACTATTTCTAGCACACTCTTGGCCATTAGTCCACTACAAATCAAAAGCAATGAGAACACCAGAACCACAGATGAAAGAAATTATGTTCATAAACTTGCTTTTCACGCAAAACATTTTCAGCTTTGTAAACACATAATTTGCTTTTCTTCAATAAAATTGGCAGCTTGACTAGAGACAAAAGGCATTTGATTCTGAAAGAAAGCAATGACATCCCGTATGACTAGCAAACCGCCCCAAGGAATCCAGTTTTTTTTTTTGTTTTTAAACTCAGTTACTGTCAGGTGATACCATGAAGGAAAGGCAGCATGGTGTTACGAGGGAGGAAAACAAAAGCTAATGGGGAAAGGTTAAGGATTCTATGATTTGGGCTTCAGCCTCTTATACTGCAATGTGACAACACTGGGCCTATTTATGGTGCTGACCTTAATCCAAAGACATATTATAGGCAACACATCTAAGCAATTATGAAGTAGCAACAGGATCAAAAACCTGGAAATAGTTTTTTTGATTTTTTTTGTTTGCTTAGCATTACATTAACATTTAACAAGTGACAAAGAATTACAGATCATGGTTTGAAACACTGAATAGACAAGGGGAAATAAAAGCTTCTCCCTGGAATTGATTTTTCTCTTTGCATACATTTTCCATTTAGAGGTTGGATTTTTATGCAGTAGTCATTTATGTCACCTGGACAAGAGGAATTTTATAGATGTCCCCCCCTTCTTCTCCAATTACATGGGAGGAATTTTGGAATGACAATTGGTTTTCAAGACATTTAGGCGACCTGCTTTCTCTGTTGGCTTTATACTCTCCATGGAAGAGTTAAAACGTCTGGCTGAAAAAAAGATTTCTGATATGAATGGGTTAGTACATGACTAAGAATGACCTACTTGGGTACATTCTTGATGAGGTAAGTTAAATTACTCTTTCCTTGCTTATATATCTTTTACATTACATGGTGATGTATGCTAGGTAACTTGGCAAAGACAGAGTTTATAATGGGTACTTAAGTTTATTTCATCAGTTAAATTGTGGAAACTGCCAAACTGACGTAGGTAACAACTACTGCCATCCAAGCTAACCCAATGGCCATTATGAAATGGAGCAGTTTGGAAATCAAAGGAAGTGCTATATGGCCAGAATCCTCAGGAGGAATTCAGAAAACACCCATTGCTTGATGTTCACGCAGACTAATTTAGCCATGAGTTTAGGTTCAAACAGATATTGTTTGATCAAGAATGTTTTATTCTCTAAAATAAGAAATTTTAAATCCAATTTCATAGAGGCCTGTGGCCTTTATTACATTCAAATTAGTGTTTATGTAGAATATCTATTTAAACATGAACTATCTAATAGGACTTCAATTACCTGTGTCTGAGTTTCCCTTCACCAATCTCTTACCACGATTCTTAAAGGCCTTCTAGGTAATTGGCAAAATCCCAAATGATATGCCAAATACTAAGTGTGGATACAAGACTAAAAGTGCGAGGACTACTTCCTTAATTAAGGAAAAAAGAACCCAAAGGAGTTGCAAAGTATATGGGCTAACTTTAGAGATGTACTCTTGATTTCATGCCAAACACATATGATAACTTTCTCTACCGTAACAGCTCTCTAAGTTAGTCTGACAGAGCACCTGACTTTAGAAACAAACAAACCAACAAACCAGTGAAACAGACATGGGGAAAGATATGTACATTTGAGAGCATTACATTCAACAGCTGTTTCACAATCTGGCCATTTTTTAGGGTTATCCAACAATACTGCTAATCCAGGTGAACTATTTAACCAGATTTAATAGTCAATTGGTTAATAGATTCCAAGTTAAACGAGGCATGTATACATTAAAGAAAGCAGTACAGAAATGTACTGTATATGAACTGTTTACAAAAACATACAAAATGTTGGATGGCACAAGGGATACAGTGCTAATATAAACGGATTGTTTAAGCTAAGTGCTTAACATAAACTGTCCATCCCTATAACTAACAAAGAATATTGAAGGGACATGAAATATTTCCTATAAAAATAATGCTATACGGTGTAAAGTACTTTATTCAGTGTATTTTAGGTGGTATTCATGTTCATTATTTTCTTGTTGATTGTGTGAATATATCTTCATCATGTTTCCATTTTCATTTCATCCGAAGCTCCAGAAAAATCTACCTTGCTAACAATCATTAAAGCGAGAAGAGATGAAAGCAGGAGCAGCAGCAGGAGCAGCAGCATTGTGGGTACCAGCTGGGACAGTGTGTGCTTGCAGGTGTCTCTCAGATATGTGCTACCTGTCGCCAGAACTTGTGCTATCAGCTTACACCATGGTACCAAATAGCTCACTGAGGTCACTTCACAGGGCTGTTGAGGTGATCTTTTTAATACCTCTCCGCTGAGCAAGAGTGGAGCGGCCTACTGGTTCCAAAACTGGGGACTGGTTACGGTTTAAGGCAGAATATGTAGCTGCCATGGCACCCTGAAAAAAACAATGGTAAGAGCAAACATGACATCATAGAGTCACACAGAGAGAATTGGAAAATGAGTTTTTCAGGTTATTTTTTCATATGTATATGCATACAGGTATTATTAGGTTCATGGTGGACATTATCATACTGGTCCAATTCTCTACACAGGCCAACGTGGGGCGGGGGGGGAGACTGTCATGGGAGAGGACAGGAATGGACTTAAGAAGCAGTCCTCACTTCTCCCAGGATGATTCAAATTTTCTTCTTTGCAGTCCTCTAATATGAGCGTCAGGAAGCTATGTTCTTAAAGTTGGGAAATGCATGAGTTAACTGATGCAGGAAATTTATTTACACAGACTGACAGAAATTTAAGAGTCATTCTGAATTAGTTTTACTTTTAAACTTTTGCCATGCCCTTGACTTTTGCTTTTCTACGTCAGTTACTGGAAGAAAATCCCACAATGTAACCGGCATGAGTGGGTATGGAGTGGCTCTGCTGGAGTCAAAGGCAGCCTGCCCTCCTGGGGGACATGGAGGGTGCCCCTCACCTTCACTAGATGTGGCGCATCCTGTCTGTTCAGTTGGTACTGCGGCAGTTGGTCCCAGTGGACAATCCAGGGATGTCTGAGCACGAGAGCAGCGGTGAGTCTCTGATGGGGGTCCACATGAAGCATCTTGGACACCAGGTCCTGTTGTGGGAAGAATAAGGACAAAACAAGCTTCAATTACCCTCCCCCATTTCTTTTTTTAAAGATTTATTATTTATTTTTATTGAAAAGTCAGATACACAAAGAGGAGAGAGAGAGAGGAAGATCTTCCGTCCAATGATTCACTCCCCAAGTGACTGCAACGGCCAGTGCTGAATCGTTCCGAAGCCAGGAGCCAGGAACTTCCTTCAGGTCTCCCATGAGGGTGCAGGGTCCCAAAGCACTGGGCTGTCCTCAACTGCTTTCCCAGGCCACAAGCAGGGAGCTGGATGGGAAGTGGAGCTGCCGGGATTAGAACCGGCACCCATATGGGATCCGCCTGCATACAAGTCAGGATTTTAGCTGCTAGGGCACCGCACAGGGTCCTGAACATCGTCCATTTCTATGGTACTTCCTATTAGTAGACACTGCTCAGCTTTATGACCCCATATTTTCCTGGAAGCAGCCTCTGGGGTCAAAACAATTTGGTAAATATGACAATGTGGGTGAAAAACACGTCAGTCTCTATTTTTTGCTCTTTCATTAACACTGATTTTGATATATGAAAATGGCCACATTTTCTCTATCTTTAAGTACTCTGGCTCTCTTTTTCCTTGGATTTCCTCTTTCTAAAAAAAGTATTTATTTGAAAGGCATAGTGACAGACAGAAGCAGAGACAGGCAGACAGAAACTTCCATCTCTATCTGTTGCTCGTTCACTCCCTGAATAGCCACAACCACTGAGGATGGGCTGGCTAGGCTGAAGCCAGGAGCCAGGAACTCCAACTGCGTCTCCCATGTGGCGGCTGGAACTCAAATACTTTATCCATCATGCTCGTTCCCAAGCACATTAGCAAGGAATTGGACTGGAAGTGGAACAGCCAAAACCCCAAATGAGCATATGATGGATGAGAATTACTGCTCTATGGAGTGTTCTTTAAAAATGAAAATCTAATCAATGAATTGCTAAATAGTTTCAATTCGTTAACACCAGGAGAAAGCCTACATCAGCACAAGCCCCATAGCCCTTTCACAGTCTGGGTTCCTCATCCATTTTCTGTGTACTGCACTAGTCAGATCAAATGACTATTCTCACACCATCATCACCTCGATGCAGGTGCTACTTCCTCTGCTTCGGACATGCTGCATCTTTCTCTTCGCTAAATGTGCCTGGCATACTGTAGGAGGACAATTGATTGGATATCATTGGAATGAGAACAACTGACTGGATATGCAAAACAGAGAGATTTTCAGAAACAATTGATGGGTTCCATAGACAGGCTTTTGGGAACTATGTCAGCTCCTCAATATCTCCTCCCTTATCCTATGTGACCCTCAGTCTATAAAAGCCTGATGCCACTAATAAACTTGGGCTATTGACCATCAGTTGGTAGCCCACGTGTGTTAGTATCAGCTCCATGCACCAAGTACATTGCTGCAGCACACCGAGCAGTATACAATTCACTGCTTTGAAAAAGTTTTCCTTAAAATCCTTCTGATTGAGCACCACCCATGTCAGCACAGAAACTGTTCTACTGTTAATAGTACATGTGACACTATACAATTTTTGACTGTGAGCTGCATGAGAGTGGGAACTTTGATCACATACTTTTATCTCTGGGGCCTTCATGTGTTAAGCATATTGTAGGTGTTCAATAAGGGAATTACAAAAAGAAACAGGTACCAAAGAAATTGTCTGCTTTGGGAAATTTTATTGTGAGAAAAAGGCAAAGGCCAACATGTCATTTTAAATGCAGTTATAAAGCCTAATATCTATCTGTAGCCATTAAATTGGATAACTGCTATGCCAAAGAATCTATACAAATGTTTGATGTGTTCTATTTCCTCACAGTCAGCTGGCCTCATGCTTCTCCAAGTACCAGTGCACTTCAAGACATTCATGGATGACATAATAAAAGATAGGATTTCTTTGGTGCAAACAATTTCAAAATGTATGCATATGCTTTTCATAATAAGCATATTCATGAAGTTTCTGAAGACCCCATGCATGCAGGGATTTCAAAACAGTTCCTAATACAGTGAATTTATCTTTTATTTCCATCTTTCTACAAACTTTCTGAAATAACTGTTTCTTCAAATCATGAAAATTACCATCATTATTCATCAAGTTTGTGTCTGTAAGAGCTTTAGATGTATTCATAAGGCAGGATTAATGTTTTCAGGGAAACGAAATAATCGACTCATTTATGAGTTTAAATTAAACAAAAGTTTTGAACTGACAGCATTTTCCCCCTTTATATGCAAGTAAAGTTATTTTCTCAAAGACTTGTAATCAAAAGTTATACTTACCTTTGCTGTGTCGGAAACAGAATTCCAGTAACCACCACTGAGGGAGAACTTTCCACTACCTATTCGTGCCAGGATTTCCTCTGGAGTGTCATCAGGGCCATTTGCAAATGGAGTGTAGCTAATTTATAATAAGATGAAAGTGTTAATGAATCAAACTTCTGTTTTGGTTGTTGATCTTTATTTGCAATGTTCATAAGTACTTTGGTTAATGTAATACTTTATTGAAATCTATCAAAAAAAACCCATGTGTATGTATATATATATACACACACCTAAAATATATATAACAAAGTTAGATATATAATATATAAACATAAACACTATAAACTATGATACAATATAGAGTAACACTAAAAATTAATGTATGCTTATGATATCAAAGTATAAAAGAGATTTGAAAAAGTAATCTTAGTATATCAAGACATTAAAATAGTACATCATAGAAAACCAGTAACGATAACAGTATAAATGTAGTGTTACTGCAGGAAAGTATACATTTGTTAGTTTGGAAAAACACAGACATATATTATAACACAAGTATTAAGAAGACTCACCTGGATCATTTAAGCAAAAATACTAATGAAGAAATGTTTAGAATACATGGCCTATACTTACCCAGTAAGCATCGTATAGAGGAGGACACCAAGACTCCATATATCACAGGCAGCGTCATAGCCTTGTCGCTTTAAAACCTAGAAAAAGCAAAAACGTAGCATTATCACACCATGCTTTTAAAATATATTGATAGGTTATGGACCAAATTACATTTACCAAATCAGTAACAGAAAACCTCAACAGAGCATAATTGACAAATAAGACAATATACTCAATCTTATTCTAGAAGTCTATAATTAATTCATACATTTAACATTGATTTTTAAATTAATATTTATCGAGGGTCACTGTAGACACAAAGGAGAATATAATTTTCTTGCTTAAAAGGCAGAGTGGCAGGGTTAAGGGGACAGAGAGACAGAGGTAGAGTTTATCTGCTGGTGCACTCCCCAAATGGCCACAATGGCTGGGGCTGGACCAGACCTAAAGCTAGGTGCCAGGAATTAATTATTTGGGCCACCATCTGCTGCTTTCCCAGGCACATGAGCAGGGAGCTGTATTGGAAGCAGAGTGGCCAGGACTTAATCTGACACTCTGGCAAGCGACAGCTTAATTTGCTGTGCCACAAGGCACATGAAGCTTCCATGCGATAGGTAGGGCTGGACCAGGCTGAAGCCAGGAGGTGGCATTCAATCTGGGTCTCCCACATGGGTACCATGTACTCAAGTCCTTGAGCCATCACCTGTAGTCTCCATGTGTGCACACAAGCAGAGGTTAGCAGCAGAGTCAGGACCTGATCCCAGATAATCCAATATCAGGATGTAGTTGGGACAGAGCAGTGTCCTAACTTCTGCACCAAAGGCCTGTGCTGAAGTTTCTTATTTTAATGAATTTATCATTTGTTTGGGTCTATAGAAAGGGTTACTAAAACCATGACTCTTTTCAAACCACACGTGGGGTGGACATATAGCCTGCAGCCTGGTGGTAAAGCTACCCACCATTCCAAGCTGAGTGTTTGGCCTATGTTTAACGTGCCAGGTGAGAAGCCTGCATGCCAGGCTGCAGCTCCTGGCTCCAGCTTTCTGCTGATGCAGACTGTGCAAGCAGAGCTGGCATCTGGGCACTGAACCTATGGACAGGATCTCTGCTTATTTTTGTCAAACAAATAAAATTTTACTTTTACCAGATTTATTTTTTTATATAAAAATAAAGTTTTATTTACTTAGAAATGCAGATTTATAAAGAAGGAGAGAGATCTTCCATTCACTGTTTCACAACCCAAATAAATAGCCACAACAACCAGAGTTGAGCTGATCCAAATCCAGGAGCTTGTTCTGGGTCTTTCACTTGGCTGCATGGACCCAAGGACTTGGGCCATCCTCTGTTGCCCTCCCAGGCATAAGCAGAAAGCTGGATTGGAAGTGGAGTAGGCAGAACATGAATTGGCTCCCATATGGGATGCTGGCACTTACAGGTGGACAATTAGCTTGTTGAGCCACAGCGCCAGCCCCAAACAAAGTTCTAAAAATCACACAATGGCATAGTACAAAATACTACTTTTTAAACAAAATCCCATTTGAAATGCTACGAGCATAAATGTGAGGATGTCTATATATATATATTCATATTTGTTCCAATGATTTAAAAGGTAGAGATAGAGGTCTTCCATCTGCTGTTTTACACGCGCAACATCCACAACAGCTGGGGCCGGGCCAGGCTGAAGCCAAGAGCCTGGCACTCCACAGCAGTCTGCAACCCAAGCATTTGAGCCACCACTACTGCCCCGGGTGCACATGAGCAGGAAGCTGGGTTGAAAGCTGAGATTTGAACCCAAGACTCTAACGGGAGAGACAGGCATCAAAAGCGCTGATTCCACCACTGTGCCAATGCCTGCCCCATCCTTACTCTGAAAGATTATTTATTAATCTATGTACTTGGAAGGCAAAAAGACAGGACAATAAGGCCTCAAGGATTAGAGACAGACACAGAGAGATGAGCTGCTGCCCTCTGAGGGAGGGAATTCCCGTGTGGGAAGCTGGGCTTGGAACCAGAGCCAGGAGCTGACCGGCTCAGGCACTCTGAGATCAAGTGTCCGAGGTAGCATCTTAGCCACTATGCCCAATGCCTGCCTCCAAAGTGGTTTCTTTTTGATATGGGGAAAGAGGAAGGACTAGAGGGTAGCTAGTCAGCTTACCTGGGACATTTAGGACAGGATTCAGTAGCTAAAGGAAGGAGCTGTAGGACAGTAGAAGATATCCAAAGGGCACTAAGAAGAGGACAAGACATTACCAAGAGGGCCAAGGAGTTCAGAGTGGTGAGAACTTCACCTGAGAAATACCAGGAACCAGAAGGGCTGTTTGTTATGGCATACTGTCAAGAATTTCGCTTTTCCTTCTGTAGGCATTTTATCCTGATTATTTGTTCAGTATGTCTTCAAAGAAACAATTACTAATTGTTTTACTTTAAACACAAGTTTTAAAATACCCTGCAATTCTATCAGCAAACTCTCACATCGTTACCTCTGGTGCAACAAAATTTGCAGTATAGCAAGGAGTCATGAGAAGACCATTTTCTGCTCTCAGCTGTTTTGCAAAGCCAAAATCACAAATTCGAATCGATTCTGGATTACCAGACTCATCCACATAAAGAATGTTGCTAGGTTTCAAGTCTCTGTGAACAACCTAATTGAAATACACAGGAAAGAACTGTATCAACAACACGTTTCCATTATTCACATAGTGTCTAGCAAGGCACTTCACATGCTGAGCCACACATGACTCTTAATATATACCCGGGAACGGGACTTACTTACAGCCTCTGCCCACCTGAGTAATCAGGTTAAGGAGAAATGCAAACGGCAATATCTCCCTCCAGGTTACTCACTCATTTAGCAATATATACGAAGTGTCGTCATGTGCCATAGCTTTTTTTTTTTCCAATAAGGAGCTGTACACATGAGTGAAAAAGACCTTAAGAACCTGGCCTTGTCATAGTAGGAGCTCAAACGGTAGTAAGGGAGGCAGAGAACAGGTAGGCTGAGATATGGGGCATAATTGGGAGGTCACTTTAAATAAGGTGATCAGGGTGTCTCCAGAGGAGGTCATATCGATGATCTAAGTACAGAAAGAATTAACCCTAAGAATTTGTTCCAAGTAGAGGGATCAGCATGTACAAGACATATACATAATAAATACAAGTGCTGAAGGACTACATGGAACACGTATGACTTTTAGAAGTAAAAAGAAAAAAAAAAACAAGAACCCCAAATCCAGATTTTAAGTATTTCATATTTCACATACGAGATGTTACATATGCAAAAAGATGCCTTTTCTTGTTTTGTGTTACATTCCCGTTTAATAACCTGCCTTGGAACTGCTATCAGTGTCAGCGTTCCTGGTGCGCCTTTTTAGACTCAACTCTCTTCTACATTTTAAAGCAATCACTGTTGCCTTAGCTGCTGACACCCAGACCATTAAGTCTTTCGTTATCCAAGATAACTAAGTATTTATTGCTGAGGCCCTGGGAAAACAACATGGAAGACTGAGATAAATGCAAGGTCATAAATCCTGCAAATACTGCACTCTCCTCTTTTCAAGATATAGTACTGGGAAGATTGTGATAAGCTAGGAATCAGGACACTTTAGAATTAACACCTAACTCCTTATGGGAAGTAACCTTTTGGTACAATGCATGAAAATATCATGTTGTACACCATAAATGCATAAGATTTCTGTCATTTAAAGTTTAAAAAGTAATGTCTCCTTTTTCCCTCTTCAAACTCTGTCATTTCCCTTGGCTCCCTCTCTCTCCCAGACTTCACTTATTTGAAACGATGGAGGTTTTTCCATTTTGGGAAGTCTCCAAGCAGGAAGAGATGAGGAGGGCATCTACCAGCCAGAAAGCAGATGACAACGTGGCTTCAAGGATTTCCTTTAATACAAGAATATAAACCAGGATTCCTTGGTTCAGCTTCTAAGCTTAAGTGGGCCTGGTGTTCATGAATACAGAATAGCCTGTCAGAAATTGCTGTGCTTTCCAAGTCAGAGATATTGCATGCTTTTTCTTGCAAAGCCTAAGAATTACGCTTTCAGGTGTCTTAAGCTGACGGGAGAGGTTTCTGTAGAGGACAACTAGTATCAAGCTAATAATAGCTATTTTTCCATTACATATAGAAAGTAATTTCTACACTTATTTCAGCTCAAGAAAAAGGCATGTGAACTTAGCTACGTGTGTGCACACACAAAAGCTGCCAGACTTACCCCCTGCGCGTGAAGATATTCAACAGTTTTGGTTATGGTAAATAGGACAGCACTGGCTTCTCGCTCAGAGAAAAATTTCTGTCTAAGAATTTTATCCAGCAATTCACCTCCTTTCATCAGTTCTGTTACTACATACACGTATTTTCCATCATCATATACCTAGAAAATTTGACAATACAATATAAACAATTATATGACATTTTATGTACCCCCAAAGTTTAGCATACTAAGGAGAAATAAAAACATTCAAGAAAAAAAAATTTTTTTCATGTAGATAGTAAAACATGCTGTGAATTTATTACCCCTGAACACATGAACTATCCTTCACAGCCTATACAACAGTCCCACATATTTGACTGTCACCACATATCTGTGGGGCTCGGTATCACCAACGCATCTGTCTTGGAGGCCACTTGTTCAAGTGCCACAGCCTGCTGGCTTTGCCATCTGACCTTTGGTCCTGACATTCTTTTTGTGCTCTGCAGGTTGCAGAGCAGTAATTGAGCCAGTGTGAGGAAGCAGGCTAAGGCATCTCCATCTAGGGCATCAGGTTAAGTCTCAGCTGCTCCAATTCTGATCCAGTTTCTGCTAATGGGAAAGCAGCAGAGAAAGGGCAAAGTGTTTGGGTCCCTGCCACCCATGCTGGCAACATGGCTGGGGTTCCAGGTTTCTGGCTTCAGCTTGGCCTGGTCTTGGCTGTTGTGGGAATCTGGGGAGTGAATCAGGGGATGGAAAATCCTCTATCCCACTCTTCTCAAATAAATGAATCCTTAGGGGAGGATAAAATAAAAGGCATGGGAGGAGTGTACAGGCTTGAACTAAGGTGGGGTTCAGAACCAGCAAACAGGGCCCTGCATGGTAGCCCAGTGGCTAAAGTCCTCACCTTGCATGCGCCAGGATGCCATATGGGTGCCAGTTGGCATCCTGGCGGTGCCGCCTCCCAACCAGCTCCCTGCTTGTGGCCTGGGAAAGCAGTAGAGGACTGCCCGAGGCTTTGGAACCTTGTACCCACTTCGGAGACCTGGAGGAGGCTACAAGGTCCTGGCTTCTGACTGGCTCAGCTCTGGCCATTCACTTGGGGAGGAAATCATTGCATGGAAGATCTTCCTCTAGTCTCTCTGACTCTATGTATATCTGACTTCTCAATAAAAATAAACAAATACATATATTTTAAAAGAACCAGCAAACACTGCGGATCCCCCAGGATGAGGGGCATTGTCAATTCAGCCTCTTTACTCCACGAGCCAAAACTCTTTGGTACTTTCAAGTTGTGTGTGCCCCCTTGCCTATAATCTGTACTTTTTTTAAAAAAGATTTATTCATTTTATTACAGCCAGATATACACAGAGGAGGAGAGACAGAGAGGAAGATCTTCCTTCCGATGATTCACTCCCCAACTGAGCCGCAACAGGCCGATGTGTACCGATCCGAAGCCGGGAACCAGGAACCTCTTCCGGGTCTCCCACGCAGGTGCAGTGTCCCAATGCATCGGGCCGTCCTCAACTGCTTTCCCAGGCCACAAGCAGGGAGCTGGATTGGAAGTGGAGCTGCCGGGATTAGAACCGGCACCCATATGGGATCCCGGGGCTTTCAAGGCAAGGACTTTAGCCGCTAGGCCACGCCGCCGGGCCCTAATCTGTACTTTTTTAATGACTTATTTTTCTTGGAAAGGCAGATTTACAAAGAGGAGAGACAGAAAGATCTTCCCTTCGCTCATTCATCCCTCAAGGATGAAACAGGAAGCTGGATGGGAAGCGGGGCAGCCGGGACATGACCTGGTGCCCTTGTGGGATCCCGGTACGTACGAGGCGAGGACTTTAGTCACTGGGCTACTGTGCTGCGCCCATCTGTACTTAATGCTCAAAAAGGTATTTATTTATTACTGGAAAGGCAAATTTTGCAGCGGAAGACCTTTCATCCGCTGGCGCCCACCGCTTTCCCAAGCAGGTAGAAGATCAGTGTGTGAAAGTGACTGCCCATTCAAGGAAACTTTTACTCTCTGCAATTAATAGAGGATATAACATATAACATCTGTAAACAATTTTATAATCTAAGACTATTAGACCAGGAATTGATGAGACCAAATGTTAGAAAGATAGCCAGTATTTTGCTTCTGTGAAGCTTAACTCATGGCAGCCCAAGGAACCCTGGACACCATGCATCTGCCAAAGGCCCTGAACTTTGGCTCTCAGGGTCTGTTCTCTTAATCTCTTACTATCACTGACAATAACAGGGATTAGTGTGCCCAGTGCGATAGCCTAGTGGCTACATCTTCGCTTCTATCTACCAGGATCCCATATGGGTGCCTGTTCCTGTCTTGGCTACTCCATTTCCCATCCAGCTCCCTGCTTGTGGCAGGGGGAAGCAGTCAAGGATGGCCCAAAGCCTTGGGACCCTGCACCTGCGTGGGAGACATGGAAGAGGCTCCGGGCTCCTGGCTCCTGGCTTCAGACTGGGTTAGCTCTGGCCATTGCAGCCACTTGGGGAGTGAACCAGTGGACAAAAGATTTTTCCTTCTCTTTGTACATCTGTCTTTACAATAAAAATTGACAAATCTTAAAAAAAAAAGAGATACACTGTTGCGATTTCCTTGAATTTCTGCAAGGCAGAGCCTCTTCATTAATATACAAGAACTAGGTATAATGATTTCGATTAAACTAAAAGACAAGCTGAATACAAGAATTAAGGGGGAAGATTGAGAAGCAAATAAAAATGCTGCACAACCGCACAGAAACACACCAGTGAACAAGCAACACAGGCACAGAAAGCTAGACGTTTTGGACTTGTGCGCAGACAATCCTTAACTGAAAGAATACCTATATTAAACTCCACTTCTGAGTCCAATGAGTCCAGTGCTGTGAAGTCGCACCTAAGGCTGCTGCCTGTAGAGCAGGCACCCAACTGGGCAAGGAGCCAGTTCCCATTGGCTCCAGCTCCTGCTTAACGGCTGAGAAAAAGCAGCAGCAGAGGTCTCAAGTACTTGGCGCTGTGTCATCCATGTGGGAGACCTAGAAGAAACTCCTGGCTCCTAACTTAGGCCTGGCTCAACTCTGGCTGCTGCGGCCACTGTGGAGTGACCCAGCAGAACTGTTCCAGCCTCTCTCTGCAATTCTTTCATCTAAATAAATATCACTCACTATAATATCACTGGAAATTTTTATTTAATTCCATAAGAAATATCAAGTAGTGGAGTCCCAATTAGGAGAAAAACAAAAAATCTTTCCCCCAAAATTTTTATTTGACTTTTAAAATAGATTTATTCATTTTACTTGGAAACTCAGAGTAACAGAGAGAGAAGAGACAGGTATTTCCATCCACTGCTTGACTCCCCCAAATAACTGCAACACTAGACCTGAAGCCAACAACCAGAAACTTCTCGCAGGTCTTTCATGTGGGTGGAGGGGCCTAATGGCTTTAGCCATCCTCTGTGCTTTCCCAGTCCATAAGTAGGGACCTGGATCTGAAGTAGAGGAGTAGAGACATAAACTGGCACCCACATGAGATGCCAATGCTGGCAGGCGGAAGATTAGCCTGCTACACCACTGCACCAAGGCCAGTCCTCAAATTTTTAATTTTAGTAGACAAAATAAAGATGTAAGCAAAAGTGCTATAAACATTGTAATAAAAGTGTACAGAAGTTTTCGAGGCTTTGTGGAGTTTGAAATGAAGGAAGGAACAAAGATAAAAAATACACACACACATACAAAACAAAAGGTGAAGTGACAAGTTAGGGAGTTCTCAAAGAAAGGAAACAACAGTTCATTTTGAATGTTGGTTGGTTTCTCTCTCTCTTTTTAAAAGATTTATATATTTATTTATTTATTGGAAAGTCAGATATACAGAGAGGAGGAGAGACAGAGAGGAAGATCTTCCGTCCAATGATTCAATCCCCAAGTGATCGCAAGGGCCAGAATTGAGCCAACCCAAAGCCAGGACCCAGGAGCCTCTTCCAGGTCTCCCATGCGGGTGCAGGGTCCCAAGGCTTTGGGCCGTCCTCGACTCCTTCCCAGGCCATAAGCAGGGAGCTGGATGGGAAATGGGGTTGCTGGGATTAGAACTAGTGCCCATAGGGGATCCTGGCTCACGCAAGGTGAGGACTTTTAGCCACTAGGCTATCACGCCGGGCCCTGGTTGGTTTCTTGAAGAGTAAGCTAATTAATTACTTACATTAATTAGTTGGCTTCATATCTCGATGAGACTAAGCATCATTCATCTAACAATAAGCAGTGATAAGAGCTATTGGGGAGTTCATGTCCTTTGCTGATACCGTTACAATAGAAGCCAGAGAGTCAGGTAGGAGTGTAATGTAACACAGCCCAGCAAGGAATACCTCACTAGTCCTGTGGGTGGCAATGGGCAGTGCAGGCTTGCTTCAGAGAAGACATGGTGTCTGAGCAAAGTTGCAGATATGTGCCAGTTAGTCCAGCAAAGAAGGGAAACAGTGTTCCAAACCACTAAGGGAGCCATATGTTAAAAGCTGGAACAGTGCAAGAAAACAGGCATGCTGACTAGAGTGTGTGGGGGAGTGTGCAGGGTGCATGAGGAAACCTCAAAATCACCACAAAGGCAGGCAGCTGTGTGAGGGCTGACGGTCCTCTCTGCAGGCAGGAAAGTAACCTGGGTAAGCATGAGCACTAGATCTTTCCAGCAGTGTAGAGGGGGGCAGTTCAGGAAATCTGGAGCGAAGTTAGACTAATGAATCCTGAATATTAATTAGTAGTAATGTTAATATTGAACATTTGACTCTTTAATTAAAAGCAGATGCTAAAAGCAACATCAGAGATACTTCTATAGAAGCAGAAAATTGAATACTTTCTTTATAAATGAAGGTATATTATATACATTGTTTTGAAGCTTATTTTTTAAACTTTTTACAATAAATTCCCAATCTACCAAAAGATATTTGAGATTTTCCAAATGTTAGACAAACAATTCAAATTATGCCCATGAAAGAATGTACTTACATCCTTCAGAGTAATAATATTTGGATGCTGTCCATAACGGAGAAGAATTTCAATTTCTTCAGTAGGATCTCTCTTGCTTTTATCAATAATCTGAAAGGCAAATTTTGTTATAAAATACCACAAACTAGATGGTTGCGATCTATGAAACTGAAGTGCTACTTTATTTAAATACCAAACACGAGTCATTTATCAATCATTTTTATTCAACTACCTGGCCAGAAGGTTTCATTAGAAATTTAGTCTTGAACGTTGCTGTTGTGGTGTAGCACATTAAGCTACTACCACCTGACACACCAGCATCCCATATCAGTGCAGGTTCAAATCCGGGCCACTCCACTTCTGATCCAATTCCCTTGTAATAATGTACCAGGAAAAGTAGTACAAAATATCCAGAGAATATGGGCCCATGTCATCCATGCACAGAACCCATTTGGATTCTAAGCTCCTCGCTATGGTCTGGCCCAGTACCAACTGTTACACACTAATTCAAAAGCCTTTTCTTTCATTCTTGAACATCTTCAAACATTTGGCAACTCAGTCAATGTCTTTTTGCTAACAATACAGATAATTAAAAGCTGTGTGCATATCTAACACCATCACTAGCATCTGTGTATTGAATTAGCTTTGCTTCCTTTAATAAAAGTGTTACCATGGAATACCCCAGTGGCTGTTAGTTACTTGACTTGTTTAATTATTGTAATAAACCCCTTCAAAATATTAATGTAGGTTTTTAACCTTTATGTCAGCATCTTTAAAACTTTTTCTTGATGTTTTGATCTGTTACTGACACATTTTTTAAGATGAGTTTTATTTGCAATTCAAGTGGTCATTTGAAACAAATGTTGTACCGTTTGTATATTTGATGTCCAAACAACATAATTATTGTGTCCAATAAATTCCTAAACACTCCAGCTTACAACTCTCAGTATGAATTTAATCTTCTATCTGAAATAGATTTAGTGGGAAAACAATTCTGTATTTGGAGAACAAGAAAGGTAAACACAGGTGTCCACCGTGATCAACTGCAAACAATAGTGTGAAATTTGGTAAATGGATGATTGTCAGACGCATATGGAATAGACATGCTAATTCAAGAGAGATTGTCTGGAACTAGTCTTTTGAAAAAAAAGAATACCCAGAAAGGTGCTGTTTTTTACAATGTTTTCTGATTTGCTATTTTGAGTCCCACTACACATTTATCTCTGTAACTTATACTTGTGGGCCCTGGATTTATGATAATTTTAATAGAATCCAGTTGTGCTTGGCTTGGTTTTATGAACCTAATCGAAGAATCTACAATATCTTGGAAGTATTCTCAAGGCTTTGGAAATATTGCTTTTTCATTGTACTTATGGAAAAAGGATATAGTAAAACTTTTCCACCCAGTGCATTATTTTCTTCTTTCCTTTTATATAAACATTTTTGGAATTTCTATATAACCCACATAAAAGAATAAGAGCAGAGACAATTAAATGTGTTTCTGTGATTTGCCATTTATGTGGTAGAAAGCCTTATGGAACAAGATGACTTTGTATAAAGTAATTGCATCCAACTTTAGAACAGTAATCTAACCCTGAATGGCACTCTCTCACTGCCAGGTATCCTGATGGGATAGCTGATGAAATCAAAACAGCCCAGAGCAAGGTAGTTTACAGTGGTGGTCTTAGTCCTTTTACTGGTTCACACAGCCTTTCGGATACAAAAAGAGGTATGAAATCTGTTTTTGTAAGAAAATGTAAACATGCACAATTTGATACACAATTCTGAGACAGTCTCTGACACCCAACTGGAAAATGGAAACTTTTAAGAGTAAAAGTGGTATTATTAAAAATCACGTAAGGGGTATGTGTTTGGTCTAGCAGTTAAGATGCTACATCCCATGAGAGTGCCTGGGTTCAAGTCCCGGCATTGCCCCAGCTCTGGCTTCCTCCTGGGAGGCTGTAGATGATGGCTACAGTGGCTGCTTCTCTGCCGCCTAGGTGGGAGGATTAGACTGAGTGAGTTTCAGGCTCCAAGTTTTACCCTGCATCATTTCCAGCTGTGGTGGACATTTGGGGAGCAAGCCAGTGGTTGGGAGTACTACCAGTCTCCATTTCTTTGACTCTCAAATAAAAAAGAAATCACGTGAGACATATACTAGCACTGCCCTGGGCAAACTGGACATGTCTATCTCACCATTAGCCCAGAAGGGGATCTATGCTACCAGACCTCTAAAAATCCCTAGTCAGATATTTAAATTCACTGACTTTTTTCTTTAACAAAAAGTATTTTCATCAAAAAAAGAGAGTAATTTTTAACTGGTACTTACATGCATAACGACTGCTAGAACTGCATTTGAAATGGAAAAAAAAAAATTACCTTCACTGCAAACTCCATGTTTGTGGCTTTATGTATACATCTCTTGCAAACAGAGTATGAGCCAACTCCAATATCTTCTTTCACTTCATATCCATCGGTAAACTGAATACTGTTCCTGTGTAATTGCTACAAATAAAATGATAAACTGAGTTCCATATCTTTTTGTAAGAAGAGTGCACTTCATAATAGGGGATATACTACTGAGTGTGCATTACTGATGTTAATGTGAGTTGAGTATTCATTCCTTACAAGTGCATACTTTAGTAAGTTACTACCGTAAAATATTCAGCATGATGATGGTATGTTGGAGCTTTTAATTGATCGGGATGATACTCTGCTGGCTGTGCCTTCAGACCAGAGGGGGTCTCCCTAAGAAGCTGTTGAACTTGACTGGACAATAGGATGCTGGACTCTATGTCTGGTATATGCTTGCAATGAGGGAATCCCAAATGAACTTGAGCTGTGGTTATGCAACAAGGTGGAGGAATCCACCATGGGGGGAGGGTTTGGGGAGGGGTGGGGAGAATCCCAGTACCTATGAAACTGTGTCATGTAATACAATGTAATTAATGAATAAATTAATTAAAAAAAGAAAAAACCAAAAATATATTCAGCATGAAATATGCCTTCAAAGCTGTTTCCACTAAAAGTAAAAAAAAAGGGGGGGTGGGGGAGGGATGCCACTGAAGCACAGTGGGTAAAGCCACTCCTAGAAAAAGCACTGAAGCAGGCCCATGTGTTTGGGTCTCTGCCACGCATGTGGGAGACCTGGATGACGTTCCTGGCTTCAGGCTGGTCTAGTCCTGGCTATCGCAGTCGCCTGAGAAGTAAACCAGCAGATGGAAGATCTAACTTTGAGTTTCAAATAAATAAATGAAACAATAAATAAATAAATACATCTTCAAAGAAAGAAAAAATTCAATATGTACACCAGAAAAAGCCAAATTACTTAAGGGGGCCTACAACTTTCTCTTTAATCTTGCTTAACTGCACTTCCTAACTGGCTCTAAGGTTTTGAAGCACCTTTGCAAAGGAGAAGACCAAAACCTCTGGTGGAGAGAAGGTTTAAGAAGATTTAGAATCAGAACATGCCCATTATTGTTTCAGACGTATTGCTGAGCACGTTGTAGGCTGTGTAATCTAGTAAGGATTAAATAGCAACGACTGTCTGAAGTCATGCTCTGCTGCTTTAACTCAGGTTACAGCTTCATATAACCTCAGTTAAAGAAGCTGTTCATGAGTTAGGGACAAGTAATATACACTTGATTGAGTAGCAGTTACTGATTCCAAAAATAGGCTGAGGAAGTTGTGATGCACTTAACTTTACTGACATGAGAATTTCCATGCCCACGTTAGAACTTGAATTCTGCAGCATATGCTTGTGGTTTCTATTTTAGGTATAGAAACTATAATTTAAAAACTTGATATATATTCATGTGCTCATACAGTAAAAGGGACGGACTACTTACTTTCCAACATAAATTTTGCTTAAAAAATTATTTAAGTTGGTTTTCTTGGGTGACAAAATGACTGTCTTACACAATCAGATGAAAAGCAACTTAATCATGAACAAATTTCAAACACTAATGATATGCTTAAAACAATTCAATACTTCAAAAGATCGATGTAGTTTCTTTTATGGATTGAAGGACGAAGTAAATTTCCTTTGCCATGGTATTAGGATGCGAAGAAGGAAACACAGTTAGACTGCACCACTGCATTCCTCTAATGTATCAGCCCAGTGTCGTGTTCCGCACTTCTCCCTTCCCCACTGCCCATACCCATGCACATACCTAAAAATCTGCTTGTGTGGTCTTTACTTACCTTTTTTGACAATTCTGACAAATAATGGGAAAAATAGGCAGAAGGAACTCTACAACAGCACCCATAGCCCACAGCTGGCCTGATAAAGGCAGAGGCTAAAGCTGAAGAAACCAGGCCTGGCAAACACCAAGGCAGAGCAGGCAGAAGGACAAGGCCACGATGATTATTTCAACTTCCTCAGAATAACATTCTCAAATCACACAGACATTCAGGAATTTTATTCACACAAGCTTTTTAATGACATATGAAGGAATTCCTAACAGTAATAATAATGCTATAAACTGTATCTTCAGCTATCTAGCACCTAAGAAATGATTCATATTATGACCTGTACATTACGGCATTTCAAATTTAAAATCATTTAGACATTCACTCACCTGAACAATTGAATGTACACCCACTGTCTGCATTGCTTGGCTTTCATCATCTGAGGTAATAGCAACAAAACTAAACCCCCGAAAAAGCTGGTGTGCATTAGCACTAGGTGGAATGCCAGGTGAATCTGAAACGAGTAAGAAATTCACAACAAGGTTACTTTGAAAAGCAATTATATTACCTACTGCTGTCCAGCATATCTCAGCACCATATCTGATCTGATCTGATCACTCACTCCAACCACAACACTAACAACTTGGTTCCTTGAAAATTAGAAAATAACAAATTCATTTGAAAAGCATAATAAAGAATTACAGGGTTAGTGATATTTAAAATTAATGTTATCCCATAAAACTTCCTGGAATGATTGAATTTTTATTTGTGCTGCCTGATATCATAGCCACTGTACACATGTTGCTATTGAGCATTTCAAATATGTCTGGTGATTGAAAACATATAATGTTTTCATTAGTCTCATGCAAGTAATTGCCACTATATTGAACAATACCACTCTAAATGACAATACAACAATACTGTACATTTTAGTTAGGGAGAAGATAGAAGGTAGACTCACAGCAGAAACAGGGAATCTCAAAAATAAAACAAAGAGTTCTGCACAAAAATACTTTGTAATCAACAAGAAAAGCATGTATCCATTGTTTTATATTTATGTTTTAATGTTTTCTCCTTACCTTTGGGAGTTTTTGCAGTAAATTCAGGATCAAAATAGAATGTATCTTCAGGTCTGCCAGTTGCAGGTTTAAAAGGTGGATGAATTTCTCTTCTATACAGTTTCTGGAGGGAAAAAGAGATACTTAGACCTGAGTTAATTATAAAAACATTTCAAGCAAATTTTCATTCCATACTTACATTCCAGTCTATGGTGGAGAAAAATGAATGTCTCTTAATTTCTTCAACTCCATCTGGTCCTGCACCTATTGAACATTTGGGGGAATTTTTATTTCAAGCAGAAATATATTTGGCAACATTGTTCAGAGTTTTAATATTTTCTGAATATTTAGCAATCAGCAGAAAAACAAATATCTATTTCCCACGCTTCAACAAAAACATCAAAAACACAAAATAAAAATGTAATCAAAAGATTTACCTAATCTGTTGGCTGGATTTCGTTTGAAAAGCATTCGTAAAAGACTCTGTGCTTCAGGACTCAAAAACTGTGGCATTCCAAGTTTGGCTCTAAAGAACAAATCCATAACAAAATGTTATTTTTTGGACGTCTGTGCATTTTTACTTATAATTTTTAAGACTTTTAATTTTGAGATAATTGTATAAAGCCCCAGTTGTATCTGCATCTGTTTGCATTTAGTTCTAAGCCTTAAAAAAACCCCAAGATTTATACATTTATTTATCTGAAAGAAAGAATAAAGCAAGAAGGAGAGACAGGGCTCAATCCCCCATCTGTTGGTTGACTCCCCAGATGGCTACAATGAACAGAGCTTGTCCTGGATAAAGCCAGGAGCCCAGCAATGTGGGCCATCTTTCACGGCCTTAACAGGCACATCATCAAGGAGGTGGACTGCCAATGGGATAGTTAGGACTTGGTGTTCATATGGAATGCTGGTGTCACAGGTGGCAGCTCAGTACATTATACCACAATGCAAGCCCCCAGTTCTAAGTCATCTGTATCACACACATACAGGTTCTTCACTGCATATGCCATATTCAAAATTTTACCTATTAAAGGGTATCCGAATTGTGTCTAGCTATGAGCTATTACAAATAAAGCTGCTATGGACATTGCTCTATAGGTTTTTGTCTGAATACAGAATTTCAATCCAAAATCTTCGAATGAACGTTCTTCATTTTTCAGCTTTCTCCAAAGAGCACTACGGTTAGAGTAAGAACATTTGAGTCTTAGCTTAGTTCTATTACCTAGAACTCCGTGATCTTTGGAAAGCCAATCCTTCTTGGTCTGTTGCTATTTTTTTCATAATGGGATTGGATGCTAGGCTAATGGCTCCTAAACTGTATCCCTGGAATCCCTTTCCAAAGGCAATTTAAACAATGTGCTAAGAGAACATGTACTTCATCTGCTAATTCCCTTCCCTATTCCCTTTCACAGTTCCTGCAAGGAAGAAGAACCGGTGGGAGAAGGCTTTGCAGGCATCCAAGACCCTGACACACAGTTTAAAAATCAATGGCCTGAATGAGCTTGAAGGCCATTTTTGCTGTTACATACAATTTTATTCTTTTTCCTACCCTGCAAATTAAAGAAACCAATGATCCTTTAAGCATGACAATAATAAGAGAGCTGGGGAAAATGACTTGGAAAGAGAGTTTCAGTTCAGAAATAGACTCACTTCATATTCAGCGAGTTGTTCTTGAGCACCTACACTACTTAGTGCTGAGGATGCAGAGACCAACAGCCTGATGGCTAGGAGGAAGGTAGATATAGATAACTCTAGTTCAGTAAGAGACCAATGCAGAAAATAATACAGCCAAAGTGTTAAGGGAATGATAACATAGGAGATCATGATAGGACTGAAATGTAATCCACAAGTTGAACATTTATTTACTTGAGCAGTGAGTGCTTTCTAAAATCATATCAAATAACATTAATATCTCTAGATTCTTAGAAACAAAAGAAAAAATATATTTCATGAGTCAGTCACTTTGTGCACTATTTTGATTGAATCTCTTTATTGCAGACAGAAAATAAAGTACTTTGAAAATAAAAGGCTGAAAGATACAGAGCCAAGAAAATTGTATGCTCTGAACATTTGCTGCATGTTTTTAGAGAACACCCTTTAACGTTTTGTAGAATTAGGGTTCTACTGACCCAAACCAAAATAAGAAGAATGCATATGTCTTGAAACAGGGGTTTCAAATGACCAAGCTTATTTCAAGAAGCTAAGTCCAAGGTAGCAGTGATTAATCTGGGGGTGGTAGATGATAGAAACTCTTAAGGAGTGTGGCCCGGTGAAATGCAGAAGGGCCAGAATGGCATGAGAGTTCTTGGGTAAGATTTGAAGTGTACCTGAATATGCACAAGTGAGGTGAAGTCAAGAATGGGGCCCAGGTTTCTGGATTAGGAAAAGGGGAACGCTGCTAACCAGGAGCATAACAGGAGAACAGCAAATAGAGATCTACTTAAAGATGTGAGTTATGCATGTTGTGTGGTTTGGGCCAGCCAGCCAGGTGAGTAATTGGGAACGCACGTCCAGTGCCTGTATAGACCTAAAAAAGAATAGATACAACCCCAAGTGCAGAGGAAACATTGAAAAGAAACTATTTGTGCATGAATAATAATAAATATAAATGGACGGCTCAACACTAATCATTAAATTCCATGAGTTCATTATTAGTTAAAAAAAAAAGCAAAACTATCATGAACATCCCATTCATTGAACATTACATTTACTGGAAGTAAGCAGGACGCTTACAATCAGGAATAATTGAGAAAATGATTAAGAAGCATTTGTTCTACCTTTCTTGGATGAACTTTATTTCAAATGGACTAAAAAGACCTAGTTAATTGATGAAGGAAAGTTCACTGTCTCAGAAAAATCATAGCTAATATATGAGGAAATAAAGCAGTAACAGAAAATTATAATGAGTATGAATGGATAAAACCATTAGTTACAAGCCTGACAGAGAACTTGACAATAGTGGGAACAGCAGTAATCATTGATCCCACTACTTAATGTGGGACAATTAGATACTGCATCATAAGCTTCCTGATGGAATGCAACAGAAAGCAGAGTTCAAGCTATGAGATAACCTTGCCAAAAATGTGTAACCAAAAGCAGGATAGAGGAACCAGGAGAATCAAACAGTTCCACACCCCTAGGAGATGACTGTTGCATGGTAATAAGAGAATCACCAGAACTGGTTTTTCACTTTCGATTTGTTTGAAAGGAGAGACAGATAGAAAAGAAAGACACCTCCTATTCACTAGCTTCCTTCCTACAAGCCAGAGAGCTGGGAATTCATCTCAGGCCTCCCACGTGCAGGGAAGTGCCCCAACTCCTGCAGGCATCACTGGCTGCCTCCCAGGGTGCATATTAGATGAAAGCTGGAATCCGGAAAAGCTGAGATCCCAACCCAAACACTTTGCTATAAGGTATGAGGGTACCATGGAGAGATGTTTATTGCTGTGCAAACATCTTCCCCCAAGAACTGCTTTTAAATCTTTTCAGTTGAATTTTAAATCCATTGAGTTGTTTAATGATAGTTTGCCTGCTGAATACTTTTGTAAGCTAGTCAATGTAACTGTTTTTTGTCTCTGAAAATCAGTCAAATAGGAATGGACTCATTTGAACACATCTGTGTGCCAACTGATTACCACAATTCTATCCAACTAATAACCTTTTTACAGATCATTTCAAGGCACTTATGGACTTGAACACTTGTTAATTTTTGAACACTGTTGTTCCTCAAAACTCTACTTGATCAGAGGTCTGCTCAGAGCAAGCACCGGACCAGCAGTGCTCTCCTCTATTACTGCATAAGCAATCCAATCAGTTTTATGCTTTTAGTATCAGATATTTAAAGAGGATCTCATCCTTTGACAAGACAACTTCAAAAAGTGAAATTCTATAAAACTACTGAGTTGAGTTAAAAAAATAAACAGCAGAGGAAATATGGAGTGCTTTGTCTGGTTCACAACACATCCCAAGTCCAACAGCAAGAACTCAATTATCTGTTGAATGACACAGTGCTCTTCTTGACAAGCTACCATTCTCTGGTTTTAGTAACCAGAAGACCACTGAAAACCACTGTGTGAGAAGTTTCCTTTGTGAGTGGTGGGGATGTCTAACAGACAGTGTAATAAAAGCAGTTGAGAAAACAGCAACAAAAAGTATAGACATTCTTAAAAGAGGCTTTGTGTGGAAAGGATGCAGAAAGACGGTTAGTAACTTGCAAGGCAGGCTAGATCGAAGAATGGGCTTGTTTAACACTAGAGACTGCTGGGGAAGAGCAAGGGAACCCAAGGTGGACAGAGAACAAAGGGGCAGTGAACATTCACTCCTGTGACACATATTTTTAGGTCTCTTCTGTGAAAAATATGTACACTAAACATAATACACTAATTTTTTTTTTAAAAAAGCAAACCTCACCCACCCAAATAAAAAAATCCATAGAATACAGCTCAATGATTTACCACAAACTGAATGGTCCCTGGCCAAGAAATACAATGCTGTAGAATCTCTCACCCAATGTAACCACTTCCCTTATTACTTCCTTTAGCTTTCGCCATTTAAATATGGGCTCCAAAATTATGTTCAGTTTTGCCTGTTTTGTAAACTTCATAAATAGAAACATGCAACACTTATTTTTTTGTGTCTGAAGTTCCTTAGCTCTACATTCTTGTGAGATTTATCTACACTGCTATATTAAATAGTGAGTTCCTTATTGTCTTTTTGTATGGCACACTAGGAGCAGGGACTAAAAACTTCAACCTGTTTTTGCATACGCCTCTCAAGTTTTAAAATAATCTAGAGCGCCTGGTGGCGTGGCCGAGGATCCCATATGGGCACCAGTTCTAATCCCGGCAGCTCCACTTCCCATCCAGCTCCCTGCTTGTGGCCTGGGAAAGCAGTCGAGGAAAGCCCAAAGCCTTGGGATCCTGCACCCGAGTGGGAGACCTGGAGGAAGTTCCTGGCTCCCGGCATCGGATCGGCACAGCACCAGCCGTTGCGGCTCACTTGGGGAGTGAATCATTGGATAGAAGATCTTCCTCTCTATCTCTCCTCCTCTCTGTATATCTGACTTTGTAATAAAAATAAATAAATCTTTAAAAAAATAAAATAGTATAGAATTTTTGACAGACTGTGTAGCTCACAAAACCTAATATATTTACAGGTATCAAATATAACTTCTTATGTCACAACATATTAATCCATTTTAGTACTATGGACCCAGTTTCCACTTTTTGGCTATTATAAACAGTGCTACTATGAAGAGCTTTGTGCTTTTCTTTTTTTACAAAATTTATTTATTTATTTGAAAAGAAGAGTTAGAGATGGAAGAAGAGAGACAGAGAGAGAGGGTACCTATCAAGCCAATAGGATTCAACCACGAGGCCTGTACTCCAACGTACCAATTCAATCCAACCACTTCCCCAAAAGCTTTCCTATAAATGATAAGAGCAAGTTTCTAATGTCTTAGTACCATTAATATGAGATTTTAGAGACTAAAATTCTGCATGAGAGGCAGGGAACAAATCTTCAACGTGTTGTTATCACACCAACATAAAACAGATTTTCATTTACTTAGTATCAAGTAATTTATATGTTGAATGGATTTTCATGTAGTCATGATATCTAAGTCATGATAATTTTTTACTCTTCTAAAAAATATATTTTTTTGTCTTTCTTGTCATACTGGCTAACACCTCCCAGACAATGGACAGTATAGTAAGCATGCCTATCATATTCCAAATCTCAAAGATAATGAATGCCTTCAGTAATCACTGCTAACATGATGATAATATATGGAGTACCTTGAATCTACGCAGTCTCCTTGTATCTAAACTATGGAATGCTGATGAATTTCTCAATGATTTCTTACACTACTGCTAATAGTATTACATACAAGTTTTCAGTGTGAAGGGTTTACTATTATAAATATTATTTTTCTGGAAGGGGGAAGAGAGAACACAAGCACCTGCCTCATTTAATGGTCAACTCCCCAAATGCCTGTCAGCCTGAAAGGAACTCAACCCAGGCTGAGTGGGCAGCAAATAAGAATCAGCGGTCAGGTGTTGAACACAGGCATGCCAGTGTGTGACGTGAGTGTATCAACTGGTACGTCATTTGCTAGGACAAGTAACTGCTCCTGAAGCATTTTCAATCATATCAAAACATCTCCATTAGGAAGTACTTACTTAAGAATCATAGTCATTGTTTCTTTTCGATCTTTTCCTTGGAAAGGTAGTGTACCAGTGAGCATTTCAAACTACACAAAGGCAAAATAGTTATTAGTCACCATGTCTAAAATTTCAAGGCTAGAAGGTTAAAAACATACACATCATCTTAATCATTAACTAAATCTTCCAAAATCGTTACACAATAAAATAAGCATTTTATATCTTTACCATACTCATTGAATTTTTTGAGAATTGCTAAAAGATAATTAAAGTATAAGTAGGCCTGCATAAATTAATCACATTTTAAACGGCAACTATAAAGTGTAGATAGGCTAACAATTTGACAGACATGCCAATTTCATACAAGCTTATTTAAGGGTCACTTAGTATAAATTCCTGAGGTAGGTTCATCCAAAGAGTAATCAACAAAAATGCTTTGTTTTGTTACTATTAGCAGGAAATCTAAGGTGACATATTTTTGCCTTTTCAAATTATGAAGGTGAAAGCAATCGATAGGTTCCAGAATCCTACAACTGCATAATTTTTCTTGGTTATTTATCACACATAAGTTACAGAACATAAAATCACCAGCTTGTCTCATAAAAGTAACTGCTGGTTTTCATTTAACAACAACAACAACAACAACAACAAACTCCTAAGCCTTTAAAACCCAAAGCTAAAATCTTACCATTAACACACCAAATGACCACCAGTCAGCACTCTGAGTATGACCACGCCGGTTAACTACTTCTGGAGCCATATATTCCACAGTTCCACAAAATGAATATGCCTTCTTTTCATGGTCAATAGACTCTTTACTTAGTCCAAAATCTGTCAAAATAAATATTTAAATAATAAATACATACATAAATACATAGGACTTTTCAAATGAGTTACAGCACTTATATTACTAAAAATCCCCAAGTTAAAAAAAAATCCCCAAGTTTTTAATGCATTATTTAATATTTATAACATAAAAGGAAACTATAGAGTAGGATAAAATATTTTAATAAAATGGGAATTATACCTGTTAACTTGATGTGACCTTCTTCATCAAGAAGTATACTGAAAAAAAAGAAAATTACTATTAATTACTAAATTCAGATTTTTAGAAGCTAAAATTGAAATCCATTAAGCATTGTGTTTATTCTAAAATTAGTATGATTTGGATTGAAGAAAGATTAAGGTAAAAGAGAGGAAACTTTTGGACACATATTTATAAAAAATATGCCAAAAGCAATACTGTAAACCTCCCAGGGTATTTGGAAACTAGTAAGCAACAAGCAGCATATACATGCTTTTCAAGCTGACCCTTAATGTCTTTCTGTAGACTGGCCTGAGTTTCTTAGTGGTCGCAAAACGTAGAAGAGGGTCCACAGACCAGTCAAATGCATTAGATGTTTTATCTCTTGGTCATGGTTAAAGGCATATGATTCAACCAAATCATCTTAGCTCTTTTTTTTTCTGACACAACCTAAACAATCCTCCTCCTAGTACACGGTATCTTTATTGAGCTTTTGCTGATCTAGCCTTTCAACCTACACATTCTCTCTTATTTTGTCCCTTTCCCAGTCAACTGTAAACTCCTCAAGGATGTGACATTATTTGTCTTGTTAGTTCAGTTTCTGGCAGAGCACAAAAACTGAAATTTATCTGTTGAAATGAATGAGGCCAGTCTTCAAGGGACCTACAAGGCATTCTAAAAACTTTGTGATTCTTCTGAAGGCAGGACTATACAAGATGTGCATAAATGGAGGGTAAAGGGAAACCAATTTGCAATTTTAGAAAATACAGAAGGAAAATAAAGGGCATCTAGTTGGCTCTCTGGTTCATGGCAAAGACAGTTAACGGAATACAACACACAGGTATTGGCTGTAGGAGACCAATGCTATTAAGTACTAAGTTGTCAGCCAGTAAATATTTCTAAATGGGTATTTTACTGTCCTGACTTGGAAAATCAAGTAATAAACCTTTTTACATTCACACATAGATATTACATACACATACATATGTTTTCAATATTTATTTGAAAAGCAGCGTGACACCAGGAGGCCGAGAGGGAGAGACAGAGTGTGAGATCTTGCACGTGCTGGTTCACTGTTGAGCTGGGGCTGAAGCCAGGAGCCTGGAACTCCATACAGGTCCCCCCCTAAGTATTTGGGTCATCATCCACTGCCTTTCTAGGTGCGTTACAGGAAGCTGGATCAAAGCTTGAGTAGCTGGCACTTAAACAGGCCCTCTGATATGGAGTCTGTGTGTGTCCCAAGCAGTGGCCTAACCTGCTACAACACAATGCTGCCTGCCCGTTTCACTTTTATTTAAAGTGATCCCAAAATATAGTCATTTCCTTTTAACTCTAGCTAAAACTGTGTGAGTCAAATGACTTACATTTTTAAAAGCAAGGCACTTCTTTTGAAAACTGAATTTTGATGATGTTGACTATGATACAGATCAACACATTTAAGGAAACATAAAGGACATTAGTGGGGCCAAAAATTTAAATTGTTGCCAAGTTTTACATTGATGGTATTAACTTGTATCACTTACCAATTAAATATTATTTCAACTTAATAACATCATCTAGACATCCATGTGAAAGATTTTACCATAATCAATGTTACCTACATTTATCTTATTCAAGTCTTGTAACAGGATCTGTGCTTTATATGCAATTTAACAATGTTAAAACAATGATGTATAATAAATACATTCAGTTAAATGGTATAAAGTGCTAACATACTTTTCTTCTAAGGTCTATCTGCTTCAATATTTATTCTTACTAGGAACTGTATTTTGTGTCATGACAGTGAGAAGGTCAGAAATGATGAAAATAACTCAGTAATTATTTCAGGAATAAAAACGAGACAACATGAAAGCCAAAACATTTTAAAAAATGCAAAAACATAATTTCTTTTTAAAAATTATTTTTGTTGGAAAGGCAGATCCATGGATAGAAGGAAAGCAGAAAAATCTTCCATCCACTGGTTCAGTCCCCAAGTGGATGCAACAGTCAGAGGAATTTCCTCCATGTCTCCCATGCAGGTACAGGGTTTCAGTGCCCATATGGGATCCTGGTATGTGCAAGGTGAGGATTTAGCCAGTAGGCTATTGTGGTGAGTCCAAAACATAACAATTTCTAAAAGATCACTTAAAAGAGTTCCAAAAGAGCATTCCCTCTATTTCCCAAAGTAATACATAACAAGCATTTTGCAGGTAACCTTTGAAAATGATATTCAAAGTTCTTGATAAAGATGGTATCTGTACAACTCTGAGTATATACTAAAAACCAATGAATTGTACATTTTAAATGAATTGTATGGTGTGTGAATAGTAACTCAAGAAAGTTGTTTATAAATTCTTTACAAATTACTTACTGATTTGAAAGGCTGAGTTATGGGACGAGGAGAGGGAGATAAACAGATCTTTCTCAACTGCTACATCACTCCCCAAATACCTGCAGTGGCTGAGGCTGGACCAGGACAAAGCCAGGAGCCAGGAGCTTCACTCAGGTCTCCCATGTAAGTACGCCCTCTGCTGCCTTCCCAAGCACATTAGCAAGGAGTTGGATTGCCAAGTGTAGCAGCCAAGACTCAAACAGGTAACCCTAGGAGATATCGACTTTATAGGAGGTGGCATAACCTGATGAGTCAGAATGACAGCCCCTGTTTATAAACATTCTTAACAGAACCAGGCTCTGGTTTATATTCTTGAGAAAGAAAGAAAAAAACCCTTTGTGGTGAACAGTAAATACCAACAAAAGTAAAAGGCACAAGTGTAAATAATGTGAGCCTCTTTGTAACTACTACTATAAAAAAATGGAAAAGTTGCTTAAATTTAAAATTACATGGAGAGGTCAACATCATGGCATTCCATGTGGGTACCAGGTTGTGTCCCAGCCGCACCACTTCTGCTCCATCTCCCTGGTGATGACCTGGCAGCACAGTGGGTGGTGGTCCAAATGTTTCTGGGCTTCTGCCACTCATGGGGGAGATCCAAAGACTCGCCTGGCTCCTGGTTTCAGCCTGGCCCATCCCTAGCCTTGTAAATATCTGGACAGTGAAACAGCAGATGGAAGATCCTTCTTTCTTTCTTGTTCTAGGATTCTTCTCTGTGACTCTGACTTTCAGAAAATAAACACATGTTTAAAAAAGAAAGTCATGGTAGATATCACAAAAGGGAACCTGATACACATGAGAGAAGGGGAAAAACCATGTAGAATAAAACAATGTGAACTTAAAAATAGAGTGGGAGAATGGATTTGTAACAAGTCAAATGGTTAAAATTCTTAGTTTTTAAAGTTCTCTTATAAATCAATGAGGAAAAAATGACACTCTAAAAGAAAACTGAACATAGGACACTCATGAATAGCAAACTCACAAAAAATACAAATTGTCAGCTAGGATTACCACTCATGTGGCAGGCCGGAATTGAACTTCCAGTTCCCAGTTTTGGCTAGGGCCAATGCGGGTACTTAGGGAGTAAGTGAATCAATGGATGGGACACTTACACTTTTTTTTTTAACCGCTCTTTCCCACTCAAATAAATTAAAAGCAACAATGAATTGCCACTAAACATGGATTTCAACCTCATGAAATATCAGAGACCAGAAATGACAAGGTAACATTTTTAGATTGAGTGAAATTTTTAAATCATCAGAATACACAGTGTTAGCAGGAATGTGAAGTACAGGCCTATAGTATTTCAGGGAAGTTCTATAAAGTCACTTTATTTTGTAAGACCTTCAAAATAATTATACTATTATGCCACAGTCAGCTTATTAGCCTGATTTCTTACTTTTCTGGCTTTAAGTCTCTATAGATTATTCCCAGGCTATGTAGATGGTCTAAAGCAAGTGCAAGTTCAGCCAAGTAGAATTTGACATCTTCTTCTGTGAACATCACCTGGAATAAAACAGCATTTTTTTCTGAGTTTATTTTTTGTGCCTGTTATTTCTATTTAAAGTTCTTCTCTAGAATTTATGCATTCAACAAATTTATGAATGTGCTAATTAATAGTTTTAGCCACAACTCACTCATCAAAGAAATTGGTAAAACTGATTTACTCAAATACAGCCAATTACTAAATGCTAACTAAGCACAATAGGGGCAAATATTTTAACATTTTAAGTAAGAACTGCATTCAGGCTGTGACACTGCTGAATTGCTGTCACTAGTTGTTTAAATATACCTTACCAATATATTAATGCTTCCCAGAGAACTATTAAAAAGCTGCGCTAGTATAAGGATTGCCAATTTAAAGGCCTGTCTTCAGAAAAAAAAAATTAAAAGCTCGAAATTAATTTTTTTGGATCAGATTCTCCAACATTAAGAATCTTACACTGATAGAATACAATAAACTTAACATTGAAATATAATAAAACATTAGCTAAAAACAGGATGAGTATAAACAGATTAAAAACAGAAATTACATACCTCTTTGGATAAGCGTGTAAACAAATCTCCTCCCCTGAGAAAGTCCAAAATAAGATACAACTTCCCTTCAGTTTGAAAAGCTGAATGAAGAAATGAAATTTTCCATTTAATCCACCATGATTTATTTTTAAGTGCTTACATCAGGTCAATTAATTCACACATGGTTATTATTTCTGAGAAATTTTTGCTTTAAAACATTGATTTATCTTAGCTTTTCATGTAGAAATTCAGTGTTGTTTCTTTTTTAAAAATTATAGACCCATTAGCTTTTCTATAGGTTAAGAGTCTCTCAAGAAAATAATAGTTTTAAATATGGCCTGTAAGAAACACCTGCAACAGAATAATATTTATTTAACCATGAAACAAAATACAACAATCATACCTGCAAGCATATGGAAATTTTTGAGCTAGCTAAATTTAATTAAACACAATAAAGGTCACAAGGGCTTTAGTCACTTTAATCACAAGGTCTTTACTGGCTTTTAGAAAAAAAAACGACAGTTATAGGACTTTCAAAATAAAGATCTTTCTTGATTTTAGGTTGGGCTAACATACACAAACTAAAATGCTGGCACACTATTATTATTATTAAAAAGCAATGGCTATCTATTCCTATGGCAACTACTCACAAACTGTATATTGTTTAAAACAAACATGGCATAAATACAATGCAAACTTCTAAAGTTTACCTAGGATGTAACAGTTTAATTCCCATAACTTTATGCATCTGATAAATACATAAAAATACATATTGATATATATTAGTATATCCAGATATGCTTTGGAGTAGGAGATAAAGTGATAAGATTCAGTGGCAGGTGGTTCATAACTTACCATAATGCAACTTGACAATAAAAGGATGATTTACTTCTACCAAGATATCACGTTCCATTTTTGTCCGAACACGGTCACGAACTAGAAAAGATTATAGCACATGCTACACTGTAATGTCTGTCAAAGACGATCTTTAAAACAAATTCTTTTTAGTGTTTATTTTAAATAAAACTTTTCTCATGTGTATAGAAATGTGAACATTTTGTTTACTGCTCTTGAATTTACAAAATAAATATATTTTACTATATTCTACAATCAAAAGAAAATGTATACTTTAAAAATCAATGCTTTCAGTCCAAAAATAAATATGGAGAATCTATTGAATACTGACTTCAATATTACATTTACAGGAATTTTAACCGAACTTGTGGAAAGTAGAGAAAAAAATCATGCAACAACAACAACAAAAAAACACTTCTTAATGAAACATGAAAATGCAGAAAGCTAGACTAAGTTTCAATATCCCATCAACCCAATTCAACAAATATTCATTTAAGCAACCATAAAATGTGGCAGACATGGTAAAGAATGGATATGCTCCAAAATTTCTATTTTAGGGGGAGAGAAGAAAGGAAGAGGAGGAGGAGAGAGATGAGAGTAGCTTCCTGTCGAGGGAACTCTCAGGTGGGCACTTGCTCTACCTGTCCCTCAACCCTGCCTCTCCAATAAATAAAAATTAAATCTAGTGGGAATAACAGATGAATAAATTAAAATACATTCTGATAAAAGTATTTCAAATAATTGTGTCAACAATTAAAACAGAAGGAAATAGGAGTTTTTTCGTGTAGAATGGGGATAGCTAAACGGTTGTGTTGGTTTTATATTCAATCTAAGGTGATCACAGATATCAAAATACAGAAGTATCAGGCCAAAGCCAGGAGCTTCGTCTGGGTCTCCATTCTGAGTGGCAGGGGCACAAAAAGTTGGGCCAGCTGCTGCTTTTCCCCCAAGCCATTAGCATGGAACTGATGGATGCTGAACAGCCAGAATTTGAACCAGCACTCACATGGGATGCCAATGTTGGAGGTGGTGGCTTTGCCTACTATGTCACAATGCCAGCCCCCTCACAAAGCCTACAGTTTTGCAGGGTGTAACACTCCAGGTCAGAAATAATTTTCCTTTGTCTTCTGGTTCCTAATCTACTTCCATTGTCTTCTAGTTTTCTGGGTTGTAATGATGAAGTTTACAGCCATTCTGACTCCTGATCCTTCAAATTAAGCTGCCTTTCCTCTTGGAAAGTTTTCAGATACTCTGGTTGTTCTGAAATGTATTTTGTGTATTCTTGTTTGTGTGTGCGCATGCATGTGTGTTAAAATTTTATTTCAACCAGAAACAGAGTGGTCCATTTCAATGTAGAAACTCATTTCTTTCATTTCTGAATTTTCTTTCATTTTTTTTGGTCATTTATTCTCCATTTTGTGATTTTTGGATACACTGGACCCTTTAGATTATTATTTAATCTTTATTTTTCTGTCTCCTGTATTCTCTATTTTCTACTTTCTGGAAAAAAAAAAAGACATCTTCTGTCTTCTTTTAATCTTTATATTTTTGTCTTTTTAAGAAAAACTTGTATAGGGCCCGGCAGCGTGGCCTAGCAGCTAAAGTCCTCGCCTTGAATGCCCCAGGATCCCATATGGGCGCCGATTCTAATCCCGGCAGCTCCACTTCCCATCCAGCTCCCTGCTTGTGGCCTGGGAAAGCAGTCGAGGACGGCCCAGTGCATTGGGACCCTGCACCCACGTGGGAGACCTAGAAGAGGTTCCTGGTTCCCGGCATCGGATTGGCATAGCACCGGCCGTTGCGGCTCACTTGGGGAGTCAATCATCGGACGGAAGATCTTCCTCTCTGTCTCTCCTTCTCTCTGTATATCTGACTTTGTAATAAAATAAATAAATCTTTAAAAAAAAACTTGTATATAATTTTATTTTAGATGACGTTTACATAGTTGATCAGGGTGGGAAGGATCTAGGGAAAAGTGGGTGTGATCATTGTTTCCAAATTTGCTATTTCTTCTTCCTGTTTCTGGTGGGAGGGGGGAGAGATAAGGGCAGAAGCCACACCCAGCTTCCCAAATGCCCTAGTACCCAGGGATGAGGAATGGCTACCCGATATCAATCTATCTACCATCATGTTCTGTTTTTTCTTCGATTATGCACTTTTTCTTCATTATGGGAAAGTGCCAAACATTTAAGGAAGAACAAAAAAATATAGTTAGCTCTATATACCCTTCCTCTGTCTCGATATTTATCAACTCATAACCTTTTCCCATCTATATTCTCCTTCACCTCTTGGTATTCTGAAGCAAATCCTAGACTTTGCATAACTTCTGACATGAATATTTTAGTATACATCTCTCAAGACAGGTTCCTAAAATAAGGCAGCTCTACTATTATATCAATAAAATTAACAGGCATTTATCTAGTCAATTCAAATTTCTAGTTGCTTAATGTTTATACAAACTTTTTGGATCAGTATCCATACGTGCAAGATCTATATTTTATAACTGATGCTTTTTTTTTAGATATATTTATTTATTTTTTTAATCCGTTTTATTGTATTGTTGTTGTAACTGATGCTTTTATCTATGAGCTCTGTCTGCATTTCTTTTTTTCCCCTTGTTTACTTGTCAAGAATTCTTCTTCTTTCCCCCGCCTCATTCCATTTAAAGCTTCTTATCTGTGCTGTGTCATTAGATGGAAATTACAAGGATACAGACCTGCACTGTGGCACAGCATGTTAGGCTGTTGTTTGGGATGCCAGCATCCAGTATTAGAGTAGCCAACTTGAGACCTAGTTGCGCCTCTCTGCTGAGAAGGCATGAAAGAATGGCCCAAATACTTGGGACCCTGCTACCTACACGGGACACACGAATGCAGTTCCAGGCTTGTGGAATCTGCCTGATCCAGCCCTGGCCTTGTTAAAGCGATCTGTGGAATGAACCAATGGATGGAAAATCTTTCTCTCTGTGTGTCAATCTCTCTGTCATTCCACCTGTCAAACAAATAAGTCTTTGTAAAATTATAAGGTTGATCTGTGTTCTACTGTGCCTAAGTGTTCTTTTGCTCCTCTGTCCTTTTACTTTTTTCCTGCTTATTCTGATGTTTTCCATATTTAGGGCATTTATTCAAATGAATGGGAATCCTTTGCTGCTTTTTTTTTTTAAGAATAAGACACTAAAAACTGACTGGAAAGGGTTCTATGGCAAGAATTTACTTGTTTGTCATTGGCTTTCTTCCTTAGGCTCTGATTTGAGCTTTCTCAGAACTGTCATGCTAGTTATACATAACTTGCTCACCTTCTGTTATTATTCCCTTTCCTGTTCTTTGACTTCATGAGTTGATACCTACAGTAGTCCCCATATTCACCCAGTTTCTGTTACCCACAGTCAATCTTAGCCTGAACATATTAGATGGGAAATTTCAGAAATATATGTTTTAAAGTTCATGACATTCTGTATAGTGATGAAATCTTGTGTTGTCCTTCCCAGAACATGAATCAACCCTTTGCCCAGTTTAACTGTGCTCTATATGCTACCAGCCTGGTAGCCATTTAATAGTTATTCGGGTATCAAATTCATGGTATTGCATGCTAACAAAGCACAGGAGAAATCATGCCAAAGAGTACTAAAGTGCCTCCTTTAACATAATGAGATCATATTCACACAGCTTTCATTGCAGTACACTGTTATAACTATTCTATTCTAGTTCTATTGTAGTTAATCTTATTGGTCTTAATGTATACATTAAATGATATCATAGATATGTATATATCTAAGAAAAAACAAAGTGCATATAGAGTTTGGTACTATCTGCAGTTTCAGGTATCCAGTGGATTTCTTGTAGATAAAGGTTGGCTATTGCTTTACTGTCATTTCACTGGAGTTTTGGAAGAAAGTAGAGAATAAAATATCCATGTTTAAGCAGAAGACTGTATTTCAGAGTTTCTATTGATACAGTAAGTAGAGTCAAATGGAAATCAGGAGTAGTGAGATACTGTGTCTTATTTAGGTAGTCTCACAGCCTAAAAGGGTGTTGTAAACCACCATCTAAAACAGCTTCTTGATACATAGTGCTAGAAACATAAGCAGTATTTCTTCTTGTTTGTTTTCATGCTAATGTCTGGGGTTTAAATCCAGTAACAATTACATAAGACAAATTATTTTGGAGGGAACTACTAGCCTTGCCATCATGAGTCAACATTAAACTACTTTAGAGTTTAGGAGTTGACTTGCCTTCTTTTTGATTTTTTTTTGGGGGGAAAGGGGTGGTGTTAATGGTTATTCATTTGGAAAGCAAAGTTAGAGAAGAGGAGAAATAAAGAGGATCTTTATCCAATGGTCTACTTCTCAAATGACTGCAATAGCCGGGACTGCACCAGACTGAAGCCAGGAGCCCAGAGCTTCTTCTAGGTCTGTCACGTGGATGCAGAAATCCAAGAATTTGGATTATTTTATGCTACTTTCCCAGGTACATTAGCAGGGAGCTGGATAGGAAGTGAAGCAGCCAGGGCTTATCATGCAATCAGGAAGACATCAGAGCTAAAAGCAACTGAAAAAGAATGATACTAAATTTGATCATGTTAATCAGTTAAAAGAGCTTTGTAGATATCAAGGCCAATTGATACTGAGATCTTCCCAGTTGGCAGTAGAAACTGCTAGAATGGGAAAAAAAAAATTTTTTTTCAGCTTGTTTATTTTGCCCAGAGGTAAACCAAGCAGTGAAACAGTAGATGGAAGATTGACCTCTCTCTCATTCTCCTTCCTTCTCTGTAATCGACTTCCAAATAAATAAATATTTTTTAAAACGTAGACATTGAGACAAAATAAAGTTTATCACATATTCACCTTTATGAGGCAACTACTAGGAGATGTGTTCTACCCAAAATAGACAGCAAACTGAAGAAAAAGAAGACACAGACTTTGGGAAGAGAAATTGATCACAGCAAAGATGTAAAGGAAATGTGATTGTGTATACTATCAGTTCTGCTAGGAAATCTATACAGCAGTAATAATGAAAAGATTCCTGGGAAAATGTGAAAAAGAAAACTGTATGTGGGTAGCAGCAGGAGATAACTAAAATCTAATATTCTACAATATAGACAGATTATGTCTCTAATCAAAAAAAAAAAAAAAAAAAAGTCAAGCAAAAGACCACTGAACGCGAAGTACATGATAAAAGCAGTGGCAAAAAAAAGATAAGAGCTAGTATAGTAGAAGGGTGGCACTAATACCTTATAAGACTCTACATTCACATTATTTTTATAAAAATAAAAAGTACATTTAGGAACACATTCAGATTGTATTCAGGGGCTAGCACTGTGGCCACAGCAGGTTAACGGACAGCTTGTGATGGCAGCAGCCCATATAAGAAAGCTGATTTCAATTTCCACCAGTCCGTTTCTAACCCAGCTCCCCACTAACGTGCCTAGGAAGGCAGTAGAAGATGGCTCAAGTACTTGGGCTCCTGCGACCACATGGGAGACCAGGACAGAGTTCACTTCCTGGATCCTGGCCTGGGTGTGGCTGCTGCAATCATTTGGAGAGTACACCAGTAAATGGAAGATATTTCTTGTCTTTGTCTCTGTGCCCTTATCTGTCCCTCTGCCTCTCAAACAAAACAATATTTTTTCAAAAAGAATTGTCCAGCAGCCTGTAATCACATAAAATAGAAAATATTTTCATTTCTACTGATCCCTCCCATAACACATATCTATGTAATTCTTTGTGCTTGTTAAGAGCCAAATCTCTATTTTTCACTGACATATTTTCATTAAGCTTATTTTGTAATTTAGCCTAGTGGCAAAAGCCCCTGCATTGAACACGCTGGGATCTTATAAGGGTGCCAGTTCTGATCCCGGCAGCCCAGCTTCCCATCCAATTCCCTGCTTGTGGCCTGGGAAAGCTGTCAAGGATGGCCCAAGGCCATGGGACCCTGCACCCACTTGGGAGACCAGGAAGAGGCTCTCTTGGCTCCTGGCTTCGCATTGGCACAGCTCTGGCTGTTGCGGCTGCTTGGGTAGTGAATCAGCAGACAGAAGATCTTCCTCTGTCTCTCATTCTCTCTGTGTATCTGACTTTCCAATAAAAAAAATAAACCTTAAAAAATACTTTATTTAAATAATATTCTTCTAACTTTTGAAATCCTTTAGGTGGAGATGTACAATGATTCCCTTTTGTCATCGGAACAACAGCCAGGAGCCCTGAGTGGTCTGCAGAAACAGAAGAACAGTAAACTCCCTTCGGGACTAGGGAGAGGAGCTTTCTCTGGTCCTTACTTAGCTCCAACTTTGGATCCCCACCCTCTCTTGCAATGACCATCAGGGTCGCTCCGGAGGTACCCCCCCCCAAAAAAAAGTTAGAATAGATAGAGAACAACAAGGAAAGCTCAGAACCAGACAGGAAACGGTCAGCGTGGACTCACATATATCTTACTAGGTAGGACACAAAGATTAGTTACTCCTCACTAGGGTATTGAAGATTTCTCTGCATACCCCTCCTAAAACTGTTCTGCACCTCAACTGTTGACAAATGCCTTGTTAGAGTTATAAGCCATCTTGGACTATCCTAAAATCTGCCAAGTTCAGCAAAATTGTGCTTCAATGCCATATACTGCTAAATACTAAAATGAAAATAGACACGAGACAGCTGAATAGTACCCTATAGCCACTTTAAGGTGTATAGCAGCCAGTTCTGTGTATAAACTAAAACTGAAATGTCAACGAAGTAGTCACAGGATGTGGTTAAGAACTTGCATTGTTTTAACATACTGATTACTCAATACCTTGTCAATTAATTCCATAATGTTGTAAATTGTTGTTGATGCTGTGCTGGGGCTTTCAATTGACTGGGATGATATTCTGCCAGTTCTACCTTCAGACCAGAGATGGTCTCCCCAAGAAACTGTTCAACTTATCTGGACAATAAGATGCTGGACTCTATGCTTGATATATGTTTGCAAAGAAAGAATCTCGACTTAATGTGAATTGTAATACTGCAACAAGGTGGAGGAATCCACCAAGGGGGAGGGCACGGGGAGGGGTTGGGGGAATCTCAGAGCCTATGAAACTGTGTCACATACTGCAACGTAATTAATAAAAAAATAAATACATTTAATTTTGAAAGTATTTATTTATTTGAAAGAGCGAGAAAGAGAGGAAAAGAGATAAAGAGAGTGATTTTTCTATCTGCTGGTCCACACTCCAAATGACCACAATAACTGGCTTTGGACCAGATTTAAGCCAGGAGCCATGAACTTCATCCTAGTTTCCCACAGGGATGACAGGAGTCCATCTATTAGGCCCATCTTTTGCTCCCTTCCCAAGTGAATTAGCAGAAAGCTGGATCGGAACAGGGGGCAGTCAGGGAGAACTGGCATTCTGATTTGGGGTGCTCGCAGGCTTTTCAAGCAACAACAGGCCCCTGGAATTTTCTTATTAACTCCTCATTCCAATAGTCTTTTTTCATTTACGATGTTTGAAAAAAAAATGTTTATTCTTCATCTACTTGAAAAGCAGAGTGACAGGTCATCAGCGAGAGAGGGAGAGATCTTTCATTTGCTGTTTTACTTCTCAAATGCTTGAGATAGCTGGGGCAGGGTGAGGCCTAAGCCAGCAGCAGAATCTCCAGCAGGGGCTATGTGCACATGGGGTGCAGAGGCACACACAACTGAGCCACTACCTGCTGCCTGCCAGGATGCAGCAGTAGGATGTCTAACTGGAAGCATAGGAGCCGGGACACAAACAGCCTTGTGGGATGTGGGCATCTTCAGCAGTGGCAACATTTGGTTTGTGCCATATCTGCCCCTCTTTTCACATTCATTATCTGGAATTATACTGCAATTATACTGGAATCATACATTCTTCCTCACTAACATGGTGTTATTAACGGAATCTTTGTTCAGCGAGTTGTAAGCTATCACTTTCATTATAGCAATGTTCAAATTATCCCAGATTTTGTCAATAGGGGTCTCTTAATTAAGTTCTTCAATATTCTACATTATCTGTTCTTTTCCTGATGTCTCACTTATGTTATTTTTCATTGTATGAAAGATTATAATTTTCTGTATGTTCTGTAATCTGCTTCACATCCCTTTATAAGTTCCCTAGAGTGGTAAGTTAGCTCAGGACAAATTTCCAGTTCTTTTTCTTTAGATTTCTCTGAATCCAGCAGCCAAGAGCTTCTTCCAGGTCTCTCACATGGGTGCAGGGTCCCAAGGCTTTGGGCCATCCTCCACTGCTTTCCCAGGCCACAAGCAGGGAGCTGGATAGGAAACAGGGACGTCGGGAAACAAACCTGTGCCTACATGCGATCCCAGAGCTTGTAACGGGAGGATTAGCCAATGAAGCCACCATGTAGGGCTCCATCCAATTCCCAAACGTTGTGCGATTTCTAACCAAGTGGGAAAAACTGACTGAAAGTCAATCGCACTTTACAGCTGGTAACAGAAATGATTTAGAATGTAACCAACTCGAGTCCTGTGAGCTCTCCGAGGCCCTCTAGTTGGTTTATAAGGTCCCAACACTATGAACAGCAGCAGAGCTTACCTTTCAGCGTGGCCTTCTTTAATACCTTCATGGCGTAAAGCTGTCTAGCATCAGAGCCTGAGATTTTTTTAACCAAGAAAACCTGTGTTTAAATAAAAGAAATCAAATAACCAGTTATTAGAAACCATATCATTGTTAAAATAACACCCCGTCATACTCTGCCATAATATAATTCATTAACTCGATTCTGTTAGAGATGATTTCCTTTTAAAATGTACCAACTACGAAGATCAAGTAGCTATATTTGTAAGAGATATTAACATGAGTGAATACTTTTCTTAGCTTTGTTGTTTGCCATTTCCCAAAGATCATACAACACATTAGGATCAAAACGTTTAAACAACACATATAGCAATTAGAGGGAAAAGAGCCCAGGGTGTTTGCAGCATAGCATAGGTAGCGACGATGCTACTTGTAACAAAACAAAGTCTTCTGAGTTCATCCAAACTGTTGAAAAGGATCCCTCTTGACTAGTTTTTTGCTGATATAATTATTTGCTGATGAACAGGCTTGTCTACATACATACAAAGATGATAACTACAAGTACATATCACTGCTGGGTAGAAAAACAACATTTGGATCTAGTTAAAAAGATTTGATGTCAGAAATCACCCCTCCCTTTTGTACAAATAGTTATACAACCAGTGTGTTCTTTAAATTTTACAGTAGGGGCCAGTGCTGTGGCATAGTAGGCTAAGCCTCTATTTGTGGTGCTGGCATCCCATATGAGCACTGGTTCAGGTCCCAGTGGCTACATTTCCAAGCCAGCTCCCTTCTGTGACTTGGGAAAACAGCCAAGGATGGACTAAGTCCTTGGACCCCTGCACTCACAAGGGACACCTGGAAGAAGCTCCTGATTTCTGGTTTTGGACCAGCCCATTTGGAGAGTGAGCCAGCAGAAGGAAAATCTCTCTCTCTCTCTCTCTTTCTCTCTGTCACTGTGTATGTTATTGAGATACTGAGTTTTCTAAATATTTTTGCTCTCAAATCACAGTGTGTGGGAATTTATGCAAAATGAATAGCTTTTCCTCTAAGTAAGTCATGATCATGCTATAATGTGACTCCAAGAGTACCAATTAATACTGTCCATGCATTCTGACCATTAAGTCCATGATCTTTTCTACCAAACTTTTAAACAGATCTACTCAATGAGTCCGAGTTTCAATTGTTCCCGGAACCAGTGTTTTGTAGCAGTGTTCTTGAGCTGCTAGAGATGGCAAGGAGAGGAGGAACTATAAGCAAGAATTCACTTTAGAGCCCATTCTCAATCGAGTTAGCAGGCTAGGGTGTTACTACTAAGAATGATCCGTTAAACTGATTTTAGGGTGAGGTAGTTTTTCTCACTTTGAAAAACTGTGCCAAAACAGTGAGCAAGGGCTCCAAATACAGTGAGGAGGTGCATGCCCGAAAACCTGGATGTAGAGGTGTTGCTCTCCTCAGATCACCTCCTTCCCCTTGCCCCAAGCCCCACCTTCAGATTCTTTCAGCCTTAGATTGGCCAATCTAGGGAAAGAAAAACACCCTTGGGACAGGCACAAGGTGTGAACAACATTCAAATGTTACAGATATTCAGAGCTTCATAGCACTTTTCAGCAGAAATAGATTCTAAATATGTGGGATTAATTAACGTTTATCTGATATTTATTCAGCCTGAAGATTCCCTAATCGAGCTTCTTCCATTCTGTAAGAAACATTTTCTAAACTTCAAACAGTTGTTTAAAAATATTCTCCTAATATTTTTGGCACTTCTTGGTTTGCAAAGTACTTTCATACACATTTGTAATACAGTATGGCAATTTTGGGAGGCACACCTACAACGCAATGTCTATTTTATTGTTGCCTAACCTAGGGCTTAACGACTTGCCCTGCGTCACAGAGGGAGCACCCAGCCTTGTGCTTCTGCTCAGGGTGTTCTGTATGTGTCCCCTCTGGCTGGAGAGCTGCTGAAGCCAGCAGGAGCAGCAGCAGTTCCAGCGGCCACAGGGCCTTCCTCCCAGGGAGCATCGCCGACCTTTCTCCGCCACAAAGCTATTCTCGGCAGGGCAAGGCTGGCCAAACTTTCTGGGCTTGCACCATTCTCTCCCCCTCCCCCGCCCCTTTTTCATGATGAGTAAGAAAGGAGTCACTATTTTTAATGTTTGCTATTTGTAGTAAAGTATTAAAATTACTTTAAAAGAAATAAAGAGAACAGCATGTTAATTCTTAGGAACTTAAATATTGTGTTTCCTGAATATATATTGCATAAAAATAGACTAAAATATTTGGCCTTATCCAGTGGCATGCTAATACAATTTAATACCAGATATTACTCACTTGGTCTTAATCATTTAATTTTTACGACTACTCTATAGCTAATTCTCTCCAGAATACATGATAGGAACTACACTACTGACAGGATGTTGAGATACAGTAAAAAGCATGGTGGCACTTCTATTCAAGGGTCATACAGGCAATAGGAGAGACAGTCAATAAACAAATAATTACACAGATGAAAAACCAAAATTATGGTTACGTGCCATGAAGATGCTGTGCATAGTGTTTTAACAGCCTAACATGGGACCATGACCTGGACTGGGTAGTAGAAAGGCTTCTCTGACACCAGAGCTACAAGAGGAGCTAATCACCCGAGGAAGGTGTGCAGGTGGGCCAGTGTTTCGATGAAAAGGCGTGTAAAGGCTTTCTAGCGGGATCGAGCCCGGCGTGCTTTAAGACTGAAAACGAAGATGAATGTGGCCTGAAGAGAGAGGGTGAAAAGTGCATGAATTGCTGTTGAAATGACAGTTGGGAGTCTCAATGAGGAACTTCCAGAAATCTGAAGAATCTGTCCTTATCAGAAAGTGCAGGAAGGATACGACAGATGGGTCAAAGGTGGTAGAGTACATGAGATCAGATCATGCTGGCCGTCATGTGAGTGCTGGACTGTGGCAAGAATAAATTCGGAATATAGAATTATGAGATTCCTTTAGCACACCAAAGAGAAATGGTGACAGCACACTCTGGGGAAGGAGCAGTGGAGGAAAGGACAGGCATAATTTAAGAAATCTTTACTCAAGCAACACAACTCAGTCACAGATCAGAACAGTTAGGGCAGGGAAGTGGGATACTATAAAGATATGTCAAAAATGTCTTCAAAGTTCTGGCTTGCTTAACTGGATGCCAGTCATAGTGACAGAGAAAAATGAAACAGGACAGCTTTTAGGGGCATGGGAAGGTCATGAGTTTGGTCTTAGACGTGCTGAATTTACAGCACCTTTGAGACAAGCAAATGGAAAGAAAATCAAGCAGCTCCACATGGAGTCCAGAGTCTGGAGGAGCAAACTGGACTGCAGATATAAATGTTACATTGCATGCACATGAGTTATAATGAAGACAGTGGGCACAGAGTAAATCAAGCACTAGACAATGTAGAGGAGATGGCAGTAAGTCTAGAATCGAAGCTTGCCAACTTCAGGGGCCAGTGCTATGGTAGAGCACACTAATTGTCTTCCCTGTGGTACCAACATCTCATATGGGCACCAGTTCAAGTCCTGGCTGCTCCACTTCCCATCCAGCTCCCTGCTTATGGCTTGGAAAAGCAGTGAAGGACGGCCCAAGGCCTCAGGATGCTGCTGCACACAGGCGACCCAGAAGCAGCTAAGGGCTCCCAATTCAGATCATCTCAACTCTGGCCACTGTGACCATTTAGGGAGTGAACCAGCAGATGAAAGACCTCTCTATTTCTCCTTCTTTTCCTATAAAATCTGCCTTTCAAGAAATATTAATCTTCAAAAAAAACTTGCCAACTTTTATATTTAATGACTGGCTAGAAAACAAAAATGGGATGTCAAGAGGTAAAGTAAGTTGCTCAAGCACACACAGTGAATAAGTAGGATGAAAACAAACAAAATAAAATGGATCCAAGTCTGGCTGACTCAGGGCTTGCAACCATTATGCTCTGTTGGACACTTAGTGTATAGCTGGATTAACAGCAGTGCTTTAGGTTTGAAAGAAGTTGGCTACTGTAACAAATTGTCTCTGTAGACCAAGAATTGCTAGAAAGGCCTCCAGACTTCTCTGGAGCCTGCAGCCTCCCAGCTAGGGGCCTTGGGGACATGGGCTCAGTTGGCAGCAATGGGCTCTGTGTCCAAGCAGCAGTTTGCAAGTGGCTATACCACGGTGGTACAGAAGTTACCAAAGGGCATGGCCTGGCTGGCTGATGAGGCACAGCAGCTGCACCAAGTAGGCATCAGTGGTTCATGAGGTTTGGCTTCCTGCCCTGCCACTGCACATTCTAGGGTTGTGCTCAGTTCCACGGAGGACATCTCCGTGCAGCAGGCTAAGCTGAACACAGTGGGTTTCTTGAGTTTGAACAAGGTGAATGTGAAGGGTGAAGGGTGAAGGGTGAAGGGTGCCAGTACTTGTCCCAGTGGGTCCACTTCCAATCCAGTTCTCTGCTAATGGGCAGGGAAAGCATTGGAAGGCCCTAGCCCTTGGGCACCTGCACCCATGTGTGAGACCTGGAAGAAAGTTATGGCTCTGTACTGTCCCAGCTCTAACTGTCATGGCCACTTAGGGAGTGAACCAGAGAACAGAAGATCTCCTATCTCTTTTCTACTCTGTAACTCTGCCTTTCAAATAAAAATAAACAAATCTTAAAAGCTCTGCCAAGGACCCATAACCATCTGTGGCACCTGGCCTGTTGGGGTGTTCCATATCAGGAGTTAAAGGCCGCCAGAGTGGAAGAATACGCAGAAGTGCAGAGCTAAAGGACACAGGAGCTACCACTGGGGAGCTCCAGATCACCACGCCCAGCAGTGCAAACTGCCACAACAGCATAAGAAGTGTCACTTCCATCAGAGCATCAGTATTTGGTGGTCTCATGGCCCTGAAGGCTCAGCAGACCGACACAAGCCAGGGCCTTCCTTCCTGGAGGATGAAGAGACCCATAGCCTTGCACTGCTCCCTGCAGCCCAGAATTGAGCCCCAGTGGGGGGAGGGGGGCTATCCTTTTGCTATCAGAAAGTTTCAAGGAGCAGGCATCAAGCAAAGAATGGAGAAAACAGGGAAAGGGTGAGGAGGGGGCAGCTGGCCCTGTCATTATCTCAGCTGCATAGCCTTTTCATTCCTGTTAAGAAGAAGAGTGAGGGCCTGGCGGTGTGGCCTAGCGGCTAAAGTCCTCGCCTTGAAAGCCCCGGGATCCCATATGGGCACCGGTTCTAATCCCGGCAGCTCCACTTCCCATCCAGCTCCCTGCTTGTGGCCTGGGAAAGCAGTCGAGGACGGCCCAATGCATTGGGACACTGCACCCGCATGGGAGACCTGGAAGAGGTTCCTGGTTCCCAGCTTTGGATCGGCACGGCACCGGCCCGTTGCGGCTCACTTGGGGAGTGAATCATCGGACGGAAGATCTTCCTCTCTGTCTCTCCTCCTCTGTGTATATCTGGCTGTAATAAAATGAATACATCTTTAAAAAAAAAAAAAAGAAGGAGTGAGGCAAAGGAATTACAACCCCTCTCTATCCAAATGCAAGTGTGGACTTTAAAGGAGACATCTCTAAAACCTACATGTTTTACTGGCAGTCCCGCATTCAGAATCTCTAGCTTTAGAAAGGAGCCTGGATGGGGAAGTTGTTTTCCTTTCAAGGAAGGGTATGAAATAATGCTTCAGTTGCCAGAGTGCAGAGATTGGTTGCAGTTCTCCTAAACCCCTGCATCCTGTAGAAAGGGATATCTCAGGAGTAAGGCAGGATTTTCTGCATCCTGTTTGCTCATAACTCAATCCTGGGATAGGGTGCTGGGAACTGTCCCTAGTAATGTGTTGTGATGTCTGGCAAAAAGGGTTGTTAGTGGAACAGCCACAGATGTGCTACTATTCAGCTCATCACCTCTCCCTTGATGCACAGTGCATCTACTTATTTGCTCCCTGGATAACTGTATCTTGGGTCTGACTTTCTCCAGGATGACAACTGCATGGTGTGTAATCAATGTGCCTTGTGCAGTTTAATTTTTCTTTAATATAACATTTTGGTTTTGTATCTTTTAACTTAAGGCCCTTGTCCCTGCACCGTGTTCTTGGGCACACAAACAAGCTTAGGGATAAGTGGGCAACAACTCCAAGTCTGCACAAGAATACTGCTCCAGGAATACCTCTTGCTTGTGTTACCATGGACAGCAACAATTTGGAGTGCATAAGCTATTGGACTGCCTCATTTTGTCAACTACAACAGGCTTTCTGTTTGTTTGTTAAATCCTCCTGTATCTTGAAAATGTTTCATGGGGTATGAAATGCCCCATGACTTGATCTCATTCTACTAGAAGACTGAAAATTATTCTAATCAGGAAAAAAATGATGTAGAGAAGTTAAAGAGAGGTCAAGGCAGGAAAAAGACCCAGAAAGTAAGCCATGGTTAGGACTGCCTGTTCCTAGGTCATAAGACTTTTCCTTCACATAAAAGAACTACCTTTCACTAGATTAGGCCAGGCCCATATGCAACAGTGTGTTTGTATGTAAAAACTGAGCTGACAACGATGAGTTTTAAGACTATTACCCCTGAACCCATCCTGTATTGCCCAGGGATAGAAATATGAAGTAAGGACTAAAACCTTTAACTTTCCCGAGATCTTAGCTTCCAGGGAGACCCCTATGTGACAGCCTGTTGCATGGTGTCCTGCTCTGCTATGTTGGTGATTATTAGTATGTGGTAACTAAAGGAGAAAAAAAAATGAGGTTTTCCTTTAGTGACTAAGAGGTCACTTTGCAAACCTACCTCACTCTGTTGAAACAAGACATATGCAATGGAGTGGACTGGGCAGTGTGTTTAATGCTGGGTTCTTGTCTGCAACAAATGCTGCTTCCCTTTAGTGACTGTATTATCTGGGACTTGACTAAATGGCTGCATTTATGTAAACATGTTTTGGGTTTTCTCTATTTTTTTTAAAGATTTATTTATTTTTATTGAAAAGTCAGATTTACAGAGAGGAGAAACAGAGAGAAAGATCTGTCCACTGGATCACTTCTAAAGTGGCCACAACGGTCAGAGCTGAGCTGATCCGAAGCCAGCAGCTTCTTCCAGATCTCCCACGCAGGTGCAGGGTCCCAAGGCTTTGGGTCATCCTTGACTGCTTTCTCAGGCCACAGGCGGGGAGCTGGATGGGAAGCAGGGCCACCAGGACACAAACCAGCACTCACCCATTTGGGATACCGGCACACACAAGGCAAGGCCATTAGCCACTAGGGTACGCGTGCCGAGTCCTCTGTGTTCTTTTGGAGTTTTATTGCTTATAGAACTATTTTAGTATTGAGAGAAAAATAGTCAAATTATCTTTGATGTAAGGTTCTGCACCAGGCAAAGGATCTGAAACATACATTTGGAGGGTTGGGTAGGAAATCACCTTCATGATACACAGATCATTTTTTATTCTGAAATGTATAGTACAATTCCATAGGGTCTGGGACCCTCCCCCACATGAGGATCTTAAATAATCCTGACTTTCATCTTCACCTTCCCCTATCCTATTTTTTTATCTTCCACCTTTAAGACTCGTGTCCTACTCTCTTCTCTAAACCTTACCCACAAATGGAAATCTACCCACCCATATATATAAATGTTTAATTCTTGGGGTGTCTCTATAACTAAAGAATTCATGCAAAAATTATGAAGCAAATAGGAAGCCTCCACCTCTTGTTTCCAACCTTCTGAGTCAAGACTACGTCTTAAAATGATTCATGCAGAAACTTAAGACACTTGCATAATTGGATAGGTCAAATCTACTCTGTATCTGAAGAAGAAAAACAAGTGGGAACATCTCCATAAGAAGCAGGGTTTGAAGATCAAGAAGGGCACTTTGAATACAAGCACACTGCTTGATAGGAAACAGACAAATGCTAGAAACCAAAGGTGTGTGTGGAACCCTAAATTTATGGGGAAGGAGGATAGAAAAGTTTGTATCTGTTTTTTCACTGGTCCCTTCCCTTCCGTCCTGAACTGCAGGAGACTAAGCACCTTTGGGCTTTGGTGGGCCCATCACTTGAGTAAGTTTATTTGGGGTTGACAGTGTTGTATTGAATACTAACTCTTTATTTTTCAAATATTATTGGGCCCAGTGCAATAGCCTAGCAGCTAAAGTTCTTGCCTTGAATGCACTGGGATCCATATGGACACTAGTTTTAATCCCAGTGGCCCCACTTCCCATCCAGCTCCCTGCCTGTAGTCTGGGAAAGCAGTCAGGGACAGCCCAAAACCTTGGGACCCTGCATCTGTGAGGGAGACCTGGAAGAACCTCCTGACTCCTCGCTTTGGATAAGCTCAGCTCTGACTGTTGCGACCACTTGGGGAGTGAATCATCGGACAGAAGATCTTCTTCTCTGTCTCTCCTCCTCTCTGCAAATCTGACTTTTCAATAAAAATAAATAAATCTTTAAAAAATATTAATTAATTAATTGTATTATTCCATGATATAGTTAGTTACCTAGGCTCTGGGATTTCCCTTCCCTCCTCCCCAAATCCCTGCCCCGTACTAATTTCCCCCATGTCATTACAACAGTATAGTCCCTCCCAATCAGTCCTAAGTCCATCATATCTACTATTTAAGTGTATCCTGATACTGTAGGCATGGATAATGGCTGAGATTTCTTAATCTTCTACTTGCTCTATAACACACACGCTGACTCTCCCCAACCCTTCTCCATCATTGGGAAATACAATGAATAAATGCAGACCTTACTGGCACTGAAAAATAAAAGAATTGCTAAACAGCCCAATAAAATACATATCAGAGTTAAATTGGTGTTATTTGTGAATCTTTCAAAACACTGTATCATAAGGAATCACTGCACTGGGAAAGTCGAATGTGATCTTAGAATCTTCCTCTTGCTGAGAAATGCATTAGACAGAGCAGGTAGCAGGAATTATAATGCTGCACTTCTCACACTGCATTGTCCTGAATGTCTGGAAGAGGGGGCAAGGACTGCCTGAAGAAAACGGACAACGATGTTGCATCTTATGAAAACAATTTTTATTCGGTGATTTGGGAAGATCTTTTTATATGAAAAAAATCCAGGTGTTATTGAACACAGTGCAAGCCTGGCATTCATCTAAAGACAAGCCATAAAGTGTGGGCATTTGGCAAGCTAATTCTGATACAGCTTTCTCTTACTGAGCTCCCTGGGAGGCAATAGACGATGGATCAAGTCCTTAGGCTGCTCTCATACACATCTGACACTCAAACTAAGGCTCCTGCCTGTTGCGGGCACTTGGGAAGTATAACAGTAAATGAAACATCAATCTTTCTCTGACTTGCAAACAAAACGAACACAAATTTTTAAAAGATTCTAAAAGTACGTAAGTCATAAATGCAAAAAGTTCATACTTGTACCAGTAACCAACAACTCCTTGGGAGCACTCACCCATTTCTTTTTTTTTTTAAAGATTTATTTATTTTCATTGGAAAGGCAGATATACAGAGAGGAGGAGAGGCAGAGAGGAAGATCTTGTATCCGATGGTTCATGCCCCAAGCGGCTGCAACAGCTGGAGCTAAGCCAATTTGAAGCCAGGAGCCAGGAGCTACCTCCTGGTCTCCCACGTGGGTGCAGGGTCCAAGGCTTTGGGCTGTCCTTGACTGCTTTCCCAGGCCACAAGTAGAGAGCTGGATGGGAAGTGGGGCCACTGGAATTAGAACTGGTGCCCATATGGGATCCCAGTGCTTTCAAGGTGAGGACTATGCTATCGCAGCAGACCCATTTCAAGCGGGCATTAGGGTATCCTGAAAGGAGACCTGAGACGTACTGTTATAATGTATTACAGTATCGCCTTCCAACTCTACACAGGCTCAAAAGCAGATCAGTGTATCAAAAAATATAGTATGAATTTTAATCACAAGGTGTAACTAGACAAGTCATGGTTTTAAAGATAAACTGAGTATGAAGTGGATATTGCCATAATTTACTCAAGTTTCCAGCATACTTTTGAATGACTTTCTTCTTTATCCTACACTTACTCATAATGAAAAATATAAACAAACAGAAAATGTCACTGGTAGGGAGAATGGTAACATTTCATAAAACGTGTTTCCCCACGTGTATGAAATGTATATGAATTATAAAAGCAACTTCTAAACAGCATGCACACAGGACTTACCTTTCCAAATGACCCCTGTCCTAATACTTTTAAAAGCTCAAACTGGGAAGGATCTGCCTTTTCATGCCCTTCCTTCACATGATGTGTGATTGCAATTTCTTTGATACTGCCTTCTTCCTATTGAGGTAAATGGGGGAGAAAACAGAGTTAGAGCTACTTTCTATTACCTGAAATTAATAATACAGTATACCATATTAAAATCCTTAAATGTGACATAAAGAAAATACCTTTCATAGACCCACCATGTGAACAGAAAACATACATCAAGCAAATATATTTTCAAGTGAAATCTTGGATAGAATCATACCACTCACTATGTACGCCTATTTCACTTTAATGTGATTTTATCGCAATGTCTTTCCAAGTATTATTTCATTCTCCATACTAAAAGTCATTGCAATAAGTACTTCAAAGGGGAGAGGGCAGAGTTCAACAACTGTGAACATAAACATTCAATTTGTAGTGCTCTGGCATGTGATTATATCAGGCAGGAATAATGCCACATCAAAAAAATATCTGTTCACTGAGGGGAGAGAGTTGAAAACGGTTCCAGGGTAAACATGAGATTTGTGAGCTTGATACAGCTGCTTTAGTAAGCACACTGCCGCTTCGTCTGCTTGGAGCACTTTCTGTCCCAGAGTAATCTGGGATTTGAGAGAGAAGAAAGGAGTTACTCCAAAACACAAAACCAGAAAAAAATTAGCATTTGGATGGAAGATCAGACACAGAAAAAGACTATTCAGTGTGACTGAACAGTGAAATGTATCTGGGTTAAGAGAAGAATTTTTGAAGATAATGGAAACTTGAACACATCTGAGGAAGGGTGTTAGAACACAGAGAAAAACACACATGTACATAGAATTTTACTTATTTTGGTTGAGATTAGATGATTAAGTAGACCTTATTACATGACACATATACTATATGTGACAGCCAAAAACAATGTAAAACCAGAAACATAAGCCCATCAAATAAAAATGATGATCAGCTCTGTTTTGTTGATTACAATGTATCGTGTTCTAGGTGCATTAATACTCTTAGTAGAATCTAAATGTGTTATACAAACTGAAGTAATCAGTTTTATTATTATTATATTCCTAACGCTTAAACTAATGTTATCTGAGATACCCTTAGAACGTTGGTAATATAAGGAATTATGAAGAGTTCTCAAAAAGATGGAGCAGGAGATCCTAACAGAGCAGGTTCTGGATCTGAATAGCACAAGGGGGCAGAACTGTCCACATCACAATAACTTAATGTAAATTCCCATCTTCTGTGACTCTTTCTCAAGTGCCCTCACAGACTATGCAGACGCAAGTTAGGGACCACATTACATTCTGAGAGTTATCTTGGGTTGCAGGGACCCCTCCTACGCTCCTAGTGACAGGTGTTTTTTTGGGCCTGCTGCACAGCTATCTTCTCAGGGCAACTCTTCAGTTCTGGTTGAATTCACTATTTTCAATCTCATCTCTCTCTTACATTACTCTTGTGTAACTCCTAAGGTGACATGCAGTAAACTTTCTGAACCTCACACATCTGTATGAGTTTATCTTCATCTCTGTATATTTCATTTTGATAAAAATATTCTAGAATAAAAATATCTTGCCTCAGATTTTGATATCACTGGCCCATTCTTTTCTAGTCAGCACTGCTAATGAACTGGCCAGCTTACACCTTTCCATAGTGACCTTGTTTTTCTTTCTGGAAGCTTTTAGGATTTTGTGCTTGCATTTCTGAAATTCCACTCTAGTGAAATAAAGGAGCCTTCTTTCAGAATGCAACATGGGTGATAAATCTGTATAACCTTTCTAAAGAATCTATATTTTAACAAATCTGTTGAGGATTCTTTTTTATTTATTTTTTATTTTATGAGGATTTTTTTTTTACTTAAGATAATATTTTTTTATTGGTGATGCACTCTGACCTTAAGTAATTTCAAATGCATCCTAGTAGTTGATCCTTTAAAACCATTAGGATGTGGAAAACACAGACAAAATATATTCCCTACTCAAAATCTAGTTTGAATTTCAGGCTGATGGGGATATATGGTTTAAAAGCCTACACGACGGGCTCGGCAGCGTGGCCTAGTGGCTAAGGTCCTCGCCTTGATCCCATATGGCTGCCGGGGTTCTAATCCCGGCAGCTCCACTTCCTCTCTCTCTCTCCTCCTCTCAGTATATCTGACTTTGTAATAAAAATAAAAATAAACAAACAAAAAAAAAGCCTACACGAAACAGTAAGCAGACAACAGAAGTAGGCATTTTAGGTGGTAAAGATAGCAGTGGAGTAAGGAAGATGCATATGTTTTTAAATAAATAATTTTATTTATTTTTTTTCAATGATCTTACTTAGTTGATTAGGGTACAAAGGGTCAAGGGCTACTGGAAAGTGGGTAATGTTGAGGATTCTAACATTTCTTCGACAATGTCCTTCTATCTATGTCCCAGTGCTTTTCTTTCTACTAGTCCGGAGTGGAATCCTTTATGTCACTATTTTGTGTCTCCACTTAGACAAAATGTTTGTTTGTTTTTTTTTTTTAATTTGAAAGGCACAGTGACAGAGGAGAAAGAGAAACAAGATTTTTCACTTGCTGTTTCATTGCTCAAATGGCTACAAGAGCAAGGGCTGTGCCAGGCTGAGGTCAGGCTGATGACCTAGTATGTAGGTGGCAGGGCCCAAGCACCTGGGCCATCTTCTGCTACTCTGCCAGGTGCCTTAGCAGGAAGTAGAGCAGCTCGGACTTGAAGCAGCACTCCAACATGGATGTCAGCTTCGCAATCAGTGGCTTTATTGCTTTTGCCACAATGTCGATCCCTCTGTCTCCACTCAGAGTTCCTATCTTCACACTATTTTATTCTGGTAAATCTTATTTTAAAATAAGATTAAGTGTTCTCAGTCCTTAAAAAAAAACCCTTATTTTAAAAAACTTATTTGAAAGGCAGGAAGGCAGGCAAACACACACACACACACACACACACACACACACACACACACAATCTTCTATTCACTGATTTGCTTCCCAAATGCCTGCAACCAGCTGAAGTCCGAGCTGGGAACGCTAAGCAGGGCTGCCACAGTGGTTATCACTTGCTGCTTTCTAGGGTCTGCATTAGCAGGATGCTGAACCAGGAGCAGAGCTGGGACTCAAACTCTAGACTTTTCATATAGCATACAGGCATCCCAATTGCCATCTCAACCCCTATGCCAAATGCCTGCTCTTTTCTTTTTAAGAGCATCTTCCCCTACTTCCCTACCCTTGCCCCCCAAAAGTGTTGTGATCATTCCAAATGTGTTTGAGGCTATAAACCAGAGCACAGAAAATTTTCTTGGGGGTAGAGAGATTCGTTTCTGTGACAAGTTTGACATAAACCCTAGTTCCCAAAACCTCTCACTGTTTTATCCTGAGCACATTTTTCTGTTTCTTGTAGACATAACATTTTTTATAATTTTCTATTTACACACACACACACACACACACACACACCTCACTGCCTCATGAGGATTTAGAAATGAATCTGAGGTCCAACTAGGACATCATACTAATGCTTGGGCAATCTTGGACAACAGGTGGAAAAACAGCAATGTGCTCTTCTAGCTCATAAATGGAATCCAACGAGAGAGATGCAGAAGGGAATCAAATTTCTGAAGGCACTGATAGAACCAAGAACAGACTGACATGTGCATGTGACACATGTATCTTGTGTCACCTAATCACTTGTTCCTGAAATAAAACTGCCACATGGAAACTAAAACTACAACTTAACAGGTTGGAAAACTATGGTTTTGCCCATAAGTACACAGCGAAGCAGCTAGGATCTTGAGAAAAAAGTTTTATATTCTCTGTATATTATTTTATGTTTTGTTGTGCAATAAGTATTTACTTGTAACAATAGTACTTTAACTGTATTTCATTTTTAGAATTTTATTTATTTATTTGAAAGAGTTAGAGACAGGGAGAGACAGATAGCCTAATCTTCCATGTCCTGCTATACCCAAAGATAGCCATGACAGCCAGAGCCAGGCCAGGAAGAAGCCAGGAGCTTCATCTGGGCTTTCCATATGGGTGGCAGGGGACCAAACTAATTCTGCTGCTTTTAAGCATTAGCAGGAAGCTGGATCTGATGTCACGCAATTAGAACACAAACTGATGCCCACATGGGAAACCAGTGTCACAATGCTGGCTCCAACACAACAATATTTTAAATGGCACATGCTTCTGACTTATGACACACCCTACTGATAGCAGTCCTTTTTGCAACAAGGCTATTCAAATTATGGACATGGTCCTGTGCTATGTATTAGAGACACTAACATAAGGAGTATCTGCCCCTGGGGTGGGCATCTGGCATAGCAGTTATGATGTTGGTTAGGGTGCTCATGGTGCCTGGTTCGACAATACGCACCTCTGGGTCCTGACTCCGGCTTCCTACTAACTCAGACCTGAGAATCAGTAGACATAATTCGAATAGTTGGGATCCTGCACCCATGTGACAGACCTAAGTTGAGTTCTCAGCTGATAGCTTTGGCCCTTGCTATTTGTGGAGATCTAGCTCATTTGTTTTCTCCCTTCCTTCCAAAGAAATAATTTTTAAAAACAATGCCAGTCCTCCAGGAATTTACTGGAATTTCAAGGATTATTATTTGAGTATCTATTTACCTGGTAGGTGAAACAAAGTCAGCACAATTAATAAAACAAAATTTTAAGAACTCTTGAAGAAAAAAAAAATCAGTTTAGACATTACAAAACAGCAAAAGGAAACCCATGGACAGGTGGCTCTTTTTGTATTACTCCGGGTACATAGAAAGCCACAGTGTGTGTTTCCCAGGATCAACAAAACGTCCTTGGGTCCTATATAGACTTGAAGGTTCATCCATTAGTATGGACAAATGGAATGCTTCCTTTTCAAGCTTGTGAAGGAAAAATACAATTTTGACACTAATATGTAAAAAGGATTAGAGAAATGAGACTATAATTAAATGCTGTCTGAGTTATAGGAAACTAATACTGTAACATGGTAACATTAAGAAAACAAACCGGGCAATATTAACTGATTTTACAGAATGATTCAACATTTGGCATTATGCCCTGCCTTGTATACATAATTTCCTTTTTCCTCCCCTCCCTTGAGTCAGGAAGTGTATTCTTGAGGCATTTGTATTTTCTAAATTGTTTTGAATGTCAGAAACTATTACTGAGGTTTACAGTAAAGTATTTAAATATTCTTCAGGAAAAAAAGGCAGTAAATAAGTGTTTTCTAACCATAGATGTATAGCTGCTTCTGGGGCCTTACAAATCAAAAATGCATACTTTATCGGTTAAATATAATTCTCAGTTGTCACTCATTATGCAGATATCTATTAATTCCATAATACAGTTTATTTTAAAAATATATTTTAACTTTTTAAAATATGGTCAGCATACACAGAAATTATTTGGCTGTGACACACAATTACACTGGTTATTTGGGCCATGGTCAGAAAGCTCATTCTAAGTTATCCTAGATTACAATTTGATTAAACATATTTATTTGATAATGGAATGGTTAATATGTACATCACTTTCCATTCAGCCAGATTGTTTTAGAGTGTGTCATAAGCAACTTCTCAAACCTACATTTGAAAAGGTAGCATTGCCAGGTCTCCAAACCAACACTCTCAATTGTTGGGGCAAGCAGCAGTTTTTTATTCCAATCAGCAATTTTAATTCTCCTTAAAAAGCTGTGACAAAGCCCAATTCCCACAGTGAAATATTAAATTTGATTTTGGCAAGATTTTAGATTAAATTTAAATTACCATTGCTAGTTCTAGCTTAACAAAGCAGTTGTTTCAAAATTGTGCCTATTGTAAGTCAGATAAAATTATTTGCTTAAGGTTACTAACACAAAATCGCTGAACAACTTTCAAAGTTTCACAACGGCAATAATTCCAAAGAAAAAATTATTAGGTTTTTGATTCTTAAAATAACACATTTTACTACTTAACAAAATATTACTTACATTAAATTAATCCCCTAAATATTAGTAACTTTGAAATTCTTTTCATGCTTGGTTTAATACTGGGAGTCATTCGGTTGGCTATTACACAAAATTACAAACACTAGCAAGATAAAAATTACTCTCCAGCAAAAAAAATCCAATGTAAAAGTAAAGTGAAAAAACGGAGTTGAAACGTATCTTTACATAACTGGTTTAGTTTTAGTAAACAGAAATATTATTATTTGAAGGTTCTATCAAAACTGGTTTTGAATTTTGAAAAGGTTCTCAAAAGAACATGTAAGATATAAAAACTAATTAGTATTAAAGCAAGTTCCAACTAAAACATTTAGAAGAAGCTGAACAAAGCTTACCTGTATAGAGCGAACACGAAAAGACAAAAATTTTAACATGGTTACGAAACCATGACGGTGATAAAGGAACTTGCAACTTACGGTAAAACTTAAGTTAGAAAGGAAGGGCCAAGCCCCAGTAAAGTTTTCTCCTACCAGCTGTTCCGGCAATTAGAAAATTTCCTGTCAGGCGGGTCCTGAAAATGCTAGAAAAAGAGGCTGGACAATTTTCCTGTGGCAAAAGAAATAGCAACCTGCCAGCAGGGGCACCAAGGCACTAATGTAGCTGATAGGTAGTGAGGCCAGACAGGAAAACAAAACAGATTTGTTGATAGTTAAATCCTGTTAAACTGTTCTTTTCACCCATTCCTCACCATTCCAGACAATTTTCACAACCAATAAAATGAATGTTGCTATATTAAAACCCTGACAGATGTTGGTATTTCTCAACTATATGGGCCTTTAAGGGAACTGAAACTAGTCATCACTAGCAAAATAAAAGTTGTTCATGAACATGTGGTATTCCGCCCTTTGTAATGTTTACACACACATTCACGACATGTTCTCAAGATGATTACGGTTACACGTAATAAGGAAGTTTTATAACTGTGTAGAAGACAGATATCGCAACAAACTTTTTAATATAAGCACAAATTCTTCCTACTTTAAATAAAACTAAACTATTTAAATTTTTATTGTTTATTAACATTGATTATCAACCTGGTTAAAGCTTGTAAGGATCATAAAAACTCATACTCCTAGTTGATAAAATCTAAATTTCTTTTTTGTATTTTTTTTAAAGATTCACTTATTTTTATTACAAAGTCAGATATACAGAGAGGAGGAGAGAGAGGAGATCTTCCGTCCCATGATTCACTCCCCAAGTGACAGCCACGGCCGGTGCCGTGCCGATCCAAAGCCGGGAACCTGGAACCTCTTCCGGGTCTCCCACGCAGGTGCAGGGTCCCAAAGCTTTGGGCCGTCCTCGACTGCTTTCCCAGGCCACAAGCAGGGAGCTGGATGGGAAGTGGAGCTGCCGGGATTAGAACCGGAGCCCATATGGGATCCTGCGGGGCGTTCAAGGCGAGGACTTTAGCCGCTAGGCCACTGTGCCAAGCTCAAAAATCTAAATTTCAAAGTAGTTCGATCCATGGGTTATTAACGAGTAAAAAGGAACATGTGAGAAGCCACTTTGGAAAAGGAGGAGTCAAGCTACCATTTACTCCATTTCATCATTTAATACTACCTTATCGAAATTCTTCTAAGGTCCTTTTGCTATGGTAACTATCTTTAAAGGGATGTCAATATTCAGAACATGATTACTGCAGCAGGAGCAATTAACCAAAGGACAGCAGTTTCAAGAGCTAGAGAAAAGGGCTTTATATAACATATATTACCTGTGGGGAACCCACAAAAATCTCACGTTAATCACATAGCTTGTAAGAATTTAATGAAATCATGGATTTCGCATAACCTGAAGAGACTCTAGAGAACACCAAGAACAACCTGGACTCACTTTTTGGGTGAACAAATAATCATCAAGTTAGAACATGCTTGGTGGAAGAACTCTCTGGAATGGGAGCACAGTTCTTTTTGAGCCAACTATAGTGTCCATTATGTGCTACAAGTACTGTATGAAAAGTCAAGGCTTTTGCTAATAAAATTTTACCAAATTTATATAGCAATGTTCTATAAATGATGTAATGGAAGCAAATAACTTTAAAAAAATACTGCCCAATTAAAGGAATTATCCTGGGACCTGTGCTGTGGCTCAACAGGCTAATTCTCCACCTGCTGGTGTCAGAATCCCATATGGGGGCTGGTTCATGCTCCAGCTACTCCACTTTTGATTCAGTTCCCTGTTTGTGGCCTGGGAGGGCAGCAGTCCCTGCACCCATGTGGGAGGCCAGAAGAAGCTCCTGGCTTCAGACCAGCTCAGCTCCGACCACTGCAGCCATGGGGTGGGGGTGAGCCAGAGGAAGCGAAGATTCAGATTCTCATTCCTCATTTCTCTCTCTCTACTATATATAAAATGATTGAAATTAAGTCAACTTGGATCTTGGATTCAAATTAAGTATCCAAGATAGAACTTTCAATTCTGCATGGAAAACTGTACACTTACATTGATGAACAATGCAGGCCTTGTGGGGTGGGCATTTGGTGCAGAGGCTGACACTGCATCCCTTATCAGAGTGCTTGGGTTTGGATCCTGCCTCTGGTGCTAATTCAGCATCCTGACAAGCATCTACTGCAATGTGAGCTTGAGGTGCTTCTAAGGACTGTGCTAGGCAGAAGTATTGTGCCTTACTGCAAAGGATTAAGAAGTATCTCTACAGAAAGCAATTTATATTAGTAATACTTTTGAATGGAAACCATTAAATAATATTTTAAACTTAAATGATTAGTCAAAATTGGCTTTAATTATGATTACTGCTCAGATTAATAATTCATTTTTACTGCACATAATTGATACTATAATTGATAGATTATAAAATTGAAGCAGTTGCTCTATTTAGATGCTACCTATTTCCTAATCAGAGCATAAGCTTTTAAAGTCCCTTCATTATCTGACGGGGGGTGGGAGTTTGGGGGGGAAATCCCAGCCTACACAAAATTGTACCACACAATTCAAAATTCAAAATAAAAATTTATTAAGTAAATAAATAAAGTCCCTTCATTCACCTCTTAAGGGCATTCACTATACACATCTGTTAATCACATCCTACTGCTACTTTCAGATTAATCCTCAGAATATAAATTAAATTTACCACAGGATTCCCATAGCAAACAGCACAGAGTAAGAACTCAGATAATGGTTGCATATGTAACTATAATATGCTGAAATATGAAATGGATGCTACTTGTACGGTTGTGCACAGAAAATAAGGCTTTGTTATTTATGATTTTTTCTACCTGTAAAATTAAAAGTTCTTAGACTTAGTAAATTTTTAGCTAATTTTTGTTCACATTCCATCTTACTAGCTTTAACAGATTATTTAAAACCTTTTTGTTATGAAAATGATATATGGCCATTACAGAAAACTTACACAATAAACAAAAAACGAATGAAAAATCATTGGCAAATTTCTTTCCAGTCTTTTTCTGTACATACATAAACTCGGATCACAGTACACATATTGTCACATTAAAAGGCCAAATAAACTCTTTCAGCTTTGCAGGATGCATGGCTTCTGCCACATTTGCCAGGACAGTGGGAAAATAAATGTGGGTTATGTTCCAGCAAACACGCACTTATAAAAGCTAGTCGCGAAATATATTACTAAAACATGTAGGAGGCCTGGTTTGAGTTCCCAGCTCCAAGTTTCAACTGGGCCCAGCCCCAGCTGTGGTGGGCACTGGGAACCAGCCCAGGAGAGCTCGGTTTCTCTCTCACTATCAAACAGGCCTAGGGCTATAGTTTGCTGACTCTTGTTCTTCATTATTGAATAGCCTTCAATGTATGATGCAAATCCTACTACATAAACCTCTTTATGTTGGACATTTGATCTTCTATAGCCCCATGATATTTCAGCCTTTGTGCGCATTCACAATGATTTAGAAATCACTTCTAGATGTAACATTGCATGGTAAAGAGTATTCTGCATCAAGGTTTTCAATTTTTATTTGCCAGATTGTCCTCCAGGAAGAACCTGAATAAAAAGATGTGAACTGCACCAAATTCTCTTTACCAGGGACAAACTACAGCCTGGTCTGGTCAGCCAAGAATCAAATTCTGCCATCCTCACCCTTATTTACATATTATCTTTTGCTGTTTTTGTCCTATAATGGTTATCATTGAGTCAAGTAATTATAACAGAAACCAACAACCACGAAACCAAAGACATGTATATATTCTCTAGGCCTTTAGAGACAGTTTGCTGACCTATAATCTAAAGCACTCAAACATAAAGAGCAAAATATACCAGCGTCCTGACAGTTAGCTCCATGAATTCAAGACAGAAGAAAAACGAAGGGTGGCTGGAGAGGCATGAACGGAAGAGTCAGCAGATTGATTTTGGATTTGGGGAATAGGGATGCTCAACCAGTAGTGCTCAGCATATATCCCACAATTTGAAAACTTATGAAATCAGAAGCATTCTTGGTATCAAGCATTTCAGTATCAACAAGTTAAAGATTGGATTCTATTTAAGATACTGGACTCTATGTTTGGTATACGCTTGCAATGGGGAAATCTCAACTGAACTTGAGCTGTGGTTATGCAACAAGGTGGAGGAATCCACCATGGTGGGAGGGTTTGGGGAGGGGTGGGGAGAACCCAAGTATCTATGTAACTGTGTCATATAATACAATGTAATTACTGAAGTTAAATAATAAATAATTAAAAAAAAAAGATTGGATTCTATTTCAGGTGTAATGGACAGTTAGTCTTCCTTGTTTTTGATGGCAATATCTTTAACATAATCCTCAACTCTCCAAATCTTTTTCGGCTCTTTCCTTCTTAATAGAATTTCTTTCTCTTCATATATGATCCTTCAACAAATTCTCCTGATTACCTGTGATATAAACCTAAAATCTTGCTCACTCCTAACACAACACAAATTGTCACCATGTATCTCCATCAAATTCGCTTTCCTGCTTCCAAAATTTCCCTGCACAATCCTTTCTGTTCACAAAAGCCAGGATAATCCTAATAGAGAAACCAGAAGAGGTTACACCCCCACCTCAAATTCCTCAATGACTTACCATTACAGAAAAATGGAACTTAAAGTAAGCTTAAAGGCTATGGAACTTAAAGTAAGCACCACTAAAGTTATCTTGATCCTGATGTGTGAATATATTCACTAAATCATATAGATATGACATGAATATTTGGTTTCAGATCTAGCATTTTTTTTTTAATTTCTGAAAGATTTATATATTTGAAAGGCAGAGTGACAGGGAAGAAAGAAAGGGAGAGACAGAGGGGAATCTTATTTGTTGGTTCACTCCCCAAATGGCTGCAATAGATGGGGCTTGGCCAGGCAGAAGCGAAGAGCCCAGAGCCTTGCCTGGGCCTCATGCATGAGCCAGAGGTCACTGCACTTGGGCCATCTGCTGCTGCTGTTTCAGCTTCATTAAAAAGGACCTGGGTCAGAAGAAGAGCAGTCAGGACTTGAACCAGTACTCGTGGGATGCTGGTAGCACAGGAGGTAGTTTAATACATTGTGACACATTGGCCCCACACACAACATGTCAAGGTCAGACTATCTCCTCTTTACTAAAATGGTGAACTCCAGTCCTATAAAATGTATTTTAATTATGTACTAGTACAGTAATTTAGGTTTTCCACCTCTGAGCTAGTGATAATTTAGATAAATAAAAGCTCCAATTTTGACTTATGTTTGTATCTGAGGAAAAATCAGTACATAATTCCACACCTGATTTTCAAATATATTTTTAAAGATCTATTTTTATTGGGAAGTCAGATATACAGAGAGGAGGAGAGACAGAGAGGAAGACCTTCTGTCCGATGGTTCATCCTCCAAGTGGCCACAATAGCTGGAGCTGAGCCAATCCAAAGCCAGGAGTCAGGAGCCAGGAGCTTCTTCTGGGTCTCCCACGCAGGTGCAGGGTCCCAAGGCTTTGGGCCATCCTCCACTGCTTTCCCAGGCCAGAAGCAGGGAGCTGGGTGGGAAGTGAGGCCACTGTGATTAGCACTGGTGCCCATATGGGATCTCAGCATGTGCAAGGCGAGGACTTTAGCTGCTAGGCTACCGTGCCGGGCCCTGATATTCAAATATTTTAGGATTTTGCACTTATATAAACTAAATTAGCACATGGTTTCCTATTCGAAGTCAATTTTCATTTGGGGGGTCATAATTTTTAAAATAAACCAGAGTGAAAGGCAGAGATTTTGTATGCATTGAGACAATTCGAAGACCACAGTAATGATTTGTTTCCTGAAAGTTTCAGAATTTCTCTCCTAAGAAACCACTGAGTCTGGCACTGCAGCTGGGGTGTGGTATAGGTGGAAAGTACAGAAGTGATCATTCTAAGATTTAAGTTACTTTCAGGGTGATTGGCATATTCATTTTTCCCCTCCTTTCCTAAATGGTGAAGCTGAAATTTTCCTCAGGGAAAAACCCTACACGTTTCGGCAACACTTTGATACCAGTTCATTGTTACATGTATTACTCAATTAAATTGTGAAATTATCTAAAACTCTATAGAATGCATCCAAAAGCTGACAGAACAGCGTTACTCTCATGTGCCCATCACATAGGCTTAACAATTTTGAACTTATACCCAATCCTATTTCATACCTTTGTATCTTCCAACTTGTGTAATTATTTTGAAGCAAGTTCGACAAATCATTTTGTCTAATTATTCATTTGGTACATTTTGTTGGCCTTCCTATATGCGGTTATAGCTTGTTTTGCTTACATATGTTATGCATTTCTTCCCCCACCCCATTTTTTCTAATTTACTGATTTCAGAATTTGTATTGAACTCCATCACCTTGCTTCGCATAGGTTTCCTTTATAATTCTTTTTTCCCCTAGTTTCTTTCATTGAATCTTTAGTTGTTTTATTTGAACTCTCTTATTTAACTTTTCTTTTTTGAGTTCATTCTCACCCTAATGCTATCATCCATGCTAGAGCTGAAGAGATTGAGGCTTGAAGAGAAGTAAGCTGAAATTCTTAACAGTTGTCAAGCAGAAATGGTCATGATACTGACTGAGTTAAAAAACCAAAGGTACTAAACCATTTGACAGACTTTGAATTGAACAACTTATGACTATCTCAATAAAAACTTCAAAAAAAATATAAAAGGTGCTTGTGTAGCATAAAAATGCCCTGGTAAGAAAGAACAAACAAAATTGCAGGACGAGCGTTTGGTCGAGTGCCCACAGCAGAGTTCCTATAAGCTGTTCCACATCATACATGTCTGGCAAAATCCCAAACACCGCCGAATCTAATTATTAACACCTATCATGGTCCGATGATAATTGAAGCCTACTAGAAATACCATTTCATATGATTAAAACTTAAAACTGACTTACATTTAACTGATTCCTTTAGAAAAATTTTGTGCTATGGATCATTCCATTTTTCAGACACTAATGGGGTTAGTATCTAATGACTTCACTCTAAATCCACACATGCATGAGTAGTAAAGTGCTAGAAGTCTGAGATTTTAAACTAAAAATGGGAAATAAGTTTCATAAAGATGGTCAACTGAAACAACTGTGGGGCTCCCTAGAGCACTGACAAGTACTAGTGCTAAGGCCCTCTCCATGTACAGTATTTCCTGAGGACAAGCAGGTTGAGTGACAGCTAGTGGCACCATGATCTGGGGCCCGAATTTTTGCAATAAGTAGCAGAATCCTCCAGGTGTCTCTCTGTCCACATGTTTGCTTTTTTCTCCCCCTGTGCTTAGGCTGACATGCTTTCTACTTAGTCATGCACATTTGAAACTTTATATTAGGTAAGCAAATTATAGGCTTTTTTCATATGATTTAAACAATCATACGGGAATCTAACTTAAGCCATGTTGCTTTATCCCCAAGTATGGAAATCATTCAGATAGAAGGAATCGGTATTATGATTGGAACAAAGCAGAGAATAACGAAATAAACAAATCAGAGCAGATAGTGGATCAGAGGTACCACATGAAGGAGACAAGTCATGACAAAAGGAGGTTACTTCTTTAAAGTTCTTAGGGATGGAGGAAAGAGGAACTAGGAAGCAAAAAGAAAAAAAAGAAAGCTCCAGAAGAGAACCAAAAATACAGCAAAGGTAAACCACATATCCTTAGAAATTTTGCTTATGTACAGAGGCTCTATTTAATATCACCATGAAGTGCTAATTACAATGTTATTTCAGAAATATTTTCCTAAATGGCATGTACTTAATTTGCCAGAATGTCAAGCTCTGAGCATTGAAATACTGTCTCAACCAAGGTGACAGACAATAACCTGCCACAGGAAGTCACTACATCAACGCAGCATGCCACAAATTTTCCCTGCCAATGAACACTCTGTCTTTGCTGTAATGAGTAACTAATTCATTTCATGTCGCATATTCTGCTGGGCTTTTCTAGATTCTTTTGTGTAGGAATCATCATGACCGTAAGAGACACACTACTGTGTACTGGACTATTAAGTGTCACGTTGGATGCTCAAATGCAACCTTTAAGGCAGCTTGAGGGAACTTTCAAGGAAATGGAGGATAAAACCAAGAGGAAACATTTCCTCTGGAACTTGTGACGTTCCATGAACATCATGAAGGGCATCATATAAACACAGCGGCATTAGGGCTGCTGTATGAACTGCAGCTGGGAAAAACTACTACTAAAAGCCCCACTTCGGGGGATTTGAAAAGAACAGGAGGTGTATGGCTTGGTCTAACGGTTAAGATGCCAGTTGGGAAGTCAGCATCCCACACTGCACTGTCAGGGTTCCTGTCCTGGCTCCACTATTAATGTGCACCCTGGGATGCAACCAGTGGTGGCTAAGAGTTGGGTCTCTGTCATCCATGTGGAGACTTGGATTGCCTTCTGGCTCCCAGCTCTGGCCACTGTGAGCATATATAGAGTGGATCAGTGGAGGAGCTCTCTCTCCTAAATAAATAAATAAGAGAGAAGAGAGAGAGGGACAGAGAAGAAAAGGAGAGGGCACTGCCCATGTCCTCCTGCCAATGACCTTTTCAGAGGTGCTCTTTTTTTAACTAGACATTTTAGGTAATCTCCAATCTATGCTCACTTGATGATTCTAAACTGCTTTTATCAACACTTCTTCTAATAAGCAGTTATCATCACTTCTTTTTTTAAAGACTTATGAGCCAATCCAAAGCCAGGAACCAGGAACTTCTTCCAGGTCTCCCATATGGGTGCAGGGTCCCAAGGCTTTGGGTTGACCTTGATTGCTTTCCCAGACCACAGGCAGGGAGCTGGATGGAAAGTAGAGCAGTCAGGACACGAACCAGCGCCCATATGGAATCCTGGTGCATGCAAGGTGAGGATTTAGCCACTAGACTACTGTGCAGGGCCTGAGCCAGGAGGTTCTTTTGGACCTCCAGCACAACTGGCAGGGACCCTATTGCTTGGGCCATCCTCTGCTGCTTTCTCAGGCCATTGGCAGGGAGCAGGATGGGAAATGGAGCAGCTTGGACTAGAACCAGCCCTCTCATGGGAGACTGGGTCAGCACTGCAGGCTGAAGTTTAGCTTGCTACACCAAGATTGCCAGCCTCCATTCAATACTTAATCATGACATGCATGATTATGATATGTAAGAGTCACGAAGACTCGGACCTGGCACAGTAGCCTAGTGGCTAAAGTGTTCACCTTGCATGAGCTAGGATCCCATATGAGTGATGGTTCATGCCCTGGTTGCTCCTCTTGCCTTCCAGCTCCCTGCCTGTGGCCTGGGAAAGCAGAAGAGGATGGCCCAAAGCTTTGGGACCCTGCACCTGCGTGGGAGACAAGGAGGAGGCTCCCAGATTTAGATCAGCTCAGCTCCAGCTGTTGCGGCCACTTAGGGAGTGAATCAGTGGGTGGAAGATTTAAAAAAAAAACTCATAAAGGCTGATGTGATAAATACAGCACTATGGATTATAATGTAAATTTACAAAGTTGATGTTATTGAGTAATTAATGTTTCATGGTCATCAGAAATATACGACAAAGGGAACAGAAGGGTCAAATGATCAAGCCCAAGGAAAGCCAAATCATTTCACCATTTTGTCGAACTCAGGACAATTGTTGACCACAAAATTACTGGCTACTTTCATCCTAGTTCCTACTGGGGGATACTTTACCCCATGAATGGTTTTGAGAAAGGCCAGCCTATTGGAAGGGAGAAGACAGGAAGACGAACACTCATGCTTTTGGGGCTGGAAACATTTGTTTCTTTCAGTTCTCAAGCCTCAGAAGGACCGGTGCCTGGTATTGCAACAACCGCTAAAAGATTATCTCCCCACCAAGTGGGAAACTGCTTTAATGATTCTTTGATGATTCAACAGATCTCTATAATCAAGGCTCCCTATTTCTCTAGCATAGAAAAGACCAAGGAGTCCACCAGCCAGCTGAGAAAGGACAGAAAATTTTGGAGTGCAGAAAGCTATCCTAGGGCTGGCCTGCAATGGCTCAACTTACTAATCCTCTATCTCCAAGTGCCAGGATTCTTTTTGGGTCTCGGTTCATGTGCTGGTCACTCCACTTCCCATCCAGCTCCCTGCTTGTGGCCTGGGAAAGCAGCAGAGGATGGCCCAAAGCCTTGGGAACCTGCACCTGCATGGGAGACCCAGAGGAGGCTGCCAGCTCTTGGCTTTGGATCGACTCAGATCCAGCTGCTGCAGCCACTTCGAGAATGAAGCAGCAGATGGAAAAATGTGTCTCTTCTCTCTGTAAGTGTGTCTTTACAATACAAATAAATAATTCTTTGGGGGAAAAAAGGGGAAAGCTACCTTGGCTTGAGATGCTATATGGGATACTCTGCCTTCTGCTAGAGGCAATGCCTCTGCCCAGCCACATGGGAATCCAGAAGAAACACAATATAGCCTTTCTGGCAGGTAATGGAGAACAAAAGATACTGGCTGCAGTGAGTTAACTGTGTGAGAAATTCAACTAACTGCACTTAAATGTGGAGTAAGAAGAAAACATTCCTGGGGGGGCAGATGAGGTAAGGTGGCGACCGTGTCAATCTTCTCTTGTAGATCAATTCTATTAGATATATGTTCTATTTCTGAGGTACACTGAGGAAATAAAGTTTGTCAGGTGAGTAAAGATAGGAAAGGACTAAACCTTTTTAAAGCAAAAAAAAAAATAAAAATTAGAAAGACATATAACTTCAAAATGGAAGTAAAAGAGAAGTTGGTCGAAGAGACAGGCAAATCTCAGGGCAAGGAACAAAAGCCAGGAGACAGGCGGCATGAAGGGAAAACCCAACCACAACAAGATGGCTCTATCACAGAGAGGGAAACTTGGGGTACTTTCAAGAGCTAGCACATGACTGATTCACAGGAAACTGGTCTCAGTGAAGGTGTTTTATGTTCAGGAGAAATCAGGTTCCACTTTAAGAATGATCCAACCAATATAGCTACTTCAACACATCCCAAAGCCCTTCTATTGTTTTCATGTATACCACTTTCCCACAAGATTGTCTTAATCCAAATACTGGTACTTATTTCTCAAAACCCTGCAACTTTTTCTCAAAAGTCAGATTATTGTATGTCTTTTGTGATCACACCAGTTACAACTACTTTTTAAAAGTTATCAACTATTAAAGTATCAGGAAAAAAACCTGCTAAAAGGGTTACAAGGAGAAAGCAGTAATGGCTTCTGCTTCTGCTGTCCCTTTCCAGCTTTTTCCAGTTCCATTGTTCCCTCCGATGTTTCTCTGTACTTGATGAATATAACCTTATGCTACTTTCTTGTGTCATCAATTTCAGATATTACCTTTAAATAGCCTATTATAGATGACTTAGCACTTATAATATCACCCATTTTGGTTACATCAAGATTTAGTCTTTACAACTATTATGCCTTTACAAAGCATTATTCACCACTGTAGTAATGTACTCATTACATTGTATAATCACATTACAATGCAATGTACTCGCTAATTTCTCATGTACAGCTTTTATCTCTCAAGTTTATAATTTCTTTGTTTCTTTGCATTTTTTTTTCTATCTCAAAGTCTTCCCACTCAGCAACTGCCACTCAAGTGAATTTTTCTGGAAATTCAAGTGAGTATCTGGAAAGGCAGATATACAGAGAGGAAGCCCTTCTGTCCATTGATTAACTCCCTAAGCAGCTGCAACGGCTGGAGCCGATCCAAAGCCAGGAGCTAGTAGGCTCTTCCAGGTCACCCAAGTGGGTGCAGGTCCCAAGGCTTTGAGCTGTCCTCCACTGCTTTCCCAGGCCACAAGCAGGGAGCTGGCTGGGAAGCAGCGCTAATGGGATATGAACAGGTACACCCATATGGGATCCCGGTGCATGCTAGGCAAGGACTTTAGCTGCTAGGTTACCGCGCTAGGCCCTCAAGTGAATTTTTAATACTCAAATTTATAGGAACATTCACAACTTCGATTCTCCCTACCCAGCTGTATCTGGAGGCAGACTTTCTGCAATCACGATGCTTTCATCTAGAGTGGGCACTGTACAAGCCTCCTGAATAATTTCATTTGTTTCAGTTTCCTTTACTCATTATAACGGGAAGAACTTTCCTCACATGCTTGTAGTGTTTCCTGAATCTCGGGTCTCTTTTTTGTAACAATCCTCTAAAGCTGGTGGAGATTTTTCCAGCAACTTCCTAAAACAGGTACGTGTTTGAAAATATCTTGCTATCATTTTCACTAAGCACTTTAAAGGCTCCACTCCTTGTCTTCTAACCTTCATGTTAAAGAAGTAAATATTATTCCTACATCTAATTCCTTATATATGTTTTTAAAATAAGTCTGAAAGCTTTAAATTTTTAATTTGACTGTTGGAGACAGAGTTAGAGAGAGGTAGAGAGGAATAGAATAGGTAAGAAGGAGAGAGGGTGATGGGGGAGGCAGGTGAAGAGGGAGAGAGGGAGGGAGAAAGAGAGAGAGAGAATATCTTCTATCCACTGGTTAATTCCCCAGAAGTCAGCAGCCAAGAGCCAGGAGCTTCTTCTGAGTCTCCCTTGTGGGTGTAGAGCCCCAAGTACCTGGGCCATCTTCTGTTGTGTTTCCCATTAGCAGAGCATACACAGTGACACAGCAAGCTAATCCTCCAACTACAGTGCCATCATTTCACATGGGTATTGGATCATGTCCTGGCTGCCCCACTTCCCATCCAGCTCCCTGCCTGTGGCCTGGGAAAGCAGTCGAGAACGGCCCAAAGCCTTGGGATCCTGCACCATGTGAGAGACCTGGAAGAAGCTCCTGGCTCCTGGTTTTGGAGTGGCTTAGCTCCAGTCATTGCAGTCATCTGGGAAGTGAATCAGCAAATAGAAGATCACTCTCTCTGTTTTTCCTCTCTGTAAATCTGCCTTTCAAATAAAAATGCTAAAATCTTTTAAAACAATGTAGGTCTTCCTGAGAGCAGCAATTTCTTTTATAAGCTTCTAGTGGGATATTTTAATTTACAGACTCATTTAACTCACTAGAGAGGGACTTAATTTTTTGATATTACATTTTTGGTGTAACCTAACAACATAATTACTATACCATTATAAAAGAAAATAAATACTCTCAATTAAAAATGTGTCACGCCATTACTTACAATAAGCATTCTAACTTCAGAAATACTAAAAATGTGGGAAAAGGGGTAGGTGTTTAGCCTTGCAATTAAGACCCTTGCATCCCATCTTGGAGTACTAGAGTTCGACATCTGGTTCTGGCTCCTGACTCCAGCTTCCTGCTAATCTGAATGCTGCAGTCAGTGGTGATGGCGCAAGTAGTGGACTCCATGCCATCCATTTAGAAGCTCTAAATTGAGTTCCCAGCCCCTGCATTTCACCTGGTCCAGCCCTTGCTGTCACAAGCATTAAAGAAATAAATCACTGGATGGGAGCTGTGTTATCTCTCAATTAAATAAAAAATAAATCATAATGAAATAAAAATTAATAACTTAGAAAAGGTAACAATTAAAATCTCTAGATATATACAATGAAAAACACAAAAATCAAGATTTAAAAAGGGGGGTGGCGACGGACCCGTGCATAGCACAGCAAGCTAATCCTCAGCATGCAGCGGTGCCAGCATCCCATACGGATGCCAATTCAAGTCTTGGCTGTTCCACATCCCATCCAGCTCCCTGCTGATGGTCTGGGAGAACAGCAGAGGATGGGACAAGGCCTTGGGCTCCTACACCCATGTGGGAGTCAAAGGAAGCTCCTGGCTCCTGGCTTCAGCTTACCCAACTCTGGCCACTGCACCATTTAGGGAATAAACCAATGGAATGGAGATCTCTCTGGCTTCTCCCCCTCTCTCTGTAGTTCTGACTTTAAAGCAAGTTAATCTTAAAAAAACAATATTTTAAAAAAGAGAGAAAAAACATTTGCAAGACATGCAAGAAACATGGAGTTAATATTCAGATTATACACAGAAACGCTTCCAAGCAAGAAGACAATAATTAGGCAAAAGAAAACTGAGCAAAACAAAACATAAAGACCAATAAGGCATGTATATTAAACCTAATCATCAAGTGAGATGCAAATTAAAATGAGAACCCATTGTATGTTGTATATTTTCTGATTATATCCAGTGTTGAATATGGACATTGTCAGAATCAAACAGGTACTCCTGTACACTGAAACTTTCATAATCTTTTTGGAATGCACTTTGGTAATATCTTGAGATGTAAATGTTTATATTCTTTATTCCACTACATCTTTTTTTCAAAAAATGACCTATCTATTTAGCACATCCTTTTCTAAGATTATGCCAGTGAAACACAACTTCACAAAACGGGGAAACTACGTGAATTATAGGATTTACATAATATAGAATACTGTGTAACCATTTAAACAAGAACTAATCTATACGTACTGTCTTAAAATTGCTAAACACAGCAAGTGAAAAGATCAAGCTGCAGAATATACATTTTGTAAATATACGCTAATAATTGTCTCATGTAGCGAAAAGACCAAGGTGCAAAATACACATTTTGTAAACATTCACCAATAATTGTCTCATGTAGTGAATAATAAAAGAACTAAAATTGAGCTATTGTGCAAAATGGGGATTCAGAGTAACCAAAAAGTTTTTTGAAGAAATGGTAAATATCTACCTTCTACATTAAATAGTTCTTCTGTAAAGTAAGATGCTTAAAAAGTTTTAGTTCAATTAATTTATGGTCAGTTTAATTTGTAAAAATAAGCTTTATGACACTAATGAGAAACTTTCAACAATACAAAGCAATTTGTTTTGTCATTCTCTTAAAATCAGTCTCATCAAGTGCTTTCAGGAAGCTTACTGAACTATTTGAGAATGTATTTTGGTAAAATTAATGTGAAAACATCAACAAGTTTCTAAGACTAAAGTCATTACTTTGTTCAGTTGCATTATGGTATGTGATTCATCTATACCTCCTGCGACACAGTGTTTTACTTACAGTTTGTGGATTAATCTCCTCCTCTCCCATAGGCTCATCCATAATTTGCTGTCCATTCTGTGAAAAGTACAGCAAGTAGCAAGTTACTAAAGCAGAACTCAATTCAAAGGTAAATGAAGATAAATCCCTCCCCTACCCAAACTGCTCAGGAATATTTGCATTCCTGAGGGGCTTTACTGAGACAGAATCACTTATGTAAGTACGCAGTCTGAAATCTGCAGCAGGTGAAGCTCTCATAGTGACTTTGTAAGCTATTTGAAATTACAAAAACAGTTTTCCATGGAAATAGTATGGTAAATGCTAAATTACCTTGCTAGGTGAGCTCTTTAACTTAATAGTTAGGTATAATACTTAAGCCTTACTTAAGCCTCACCAAACATTTGCATCACTCTGTATGGTAAGACACATCCTACATTCCAACTCCACCGATAATTAATCAGAGCAACTGATTAATTAATCATAGAAATTTTTGATCTCCACATAAATTCAAGGTAGATTATAAACATTTAAATGTCAAAAATAAGGTACTAAACTATATGCCAATAATATTAACGGGGTAAAGAGAGCAGAAATCATAAGGGAAAAATGACATTTAAATCCATAAAAGTTTAAGACTTCTGCCAGACACAAAAAGGTAAAAGACAAACTAACTACAAAACGAAGCAACGTAAGACAAAAGGTTGTTATCCTCAATACATAGAGCTTTTACAAACCTGTAAGAAAAAAATGAGGAAGCTCAAAAAAAATGAGCAGTAAGGGAAGAGTTCGGCCTTGGTGCTAATTAAATGCAATTAAAACAAAGATTGCTTTTGTCTTTCAAACTGGTAAAGATTTATATAAGGAAACAAATAACTAAGTAGGAGCCAGTGCTGAAAGAGTCTAGGGGAAGTGCGCATTGAGGGTATACTGTTGGAGAATGTCAATCAGCACAACCTTCCAGGAAGGCATTCTTCATCTATTAAATGCAAAACAAAACCACTACACAGACAGTTTTGAAAGGTCCCATCAACTCTACTCCTGTTTTTTAAAAAAAGCTGACAAGTGTACAAAGATGTACATATACGAATGCTCACCATAATTTTTTTCCTAAAAGAACTCCAAATTGGAAACCTAAATTTCTGACAGAGAACTAGTTATATTTAATGCACATCCATAATGGAATACTATGCGATCATTAAAAATGATAAAATGTAAATTCACTGACATGGAAAGACAGTCACATGTAATAAGTGAAAAAGCAGTTTACAAAACAATATGGATTATAATGATCCCATTCTAAATAAATATATACATGTTTCAATGTATATATTTGTATGGGAAAATTCTGGAAGAATATACACCAAAATGTTAACAGTGGCTATCTGGGTGGTAAAATTTTAGAAATCTTAAATGTTATTTGCTTTTGTTTACTTGAATTTTCTAAGGTGACTACAATATCTTCAATGAGTATTATTACTTGTGTAATTAAAAAAAATAAAAACCAAGAAATCAAGAACACATAGGGGCCTTCTTTCATTCTCTTATTGGAAAAGGGAGTAGCCTGATTAATTGTTAGTAAGTTAACATCTAACATCTCACTTCCTTTGGAGTAACAGCAACTATGATGTAAAAAGTACTCCATCCATCAGTCCATACTCCGCATGAGGCAGCTGCTCTGATTTTAAACTTCTCTCCTCTTCTTCCTATCCCTATTGACTATTCATTTGCTCATTCCATTGCACTCATGCTAATGTTCTAGGCACTAGAGAAAAAGTAAAACATGACACCCCCCATCCCAGAAGGTCTAATGACCTATTCAAAGGGCATTTTTCATTTTTCACCTACTCAGAGTGCATGTTCCTAGGTTATTAGAATGCCTGTAAAACACTAGAGAGCACCAAAACAGTGTCAAAATGCAGGAAAAGAGGGTGGGCTAGTATAAAAGATGTCCCTAAGACGTTTTTAGAAATCACAATATTGCATACTAGCTCTACGGTAAGAAGACCCAATGCCTCTAGGACATTGCTCTCCCCTAAAAGCCTCGGCCATTGATGCAACTGATTGCTGACTGTTTTCATCCAAGCGTACCAAAGAAACAAACCAGCTTTTAAGATGTTGGAGTCAGACACATATACTTAAATTCCTACTCTTATACTACTAGTTACAAAGCCTTGAACAGGTTAATTAAGCCATATTAGCTACAGCTTCTTCATATGAATACTGAGAATATAAAGTTTTACCATCATTGGATTTTTGTGAAGACGAAATGAGATAAATGCTATAAAATCCTAAGCATAGTATCTTGCACCTAATAAACCACTGATGTTTGCTATATTGATTATGTCCAATATTCAGTTACCTCACTTATGGCCAACCAATCTGTTATCTCTCCTGCATTTGTTATTTTTACTAAATTAATGGCATCATTAAATAGATTATCCCACTAGTAATAAATAATTTTTTCCAGTAACATAGATCTGATAATCAATGATTCCACATTGTTGGGTTTATAGAACTCTTGGTTTAATTTGAGCTATAGTTACATTTCCATAGGAATAAAATTTGAGAACCATCTGTTCCTTGTGATTTTCATGTATGCAAAGCAAGTATCACAACTTGTAACTTATTTTTAAAGCAAATTAGTATAACAGAAATAGCACTGAACTTGGACTTAGCAGACCAGAGGTACAATCCGGGTTTTCCACTTATTTAAAGCTTTATGATTTTGAGCAATTCAGATGTGCTCTATTGCTTTATTCAAAATGGGAATATTCGCTTGGTCTATGAAAGCTCAAAACAGGTAACTCCTAAGAACATATTTTAAATAGTGTTAAGAGCTGTACCACTGCAAGTCTCTACTATTAAAGTGAGGTGGCTTTATGGGGATAAAGTAAAATCCTTTTGATGTTAGAATATTTAAAAAAAAAAATTCCAGCTTTAAGACTGATACAGCTTTTTGAAACTCTTCTCTACTGGAGCTGCTGTTGTGACTGAACGACTAAAGCTGCTACCTCAGACAGTGCCAGCATCCCTTATGCGTGCCAGTTCATGTCCCATTTGCTCCACCCCTGAGCCAGCTCACTATTGATGGCCTGGATTAGTATTAGAAGACAGCCCAACTGTTTGAGCCTCTGCCATCCATGTGAGTGACCCCTTGAGGTTCTTGACTTCTGGTTTTGGCCTGACCCATCCCCACCCATTGTAAACATCTAAGTAGGAAAAAAGTGGATGGAAGATCTGTCTCTCCCGCTTTGTAATGCTGAGTTTCTAAACCAACCAATATTTAAAAAAAGAAGAAAATCTCTTCTACGAACAACACATACATACATACTCTTTCTAGCCCCTTCTCACCTATACTTGAACACTCTAAGGCTAATAGTCTCATAGAAAGCACCATCTGCTACAAAAATTCATTATATAGTAACTTTACTCAGCCATAAATTTCATTAAAGATTACTAAAAAATGACTAACAAGTCTGTATGTTAGCAACAAAGTCACTGAAAATGAATCTACATCTATGACTATAAACCACTCCAACTCTTGTCTTTTCTAGATAACTTGAGTTCCTTTAAAATGTTTCTCCAAGACAAAATGAGATCCATCATCAGTCTTTTTTCTCAGCATGCTCTAACTCATCTAACTCATCTTAACGGGTATTAGATAGAATTAGATGCAATTACATTACAATCTTGGCAGGAGGACCAATGCAGGGTCCCTCGTCCCAGATAATAAATTTACATTAATACAGTTCACATAAGCAATATTTTGGAATGACCACAACACACTACTGAGTCAGATACTAGCCTTCTGTCTTCTTTGTCATTGTCCTCTTTGCTCACATTGCATCAAAGCTCTGCATCCCCTTTCCTGCTCCTATTATTATTCTTACTTCCAGGAATAAAATCTTAAGTTTTTGCTCCATCCTTTCCAGTTCTGACCCAGTGCCTAGTGTCTGCAGATTGGATTCCAAATCTATCACCTGATTCAGCTAATTAACAGTATACACAACAAAGCTATTTGAGAAAATAAAGTAAGTGAAACACGATCAAGATGGTATTTTCCATTCAACTTTTGAAAAAATAGTGACTTCCTTTCTGAGTTTGGCAGATTTAAAAATTTGAGCATCTTTATTTTTAATGCAGCAAGACATGAAACCTAATGCTATCCTACATACCAGTAAAAACCTCACAAAGCTTTTTCTATTAAAAAAAGAAGCACCTTTATTTTAACAAGCCTTTTGTAGCACTTCATGAAAACAAGGATTAAAACAGTATCTACTAGAAATGAGCACAAAGTTACTTCTGAAGTTAGCTTCCAATTTTCAGTTGGCCTCCACATTTGTACTCTGCACCATTAGACAAAGAAATGCATGCTTCTCTACTTCTAAGAAACAAATAGATAAATGTGTGCTGAAGCTGGCCGATACCAGGCTGCATTCCCAACGCTGTCACCTACTGATGTAGCTCCCTGAGCACGGGTAAGTTCTTGAACTTCTTGAGCACTGCCTTCTTATTTATAAGATCCATGTAGTATCCACCTTGGAGGGCAGCTGTCAGTTAAGGACCCAGGGACCTAGTAACTACTACTTCTCTTTTCCTCTTCTGTGTAAAACTGGTTACATAATATTTGCATTTCTTCATATAACTTCTAAAGATGTAATGCAATGAAGTACATGAGGGTGTTGAGATACTTGTTCCACCACTTGCAGTCTATCTCCTGTCAAACAAGGTGGAAGAGATTGCTCGTATACACTATAATTTTACAGAATATGCCTAAAGAACGACTATGGAGCAAATATAGTTTGGGAGTAAGGCAAATGTATTTATCCTCTCTCATTCTACCACAATGTCTGCCAGCCAAAAAACTGTGGAGCTTGGCAGATTGTACATATGCAAATAAGATGCAAAATACTGGGAAAGGTTAGGAAATGCTAATCATGCTTTACTACATTAGTTTGAAATGTGTAAAAAGTCACAAATCTGGATAACCTACAATATGGGCCTCATCAGAACAAAACAGATTAAAGGAGACTGCTTAAACTTCAGCAGGAATTGTTTTCAAGATAACTTTCAGTGTTGTACTTAACATCATCTCCCAGATTTAAAGAGGAAGAATAATTTAGCCAGTAATTCTGAATCATGGTTTCACGATCTCTAGATTATTCCTAAGTATTTTAAGGGAAATTCTAATCTGTTAAAAATAAGGATAGCCATTAAAGTATTTTAAGCAACTCCACCAAGCCAATTGTTTTGTTATAATGACATGTTCAAATAATGCCCATTTCCAGGCTGCTCTCTGGTACATCTTAAGAAAATATAAAACAAAAAAATATTTTTCAGATTATTATGTGCAAGTATACTAGGACTGAAAAATGAACTGTGACTGATACAACACTACCTTCAACTTAGTAGAATATATCATCTTCTGACATTATCCTAAATTCAAGTTAAATGTACACAAGAATACTGGGGAAAAAAAGACTTTCTAACAGATAACACTAGTTTGAAATAACAGGAAGGAGAGATGAAAGGGTCCGAGCCCTAGCATATCAGTACGCAGACCCGAGCTGTAGGAATGAGCAAGCAGCATGCTGCCGTTTTTTTATTCAGTCTCAAGTTTCCACCTGTAAATCTCGGCCTTCCAAATTCCCTGATAATAGCAGTGGTCTTCCTGGCCAAAGAGACAGGAGTTTCTTCACGAAGGTGCTGAGTAGGAGGCATCAGAAACCTCTCTCAACTGGTTAAGATACCACCAAAATGTTTGGAATCCAAAGAATCGTCTATGCAATCACATTGAAACAATAAGAAACAAGCATTTTATATTCTTAATAAGGAATGTATATAATCCTTACCAATGTGACAGGATTAAGAATCAGCTCCTCATTTATCCTAAGGAAATATCAGAGATGTGCATAAAGACTTATGTACAGTGAGAGTCATCATACTCATTATACTGAAAAATAGAAAACAATCTAAGTGACCAACAGGGGACTGGTAAAATAAACCAAAAGACATCTATTCAAATGTAGGAATACTATGCAATGGTTAAAATCAGGGCCTCAAAGAAAAAAAGAGATGCAAAAAATGCTTGCAAGAGTCAGTCAGAAAAGGTACAAAACCATATAGTATGACCACAATTTTGCACTCCCCTCCCAACACGGGTGCACGTAACCAGCAAAACACACCAAATCTTATCAGTAGTTACCTGGCATAGAGTTTTCTTCTTTGTACTATATTTTCAAAATTATATGCAGGTAATTTTCATTATTTTTAGAAAAGCAATAAATGTAATTAGAAAAATCCGGGTTTTTTTCTACTTAAGGTACCCTTATGCCTGCTTTGCTATTCATCTGGCTTCTAAAGGCCTAGTATCCAAGCCTGCTCCACTTTCTGAACTAGGTTGTACCCACAGTTCAATTTTATGCGGACTCCTTCAGAAGCTGAAGCTTTTTTTTCTGGTCCTGTGGTTGAGGCCTCAGAAGATAGGTAAATTTCAGGCCTGACTCCAGCTCATGATTTAAAAGTGTATCCCTATGCGGAATTCTGCTGATGAAGCAGGAGTATGTCGAGATAAATATAAAGAAATGAAAACACAGTAGCTAAAATTAAATTTGCATTGTGAATAGCAGATATTAGAATTGACACTGCAGAAAACAGAATCCATGCCACGAAGGACAAACTTGAACAATGGGAGGAAAAAAAAGCAAGCAAAGATGAAAAAACTATGGAGGACAGACATCAAAATTATCTAGTAATAACAGATGTTCCTAAAGAAAAACACAGAGCAGTTCAGTCAATTCAAAGTATAAGAAAATTTTCCAGTTCTGAAAAAAATACCTGAGACTGGAGACTGACAAGGTTCGACAGAGATCATCAACACCAAGACATGTCCTGGCAAAGGTTTTTAAATTTCAAGGATAAAGATATAATCCTATAAGCATACAAGCAGAAAAAAATAGGTTATTTCAAAGGAACTAAAAGCAGATTGACCTCAGATTTCTCCATTGCAATAATAAAATGCTGGAAGACAATGAAGTAATGACTTTGAGAGAATTGAAAGGAAAAAGTTAGGATCTAAGAACTTCATACTTCATCCTAGTTCTTCAGGTACAAAGGTCACAATAAATTATCCTCAGAGCTGTAAAGTGTTATAAAATATCACCATTCCAGAAGTATATTATACACAAATTGTCCAAACGTATGCTCCTCCGTCAAAGGAAAATCAAAGAGCTCAGAAATAAGGAGGTAGGAACGAACTGGGGAAGTACTCTGACACCAACTTTATATTCAGAAATAACTAAATATAATGATTAATCCCACTAAAAGAAAAATTGTTACTAATAAAGAACATATGTGTTTATATATTTGTGTATGTTTTTTGTGTAAATGATTAATAGAAAAAACATTTTAGGATATTTGCAACTTTAGACTAAATTAATGGGAGCTCAAAACAGTGGAAGAAGCCAAAAAAAAAAAAGTTTTTCCTAAAACGATATTTTAAATACACTATTTTCAGGGATTATCTAATAAATAGAAATTTGAGAATATTTTTGAAAACTCACAAAATAGAAAGAACAGACATTTATTATAGTCCAAAATAACTGGCAAAGAATATTCATAGTAATCTACGCAATCACTGTATTCAACTCTAAGAACACGGTAAGTAGGCATAATTATTCCTCTTTTACAGTTGAGGAAATCAAGGCTCAGCAAGTTAATTAGTAAATGGCAAACCCATGTCTTTCTCCATAATTCTTCCTTCTGTATTTCACAACCTTCTCAAACAAAACAATACATATGGCAAGAAAAAAATTAAACCCACAGGGAAAGAATTTAAAATATGGAATGACGATTTATTCCAAAAGTAATAATGCAGGATACATAAAATTTTAAATAAAACATAAAATAAAGAGTGACTTGCTGGATATCAAATGCTATTATATAATCACTTACATTTTATGGGCAATGATGATGTAGTGGGTATGTGCTTTAGAAAGAATTATCTTTTAAGAAATACAATGCAGGGCCCGGTGCGGTATTCTACCTGCTAAAGTCCTCACCTTGTACGCACCAGGATCCCATATGGGTGCTGGTTCTAATCCCGGCAGCCCCATTTCCCATCCAGCTCTCTGTGGCCTGGGAAAGCAGTCAAGGATGGCACAAAGTCTTGGGACCCTGCACCCACGTGGGAGATCCAGAAGAGGCTCGAGGCTCCTGGCTCCTGGCTCCTGGCTCCTGGCTTCAGATCAGCTCAGCTCCAGCCGTTGTGACCACTTGGGGAGTGAGTCATCAGACGGAAGATCTTCCTCTCTGTCTCTCCTCCTCCTCCTCTCTGTATATCTGACTTTCCAATAAAATAAATAAATCTTTAAAAAAAAGAAATAAAATGCAAACAATTATATCTGGATTGATATGTCTAAGATTAGCTTTAAAACAGTTCACTGGAGCCAGGAATGAGTGTGAACACTGGGGTGGGGTGAGTAGTAGGGAGGTAGAGTAGAAATGAAAGATGGGCCATGGGTCTATAATCCCTGGGGTGGACTAGGCAGATACTGTGGTTCACTGTACTACTCTCTTTTCTGTTTGAAATGTTTGATAACAGAAACGTGAGGTCCAGTTACAATTTTCAGAAAGTAAACAACATTTACTGATTTAAAGAGAAACTCAAGTATAGAAAAGCATGGAGTTTGTACTTTATGTCAAAAATCAGACTAAGGTAAAAACATTTAGCTTTTTTTTTAAAAGATTTATTTTTACTGCAGTTAGATAAATAGAGAGGATTCACTCCCCAAGTGACCACAACGGCTGGAGCTGAGCCAGTCCAAAGCCAGGAGCCAGGAGCTTCTTCCAGGTCTCCCATGTGGGTGCAGGGTCCCAAAGCCTTGGGCCATCCTCCACTGCTTTCCCAGGTCACAAGCAGGGAGATGGATGGGAAGCAGAGCTGCCAGGATCAGAACCGGCGCCCATATGGGGTCCCAGAATGTATGAGGTGAAGACTATAGCCTAGGCCACTGCGTTGGGCCCAAAAACATTTAGCTTTTTAAAATGATCATTTTTATTGAACTGAAGACACAATTAGTGTTAAGCATACTAATAATGATTGTTACCATTCACTGATCTCTTGCCACACAGCAGGAAAATATTATGCACCATGTAACACTTTTGATGCCTCGAACAACTTTGTGAGACACTATCATCAATTTATTTAAAGAAGAAAGTAAGCCAAGACAGATAGGTCAATCTCTCGAAGCAATGGTCCCTAGACCCTAGAGAATGCCTGGCACATAGTAGCTGCTCAATAAATATTTGCTCAATATACAAATAAAGTCTAATATTCTGCATAAGACTAATAAGAGCCCAAATCAAATCAGAATCTAATTCTAAAATCTCTACTCCTAATCACATAGAAACCTTTTAATAATGAAATAATAATATCTGTAAGCATACAGGTATTAATTCCTTCCATTTTTAAAGATTTTTCTATAAGTAGCATACATGTTTTTAAAAAGTCATTAGAATAGTAATAACCGTATCATACATTCAAACCACAGACTTGTAGTTAGTTTTGTAATTAAATGCAAAAGCAGGTGCTTTTGAAGCGGTAACATGAAATACATGTAAGCAAAATAGGGAACTTTTAGCACACTAATATGATCCAGTGTTAATGAATAAGGACAAAATATTTGAAATCATTTATATAAGGATTGACACTGCATTTTATTATGTAAAAGAAATATGGGTATCTATGAAGTTACAAAAACTGACCATATTATAGACCATGAAGTAGACCTAAAATTTGTAAATACGTAAGTCATATAGCTCATAAATATTGAAGTACACATTTAACAAATGAACACTTTCAGAACATGTAATATTAAGGAAGAAATCCTAAGTTTTCTCCATATTTATTACAAGATTTCATTTTGTGAATAGAGAAAAGTGAGCACAGATGCCTTTCGATATGGTATTTATTTTCAGCATTACTGTTTTCGCTTCAATGTACATTACACCATACCTCATGGTTTAATAATGATCAAGACTGTTGTTGTCTACGGCCATACCACCCTGAACGCGCCTGATCTCGGAAGGTAATAATGATCAAGATAAAATAAGTAAACACACAGAACACAATACTGCAGTTTGCACAAAACAGGCAGTGAATACATTATAGCTGTTACAATTTCCTTGACCTACTAATTAGAAGACAATTAATTTCTGAGCAAATGCTTCCATTTATTTCTTTATTAATCATAATCAGCACAGATGAGCTTTGATCAGGCTTCCTGCTCACACACACCCTGGGAGGAATCAGGTGATGGTTCAAGTATGTATAGTCCTGCCACATGGAAAATAGGATGGGGTTGTGGTAGATATGAATTAAAACTATACTTACTGTTAAAAACTGATATGGCATTGGAAAAAGATACTTTTTCTAGCATTTATTTGCAATCCTTATGAGTCCTATGGAACCGTGGCCAGCATGAATTTGATAGTCAGCCTCTCAATGTGGGTAAACCCCTAAGCCTCTCTGAGTTGTGGTTTCTCTATCCATAAAATATTTGGCTGAGAGCTCTCCCTGTTTGAAATTTTTATAATCCTATCACTTTGGGAATTAAAGCTTCAAATTAAGGTTATTTAAGACTTAGTGGGAGTTTTTAAACCTGAGGAAATGACTATGTTTAACGGTATTTTATGTTATTTCTAATTCCTTCTCTCTCTTCTGGATTCAAAACAGTTTTACTTATACCCATCAGTGATATACTTGCTCAGCAGTGTAAAGATATTGCCAAATAACTTATCATGCTGACACCTGAAAGAAAAATAATAAAAAGAAGTATTTCTGTACAGGTTAAGGAATCTAAAATCAATTTTATGATTTCCACAATCCAAACCTATTGTTCTTATTTTACTGCTAGAGAAGAATAAAGAGCCAATTTCTAAACTCCTCTTTCTACTCCTAATCCTACACATGTCTCCCCACTAACTCCACACGACAGAACTGGTAGCATTTCCCAAACTTGCTGCTTGACTAGAGTTACTGAAGAGTCCTGCTTGAGGTATGTTACTTGGCTCTAACCCCAAATGAAACTGAATCACAATTTCCAGAAGCTCCGTGGCATGGTATTTATTTTTCAAACAGGCATCTTAAGGGTGGGTTATTTATGTTAAGAAGTCACTTGGTAAGCCTGCATTCCATTTCAGAGTGCCTGGGGTTCAGGTCCTAAGCCTGCTAATTATGGCTTCTTGCTAAGAACCCTGGGAAGCAACAGGTGACAGCTCAAGTAATTGGACCCTGGCCACCCATGTGGAGACCTAGACTGAGTTCCCAGCTCCCAGCTTCAGCCTCGTCCAGCACTGATGGCTGCTGTGGGCGTTTGCACAGTGAGACAGCAGGTGGAAGATCTGTCTTTCTGCTTTTTACATAAAGAAAATCAATAGGCTCCTTGGATGACTCCTATGGAAATCACAGGGTAGGGAAAAGATCACAAGCTTTGGAGCCTGCCATATCCAATGTTAAAGCCTGGCTTTGCTCTCTACTATCGGAGTGACTTTGGGCAAAAGACTTAAATATGAATATTGGTTTCAAATCCATAACATTTAGAAGCTAACTACATTAGAAGTTGCGGTGTACTCCAGTGTGCCCAGCCATGTTTGGCATTTTCTGTCAGCCTCTTTTTCCTCCTTCTCACCTTTTCAGAAGACATGGCCAACACTGATACTTGAGAGGATTTTGAAGAGTCTCTTGCTCTATGCAGGGGTGAGGAACATCCGGCCTATGTGTCTCAAAAGGCCCATGAAATCATTTGGTCTGGCCTTGCCAAGGCAAGTGCAGGTAGACTGGAAATTCAATAAATCTATAGCAGGCTATTTTTTAAAGATTATTTGTTTTTATCAGAAAGTCAGATTTACAGAGAGAAGGAGAGACAGAAAGGAAGATCTTCCATCTGCTGATTCACACCCTAAGTGGCCACAATGGCCAGAATGGAGCTGTGGAGCCAGGCCCAGGAGCTTCTTCCAGGTCTCCCACGTGGGTGCAGGGTCCCAAGGCTTTAGGCCGTCCTTAACTGCTTTCCCAGGCCACAAGCAGGGAGCTGGATGGGAAGTGGAGCAGCCGGGACAGAAACAGGCTCCCATATGGGATCCCAGTGAATGCAAGGGAAGGACTTTAGCTACTAGGCTACCTCGCTGGGCCCAGTGGGCTAATTTTTAAGTTGACAATTTTGTATGGTTTGCAGATGTTGTTACAAATGGCCACAAGAACCCTGGTACTACAAAGGTTCCCTACTGCTGAGTCCACTTGCATTTCTAGGGCTATAAACACGAGTTCTAGATAATCTATGACTTGGGCTGGCTGAGTGTCACATACAAGCCCAGTGATTTACTGACTGGTTGCCAGAGGCTTACTGAAGCCTTCCTATTCTGGACTTCATGTTTTTATTTACTGACTATAACAAAATCACTTGAACCTCTGCTTTCTCCTGTGTAAGACAAGTGATATGTACCTGTCTACTAAGCTGAATACACTATACATTATTGTTAATGGTTATTAATCACTTCAAATAATTAAACTTACACGAAGATACTTCCAAACAGCTCATGGAAAATGGAATTAAAAGATAAACTACTTTGGGTGCATAACATTTTGAAAGTCCATGCATACTTTTTTAATAGGCATGTTCCATGAATGCACTGAAGAATTCTTGCACAGTTTTATGCACATCATTTTGGACAAAAGAAGACAACACTGATACATGCAGGTAAAACAACACAGTGGGATTTACTGCGATGCATATTAACCAATCTGACAACATTTGTGTAATATCAACTAAATCTCCATACAAAGTATAGTAGAGAAGTACTGAAGTGAATTTAAGAAGCAACAATCCAAACTTTTTATAGTTTCATGATTAATTTAGCTATACATTTAAGTGTGAGTGCTTAGTAACAGAGCATTTTATGACAGGTTGTTAGTCTTAACTGTTCACATACATTATAAAATAGTTCAGAGAAATCAAAAGAAAATATCAAATATTCTAGCCGCATACACTCAAGATAGAGGAAAGAGCTACCTTCAATTCTTAAAATTAACCCCAAATCCTATTGAAAATAATTTATATTAAGGAATTACAGCTTGTCTCTCAATTTTTCAAATTATTCTTTAATGTAATCCAGAACTTTTCTTTAGGTCTTACGTTTTGTTATGTTTATTTCCAAACATTTTTGTTGTGATTTTAAAGGAAATTTTTCACTATAATTTGTAATTGATACAGACTGCTCAACAAAAAAGCTTGGTTCCTGAAAATATTTTGTACAATGCCATTTTACTAAACTAACATAATTTTTAACAAATCTTTTCGGGGTCCCGTGTGGTAGCCTAGTGGATAAAGTCCTAGCCTTGCATGTGCTGGGATCCCATATGGGTGTGGGTTTTAATCCTGGTGCCCCCAAGCTTTGGGACCCTGCACCTGTGTGGGAGACCTTGGAGGAGGTTCCTGGCTCCTGGCTTCTGGTTGGCTCAGAAGCCAACCAGAACCAGCTGTTGTGGCCATTTGGGGAATGATTCAGTGGATGATCTTTCTCTTTGTCTCTCTTTCTCACTGAAAAATCTGACTTTCCAATAAAACAAATAAATCTTTAAAAAAATAAATAACAGGGGCCCGGCGGCGTGGCCTAGCGGCTAAAGTCCTCGCCTTGAACACCCTGGGATCCCATGTGGGCACCAGTTCTAATCCCAGTGGCTCCACTTCCCATCCAGCTCCCTGCTTGTGGCCTGGGAAAGCAGTCGAGGATGGCCCAAGGCTTTGGGACCCTGCACCCGGGTGGGAGACCCGGAAGAGGTTCCTGGTTCCCGGCATCGGATTGGCGCGCATCGACCCGTTGCGGCTCACTTGGGGAGTGAAACATCGGATGGAAGATCTTCCTCTCTGTCTCTCCTTCTCTGTGTATATCTGGCTTTCCAATAATAATAAATCTTTAAAAAAAAATAACAAACTTCTCACATTTCCTTTGATTATCGAAGCAATCATCTATGAATAATCTTATCCTTCTTTCAAGCACTCTGATTTTGTCTAATTGCATAAATAATTTTTCTAATATGTAAAACTGAAGTGAAAATAGCAAGCATAGTTTCAATGATAGTGACTATAATATGTTTCCATCAAGTATGATACTTGCATTTGGTCTAAGTTTTTAGGAGCATACCATTTTGTTCTTTTTAGTAAAATTATTAAAAATAAATTCCTAATCGAGACTAGACATTTTATCTAATGTTTAACTTTCCCTCCTTACCCTTGATCACAGTTACAAGTTACAAAAATAAGAGGTCCCATACACCCTTCATCCAGCTTATCCCAGTGATAATAGCTGACTCAAACTGCTGTTAAAATCAAGAAATTGAGGGCCCGGCGGCATGGCCTAGCGGCTAAAGTCCTCGCCTTGAACACCCTGGGATCCCATATGGGCGCCAGTTCTAATCCCGGCAGCTCCACTTCCCATCCAGCTCCCTGCTTGTGGCCTGGTAAAGCAGTCGAGGACGGCCCAATGCATTGGGACCCTGCACCCGCGTGGCAGACCTGGAAGAAGTTCCTGGTTCCCGGCATCGGATTGGCTCAGCACCGGCCCGTTGCAGCTCACTTGGGGAATGAATCATCGGATGGAAGATCTTCCTCTGTCTCTCCTCCTCTCTGTATATCTGACTTTGTAATAAAAATAAAATCTTTAAAAAAAAAATCAAGAAATTGAAATTACTATAATTTATTCAGATTTCACTGGTTTTTTCCCAGTACTCATTTGAGTGTATAAACTCTATTCCATTTTGTCACATTCAGATGACTTGTATTTATCAGCACAGTAAATAAACTGAACAATTTATCATCACCAAGCTCCTTCCCTCACATTACCCTTTCATGACCATAACTTCTTCCTTCCCTCCCCTCTTCCTAATCCTTGGCAACACTAATCTATGCTCAAATTCTATAATTCTGCCACATCAAAAACTTCACACTGAAGCTGATATGCTAACTTAACTAGCGAATCTTCCACCTGTAAGTGCAGGTAACCCATATGGGTATTTGTTCATGTCCCAGTTGCTCCACTTGGAAAACAGTCAAGGATGGCCCAAAACCTTGGGACTCTCTATGCACATGGGAGAACCAGAGGAAACTCTTGGTTCTTGGCTTCAGACTGGCTCAGTTCAGCTATCTGGGCCATTTGAGGAGTGGTCCAGCAGATGGACGATCTTTGTCTTTCTTCCTTGCAAATCTGTCTTACGAATAAAAAAAATACTTAAAAGAAAATTTTAAAAAGCTTCATACTAAAAAAAAAAGGCTTCATACTAAGTAAACTATACAATACGCAAATATTTTTCCACTCAGCATAAACCCTTTGGAAGTCATCCAAGTTTTATATACTGATGATCAATTCTTTTTCATTTGCAGAACAGTGCTACCCAGAATGGATGCATTACAGATTATCTAACCACTTACCCACTGAAGGACATTTTCTAATTTTTGGATTTATAAATAAGACTGCAATGAACACATATGCATGTTTTTATGTGGACAATTAGGTTTCATTTTTATTTGGTAAATGACCAAGAATGCATTTGCTGAATCATACTATTTGTTTAGCTTCTTAATAAATGGCTAACTATCTTCCAGATTCGGCTGCACCATTTTGAATCCTCAGCAGTAATGTATGAGATCCAAGTTTCCTGCATCTTCCATCAACATTTTATATCACTAACTTTTTGTAACATCTACTGGATCACAGTATTTAATTCTTATATAACTGGATTTGTTTTGCTACTATTTTTTTGAGGATTCTGTGCCTAAATTTTTTAGTTTTTTTTTTTTTTTTGTCTGTGGTTTTCTATACTGTCTTTGGGTTTTCATACCAAGGTAGCACTGGTCTAATAGAGCGAGCTGTGAAATACTCCTGCTCCAGTTTTTTTTTTTTTTAAGAAACCATGCAGAGTTCATGTTATTTTTATTCTTTACTTCTGATGTCTCCAGTCTATTTTTCCTTTCACTTTCAAGAACTACCTTTAATCCATTCATTCCTTCAGGGTCTTCAACTAACTCATTCTTCTAGTTTTACTACATCTAAGACTGTTCTCTTTTCACTTTTCTGAAGATATTTTCATTGGGTACAAATTATACATTTTTTTTCTCCAGAATTTAAAAAATAGTGTGCTATTTCCTTCTGACTGATAAGAAATCTGCTGCCATGTGAATCATTCCCTATGGCAGAGCTTGCTTCTTTCCTGATGCTTTAAAGATTTTGTCTTCAATTTTCAAAAGCATGATTTCAAAACTTAGAAAATACCCATGAAACTCACTATCTTAACCATGCTCAAGTGTACTTTGAAACAACCAGTAATGAAAACTTTTCACTCTGCAATACTGGAAATTTACACTTATTAAACAATAACTCCCTATTTCTAAAAGTTTGGTTTTGATATTTCAGTGCATAGATTACTTTGTATTTATCTTATGTGGGGTTCAGTCAGTCTCTTGAGTCCATAGAATTGTCTTTTGTCTTTTCAGGTACATTTTTATTTGTCTTTGACATTGTTCTCTATTTTTAGCATGGCTGCTTCAAAATTCTGGTCTGGTTTGAGTATTCAACCCAACAGTTAAGATGTCCGTTGGGATATCTGTACCCCACCATGGAGTACTTTGTGGGGTACAGGTCCTGGCTTTGGCTCCTGGTTTCCTGCTGGTCAAGACCATGGGAGCAGTACTGATGGCTCAAGCTGCATCTCTGCCACCTGCATGGGTGATGTGGATTGAGTTTTCGGCTTCTGGCTCTGGTCTGGCCCATTCCTCACTATTGCTGGTGTTTGGGGGATGTGCCAGTGAATGAAGGATATATCTCTGTCAGCCTCTTAAATAAATATTTTAAAAACACGTTCTTTTAAAAATATCTGTTATTCTTTTCCATTCATATGATTTTTCTGTTTCTCAGTTTAAGTGACTTTTCAATGTCTAATGGACATCTTAGACATTAGATTATAAGACCCTGGACACTATTTAGTCTTTTTTAGTGAGCAATTTCTGTTGAGTTATAATGCGAAGGGAAGGTGGGTGTATACTTGCATGCTGAACTTCTTCCAGGGTGCATCAACACACCCTCAAAAGTAGAGCAATACGCCATACTGTTTGGGATGGAAGTACAGCTTTACCTGAGGCTCTAGCGAAAGTAGGGCAACATTGCTTTGTTGCCTCTGAGTAGGGATGTAAGCTCAACTCCTTACTGGTTCTCACCTATGACAGGAAAGAGGAAAGTGCTGGGCTGACTCGTGTGTGTATGTGTGTGTGTGTGTACACACTAGAGAGTCAAAAGTTCAGCTCCTCCAAAAGTCTGGCTTACAGGAATGGGCAGAGGGGAAGTAGAGTACCAGCTGTTTCTGTCATATACCACATTATAGATAAGGTTTATCTCTCCAGTGGTCCCATTAACATCAGTGGAGCTGAGAAGCAGGGTTTGGAATCTCACAGTATCTCATCCATCTTGTTGTGTCCTGCTGATACTGAGTGAGGGTAGAGGTTTAGTGTGGAGTAGCCCTGCTTCAAACCCCTCCTAAGTTTCATTAATTCTTGGTTGGGGTGGAGGCTTAAAATTGGTGTTGGATTCCACCGACAATACCTTGGCAAATACACAGCCTCCTTTCACATAGAGTTGGGTTGGGGTCAGGTAAGATCATCTCCCTGCACAGTATGCCAAAACCACCAGCAGGGGGAACCAAAGAACTACCTGCTTTTTTAAGGCAAGGAATGGATGATTAGGTACTGGATAGCCCTAGCTAATACCAGTGGGCTGGGGAGACAGAGCATTCTTACTTGCTTGGGAGTGGGGGCGGGAGTTAGTAGGTTTTTTGTCATTGGTGGTGGTGGTGGTGGTATTTGGCTAGGGTAAACCCAGAAAGGTTTGATCTTGTTAGGCTATCCTTTCCTCAACTGTTTAGCTAAAGAGAATAAGCTTTTCTTGGAACTCTGTGACTACTGGGTTGGTTTTTAATTGCATACTTTTGCTAACACCATGTTCAGGATATATAGGAGGCATATATGTGTTATTCTAATGAGTCCCAAGGTCTTCAGGCAGTCTATCTTTTTTTTTTTTTATCATTTTCAGAGTACTATGTTACGTGTAAGGTGCTTGAGTTGTGAGGAAAAACCTTGGAGGAATAGGATATCTATCTTGGCAGAACCAAGAATCTATGTCAAGTGATTTACTTTCACATTGGAAATATTTTTCTTATTTCCTACAACATGTTGAAAAATGCACTATGGAGAACTGTTAAAATGTGCTAGATTACAATTTTCTCCAAAAGATCCAATTGCATCTATTCATATTATCCCTGACTATTTTGGTTTTCATGGCATTCAACTGTATGTCCACTAACTTTTAGACCATACTACGAGAGCGAGCGAGCGAGAGAGAGAGAGAGAGAGAGAGAGAGAGAGAAAGTAAGAGAAATTCTATTTAATTCATTACTATCTGTATTATTCTATAGACACTCAGAAGAGCCAAGCTGGGGGGGGGGGCGCAGATCACTTTAAAATTCATTTCTACGTTCCTTTCAATGAATTCAAGGCAAATCTTCTTAGTTGCATTTCTCTAAGTACCCTCCAGCTTACTGATATCAAAATACATTTTCAATATTCCTCATGATTTGTATTCACTGGCAGCAGGAATTTGAGAGAAAGGAAGCAAGCAGGGTTTTCCTGGTGTCTGCATTTTTACTTCAATTTAAACACCTGTATATATCTATCTAAAAAGGACTGTTAGTTTTAAAGATTTTAGACTTTGTATTCTGAGCGACCTTCAATTAATTCCCATACTTTTGCTTTAAATAAGAAAACAAGAGTGGGTCTTGCTTTGCAGCACAGTAGGCTAAGAATCACACACGGGAATGCTGGTTCAAGTCCTGGCTGCTTTGTTTCCCAATTTAGCACACTGCTAATGTGACCAGGACAGCAACAGAAGGTGACCCAGGTGCTTGGATCCCTGCCACCCATATGTGGGGCACAGATAGAGTTCCTGGCTTCTGTCTTCAGCCGGGCCTAGCCCTGGTTATTGCTACTATTTCAGAAGGGAACCAACAGATGAAAAATATTTTTTAATTCCCTGTCACCCTTCATTTCAAATAAAGAAATAAATATTTAAAAAAAAAGAATATGTAGAGTAAGAAAACTATAGACAGTCTAAGGAAAAATACCAGTCCTCTATGTTTTCTTTTTCTAACTTTCTACAATTAATTTTTAACTCCTTATTATGTTCTTCAAGAAATTCTGATCTGGTGGAGAGCAGGGGTACAGGATTCTAAGGCAATTCCATAGAACTTACAGCTCTATTAACCCAGCTAGAAAACTACTGTTTTAGAAAACTTGTACTTGTCACATCAAAAATGAAGAAATCTTTAATTTAAAAGTAAAAAACAAAACTAAAATTTTCTGAGAAGAAACAAATACATAACACGAGAAATTTCTGTATCAGTACTACAGCAAAAACTCCATTTAAGTCACCAGATCTGTACAAAGTAGGCACACAAATTATGAACACAGATGGACAACAAACATATGAAAAGATCCTTAACATCAGCATCAGGAAAATGCAAGGCAGAACAATGAGACATCACATCACACCCACTAAGATGGTTAAGTAACAAAAAGATAATAACTCATGTTAGTGAGAATGTGAAGAAACAAACTCAACACACTGCAACTAGTAATATAGAATGAGGCAAGTGAATTGAAAAATAAGTTTGGCAGTTCCTCAAAATGTTATACACTTACCATATAACTCAGCAATTTCACTCCTAGGTACATACATAAAAGAATTAAATATATATATTCACATAAAACATAAATGCTCACAGCAACATAATTTTTAATAGGTAAAAAGGTAGAAACAACCCAAACATCCATCAGCTGATGCATGAGTCAACAAAATGTGATGCAGCCATGTAACGGAATACCATTGAGCCATAAAGAAGAATGAAACTTTACTATATATACCAAAGCATGGACGAATCTCAGAAATAGCAATGTTAAATGAAAGAAGCTAGACACAGAAGGCACATACTGTAGGATTCCATTAATATGAAATGTCCGGAATAGGCAAATCTAGAGACAGAAGGTTGTTCAGGGGAAGGGAACGTGAAATGGGGACTGTGAGTATGGGTTTTTTTCCTGGGGTGATAAAACTGTTCTAAAATTATAAAATGGTGATGCCTGCACAACTTCTGAATATGTTAAACCCAATGAAATTTATATTTTTACAAGTGTAATCTTTATGGTATGTAAATTATATCTCAATTAAAATTTAATTAAGGTAATTTCACTTAACAGTTTAAGAGTCTTTTTAAAACCTTCAATTATTGTGTAAATTCTCTTTTAATTTTCTTTTTCATATACTATAGAAACTTAATTGTTAACTTTCATGATTGAGCCAGGTCCCATTTCCTGACACTTTAAGGCAAGATCACATAAATTTTTCTGAAAAGCTGCAAATATAAACAGGTAGTGACTTAATAAAATGCAAAGAACAGAGCACATTTGCTCAAGCATACACTTAGATTTTTTTTTCAAGGACAATCTAGGCAGTCTCCATTTTCCAAATGAAAGGTATTTTGTTTCATTTGTAAGACAGCTGTTTAGAAATCATAAAGCATTTTCCCCTACAAAGTCAAATGCTTTTTCGCAGGCCAGCTCACAAAGGCCTGTGTAACCCACACTGTCACCCAATGTTACCAGCATTTCTAACTACCTATGAACTGTGTACACCTTGTCTTTCTTAACAGCAGCATTCCTAGTTCCCCAGTTCAGATCTTTGCAGGTCTCCTGGTGAGAGGAGAGCTTCCTGCTACAAATGTAGAAGGCATTTACCTGCCTAGATCTTTATCCTCTACAGTACCACATAAATAGCTACTTACGCAAACCACCTGGATGCTTTTTTCCCAGTAGGAGATTTCATCTAGACAGGTACTTATCTACCTGTTGTTCTTAATTCAAGCAGGACAGTCTAGTGCAAAGTCAATGGAATTGGCACTTGGCGCGACTCGGGTTTGAATGTTGGCTCCTCCATTTATTAGCTCTGCTAACAAGAGCAGTTGACTTAATTTCTCTAGGCTTTGGGTTCCTCACCTGTAAGTTGAGGACAGTTATGTCTACCTCATTCAAGTTGATGTATACAAAGGCTTTCAGTAAATTTGTTTCTTTTCATCCTTTCGCTGAAAGGAAAGAGCAACGGTCTTGACACACCTGCCACCCACCACTTATTTGTAGGTAGGTCTGCTCTCAAGTTGTTTTTGTAAACTAAAAACCAACCAGATTTCCCAGATTTAGAAATCAAAGCTAAGGGAAGGCTTTTAGATTTTGAGCACTTGGTTACAGAAAATAGGGAACTGCAACAAGAAAGCAGAGAAAACATAATATTTGAGTCTTCAAGCATTGTGGTACTTTGAGAATTTATATTTAAGATAGACATAATAAAATATTTCAGCTTAATTAATATGTTCTGGATGGCAAACAAGTTTTAGTAAAACGAAATGAGCTGCACACCATAGTTCTCTGTCAACATATGACCTGGGGGCAGCTCTGCCTCAATAGGTCTCAATTTTCAAATAGGACAGGACTCAATAGATAGGTCGTAGCTCTAAAATTTTATGCTAAATTAAGAATAAAATCTGTCATGTTCCATGAAATATTACTGTACTTTCCCAATTTTAATTACGATAGTATAGTGAAAGGAACATAATATTAAACTTACCATGCAATAATTTATTCATCCAATAACACACAATTATATCTATCATGAAATTATTCTATTTTATGCCTCTATCCACAGCTCAGCTCACTAGAACTTATATTATTTATATATTATTATATCATACTATTATTATATTGATAGTTGAATTTCTGCCAACATTTGGGAATTATCATTTGTATGAGACACATCACTATAAAACTAGTAACACTGGAGGAACAGCAGAATGGTGATTTAAGGGGAACGTATCACATACGGCATCAGGCTAGGAAAGGAATAAGAAAAAACCTAACTGTAATTAGAAAAAAAACGTATTAAAAATATAAGATTACGTAGTTTTTTGAAAGACAGAGTGATGTGGCTGTGGAGTTGGCTCACTTCCCAAATGAGCTCATCAGCAGGGAGCCTACACTCCATCTGGGTCTCCTAAGTGGAGGGCATGGACCCAGATACTTGGACTACTTATCACGCCTTCTTGGGCCCCACCAGCAGGCAGCAGCACTGGAAGTGTGGCACTCAGGACTGAACCAAGAACTGCTAGAGGATGCCAGAGTCTCCAGTGGCAGCTTAAGCTGCTGGATCACAGTGTCTGGCTCATTCACGTTTTTATTTGGAAAAAGACTTAAGACTATTAATTCCAAAATTCAAATAATAAAAGATAGAGTTACCAAAAAAAAAACCTAACACAGAAAAGGGGGACTTAATTTAGAACTCTGATTCATACAGTAGCCAAGAGCCATTGGCAACTATTAAACTTATTAAAAAAACTCATTTCCTTGGTCACACTTCAAGTGTTCAGTAGTCACGTTTATCCAGGGGCTAATGTATTCACAGTACTTCTACAGAAGTTTTACTTTTTAGAGGTCAGCGTGGTGGCATACATATCAGACTAATCCTCTACCCATGGTGCCAGCATCCCATATGGGTGCCTGTTTGTTGCCCAAATGGTCCACTTTTAACCCAGCTCTCTGCTTATGGCCTAGGTCCCTACGTGAGGGACCCAGAGGAAGCATCTGGCTCTCAGCTTCAGACTGGCCCAGTTCTGGCTGTGTTATTTGGGGAGTAAAAGAGGATGGAAGATCCCTCTCTCTGTCTCTTCCTGTCTGACTTTCAAGATTAGTAAATAAATCTTTAAGATTAAAAAAGAATTTTTCCTGTTTCTCTTCGCTTTTCTGGTACATGCTTCTGCCTTTAAGTGTGAAAAACTAAGATCCCATTCTAAGTAGCTAAGTTTTTTTTTTTTTTAACTATGGGCTTTACAGGATTTCTGGAGTGAAGATTTCTTATAAACTACAGCTCTTAAGATGTCCAATCTATTAATGTAAAAAGGATCTTTTGCTTCAGGCTATCATTTAACATCTGCTTCCAACATATATCAAATGACTGAACTGAGATTCCTGTAACAAACTTTGAGGACCAAAGGATTAGAGTTAAGCTCACAGAAATCTGGATGACCAGGTCAGATTAGTAGATGAGATCATGACCATATATAAGATTATAAAAATCAATTTACATAGCAGACAAAACATAACTAATGTTTATAGTCCATAAAAAATCAGATGCATTAGTTAAGATAAAGAAATTTCACTTACAACATGGAAGTGATCCTACTTATATTAACAGAGAATGACAAGAAATCTCAAAGTGTTTTGCATTTACATTATGTACAGTATCTAACATTTAGGCAACCAGCAGCATTTCATGAGAATAACAAACAAGGAATCACAATGTGGGGCCAGCACCTTGACATAAAGCTAAGCCAGGCTGTTCCACTTTCATCCAGCTTCCTGCTTATGGACTGTGATAACAGCAGAGGATAGCTCAAGTCCTTGGGCCCTTGCACCCACTTGGGAGGCCAGAAAAACCTCCTGGCTTCAGATCAGCACTGGAGAGTGAACCAGTGGATGGAAGATTCTCTTCTCTCTGAAACTCTTTCAGAAAATAAAAACAAATCTTAAAAAAAAAAGACTCACAATGTAGAGATCTAACTGCAGCTAGACCAGCCAGCTAGTTTTCTACTTTATAGCTGCCAGCCCTTTAGTTCATTTTTATGTTATTTTCTGGCTGACATTTTCAAAACAAATTAAATATGCATAGCAGGTAATGCCACTACTTGAGCCATTTTGTTATGATATGTTAAAAAAAAAACCTTCCAGCCCACAAAATCCTTTATGATTAAGTAATATGCCCAACAGAATATATTTAATACCAGAGGTATGTGTACATGATGGGCAGACTCCCCCAAGCCAACAAAATGATGATGCTATATTATATAATTTGGTAAATTGTGGCTTTTTCTTGAAGATGAGGTCAGAACATTTCCAAGCTAAAAAACAGTTGCATCAGGGCTGGCACCGTGATGTGGCAAGTTAAGTGGTTGCTTGCTACACCAATATCTCCTACAGAAGGAGCAGCTGGAGTCCTGGCTCCTCTACCTCCACTGCAGCTTCCTACTACTGCACTCGGGCAGGCAGCAGAAGACAGCCCAAATCCTGGAGCTCCTGCCACCCACACAGGAGACCCGGATGGATTTCTGTTCTTGGGTGTTGAAAGTATTTAGGGAATGAACAGAAGCCTTTTCTCTCCTTCTCCTCCCTCCCCCTGCCTCTCTGTCATACTACCTTTCAAATAAGTAAATAGATCTTAAAAGGCTGCATCAAAATATTACTACTAACTCTAGCAATCTGCTCTCTAGTGACTTCAAGTTAGAAATGATGAATCAAATAGGAAAGGTAGGCAGATTGACAGTGGCATATGATAAAAAAAGAATTTTCATAACCATGAATATTAGAAAAAAAGCTGTAATATAGTCAATTAAAGATAGCAGCTTACTTGCAGGCACTACTGGATCATATTACTGTAGTTATCACTTTCCAAAACTGTGTTCTGCGGAAACACTTGCGTCCTTTGAGACCTCAATAGGAGGTTCATGAAAAAGAGGTTGGCACTAAATCTCAAAAAGTATGCATTATCAGAAACTATATAAAGATACTGCTTAAATCTTTTTTCACTCCATTCCCAAACACTTGATTTATAGTATCCTCTCATTTTTCTCAGAGGGGAGAATGGCTCTCAAGGGGCAAAGACACACCTTAAAATATCACATATCCCAATTCTTCTCGTTTAGAAAATATTTTATGTACTGTTTTGATTTCATTAAACATCAATACCACATAACAAAGAAACATACCACAAAGTCAAACAATACATTTTGACAGGGAAATCAAGATACTCAAGTCATATGCCATTAACCAAAACACATATGTTTAGACAAAAGGAGAGAGTGATATATCATACTAATTTTTTTCTCTACAATTGAAATTAATACAAATGATGGATTCTAAAATATAAAAAGGTATGCACATTTATTTTTGTATGCTTCAGAAAAAAATTACAATTTTACCTATTGGTGGTGTGTATTTTTAGCCATTTCTGAAGAACATACTACCTTTAAGAGGCTCACAGATAAGGTATTCAGCAATCAATCAATTAAACACATCATCTACTAGTGTCCTACACATTGCTAAGCAAAAAAAAAAAAAAAAAACACTTGAGAGCCTGGCACAGTGGCTTAGCAGTTAAAGTCCTTGCCTTGAATGTGCCCCGGGATCCCGTATGGGCGCTGGTTCTAATCCCGGCAGCTCCATTTCCCATCCAGCTCCCTGCTTGTGGCCTGGGAAAGCAGTGGAGGACGGACCAAAGCCTGGGGACCCTGCACCCGTGTGGGAGACCTGGAAGAGGCTCTTGGCTTTGGACTGGCTCAGCTCCAGCCGTTGCGGCCACTTGGGGAGTGAATTATAGGATGGAAGATCTTCCTCTCTGTCTCTCCTTCTCTCTGTCTGACTTTGCAATATAAATAAGTAAATCTTAAAAAAAAAAAAAAAAACCACTTGAACAGCGAGAAGACGTGAAGATATTTTCCTTCTACAGTGTTCAGAATGTTACTTAACTGATGCTTCCATTTAAGAATTGGGAAGGGCAAAACAGCAAAGCTCAGGAATTAAGAGTTCTATTCACATTATCCTTACGATTATATTCAGAGGTCACAATGATTGTGTTTAAAGAGATCAAGTAAATCATTTTGAATTATTTTGTTTGGTTTTGGAAAAATTACCTCAGAAGAAAAACAAAGGACTTTTTTAGACAGTTCTGTGAGAAAGGATTTATTTTAGCCAGGTACTAAATCAAATGCTTTACTTTTATTGCAATCCCATGTAATTCACCATAATCATAAGAGGTGAGTATTTTCCTCCCTATTCTATAGATTTAGATGTTGAAGTAGAGACACTAGGAACTTATATAAGGCTAAAAAGTAATTAGCAGAGCTAGCACTCAAATAGATATTTAAGGCTCCAAAGCTTAGATTAAAATGTTGCCATTAATCCAAATTGTCCCACAGAAGCCCTAAGTTTTAGGTGATAAGTTTATATTACTAATATACTTGCTAAATATAAGCCAAAATACATATAAATGTATCATGTAATGATAGATTTAATTATCTTTAATGATAGAGTAATAGTTCTAGGAAAAATATTTTATGAGTTACATGATTTTAATCATTGGATTAAAACAAAACAGATTATATATATATATATATATATATATATACATATTATAAAACAGGTTCAGCATAGAATGAATCCATGCAACACATCATATTAATCATGTCATTTAATCAATAAATTATATAGGTCAGGAATTGTTTTTGTAAGATGTATACAGTGCACTTGTATTTGTTTTCTTGTATTTGTTTTCATTTTACCCAACAATTAAGATTTAAGGGGTGGGCACTTGGCTTAGCAGTTAGGATGTTCCCATCCTACATAAGGGAGAAGTACCAGGTTCTACATCCGCGTCCAGCCCCTGGCACCAGCTTCCTGCTAATGCAGACCAGGACAAGGCTGCAGGGCTGCCTCGGATGACTGGGTTCCTAGCCACCACTGAGAAAGCTCCAGCCCTGGGCTTGGCTGCTGCAGGCATGTTGGGAGTGAGTCCACACATGGGAGCTCTTTCTTTCTGTGTACCTCCCAAAGAAATCATTTTTTAAAAGATCTATCATTATTTTTCTTTTCTCATATGCCTTTCATATTAAATCAATAAGCCACAATGCCGAAGATCTGATAACTGGATGACAGAGGTCACTGTCTTAATTACGAAAGAATACTACCGGGGGATATTTCCTATTAGCTGTTAGAATGCAGGGTTTTTTTCTATGCAAACCGGGGAATGGGATATGCAATCTATATTATACATATTGCCTCCATCAAAACACAAATAACTGAGCACTACCACGCTCATGCATTACCAGGGAGACCACCAAGATGTCACTGTTGTTCATTATAATCCGAACTGTTGGCACTTAAGCTCCCAGTTCGCATTGGATGCACCAAAGCAATCTGACCTCACTTCTCTGAGCATGCAACGCTGCAGCAAATTTTGCTAGCTATCCCAACAGGGATGTTTCAGCAGACGGTAACTTAAAAAAAAAATACTCAGAACAACTGTTTTGCAATTCAGATAAGAAATCTAGGTTTTTGATCCATTTTATCATTTACCCAGTATCAAGTCGTTGGTCAGGAGTGCACATCTCCCTTGTGTCATCTTCCAACGTAAATACAGTATTACAGCCATCGCAATTTTCAGAAAAAGTAAACTCATTTCTTTAATCTGATAAAAGTTTATTTTTTCATGTGCAAATTTAAATGCAGTTAGTTTTAGATTTTGGATCTAATCTATCAGCACAGGGTCAAACTGTCGAAATAAAGCATGCTACACTAAAAAAAAAACACACACACCTTGACACATCACAATCACTGAAAACGATGCAGTTTTGAGAAATGTGTCAGTTACTTAGTAGTTGATGCAGAATAAGATCTGCTGACTTCTCCCCAAATCTTCGTTTTGTACAAAGAGAAAAACATTCTGAAAGGTGGTGAAAATGAAAAAGCAAAGACATTTATTAACAAAACTTATTTTTCAAAATCATTTATCATACTTTAAAAGAAGGTTTTCCCTACAGATAAGGAATTGTACTATCGATAGGGTAGAAATACTACGGAATCTATGTACTGTATTACATGTATACTCCAACTGTAATACAGAATACTATAATCACACATGTTCTCCAAAGACGACCTTCAACACAAGGCTCTCATTTTGTTGTAGTAAGAGCTTTAGAGAAGTAATATTTTCCAATGCATGGGGCGGGGGGGCAGTTGTTATTTAAAGGAGGTCAAGGTGATATTTGTATACAACACATTATTGTGGCTATTTTTACATAACACATTTCCATAGAGGAAAAATAGCCACTTTAATTTTGTTATTTTGAAAACTGTTCATTTAGATTTACTATCATTTATACCTGCATGACCACTACTGGGAAAAAAGAACCACTCCAGATTTCAGATTAGGATCTAGTGAACACTGCCTCTGACCGCAGTGGCAATGCATCCGTAAACAGGAGGACCATAGTTCTTGACATGTCTTGTAGACAAATATCGAAAAAAAAAATCTTTAAAGAACTTACCAAATAGTTCTGAATTCACCTATACCATTTAGGAAGTGAACTTGTTTTTTATCTTTTACCAACCTGTACTTTGCTTACATAGTACTTCCTTTATTATCCTAAACATGCTTCTTTAAACATTTGGCCTAGTTTTACTCTATCATGTTATAACCCATGTTTGAGTTCAACCACAAGGGTTTTTTTGTTTTGAACACCATGAGACTCCTGTGAGGTCTCAGAGCAGGAAGGCTGGTATAGAGGAATGAAGAAACTGTTTTAAGTAGACACTCAGGGCTTTTAAAGTTGTTCAATTTCAATAGGAGATTAAAATGATAAGAAGAGATAAGATTTATAATTACCCTGACCTTCATGATTCACTTAGCAGATATTTAGAGAGTCCAGAATACATATGTGCCAGGCATTGTGTTAAATGTTGAGGATTTGACAGAAAAGTGAACTGTTTTCAAGTGTTCAGTTTATTAAGAATAAGACCATAAACCTGAATTTCTATTCAAACCAACCCTGAGATGGTTCAGCCTGGGGAGATTCTGATGCATCTACTCTGATGTTACCGTTCCCCGCCAGAAGCCTGCTGGAGGAGCCGGCACAGGGCATCAATGCTAGACCTTGCAGTGGAAGTTCCCAAGTCTCTCCTCACGGCCTTTCAATTTTTTTTTCTTCTCAAATGGTAACAGATCATTTACTTGAAACAGCTGAACAACCAAAGGAAACAAAGTATCTAAAGGCAATTAGTTAAAATCTAGTTTGAATAAATCTAGGCTGTGGTCGGCTCTGTTTCACGTACTTTAATGCCAGAATAACAAGAAAATTCTCAGAACATGGCAAATTGTGGAATCCTATCTGCCAGGTTCCGGAAAACACAACACTAACTGCAACAAGGCTTTACTAAGTGAGAGCTGTTTCTGAAAACCCATGGCTTTGAACTACGGCCTAGGTATTCGGCCCTCCAAAATTTTGCACAAAGGATTCCAAGCAGTCACCCTAACATAAAGCAGACCCTCAATTGTATCCACCTGGCTGCAAATAAAGGCTCTGCCATTTCCTATTTATGTTTGTGCCCTTAACCTCAGAGCCCGTTTCCTAATTTGTAGCAACAGGGACCATAACGTTGCCCTATCCGGTCCTATGAAGGCAAAAAATGAAACATGTAGCACAGTACCTTGCATACAGTAGTTGCTAAATGAATTAAATAATACTTTTTTGCCTTCCTCATCCAGATGGGTGCTACATAGACAAAAAAGGGTAAAGCGGAGTCTAAAATTCTTTCCTACGTATCAACACATGCCAAGCACACATGTGCACTTTAAGGTATAACTGTTAATGTTGATATCTTTAAAAAAAATAAAGTTAGGCTCAAGGAAAATTCGATTTGCTTGCACAAATTCAGCACTTTAAGAACATTTACTAACCTTTGGCTGTATCATTTAATGCAAAACCATATCTTAAGTTAAAAAAGAAGAACAGTCCTCTGGCATACAGTTTTGCACACTTCCCATTCAAAAGATGATTACACATTCTAAATTTGGCTTTCTTATACAAGATTTCTATTAGGCTAGCTAACAATTTTAAATGCAATTCTAGTAAATCCGCCTGTATTTAAAAACATGAGTTTCTTCCTTCTTTTTAAATAAGATGTATCATTGTGTTTCCCATGGAATAGCAGCTTTTCGTTTAGGTTTTAAAAGTACAATCCAAGATGCAAAATGCTAAGCACCAATCGGAAGCACTATTGCAACTCTGCTTGTGTTAAGAAGAACAAGTAAACATTTTTACACAGTAGCGAGGTGACTGGGGCGGGGGGGGGGGGTACGAAAAGCAATTTGAACTGATCTCCCCTCCCCCTCCATTACACAGAGAATGCCAGTGTCCCGCATCTCAGATCTAACTGAGCCTGGGTTTTACTGACGTAACCAGTAACCCTATCCACCGCTCACAGTGCAGAGGCAGGCAGGGCAGCGGCCGCCGCCAAGTACACCACTCATCAGAGCCTGCCCCATTCCACCCCCGCGTTTCAGTCATGCTTTCCAGAAACGGGGTCACTCACTATTACACACACGCAGCCGATCATCCTGGAATCCCCCAAAGGCCGCTGCGGAGATAGAAGGCAGCCAAAAAGTCAAGAATCGCAGACGCGCCACCATCAGGAATTGATTTTCGACTCCGAGGGGAGCGCTGATACCCAGGAAAGGCTCTGGTCTGGATTATTGTCGCAAACCCCGAGTTGGTTCCGGGACAGGGTGGCTGCGAAAGGCTCGGCGCGGTGATGTGTCCGAGGGGAGCCTGTTTTGCCCCTTCTTTGGGTACACTAGGTTTTTGGCACTCGGGTGGGTGTCTCAGGGCCGGTCACCAGATTTCGGCAGAGGAAATCAGAAAGCCCTTTACGGTTGCCGCTGATCTCCTTGACTATCACCCCCTCACCTCCACGGACAGGAAACTCAAGTTAAACTCGCGGGGACCGAGTCCTTGAGCTCGGCGACCTCAGAAACGAGGGCTTTAGGGGAGACGGAGGGCCTCGGGTGTCCACTTCCTTTCCTGTAGCAGCAGAAACCGCTGTAGTCGAGGTGGACAGACAAAATCCTTGGCTGTCCTGCACCCTTGTCCGAAACGCCCAAGGGTCTAGAGCCTTGCTCCCTTGCGCCAGTCTCTCCACCGCAGACTCCCGGCGCTCGCTGAGCAGCTCAATCCACATCCTACCCTAATGGCCCTCGAAGTAGCCTAAGTCCGGGTAAGCCCCCCGACCCAGCTGGGCCAAACTTCGCAACTCCTCTCCGGCCCCCACTCCGCCTACCGCTTCCCCCACGCAAAGTTGATGAGAATCGGTCTCTCGCAAAGCCCAAGCGCCCACTCCAAAGCCCACGCGCCGCCACACCGGCAGCCTCCCGAGCGAGGGAGGGAGGTGAGGGTGCGAGTGGGAGGAATAGACAGACGGGCAAGCAGACCAACCCAAACCGGAATCCCGGACCCGGGGAAGACGCGAGCGGTAGAAGAAGGGGCCAAGTGGCCGGCTCGGGGCAGGGGATCGAGCCGGCGGGGGCGCGCCGACCCGGGCCACCCCGCTGCACTCACCTCAGCGCTGTCGGAAGGGCTCTCCACAGCCATCTTCTGCCACGGGTCCGCCAGCTGCGCCAGCGGCATCTTCCCCCCCGGCCCGCCGCCTTCACCGCCTCCTCCCTCCCCGCCCGCCCCGCTCCCTCGCCGCCCGAGCCCCACGGCAGCGGCGGCAGCAGCAGCGACGGCGGCAGCAGCGGCGGCGGCAGCAGCAGCGGCGGCGGTGGCGGCCCCGTAGAGGGCTCGACGCTGGCACCGATAGCCCGAATGCCGAGTGCCTTGGCCGGAGACGCCCGCACAGGGAGCTAGAGCCTTGCGCCGCCGCCGCCGCCGCCGCCGGGCACTGGGTCTCGCCCCTTTCTTCCTCTCCTCCTTCCGCCGCTGGGACTACGGCTCCGCCCCCCGCCGCCGGTTCCCGCGCCCGCTCCCAGCCGAACTGGGACCGCCGCGCGTTTCCCCACTTCCGCTCACAACATGGCGCCTAAGCGATACCTGTCTCTCAGAGCGAGGCTGGGCCGCCGCCACCACCGCCGCGCGCACCCAGGGGTGGGGCTAGCGGAGGACACGCCCCGGGCCGCCACGCTCCGCTCCTCCCCTTTTCCACCCTCCTCGGTCTTCGCCCCAGCCGCAGCTTCTGGGCCTCGCCTACTTTCAGGAAGAGCTGGCCCTAGAGATCTGGGGGCGTCGGCGGGAGGCGGGGAAAAGAAATGGGAAAGCCTGGAGGGGAGAAAGGCTGAGAGCTATCACGGATCCTAGAGGTCGGAGATTCCTTGGGAATGTGAGAGAACAATGGTCCTCGTCCAGTAGGGAAGGGCGACGGGCAAGGCGCCGGGGTCGCTGTCCCCTGCCAAGGACCGGAGGTGCGGGCTTGGAGTGTTTTTCATCCTGCCTCCTCCTGGGGTGCGTCCAGGAGCGCCTCGTCTAAGGGCACGTCGCATAGTGGCCCGAGGGGCTCGCTCTCCAGGGTTACGCGCTGGGCATTCACCTGCCTTCTCTCCCGATGGGCACTTGGAAGGCTCAGTGCCTGGGAGCGACTCGTGGTTCTATACAAAGCTCTCCAAGTTGATGCTGTGATGTTCATTCGTCCTACAACAGGTCGTCCACTCTCCCCTACCCACCCCGAGCCCGGCCAGTTTCTCTTCCCAAGTGTACAGAACACTGGGGCTTCAGCCCGAACCCTCGAATTCTGCCCGCCCCACTCCCTACAACCTAAATCCTCAAGGAGAAAACAAGCTTTCTTAATGTTGCCCCTCTCGGCAGAGGTTGGAAAATTGTTAAAGAACATCTCGTGGGCAGGTGCGCAGGATTCAAGCTCCTCTGTTGACTTTAAATAAAAGATTAGATTAAAAATCAGGCTGACCAAGGGCGGAGGAGGAGGAGGAAGAGAAGGGAGGATGAGAGGGAGGGAGGGGAAGGGTTCTGACTCCTCCTCCTGCCCAAGATGGGGAAGCCCTGCTTTAAGGAAACTCTATCCTCAAATAGCGACGGAATCTCAGAAAGCCAGGATAGTTTGAAGGGGGAGGAGGGGAGGCCTGCAAATCCAGAGTGGATCACGGGGGGTTGCGACCTGGTGTTCACCTCACCAGGGGCCGTGGCTCGCACGACCGGGCAGAAATGCGGAAAAGTCATTACACAGGGTGAAAAGCTACTGTAGCCCCTGAGTAATCGCCCTGCAAGGGGAATGCAAAAAGTGGAGACATCTCCAGGTCAGCCTGTCCCTTCAGTCCCTGAAGCCCTGGCAGTTCCGTCCTCCCACGCTTGGCGACCACAGCGCGTCCCCCCGCTGTGCTGGGCTGCACGCCTTTTCAACAACTTCCTTTCATCCTCCCAGACACCTGGGGAGCCCTCGCCTTCCTCCCTAAGGCAGGTGTGTGTGAGAGATTGAAGACCCACACCCAGCCGTCCGGGTCTGTGCAAGGTTTCTCTCTGGGCCTGATATGGGGCTCTTTCTGCTGCCTCCACGAGAGCGCCCCTAGGTACAGACTCCAGGCCCACGACCCTCCTGGTCATCTGAACAGGCTCCGACTGTTTCAGAGAGCCGGAGAAGGCAGCTGGAAATCCTTGTTGCACGCCCACTCTCCCAGCCTGGGACTCAGGGGGACAGCTTAGGTTGTGCAACATCTGGGCAGGCTCAGCATGGTCTGAGGGCAGATGAGGCCATTTAGCTCCTGCTTGTGTGACTGCCCACAACTTGATTCAGGTGCTGTAAATCCAATCTAGACCCAAACTGCGAATCTGGCCGCACTTTCTCAATTTAATTCCCGAGGAGAAGACAAGTTTACAGAAGTTGGAAGATACGGGTTACTTTTGCTTTTTTGTACAAAATGCCAAATCCATCTTTCGTTTACATTGCAAAGCTCTATTGCCACACTTAATAACGAAAGAAACAGCTGCAACAATGGGGGGGGGGGCGGTTACGGTAAATTAATTCTCTACTGATCAAGTATTATAGCTAATATTTTTGCTTTAGTAAAACACATAGCCAAAACGAGACAATCACGTATCTATCCAGCACTAATCAATCCATACAAAGGATGAACTTTTAAGAAATAAAGCAAACTGCCTGCTTTCAGCATCAACTTGCATTCATTTGTATTTGCCCTAAGAACCAGAGGAATACATTTTTGAACAAAGTTAATTGTAGAAATAATGTGGGAGGATAGTGGTCACAGTGTGGGAATTAAGTATTAAATGAACTGTTAATAACAGGCTAAGGAATCACTATCACAGAGATCTTGCACAGAGGATCAACTTGATAAGAATTTCTGAATTAATATTAGAAAAATACTGTCCTTCCTGATGCCTCAAAAGAACACAGAGGGTCTTTTTGTTAGCAATAAACTCCCCTTCCCCCCATTTTTATTTATTTTGATTGGGAGAATCTGGGAAAATCAAATGAGATTGGAAGATTTTTTTTGTTGTTGTTGTAGATGGCAGTAAAAAGTTATTTGAAATAGAAGCCGATCTTCCCCTGGAAAGGATCACTTTCTTTCTTCTTTTCTTTTTTCTTTTTCTTTCTTTTTTTTTTCTGTTTAACAAAGGGGGACTCTCAAGTGTAACTATGCAAAGAATAGACGCCGCTGATCTCTAGACCCGAGCAGGCTAATATGGTAGCCGGGAACCACAAGTGGCTCCTAAGCACTTAAAATGAGGCTGGGTGGTCGAAATTGAGATGTGTTGTAAGTGGCGTATCAAATTTCAAAGAGTTAGTTAAAACAAGAATGTGAAGTATCTCATGGATACTTTTTACATTGTCTACATATTGAAATGATTTTTTGAAGACATGAGTATTAGGTTAAGTAAAAGATAGCATTAAAATTATCTTCACTTTAAAACGCATGAAATTGGTTCTTTACTAATAAAGATATGTACATTTTGAATGTCCAATAGTATGTATTTTCTCACAAAATAGTTGTTTCAAATCATCAGCAGCTATTTTAACTTCTTAGGAACCTTAAGTGGCTACTATAGATGAACTCACACATATGTGACTGACTTGTCCAGGGTCCTACTCTAGCTTTGTAGCACAGCACTGCTCTACAATGTTCTTTTAACTCTGAACATTTTATGTATTCCTATAAGCCCTACAGTGTTAAGTGACAGCCTCAGATTCCACAGTCTTTTGGCTTCCTCGGTGCAAAATCAGCAGAAAGTGCTCATGGTGGTTCCCTACAGTTCCTCTGCCCCAAATCTCTCAGTCAGAACCCAAATACTGGAAAGTTATTATTGAAACTACAGCAGAGGGAAACAGCAAACCTCAGTAAAAAAAATTGAACTAGGATTCCAAGAAATCATTCCTGATGTATGACAGGACAACTAGATTTAACCTCCTCTGTCCCCAACAATTTCCTGCTATAATTATAACCTTTGCGTACAAGTTTAAATGGACATTTATTCAACAAAATAACATTTGTTTTAAAATGGAGTTGCATCAGTCTATAAAAGTGGCAGGATGACTAACTATGGCTAATGGGGCAATCTCTACAGATATCTGAAATGCATAGCCCTGTACCCAGAAAGGAGCTTCAAAGTTCAAATGAAATTTGCATCATCTTTAAACTAATTTGTTCCACAAACTTTTCAAATTCCCTTTGTATATATTTGCTACTACTACAGGAAACCTACACAGAAGCTGTAATCATCATTACCTCCAGAAAAATATTTTTCTTTCATGTTATCTGAAGCATATTTATTTTTCACCAAAAAGGGGGGGTGCTGACACTGGGGACTATTTAACAATCTGTTTCTAGAAAGAAAGAAAGATAAGATTTAGGCTCAACTTTTTTCTTCTTTGATAACAGTTTAACAAAATACATGGTGACACATCTTTCATGTATTAAAATTTTATTTTTCCCTTTGAAATTTCTCAAATACAAATCATTAAGACTATTTTCCTGATTGACATGCATCTTAGGAAAGAAAAGGAATTCCTAAATATAGTTGAACATTTTACTTGAGAAAATCCAAATTCTAAAAAAAGTAAGGATCTTTCTAGGTTCTCTTTCAGATATTAACTTGAATGAGTTTAGAGTTGCATGTGATCAGAGGCACCAATAATATCTACAAGGAACTAATGTAAAGACATTCTCTGATACAAACTTTTTTTTTTTCTTGAACATTCTACGCAGTAAGGCAGGAATGGAGCTAGAGGAGCAGAGACAAACCTGTGTCCGAACTCTGGCCTTCTTATCTCTCTGCGCTTCGGTTTGGTCAGTACAGGGACTATCATATAGTATTTGCTTCACAAATATTTGCAGGATAAGCTTTGTTTTCCTCAATTGGGACCCACTTTGTAGGATTGTTGGAAAGATTAACTGGAGATAATGTCTGCAAAGCATTAAACAGTGTCTTCTACTCTGAGTAAAATGGGGTTATTGTTCCCATTTTAAGAAAGGGAGTACTTCTGTTTGTGCAATGTAGTTAAGCTATACCACATTTAAAAGCTGTCTCTTTCCATTTGTTGTGTGAGCATTTTGTTGTAGTAATATCAGTTTCTTGGGGCACTCTTACTTATACACACACACACACACACAAACACAAACACAACTGTGAGTAACTTCCTGTGGAATTCAAATAAAAGAACATGTTTTTCAAGCTACATATGAATGGCAAATGATTACAGGTCAGTTGCCTCATAGGCTATGATCAAAACCTTGTTTATATAATGCTCAAAAGAAACTAACAAACGTATGATTCAAAGTTAGCATTACCTGACTCATACTTATGTAGTGAGGATGGGAGGAACAGGAAGTATGGAGCCTGTGTCAGACAGGCTTTAATGTTTTCTTCTTTTATTGGTTTCCAAGATGTTTAATCCTTAGAGGTGTCATTTTGTTTTAGAGTCATTTAAAGCGAAAGAATTATGGGGCTTTGAGACTTGACGAGGAACTGGGAAGCTATCTTGGGAGCTTTAATAAGCTACTGTTTTCCTTCAGTTTTCATTTTACTAGAACAGAAAAGACCCTCTAAATGTTCTTGCTTATAAACAATAATTCATAATAGGGAGATAATGCATTAAGTTTTCATTTTAAAACTGATATTAAAAACTGTTGCTTTAACATTCAGTAAAAATCGCAGTAGAAAGTATTCCTTCAGAGGATAAACATTCCAGTTTTATAACCATCACTTTACTTTGGTTGGATTGAACAGTGGTTCTCAAAAAATTTTTTTAATCCACAAGCCATTTTGAAGCAAAAACCAAGGACCACCAGTCCTATTCAGCATCATAAAAAAAAAAAACAACAAAACAAACAAATAAAAATACCAAAAATTTGTGGAACTATAGCTTTAGAACATTTCTGTGATTTTGGTTGTATTTTCTTAAAGTTTATACTTATACTTCTGAATGTACATTTTACTCTACAGCTGGAAAAAACATCCTTTAAAAAATCTGTTGTTTTTTTTTAGTGACTTGTATTGAGACCAGCCCATAACCAGACCTCAAATGAAAATGACTTTGAGGAGCTCACCAGAATTAAGTGAAACCCACTTCTTTATTCACCAACTAAAGCCCAAATCTCCTTGCTTAGGAAATCTGAAGATTTAATGGCAAAAGTTTTACATACATACGACACATTGTCAACCCAAGTTCACTAATGAAAAAATTAGCTGTGGATTAGTGATCCCATATTTGTAAATGAAGTACATTTTCATTAAACAACACATTGGTTGTCATTTCACTAGCTTATTTGCAGGCCATGTTTCTGGTAACCAGCAAAGCAAAAATGAATACCTTAGGAAGCACAAATATTAAGGAATTCATTTTTTTAAAAAGATTTATTTGTTTTTATCGTGGAAGTCAGATTTACAGAGAGGAGGAAAGACAGAGAAGAAGCTCTTCCATCCGTTGATTCATTCCCCAAGCAGCTGCAATGGCCAGAGATGAACCAATCTGAACCTAGGAGCCAAGAGCTTCTTCCAGGTCTCCCATGTGGGTGCAGGGTCCCCAGGCTTTGGGCCGTCCTCCACTGCTTTCCCAGGCCACAAGCAGGGAGCTGGATGGGAAGTGGGGCTGCCGGGATTAGAACCGGTGCCTATATGGGATCCCAGCGTGTTCAAGAAGACTTCAGCCACTAGGCCACCACGCCAGGCCCGGAATTCATTTTTAAAAGAAGTTTGAAAAAAATATACATTTTTAAATTTGAAAAACAGATTTTACAGAGAGAGAGAAAAAGAGAGAGAGAGAGGTCTTCCATCCACTGGTTCACTCCACAAATGGCTGCAATGGCCAGAGCTGAGCTGTGCTGATCCAAGCTGGTAGACAGGAGCTTTTTCTTGGTTTCCACATGGGTACAGGGTGCAAAGACTAGGGCTATCCTCTGCTGCTTTCCCAGGCCACAAGCAGGGAGTTGGATCAGAAATAGAGCAGCTGAGACAGGAAGCAGCAACCACATGGGATGCTGGCACCAAAGGGTAGAGGATTAACCTGTTGAGTCACAGCATCAGCTCCTAAAGAATTTTTAAAATTTATTTTTACCTATTTGAAAGACAGAAAGAAAGAACAAAAACAAGAAACTCTTCTATTTGCTCTTTTACTCCACAAATAGCACGATAGGAGTGATCCTAGCCAAAGCCAGGAGCCAGGAGCCAGGAACTCTATCTGGATCTCCCATGTGGGCAGCAAGGACCCAAGTACGTGATCTATTACTTGCTGCTTTCCAGGGTATGCATTAACTAGAAACTGGATCAAAAGAGGAAGTAGGACTCAGTTCCAGGGACTTGAATAAGAGAAGTAAGAGATGGCTTAATGTGCTATGTTGCAATGCCCACCACACAATATGAATTTAAATGATTTATAGCCATCAACTAGATAAGCAATAGATTCTATACTAAATGGTCTTATTTGAAACTTTAATAACCCTCGTATAATAAAACTATATACAAATAGTAGTGAATATAAGTTAAGCAAGAATAAGTCAATTAATTTGAAGTAGCATTACATTTTTGGACACTTCACCATCTTATTTTTTTCTTGTTCTATTTTCTTTTTAATTTTATGATACGGTTCCATTGGCTCTGGGATTTCCCTAACCCCCTCCATAAATCCTTCTACCCCAACTGATTTTCCCTACATTACTATAATAGTATAGTGCTTCATAAGCAGTCATCTGTCCATCAGTCTGTTATTAAAGTATATCCTGACATTGCAGGTACAGACAATGGCAAACAGTCCAGCATCCTATTGTCAAGATATATCCAGCAGTTTCATTGGGAGTCCATCTTTGATTTAGAAGTAGAGATGCTTATTGCACTGTATCTTCACATCTGGATATGATAGTCTGTATTACACAGATAACTATACATTCCCTTAAATGAAAAGCCATAAAACAAAATCAACAATGGGAATAAAGTTTAAAAATTTTACAACACCATGGAGTTAAATAACATGTTATCGAATAATCAATGGGTTGATGAAGAAATGAAAAACAAAACAGAACTTTCTTGGGAAAAATGATGCTACTTACTGCATGATCTATGAGTCAGTGAAGAATTCAGTAAGAAAAAACTATTTTGAAGAAATGAAAATAAAAATAAAATCTGAAAACACATGAATAGCAGCAAAAACATTATTGAAAGAGCTATTGATCTTATAATTTGCACGAAGGTTGCCTTATATCAGAGAGAGCATACGGTATTTGTCCTGTTGTGATTGACTTATTTCACTGAGCATAATGGTCTCTGGTTGGGACCATCTGGGTATCTGGCATCTTGGTTGTTTCCATGTCTTTGCTATCGCTGATTGTGCTGCTGTAAATATAGGAATACAGATCCCATTCTCATATGCAGATTTCATTTCCTTTGGATATATTCCTAGGAGTGGGATAGCTGGGTCATATGGCAGGCTTATTTGCAGTTCTTTAAGTACTCTCCATACTGACTTCCATAGTGGTAGATTTTATGTGTCCAAAAATCTATCCATTCTTTCTCGGTCTTCTGATTTGTTTGCATATAGTTGCTTGTAATAGTTCCTAATAATTCTATGTATGTCCGAGGTATCTGTTGTTATATTTTCTTTTTCATCTCTGATCCTATTGATGCATATCTTTTCCCTCCTTTTTTTGATTAGCTGGACTAGTGGGGAATCTATTTTGTTGATATTTTTCAGAGAACCAGCTCTTTGATTCCTTGATCTTATGTATTGTTCTTTTGGTTTCTGGCTTATTTCCTCCCTTATTTTGGCTTTTTCTTTTTTCCTACCAATCGTGGGATTGCTTTGCTGTTATTTTTCTTTTTTTTTTTTTTGTTTTTAGCTTTAAAAATTTTTATTTTACTTCTTTTTTATTATCATTTTATGATGCAATTCCATAGGCCCTGGGATATCCCTTACCCCCTCTGCAAGTACCTTCTTTCCTCCACTGAGTTCCCCTATATTATTACAATAGTATAATTCCTCATAAACAGTCACAAATCCATCATTGTGGGTATGGACAATGGCAGAGTCCAGCATCCAATTGTCAAGATATAGTTAACAGTTTCATTGGGAGTCCATCTTTGGTCTGAAAGTAGAGATATATACTGCATTGTATCCTCACATCTAGGTATGATAGTCTCCATTACAGTTACTATACATCCCCTTAAATGAAAAGCCATAATACAAAATGAACAAGAGAAGAAAAATAGAAATTTATGACACCATGAAGTTAAATAACATGCTACTGAATGGCTAATATGTCGCTGAAGAGATGAAAAAGAAAATCAAGAACCTTCTTGAAGAAAATGATACTACTGTATGATATATGAGTCAGTGAAGAGTTTAATTAGAAATAAAGTGTTTTGAAGAGGTAAAATTAAAAACAAACAAACAACAAAAAAGATCTGATCTTTGCTGGTTGAGGTATGTCTCCTGTAGGGAACAAATAGATTTTTTTTTTAATTCAGTCTATTAATCCATGACATTTGATGGATGAGTTTAAGCTATTTACATTCAGAGTTAATATAAATAGGAGTGGTGATTTGGTCCTGTCATTTATCAATGGGTTGTCCATTGACTTAGTCTTCTGTTGTTATTTTACTGGGATGTTCTTCACATTTGCCCTTCGTTTCGGTGGGTGTTACTCTTCTGTGTCAAAAGAACATTTTTAAGTATCATTTGCAGGGCAGGTTTGGAAGAGGCATATCCTTTTAACTTTTGTTCACTGTGGAAGAATGTTATTTCATTCTCAAAGAAAAATTGAAAAGCTTGGCTGAGTACGTTGTCCTGGGCTGACAATTTCTTTTTCCTTTAGAATCTAGAATATGTTGCTCCATTTTCTTCTGGCCTGTAGAGTTTCCTGTGAGAGGTCTCCTGTGAGCTTAATTGGCATTCCTTTATATGTCAGTTGATTTTTCTCATGTGCACATTTAAGGATCTTTTCCTTATGTTTGATTGAATAGAGCTTGAATATCATATGTCATGGTGATCGCTTTTGGTCAACCCTGTTGGGAGTTCTGTGCCCCTCATGGATGTTGTTTCCCAATTCTTTCTCCAGATTAGGGACATTTTTCCTTATTATTCCATTGAGTACACCTTTAATCCTAGCTTCTCTTTCTGCACCTTCTGGGACTCCCATTACTCATATTTGGCCTCTTAATAGTGTCTTTCAATTCTTGAATAATTTTTTTTGGCCTGATCCAGCTCTGCTTCCAGCTTTTTGTTTATTTCCTCCTAGCGAAAGGAAATATCTTCCAATTCTGAAATTCTTTCTTCTGCTTGTTTAATTCTATTTTGGAGACTCTCCACTGTACTTTTAATTTGCTCCACTGTATTCTTCATTTCTGACATATGAGCTTTCATTTGATTCATTTCCAGTGTGACATATTCCTTAAATTCCTTGAATGTCTCATTGTTGATAAGAAATTTTATAACAAGCATTTTGAATTCTGTGTTTCCCATTTTCTCGATGTATTCCTCAGTTAACTCTGAGGTTGGAAAAGACTTTTGCTCCTTTTCAGGGGAATCTTCAGTAATATTCATTGTGCCTTTGTCTCTTCTTTTGCTCTTGGTCATTGTACTTCTAGTTATCAGATTCTTCTCCTTGGGGCAGGTTTCTAAGCTGTGTCACCCACAGGTCTACAGTTTCGTGTTACTTACTGCAGTTGGTACATAACTCTTTGCTTGCAGCTAATTGTGCCACTCCCTCCAGTGAGTTCCAGGTCTGGGTTCTTATGTTAGATTTCCACCATGGTCTCTGTAGCCACAGCTCCTGGCTCACCACTTACCAGCTTCTGTGATACCATGCTGAGGCTGCACTGTTGTCTGTCGCTGTTGTTTTTCTAACTCCTTCAAACTGTAAGGTTAGCTCATTTACTTGATGCTTTTGTAATTTCTTAATATAAGCATTGATTGAGATGAGCTTTTCTTAACACTGCCTTGATCGTGTCCCATAAGTTTTGATATGATGTGTTGATGCCTTCTTTAAAAAATATATTTACTTAATTAATTTGAAAGGTAGAGCAAGAGAGGCAGAGAGCTTGATCAATCTTGTATCTGCTGGGTCATTCACCAAATGGCTATAACACCAAATCTTGGCCAGGCCAAGCAAGGCCAGGAGCCAGAAACTCCATTCTGCCCTCCCATATGGATGGCAGAGGCCAAAGGATGTAGGCCATATTCTGCTATCTTTCTGGGTGCAAGAAGCTGGATTTGAAGAACCAGAACTGGTACTCTAATAGGAGATCACGAGGGACAGCTAGCACCTACCCACAGCAATGAGCCTCATTTTCATCTTGTGTAATGATTTTCGTGATGCTAGTTAATTCTATTTTCAAATCTGGCTCTGTCAAAATTGTTTCCCACTCTTCCATTACAGCCCAAATTAGGCCCTCACCATCTCTGGCCTGAATTATGACTGTTTCTGCTGATGCCTTCCTGGCTTTCACCGTTCTCCATACTATTGCCAAAGGATGTGTGTGAAAATGAAAACATCATCTTGCTCATCACCTGTTTAAAACCTACTTCGTCCAGCTCATCCCATAGATCAAGATCAAACTCCAACATCTTTTTTTTTTTAAATTGGAAAGTCAGATATACAGAGAGGAGGAGAGACCGAAAGAAAGATCTTCCATCCAATGGTTCACTCTTCAAGCAGCTGTAACAGCTGGAGCTGAGCCAATCGGAAGCCAGGAGCCAGGAATTTCTTCCAGGTCTCCCACGCAGGTGCAGGGTCCCAAGGCTTTGGGCTGCCCTTGACTGCTTTCCCAGGCCACAAGCAGGGAGCTGGATGGGAACCTCAGCCGCAGGGATTAGAACCGGTACCCATTTGGGATCCTGGCGTGTTCAAGGTGAGAACTTTCGCAGCTATGCTATCGCACCGGGCCCCAAACCCCAACATCTTTGCATAGATGCAAGACACTTGCAAATATTTTTGTTAACCATCAATGACAATTAAAAAGGAATAAGGATTTATTTTGTCCTTTCTTGTATAAACTGTATTTCAGATTAGCTAGATAATTAATGAAAGAACAGTCCTTGTAGAAGAATTTTATTTTACAGATGTAAGAATGATAGGCTAGAAAAATATCATTTTAAAGCAAGTAATAAAATGACTGATTTAGGCAGTAGTCACAAATTAATAAAGCCATCAGATGTAAGATGCACAGGGAATTTCAGATTTAAAGGATCAGGCTATCAGAACTTATATGTACTGATCAATGACGCTGGGACAGTCAGATGTTAGAAAGTTTTTATGTCATTTTATATGTATATGAGGGCATGGAAAATGTAATTGAAAGCTAAATATATTTTTGTGTAAAAAATAAAAATTTATGCACAGGGAAGTTCTTTAAAATTTTGTGGAAATGCATTCATACAAAAGTTACGTATGAATTTGATTTTTTGTAGCACAATCAATCTTTGTTTTCCATGAACATTTTAAGTATCTTCATAATATATCTGTGACTCATTCTTTTAAAAAAAAAAACCTGAAGCTGAATTCAATTAGATCTGCAGAGGTGCATCGTCCTATATGATAGACACTTGTCACATGTGGCTAAATTCAAAGGGAAGTGTTCTACTGGACAGTACTGCTCTACAGATAATATCCACATTTTGGGAAATAGAGGGCCAGAGAATGTAATTAAGTGACATTACAAAGAAGCTAATAGATAACTACAGAATGTGATATATTCTCCAGGACAAATTGACTTCGTTTCTGTGACAAATCAATGAATGAATAAAAAGGAGAAGGGGAGTTAACTAATTTTAACAGGCAGGCAGATGTAATGTGTGGACTTCGTTGGAATTCTGATTTAAGAAAAGCAGTTGTAACTACCTTTTTCTGGAAACCATGAAAATCCCATTATAGTGGTTTTAAAATTTTCAGCACTTCATGCAGCCCCCACTGGTTTATGTGAGGCCCGAGTCTGTGCTGGGCAGAATCAGGCTGGACTGCAACACCCATTGGTTTCAGTGGAAGACAGGGCTGGAAACAGAACCGACCCAGCAATTACAATCACCAGCTGATCGGGGAGGTGGACTGTGTCGGGCCCTGTACTTGCAAGTACATACAAGAATCTGGTCTGGGTTCACCTCAGACAAAGTTTCTTTGGGGATCTCCCCAATCGAACTGCCGGACTCAGAACCCTAACCATGAAGAGAAGTGCAGGTTTCATGGCCTGACCATGGAGTGCAAGTATCGGAGCCGAGCCTCCTAGGTGGCTCAGACAGAGCAGTGGAGAGCATAACCAGGTGCACGTGGAGGATACTGCAGTCCATCGGAACCTGCAGAGGACACCTGGTACCACAACAGAGGACAGAACAAATCAATCAACTACCCCAGCCATATGTTGGCTGTCTAAAACTGGGCAAACAGACTCCAAAGTGGACTATGTCAATCAGTGGATTCTGCAATGACTTGATCGTGCTTGGAATGGCGAGATTGGCAGCGATTCATAACTATTGAATTATCAAAACCACTTGAGCAAGACCTTTGGAGCATGCCCCACAACGGGGACCTGGGATGGTTGGGCAGCTGGGTGGGGCTTCTCCCTTTTTTCTCCCCCTTTACCCCAGTTACAGAAAAAAAAACAAATAATGTGGAAACAATAGTCTTACCCACTTTTCTGTAACCCTTGAACCTTTGTGCCCTAATTAACTATGTAAAGATTGTCAAAAATAAAGAAAAAAATTTGCAGCACTTCAGTATTTTATTCAACTCTTGGGACCTTCCCATTTCCCTGAGTTTAAAAACTGTGGTAGCTTCAAGTGAGGAGTTCTCCAGGTATGACAAGACATTCTGAATATAATGAGTCGGCAAGCAGTAAGTAACTAGAACCAGTCAAATGTGAGCACATGGAATGGCAGAAGGTTTTTTTCACTTTCCTGGCAGCTAAAGGACAGCTCTGCAGCCAACAAATCCTGAATATGCAATTGATCATACAAAGAATGAACATGATTAGAAACTTGGAACTTTCAGCCCCACATCCTCATTCTCCAGAGAGGAGAAATGAATTGGAGATAGGGTTAATACTTGATCATACCTATATGACAATGCTGCCACTTAAAAATCCCTGAACTGTGCAACTTGGAGAGCTTCCAGATTGGTGAATCAGCCATCTGGCAAGCGGATGGTGCAATGTAGTTCCACAGGGACAGGAGCTCCAGTGCTTGGGACCTATGGACCTCTTCATCTGCCTGTTTTATGTATCTTTGGGGTATCCTTTATAATAAACCAGGTACATAAACCACATTTTTTAATCCATTCATCTGTCAGGGAACATTTCAGTTGCTTCTGCCTCATGGATATTGTAAATATTTCTGCTGTAACATGGGCATGCAAATCCAAACATTTATTGTTTACTTTGTTATAGATTGCAAAATGGCCACAAATTATTATTTGTTTCATATCCATATCTGTTTGCAATGCAACTTTTCAGTTTCTCCCATCAAAGTATGCACTTGATTTTTCCTACTACTTCCATCTGGGAGAGCTAAGTGACTACCTTTGGCCAATGGAATGCAATGGAAAGTAATATGGCACTGGTTCTTAGTCTGAGCCCCAAGAAGTCTTGTACATTTCTGCTTGCTGTCTCGGATTTTGAGGGAACACACTCGGGTTTGACTGTTAAAGGGTGAGTGAGCATACGGAGCAGGTGAGCCGTCCCAGATGAGGTTTGAATGAGCCGAGTGCTCCAGCACCTCCCAGGTAACTGCTGATATACTAATAAGCCTGCAAGGAATCACCACAAGCATCGAGTTGAACTGAGTCCAAATTGCCAACCTGTGGAATTATGAATCAGATAAATAGTTGTAGCCTGAAGTGCTTATTATTTTTTTTGCCAGTGAAATAGATAACTGAAAACTAACACATATTATTTCTATTGTAACTATATATATTGTTCTTTGGAGATCTAGTCTAATTTCACAAAGACTTCAACGTTCATTTAAAGATTGAATGACCCAAATTATTCTCCTTAGCCTTGACTCTGACCTTTCACAGAGATCTATCCTGATCTGGAAGTCCATCTGGATCTCATTTGAAAATTTGAAATTCAGTATATCCAAAGCTGACATTGTCTTCCCATACCTAAGGCTGTATCCTTCACTAAGTTTCTATTTATGTTGGTGATATTACTATTCTTTCAGGAAACCCTACTTAAAGCCCCAGTGCCATCAACAATCTCTTTTCTCCATGGTCACATCTTCCAAAGTATCTTTTTTGCCAACTTTCCCCTCTTTGTATCTTCAAGGTTACTGATCAGTCAATTGTCTTCACCTCTGACCTCTACATCCTCAAATTATTTGTCCACTGATTTAAGATCGTGTTTTTCAAGATTTATTTATTAATTTGAAAGGCACAGTTACACAGAGAAGGAGAGAGAAAGAGAGTTGGAGACCTTCCGTGCACTAGTTCACTCTCTAAATGATCATTACCATCTAGGGCTGGGCTAAGCTGAATTCAGGAGACTGGAAATCCATCTGGGTCTCGCACATAGGTGCAGTGGCCTAAGTCCATGAACCACCTTTTGTTGCTTTCCCAGGTGCGTTAGCAGTGAGCTGATTCACAAGTGGGGCAGCCAGGATTTGAACTGACTTTCACATGGAACGTCAGATTCATGCGTGGCATCTTAATCCCATGTGTCACAATGCCAGCCTCTAACATTCATTCTTGTGAGTCACAGACAACCTGATTCTTCAGTTTAGTCACTACCTTGCTTTTGTTCGCTTATTCCAACATTTGAACCATCTCCTTTGATTCTCTATTGAGCATGGATCATGTTTTAACATCTCTTCATATGGTTAATAATTTTGGATATACGTCCTCGATATTGTAAGCAGACATTTTTAGAGATTTTGGCTTCCCTTCTCTTTCTCTTAAGGAGTATTGTTCCTCTTGTTTGTTTCTGTAGGCAGTAAACCTGACTGAGCTGAAATTTCAAGTGGCATTTCCCCTGTCATGGGCAGAAATTTGAAATCTTAGTCCAGTGTTTTAGCCTTAGCTCGGCTTCTTGGAGTCTATCCTGTACACACATCCTTCCAAGATCAGTCAGGGATTTAGACAAGAAACACAGAACTTGAAGTATCTCTTTTTGGCTCCTTTCTTTCCTCCTCCTAGTCTCTGTCTGCCAGTTCTTCAAGCTGATGAAACCACCATTTTAACTACACTGTTCCATGAACAATGGGACTTGCCTTGAGGTAGACATCATAAAACAAATGTGGGAAACTCATAAATATCAACTTCCTTCTATATCTGCCTACTTTTGTTTGTTCCTCCAGTGTCTTTAGGTAGTTTTTTTTTTTTTAATTTGTTTGGGGTTTGTTCTCTAGAGAAAAGTGATCGCATATAGTATTTACTCCAACATTTTGAGAAAGTAAACCTTTTCACACTACAGAAATCATCCAGAATTTTCCACTGAAGTTTGCATTCCAAATCTGGGGCCTGATATCTATTATGCATTCTTTTCTAAATAGCCAACTCTATAAGCATATTTTTACAGTTGAACTTTAAAAAGTTAATTGATTTTAAAATTTATTAGAAAGGCAAAAAGACAGGGGTCTTCTACCTACTGGTTTACAGCCCACCCCAATGTTGGTAACAGTTGGGGTTAGGCTAGGCTGAGGCCAAGAGTTCAGAACTCAGTCCGTTTTGTTTTTGTTGTTTTGTTTTTTTAACATGGGTGGTGGAAATTCAGTTACTTAAGTCACCATGTTCTTCCTTTTAGAGTACACTAACACGGAGCTAGGATTGGAATCCGAACTTTGAACCAAAGTGCAGAACTTTGAACCAAAATTCAAAGGTGCCTAATGAAATGCCTGCCCTCTGCCTGAGTTTTGGTTATTCTGTGCCTTCCTGTTAGATGCTCTTTCCATCTCTGCCTATCAAAGTATTATCCATCTTCAAGTATTCTAGGACTTGGTTCTAGGTCTCTTTTTTACTCTATCAGTAAGTACTTCCTCCATATTGCTCTTATTTGAATGCATAGTTTTATGCAGTATCTATATGGCAAATCTGAATATATGGCAAATCTGCAGTATCTATATGGCAAATCTATATCGTAAATCTGAATCCTCAACTCTTATATCTATCTACATCGAGCTGCTCCAGATTAGTTTATGTAACTGTCAGCAGCTCGATATCACCACTTGGATGCTCAACAAACATCTCAGACCTTTTTAACAGGATCAGATTAGAAATCTTGTTCATCTCTCTTCTCAACTCCACCCTCTGTGAACGCTTCTCAATTTCAGTAAATGTCACCTCCATTCATAAGCTCAAAGTGTAGCAGTAATCCTAATTTCTGCACTCTCTTACACCTCACATGCAATCCATCAGGAAGCTCCTTTGGTTCTATCTTTCACAATCAATCTCAAATCTATCTAACTTTTCTAACTCTTTGGTTGCCACTGGGACTTAGGTCACCACCATCCTTTACCTGGATCATTGCAAGAGATGTTTCTACTGGCACCCTTACTTCTCCACAATTCAGTCTCCACCCATTCAGTTCGTGATGTTCTTTTAAAAATGCAAACAAGGGCACAACACAATGGCTCAGTGGCTACGTCCTCCAACGTACTTTGCACATCTCCCAGGTTGTGCGTTAGCAGGAAGCTGGAATCGGGCAGTGAAGGTGGGACTTGAACCTAAGTACTCTGAAGCAGGATGCAGGTGCCCTGAGCAGCATTTTAAGCAGTATATCAAATACTCACCACCCTATTAATATCTCCTGATTCCACAAATCCCTTTCTCTTTTCCTGAGACATTGAATCCCCAAATCTTCATTTGTTCATTGTCTGTTTTCCCCATTGGAATGTACTTTCTGTAATGGCAGGGACATTTCTAGTAAACTTTTCTTGAAAGAAGCAATGAATTCAACAACCACATGTTTCTCTGCAAAGCTTCTTCTTTATCTTGTTGAGAGAAATACACTATTACTCTCCTTGAATTTTATGCCCTTGTCTCTTTTAGTGTTCATCACTTCCTATCTCATGATATGGCCCTTATGCATGTGCTTTATCATCCCAAACGAACTATGACATAAAAATGGGCAGAGTCTCTGCCTGATTCTTTGAAGTATTCCCCACACAACCTACAACAGAGCTTTGCATGGAGAAATACTGATAAATGTTGAGATAATGAAGAAATAACCAAGTAAATATTTATTTCTATTGGAGGGGAGTTTTAACATGAAAAATGGTGCTAACAATGTCTTTAGTCAGGCTATTGCTAAATTCTTTTGGAATTACTGAGATATAATTTGCTCATTGAAATCTATCTTATGAAATGCTTTCTAAGTGGTCCTTAACATTTAAGTGCTTAATTATAAATGGTGGAAACTACTAAAACATTCCAATTAAGGTACAATTGAGCAGTGCTGCCTGAAATGTTCTTGCAACCAGGATATCTAAATGTTATAAAAACACACAAATGAGTCATGACTAATTCTGCCAGCAGAATGCCATGGGTTTATTCTGTATAATGGATAGGTAGCACTGATGGGGTCATACTCATAAAGTTTGAATGGTGAGTTTTACCAAAATCTGTCGGAATGGAAAAGTTTTCACTTTAATTACAGAAATCTCAGACATGAATCCTAAACAGGCTGCTTTTTTATGATCTCATCTTCCTTCCTGGCTTTATTTGACTTATTCTTTCTAATCTTCCAGACTTTGTTGCTGGACTATGCTTTTTCCTATTACTATTTCAAGTTCATACTCAGCATCTAAATTCTTTCACCAAACCCACAATGTCATAACAGCTTTACCGAAGGAAAATATTCTTCACTGTATTTTCATTTTATAAAACCCTTCACAAGTGTTATTCTCATCATTTCCTGAAAACTTCTGGTTCTTTTGACATTTTAATTTCACTTGAAAGGCAGAGAGACAGAGTGAGACATAGAGAAGTTTTACATCTGCTGGTTCACTCCCCAAATGCCTGCAGCATCCAGGATGAGGCCAGGCTGAAGCTACAACCCAGAATTCCATTCAGGTCTCCCCTGTGGGTAGTTCTTGAACTGTCATCAGCTGCATTAGTAGAATTGCCTGGAGTATGCAATAGTAGGAAGTTGGATCAGAAGCAGAGGATGTGGGACTCAAACCAGCTACCCTGGGCATCCTCAAGGCAATTTCACTGCTGTACCAAACAACCATTTCACTTTTAGTTCTCTTTACTTGGTATAGTAACCCTTTGTCAAGCAAGAGCAATGTTTTAGAGTGTGGGCTACTTATTTGTGTTTTTCTCACTTATTTTCATCTTTTCTACTTTAGTATATTTCATGTATGAGATGTCTTCAAAAATGGATATTCCTTTAATGAAAAAACTGTGTATGGGTTTCAGATTTTTTTTGCGACAAAATAATCTTTTAATTTAATACCCCCATAACCTTTTAGCAGCCTTATCATATTCTGTTACAGTTTGCACAGTTTCAACCCAGAAGATTTCCATAAACTGAAAGGAGAAATTGAAGTGCAGCCAACATGGAAAAATGTCTGATTTAAAAACTGCGTGATCAAGGTAAATCAAATGCAAAGTTGAGATGCTTCTAATCTTGACCTGAAAAAGACATTCCTCATAAATGACAGTTTGGAGCAAAGCATTAAATAATTCAAGGCGGTTGATGTCATTGTTATCTGCACAAATATGTTCAACTGGAGATGAGTAATCTTTCTTCCTTTAAGATATTTGGTAGCAAGAATTTTCCCCTTCTCATACCAAATTTTTATTCTATTCATCTTTTTCTCTCTATGGTTAAGCTTTTAGAGTGACACACAAAGGCTAATGTGAATTGAATCTAAAGTATCGTTCTTTTGTTTTTATACAAGGGAAGCCTTTTCAATCACGATGTTTTTGACTGCCAAGAACTGAATAGCCAACTATAACTAATGTAAAAAAAATGGGAGCATTTATTTTCTTATATAAGCGGATGAGCAGAGGTAGAGTAATTGCAAGGTGAGTGAACTCAGTGGCTTGACATGTCACTGAAAGTTCAAGATTTTTCTACTTTTTTATCTTGCGATTCTCAGAAGTTTTGCTTGGTCCTCTGGCTTGTCCTTTCACAGTTACACATATCATACATAGATAGAATGGTATCTCAAGAAAGAGTAGGGGCATTTCTCCCCATAGGCCTTTTTTATTTAAGAAAAATTCCCTTTATAAGTCTCATCATGTACCTATTTCCCCTCAGGTCCCATTGACTAGGATTGGGCTACAAGTCCATAAACTATTTGCAAAGCAATTTGGGAAAGCAGCTATTCATAATTTGAAGCCTTCAAGGCCCTATTTTGTTCTTCTCTGAGGCTTCAACTCCTGCTGCCTTCTCCTCTACTCTCTCTGATTCATGCATACATTCAACTTTGCTATTCTTTCAACAGACCATGCATACATCAGGGCCTTCGCACACACAATCCTTAGTAAGTGGACAGTTCTTCCTCAAGATATCAGTATGACTGGCAAAGGGAAACAATTAAATATTTATTGAAGTGAGCAAAAATGGAAATGATCTGCTAAATATTAAATCAGATTTCCTAGTGTCCTGTAAGAAGTGTTGATTCTTTTAGATCATGTATGTGTCTGACACCTCAAACGTATTTATTAGCCACCCTCTCCATCTTTAGCTGGGAATATGGCCACCCAAAATGAATACTGAATTTCACAGTTTCCCTTGCAACTCAGTGTAGCCTGGGAGATAACTAGCAGAAATAATACCTAGCAGCTCTCAGGAATCTTTTTAAAAGATAACTGATGTGTATCTCTTGCCTCTTGTTCCCTTTTCTTTATGATGCTACCTGGAGAATATATGTGATGACTGGAATTCTAGCCACCACTTTAGACCAGAAGGGTGAGAATGAGGGCCACATCATAGGACTGTAAGGAGTTTGGGTTCTCGAAGACTTTGTGAAGCAAGGATACAATAAGAGCTCTGGATTATTTACTTCAAATTTTATGTGAGAAAGAAATAAAAATTCTGTCTTATTCAAGCTACATTAAATTAGGCTAATACAGTGGATTATAACATAATGCTTCACTTCTGTACAGTAAAGGAAATAATCAACAAAGTAAAAAAGCAACCCACAGAATGGGAGAAGATCTTTGCACACTACGTAGGTGATAGGGGGCTAATCTCCAGAATATACAAAGATCTCCAGAGCAACCAAAAAAAAAAAAAAAAACCAAACAAACAAACAAAAAAAAAACAAAAACAAAAAACCAAATCACTCAAGAAATGGGCATGAGAAATGGGCAGACACTTCACAAAGGAACAAACCCAAATGGCAAACAAACATATAAAAAAATGCTCAAGCTCTCTGGCAATAAGGGAAATCCAAATTAAGGCTTCAATGAGGTACCACCTAACGCCAGTAAGGATGGCTCACATACAAAAAAACCACCAACAACACTTGCTGGCTAGGATGTGGGGAAAAGGGAACCTTACTCCACTTCCACTGTTGGTGGGACTGCAAGTTGGTACAGCCTCTATGGAAATCAGTATGGAGAACACTCAAACAACTGAAAATCTACATACCATATGATCCAGCAATAGCACTACTAGGAATATATCCAAAACACCTGTTACACAAGAAACCAACATGCATCCCCATGTTCATAGCAGCACAATCAATAATGCAAAAACTTAGAAGCAACTGAAATGCCCATCAACAGAAGACTGGATAAGAAACCTATGGTTCATCTACTCCATGGAATACTACTCAGCCATTAAAAAAAAACAAAATGCAGTTCTTTGTGGCCAAATGGGCCCAACTGGAAACCATAATGCTAAGGGAAATGAGCCAATCCCAAAAGGTTAGATACCACATGTTTGCCTTAATTTAAGATGAAAGGATGTCAATCCAAAAAAATAGTACATGTAAATTGTAATATTATTTCAACCTCAAACAGCCTGAATCACATGCAATAAGATATTGTGATGTAACCAATGAACCAACAATCAATGTGAGTCAGACTGCTTATGATCTACACCAAAGAACTGTAAAACCTAATATACTTTCACTACCCTATGTTATTCCATAATGGGTCAGGAGAGCAGAGAAATCTTTCACCTTCTTAGAGTGTATGAGGAAGACGTTAAGTATAACCTATCAAGAACATAACAGGCAACTTATAGACAACAGACTCGAATCAGCATTAAATAGTAGCAAAACTATAAAGACATACAGGGGGAATCAAGAGCAATCCTGACAACCTCTTAACAGGAGGTCATATGCACAGAGCAGTGGGGGAGCTCAGAGTGGAGCAGGAGGACAGGAGGAGGCTTGTATCCCAACCCTGGAGACTCCAGGATCCTCATCAAGGACTATCAGTACGGGTATCCAGGACTATATCCCAACTGCCAAGGAGACCACGGGGAATTGGAGTGCCTTCGGAGGCCGAGAACTCTGAGGTCATCCACTCCCGTTTGGATCTCCCACACGGGATGGAAGAAGCCCAGATCCTTCCTCACAGGATCTAATGTCCTCGGAACAACAGCCAGGAGTCCTGAGGGGTCCTCAATAACAGAAGAACAGTAAACTTCCTTCAGCGCTCGGGAGAGGAGCTTTCTCTGGTCCTTACTTAGTTCCAACTTTGGATCCCCACCCTCTCTTGCAATGACCATCAGGGTCGCTCCAGAGCGCCCCGCCCAAAAAAAATTAGAACAGAGACCAATAAGGAAAGTTAGAACAGACAGGAAATGGTAAGTTTGGACTCACATATACCTTACTAGGTAGGACACAAAGATTAGTTACTCCTCACTAAGGTATCAAAGATTTCTCTGCACACCCCTCCTAACACTGTTCTGCACCTCAAGTGTTAACGTATGCCTTGTTAGGGTTATAAGTCTATTTGGGCTATCCTAAAATTAGTGAAGTTCAGTAAAAATCACACTTGAATACTATAAGCTGCTTAATATATAAATGAAAATAGATACGAGACAGCTGAATAGTGCCCTATAGCCATTTTAAGGTGTATAGCAGCCGGTTGTGTATAAGCTAAAACTGAAATGTCAATGAAGTAGTCACAGGACGTGGTTAAAAACTTGCATTTTCTAACATATTGGTTACTCAATACCATGTCAATTAACTCCATGATGTTATAAATTGTTATTGATGTTGTGTTGTGGCTTTACATTGGACGGGATGATATTCTGCCAGCTCTACTTTCAGATCGGGGATGGTCTCCCAATGAAACTGTTCAACTTATCTGGACAATAGGACACTGGACTCTATGCGTGGTACATGCCCACAATGAAGGAACTATGACTGGATATTAACTGTACTACTGCAAAGATGTGGAGGAATCCAACATGGGGGGAGGGTTTGGGGAGGGGTTGGGGGAATCCCAGAGCCTATCAGGTTGTGTCATAAAACAAAATTAAAAAAAAATAACATAATGCTTCAGTAATTAATGGAGCTGCATACAATATAACCTACTCTAATTTGAATGTTCTTTTAGGCATACGTTTACATTGATGCAAGAAAATAGCTCCTTATTTCACTATCTGTGTGCCAACGTTATTAATAAAGCGTATTTTTTGGGTTGCACAATAAAGACTCAATAATGAAGTCTTGAGAGTTGATGCAGTTTGCAGAAGCTAATACTTTACAAAGAAGCTCAGAAGGTGGTACTGGAAGAAATCCTTAAATCTCAAATATATTAATAGTAATCCAACACAGAGGCAGGAGTTCCCGTAATGAGTTATGATTCCCATTTTGAAATAGTTTATCCCTTACTTTTTTACCTGCATAAATCTTGCACCATCATCATCAAATGTTTATCTCAGATCACATACATAATGATAACTGTTTCCTGACTAAAAGCATGATTGGTGCCTCCTACGATAGCAAACAGAACAGTAGTAGTATAGCATGTAACTAGAAAAACAAATGTTCCTAATAAATTGACTTTGGAATACATTTGGGGTGATAAATTTGTTAGTTTGGATTGTAATGATATAGAATTTGTGGGAATTCTGCTTGCAATTTACCTTATACAGTTTTTAAGAAAACTTAAGTAATAATGTAGTATAGATATATTGAAGCAAGAATATTTTTCTCTACTTAGGATGTCAGAATGTTTAAGCACCTAAGCCTCACTAAGGCAGTATATAAGCATTTTGAGGTTAGGACCCTAGTGAGAATTTATAGATATATAACAGGAAAATACCTACACCTGTAACAGACAGATTTAGGATTGTCTTCTCAGAATCTTCTTTCTGAGAACTACTTTCCGTCTTGTTGATTATCATGGGAGTCCCATTTTTGTTACAATATTTACTCAGCCCTTGTTGCACCTGATTGGCCAGTGGGTGACCACCTATCCCAAGTCAAATCAATTAGAGTCTAAGCCTCAGATTTTTTTTTTAGAAAAAAGGAGAAACAGGACCAGACTTTCCTCAGATGCTTAAAAAAGTTTAAAAAGAAAGAAAGAAATAAAGATCAGAAGCCATTGCTGATAAAGGAGGTGAAAAAAGAGCTTTTCCTTACCTATATTTAAATTCATGGCTGAGACATAACAACAGAGAGATTAATTAAAGACAAACATACACATTTCACTTGATTTTAAAAAAAAGATTTTATTTTTATTGGAAAGGGAGATCAGATTTACAGAGAGAAGGAGAGACAGAGAGAAAGAGTTCCCATCCCCTGGTTCACTCCCCAAATGGTAGCAATGGCCGGAGCTGAGCCGACCCAAAACCAGGAGCCAGTGGCCTCCTCTAGGTCATCCACACAGGTGCAGGGTCCCAAAGATCTACACTACCATCTCCCGCTTTCGCAGGCAAAAAACAGGGAGCTGGATGGGAAGTGGATCCCATCCAACACCTACAAAGTGAGAGGATTTAGCCATTGAGCCATCACAGTGGACCTATTTCACTTAATCTTAGCCAAAAGGCTGAGAAGCAATGTTCTTACTCTTTTTGGTATTCCTGTGTCATCAGAGATAAGGATTTTTATTACAGGTATCTGGAAAGCAGCTCTTGCAGGAGGGTCTTATGATTTACTTCCTAAGGAGGGTATAGAACCTTTCCCTGTTTTCAAGAGCTGCTTAAGGGAAGCAGGGCAAATAAAGGACAGAAAGTGATGTTCCTTGTGTGGTTTTCTCAAATGCGAATACACCATGTTTTGGAGTGATATGTCCTGAACCTCATTATTAGCCATGTTTTCCATCACATGGAGGAAGTCACTTTGCAACAAGGAAGATGACTAAAACCAATTAGCAGAGGGAAGTATGAGAAAATACACTAAATGTGTCTCTGATTCTAGCAATTTCTAAGGCATCAACCACAGATCTAATTCTGGATTAGTGAGAAATATTTATCTTAATTTCTTTTTCCTGTTTGACAAGTTTGAGTTGAATATGACTAGACTACCTAATACACACAAATACATGTGAAATTGTCCTTGCAATATCCAAGGGCTAAAAACTGCTTCATGTATTAGCATAATTACTAGTGATCAAATGGATTTTGCTAACTGTACATGAATAATCTATTGATTTGAATGGATGAAGTAAGTTCAATATATCTCATATTTACCACAAGCCTGTTAACAGGTATACATTTATGAAGGAAAATCTGCATTTCATTTACAGCATTCTACCATTTTGACATTCTCTTATTTCAGACTTCTCCATCCATATTTATCAAGATTTTAAAATAGTTTTACGTGTTTTAACATCAGTGTATTGATTTTCCTTTTGAATATAAAATGAGACAGAAAAGAAACAAAAGCATACCAGCTTATTTCTTCCTACTCTGGGAAGCAATCAGGTTCCTGTGAACCATAAAATAAAATTTATAGGTGTTCAGTCTGTGAAACCAAATGAAAGATTTATTAATTTATAGAGGAGCATAGACTTTTCTAGGGACTTAAACCAAAATCTTTTCTGCAAGGTACTTCCTTCACAATATACCTAGAAACCATCTTATTTAGCAGAAGGTCATGCTGATGAACATGGAATTATAGAAAGGGGAAATTGGATGATGATGAGTGATACAGTATCCAGGATTTGCTAGATGCTAATGAATGACTTATTTCAAAAACAAAATTGGCAGCCACTAGGAAAGTTCTTGATATCCTTATTATTGCACTGATTTTTTTCTTTATAGCTGTTCTACTTTATTGATCTTGGATATCATCTTGAATTTTATGAATTGTTATCAGAAACGTTGCCTTTGTGCAGACTTCTGAGTCACTCTTCACCTATTTCATGTTCTGCCTTTATGACCTAGCCCTGTAATAATCACTTCTCAGATTCAGAAAGTCTGAGCAGAAGACTCTGAAAAGTTGGGTACTGAGAGCTATTGTATTTTTAATAATTAGAATAAATTTAACAAAATTAAAACAAGAAAATGGAGCAGTAACTTATTCAGACTGCAAGGTCACCACCTGAGAAAAAGCATGTAACCTAACTTGGAAAGGAAAGACTGGGCTCTCAAAAGTTGAAGTAATTCTTGCCAGCCACATCTGCTCCCATCTCATTGACATGAGGCCTTCCCTTTTATTGATAGGTGGATATCACAGCCTCTCAAAGAGTTACTACCTTTCATTATGTTTACAATAGAAAAGGAGATACACACAGCATTTAGTCAAAGAAATATATGTAAAACCTGGAGGTTCCCTCTATTTCCTGTTTTACAAGGTTCATCTTTCCTTTCTTACAATCCTCTTGAGTCCACGGATGCTGTTGCTTCCAGAAGAGAGCACTTACAGGCTTTCCAAAACTACATGGGCTGTGACGATTGTAGCTATGGTTTGACATTCATGTGGGCTAATGTTCTAAACATGTCTTTCAAAATTAGCATAGAAGTCAAGGAAATATAATCAGAACAATGGCTTGGAGTTTTACTTCAGGTGTTAAATAAGAATTGGCTTTGGATATATGAAAGCACAAATATCTACAGCGCAGTACTTCCGCGCATACTAGTCTCAGAAGTTGAGGCCTGGAGCTCTAGTTGACACCAATCAGCATGACAATTCAAAAAGAACAGACTCATAGTTCAATGAAATAAACATCAGAGTCCAGAAAAAAGACCTCAACATATATGAGAATTTAATACATCACAAATAATTACAAGAGAGAGGCAGGGATTTGTGAAAATACAGTGAATTATGGAAAAGCACACACAATTAAAGGATAAGCAAGAAATTATGAGAGACAGGAAATTTTGAGAAAGGAGAATTATGAGACAGACAAGAAATTGTGAGAGGCAAGAAACTGCAAGAAAAATTGTGGAATACGATAGAGAATTACAAGTGTAGTGAGAATTATGTGAAAGAGTTGCATAAGGCAGGGTATTTTCTCAGAAATGTTCACAAGACACAGATTTGTGAGAGAAATAAAACAGTAGGGAAAGTGGAATTGTAGGAGAGAATAAAAAATCTTAGCAATAACGAAGAAATTGTGAGAAACATGAGATTGATAGACAAGACAAATATTACCAGGAGACAGGAATTGTGGGAGAAACAAAATTGTGAGAGACAAGGAACTCAGGAGATACAAGGAATTGTGGGTGAGAATGGACAATTGTGGGAGAGGTAAGGAAATGCACGAGTGACAAGGAACCGTAGGAAACTAAGAACTGAGAGAGAGAATAGATAACTGTTGGAGACTCAAGGAACTGTTAGAGGGAGAAAGCAGAGAATTGTAGGAGAGAATGGAGTTGTGAGAAAGACAGGGAGTTGTTGGCGAGACAAAATATTGTGGGTGACAATGGAGAACAGCAAGAGAAAATGAAGAATTGTGTGAGAAAACAAGGAGATGTGGGAGAAAATGCAAAGTTGTGACAATGATAGGAAGTCATAAATGAAACATTAGAGGATTGTAGGAGAAACAAGGAATAACAGAAGAAAAGAGGGAATTGGTTGGGAGAAGGTAAGGTGTTACAGGAGAGTCCAGAGCTGCGGGAAAGTCAAGATTTGGTGAGAGCCAGGGAATTGTGTGAGAGGCAAGGATTGTGGGTGAAGTGGTGAAATATGGCAGAATGTGAATTATACGAGAGAATGGACATTCTGGGAAATATAAAGAATTTCGGCAGAAAGAAGGAACAGCATGTATAACAAGAAACTGTGAGAGATTGAGACTCGGGAGAATTGCAAGAGATATAAGAAAAATGGAAACTTGTGAGAGAGAAAACAGTGATTTGTAGGAGAAAATGGAGATGTGGGAGAGAATGGAGAGCTGTGGAAGAGGCAAGGTTGTGAGATAAATAGAGGAATTTTTTTTATTCATTAATTACATTGTATTATGTGTCACAGTTTCATAGGTTCTCCCCTCCCCTCCCCAAACCCTCCCACCATGGTGGATTCCTCCACCTTGTTGCATAACCACAGTTCAAGTTCAGTTGAGATTCCCCCATTGCAAGCATATCCCAAACATAGAGTCCAGCATCTTATTGTCCAGTCAAGTTCAACGGCTTCTTAGGTAGACTCTCTCTGGTTTGAAGACAGAGCCAGCAGAGTATCATCCCGATCAATTAAAAGCTCCAACATACCATCAGCAAAAATTTACATCATTATGGAATTAATTGACATAGTAATGAGTAGCCAATATGTTAAAAATAAATGCTAGGAATTATAAAAGAGAAATGGAGAAGTATAGGTGGAACGATTGGATACACAGAAACACAGAAGTGGTCCAAGAATCTGGAAGAAAATAAAGTCAGACCTTCTGCGTTGTAAATGAATTTAAAGGTGATTAAATCCTTAAATGTTAAAAAAATCTGTTAGGAAATCTGGGAAACTATATGTGGATGCTGGAGTGGGTAAACTTTCTTAATCAGAACTGAGCTGAGGTATACTTTTATAAAAACGTAAAAATGGGAGTAGGGTTGTGGCACAGCATCCTATGAGTGCCTGGGCTCATGTCATTTTACCTCTTTGATTCAGCTTCCTGATAATGTGCAATTGGAGGCAGCAATTGATGGCCCAAGTACTTTGGCTCCTGGACCCAAATAGGAGATCTAGAAAGAATTCCTGACTCCAGGCTTCTGTGTGGTTCAGCCCTGGCTATTTAAACCATGTGGGGGAATGAACAAGTGGTTGGAAGACATTTCTCCTTTCCTTCCTCCCTGTCTCCTCTCTCAACCTCTCTCTCTCATACACACACACCTTCAAATAAATAAAAACAAATAAACAGTAAAAAGGAAAACTAGGTGGGAGTCTTTCCACATAAAAAATGAAAAAAAAAAAAAAAAAGCGGGGGCATGCCTAGCAGCTATAGTCTTTGCCTAATTCCTGGGTCCCTGCTTCCTTATCCAGCTCCCTGCTTGTGGCCTGGGAAAGCAGTAGAAGATGGTCCAAAGCCTTGGGACCCTGCACCAGCATGGGAGACCTAGAAAAAGTTCTTGGATCCTGGCTTTGGATCAGCTCAGCTCTGGCTGTTGCAACCACTTGGGGGGGGGTGTGAATCAGCGGATGGATGATCTTCCTATATTTCCTCCTCTCTGTATATCTGATTTTCCAATGAAAATAAAACAAATCTTTTCTAGAGATGATTATTCTCAGTGAAATAAGTTAATACAAAAAAAACCCAAAAAACCAAATACCTATGTTCTCTCTAATACAAGGAAACCACCATGCAAATTGGAAATGTATAGTGATGGAGTAATGGAGACTACCATATGCAGATGTGAAGACACAATGCAATATGCATCCCTACGTCCAAACAAAAGATGGACTCCCAGTGAAAGTGTTGAACATATCTAGACAATGGGATGATAGACTGACATTGTCTGTACCAGCAATGTTGGGGCACACTTAAATAGCAGGCTGATTGAATTGTAATTACTAATGAACAAATGTACTGTTGTGACAACACAGGAAAAATCAGTTGAGGGGTGGAAATTGGGGGGAGGGGAATCCTAGACTATACAGAATTGCACGATAAAATTCAAAAATAAAAATAAAAACAAACATAAAAAACTCCCACAAAATTAATGGGCAAGCAATATATTTGGTAAGACATTAACAGTAGCACACAAAAATAATGTTAAGAATTTTTAAATTCAATGTAAAATGGGTAAAAGATATAAAGAAGCAATTATTTCAAGATGACTCAAAAATACTTTATTAAGCCAATTTTTGAAAAAGATGCATATTTTTATTGGACAACTGAAAAGATTTTAAACCTTAAAACACTTTAAGATTAAACTACACTTTATATGTTGACAATATTCTTTGTAGAGTAGGTAATTTGAAGCAAATATATAAAAAATTTTGTATGTATTCTAAGCTTTCAACATTTCTATTTTATTCCTCTGATTTCTCTGCAAATAGAAAAATGGGCCAAAAAAAGCAAATGAGGATTGTCAACAAGACAGAAAAAGATGTTCTTAGCAAAGGAAAATGTAAAGTAATGATAAGATATTGCCCTATGAAACAGGTACAGAATTTAAAAGTCTTTATAACACTTATCGCAAACTGGGTGCAGGGGACAGGCCGCTTTTACTCATTGCTAGAGGAAATTTGACCTGCTACAGCTTTCTACAAGACATCTTAGCAACAGCTACTAAATTTAGAATATCAATAATATGGGGCCCAAACATCATTTTCAGATTATTGAACTCTGAGAAATTAGGAAAAACTCTGAAATACACACACAGACACACACAAACACTAACTACAGTGGCAGAAAATGGTTGTCAAAGGAAATGCGCAACAGCAGAGAATAGTTGAATAAACTATGATACATACATCCAATGGAATATTGTTCATTAAAACATGAATGAGAAGTATATCAATATACTTGAAGGCTTCCAGATGGTATTTTGAGCAAGAAGAGCAAAATGTAGAAAATATGCACAATTTAATCCCATCTTTCTGAAACCACCACCAAAATCACTCCTTATATGCATATGTGTCTGCAGATAAGTGTATGTGTTTGTATATATACAATTAAATAAGCTTGGAGAAAAAAATGTATGTATAGAGATGAAGTTGCTATCATTCATTACTCGGAAAGGAGATTCATGTGGGAGAGAGGCACCAAACTGAACAGGAAAAGATGGTAAAAAAGACTACATAAAAAAATCCAAATGTGTATGATACGATCATGCTCATGCATGTTTGTAAATCTGTATTTGTAGGTAGAAAGGTAAAATGGAAAACACCTTTAATGTGAACACCACATATTTTAAAAAGGAAACCAAGTGTTCTGAGCTCAGGGAATAATTGGAAAACATTTTTATAAGGTGAATTCCTACCATGACATTCTTTTCATCTTTTTTCTTGACATTTCCTCTTTTACTGTAAGCCAACAGTCAGGAAGAGTGGTCATGTAGTTCTCACTGAGTTCTGGTTATCATAACCTTTCCATGAGGAAAGAATTACACTTGCTAATGTGTCCCAGAATTTTTTCAGAGATGTCCTTTTGCAGTAAACAATAACTTTATATTTTCCAATCTGTTCATTAGTATGTTCATGCTTATGGTCATATAACAATATTTTGTTAAATTATGTGAATTATTATTCCGTGAATTCTGTTTTGGGGAATTAAGGAGGGTTTGACTGACTGCTAACAAATGCATCAGCAGGGAGCAGGGAAGCCAAGGAGGGATAGTACGCCAACCAGGGCACAGAAATAATGAGCAGCTGTCCCTAAATCAAAGTCCGGATGCGCAAAGGGAGGGAGTGAGATCTTGGGAGCCAGTCTTCTGGAGAGAGCTGGTTGCAGCACTCCTGGCATTCTGCGGGGGAGTGTAGCCGACCTACAGAGATCCTGAGGGAAACAGTGTCCCAACTTCATTCATGTGATCACCTGTTGGCATTCCCATGCTTCAAACCCAGTCGGATAAAGTCTGTATAGATCAGCCTCCAGGAGCACAGAACAGGGTCGGTAAGGGTGGGAAGTGTGTCTAAAAGGCAAGCTTGGTCATCTCTCTCTTCCACAATGCTGTCTTCAGAAAATTTGATGATGGATGAAGATGAATTGTAATATTAATCTGCAGCTTAAATTGTCCGTGACATTTGGTCATTTATGATGGGAATCCATATTTGATAAGTTTAGCATGAAGCCATGCAATACTACTATAGACAACTTAATTAAATTAGAAGTCACCCAAAACATGGAAGAGAAGGGCCTCAGTTTAGGATCCAGGACAGATAAATACTGATAAGGGCTGGGAAGGAAAATAGGGGAAGAAAAGCTTAAGTTTTTTGCAAGGAGGAAGAGAAAATTCAGGGCATAAGATGACAAAGTTTGGAAGATTAATAATTCTATGTAAAGTTAATATGTTCAGACATATGAAGTCCACATATAAAGATTGTCTATCCAGGAGTTAGAATATTTGGCTTTGGATCCCTGCTACTCCTTTGACACATGACCTTGGCAAATTATTTCTTGTCTCTGGGCTTGTTCCATTTTCTGCACAGAAGGGTAGAAGGTACGAAGCTTTTAGTTTTGCGTAGAGTACCTGGGTTTCCATCCCAAATCTCAGCTCCTGACACCAGCTGAGTCTCCACCATGTGGAAGATCAGGACCGTGTTTCCAGTTCCTGTTTGAACGCAGGTCCAGCCAGGGCCTGTTGCAGGCACGTAGGGAGTAAATCAGTGGATGACAGCATGGGCTTGTTCTCTCTGACTCCCAAATAATAATTTTAAAAATCCATACTAAAAGGCTAATCAAAATTATGACTTCAAGCAACTCTAATTTTCCTTTTAGGGTACTCACCATAGAACTCATCCCACTAAGAGACAATGAAACTCCCTGTCCAAGGAACACCAAGCTGTAAATGTAACATCCTCAGAGAATGCAGTATTTTTGGATACTGACAATGGAGTGCTTTGGGAAAAGCAGCAGATGACCTGAGTTCAGCATGACATGTGTAGCTAGGAACCATTGAACCATCTACATCCTGCTTCTTGCAGTATTACACAGAAATCTCAGGAAAACAAAACTGGAAAGATTGTGAAAGGGGTGGGAAAAAAAATCATTCTATCCACTTCTGTCATATTCATTCTCTCTCACTGCCATGACTGGAGAAAAAGCAAGGATTAAAAATACGGCCCAGCTTGTTACTCAACCTTTCTGCATCCCTAATTGGTTTCTCTCCTGTGAGCTTCCACACATCACCTTTAATAATTCAGGTGAACTCTGAAACAAAGCACTTTAGGTTATGATCCCTTTACAACTCTCCCTCACCCCCAAACACAGAGGCCTAAATATATCAAAATCCCCCAAACAACCCCCAGAACTAGCCTCACTCGCTTGAACGTGAGATGGATTTTATTTGAAAATTATGTATATAAAAAAGTGCTAGTAGATTCTCAACAGTTAGAAAGGATTCTTTTCCTTTGGTTCTTACTTAAAAATGACGATTACAAGACCATTTTCCAGGACTCTCAATTGTTACTTAATGAAACACATTTAGTGAGAGATGTTCTTGACTTGGGAAGAAAGAGGACAAAGTGACAAGCAAGAATGATTATATCAATCTTCATCCTTGTCAAGTTCATTATTTACTAATACTGCCTTCCGTGGAAGTAAATGGGGATACCTAAGAAATAATTACGGTATTATGATAAGGAAGCAACTAATTTCCTTGCTGTTGCTTTTACAAATGTTGCTCTGTGATCCATGTATTTGATTTTTATTGTAATATTCTTTTTTATTTCTGTAAACAGAAAATTTCTAGTAAATAAAGGCATACATACATGGAACAAAATAATAAGCAACTTGCTCATGAAGAAAATTGAATGCTGGTGGAGACAGGTTACTATAGCTAGCTCAACTGAAGTGCTTACCTCCCCCATCATTCCTTCTTGTGTAGCACAATGATATTTCACTGTACCAGTCTCATTCTCCTACCTCTCAAGGGCTCTCTTATGATAAACAAGCATGTACACTTGAATTAAGAAGATAACAGTAGCATATTTGTTTAAAAAAAAATCCAAAGACAGTTTACAGTGATGCAGGAATATTCTCTAATTTATTTTCTTTATCTTCACCATGTATTTCTATGGAGGAATGTGGAGTAATAATTAAGGCATTTATAAGGAAATGAACATAATTATTGATTTACAATGTCATTAGGGAGAAACCACTAGCAAGATGCATTTACGTCTAGAGTTTATTTCTGTCTGGATTAGGAAGTAATCTCATGAAATTAGTGCTATCACAAATGATTTGTTTACCTCATCTGTTTACTGAAACACTGGTTTCTTTGTGGATGTGGACTCACTGGCAGTGGGAAGCCCCTTCCTCCTCCTGATTGAAGTCTGGAGAATCAGGATCTGTTTTAAAGCACCTGCTTTAAAAAAAAAATTCTTTTTTTTAATCTCTGCAAGAATTGACCCTCTGGGCTCTTTGCTTCCATTTTTTGTCCTTTGAAAACCAATATGTATATATCATGAGTTAACTTTAGTAATCCATTATCATATTTAAAATATGATAATATTTTCAGGAGTGTTTACAGTGATTATTTTACTCCTTGATGTAGACTGTGAGATTCATATAAAATTATTTGAATTCTCTGTTGTATGGAGAAAAAAAGGCTGATAAGACATTGGTAAATACATTGTGTATATGTGCACGTATGCGGCAATAAAGCCACAGGATTATATTCATCTACTGTGACCTCTTTGGCTTATTTAGTACATTTAAGGTCAGGGAGACGTTACTTTTGGGGTCAATAGAAGCAATGCTGATCTGAAATTCAAAAGGATATCATGTTGTTTCTGTGGTGAATTTGGCTCCCTCTTTCTTTCCCGCCGGACACTTACTTTTGATTTTAGAAACAACTTTAAAACAGCTAAGAATGCTCAGAAAAAGAAAGAAAATTCTCAACATCACTACTATTGTTTGTTTCTTTCTATTCTTCACCACACACATATCATAAGCAAATAGCAATTGCAACATATACACAATATTGCATTTATTATTTTTAAAAATGTCATTTTTTCACTTATATGAAAAGCAGAGAGACAAAGGTTGGGGGAGTGGAAAGGGGGGGAAAGAGAAATCTTACACTTGTTAATTCACTCTCCAAAGGCCTGTAATTTCTGCTGCTGGGCCTGGCTAGAACCAGGAGCCTAGAATTCAGTATGAGTCTTCCATGTGGGTTGCAAGGACCAAAACACTTGAGCCATCACCCACTGACTACCAGGGAGCACATTAGTAGGATGACAGAATTGGAAACGGGACAGGGACTTAAGCCTAAGCACCTGGACACGGGATGTGAGCATACCAAGCAGCATCTTAACTATTGTACAACATTTTTAAATTGACAAACAATATAATGTACAACATGATGTTTTGAAATATATTCACATTATGCAATGGCTACATTTGGCTAACTAATATATGCATTATGTCATGTAGTGAGCATTTTGTGATAAAAATATTTAAAATCTACTCTGTCAACATTTTTCAAAAATACAGCATGTTGCTATTAATTATAGTTACTGTGTTGTACAATAGAGCTCTTGAACTTAGTCCTCTCATTTAAGTGAAATTTATATTATGATTTTTCTGTCGACTCTTTTGAAAAGATAGCTGGGATTTTTATAAGGAGGTTGTAAAATGAGACAAAGGAAGTTATGTCACTGTAGCTAGGAAAAAAGAGAAAGTGTGCTGAATGTGTGAGTTTCAGGCTTTCAAAAGTGATATAACATTTACCTTAAATTTTCTTAACCAGAGATTTGAACTCAACTATCTTGGCTTGGAAAAGGGTATAGAATGTAATTAAACTAAAGTTTGTGAATGAAAGTAGAGCAGCATTTTCTTTCTGCCAGATTGCTAATTAAATGCCACAGACTTGCATATTTAATTTTAGACATATAAAGAATGTGTAATAGTTGGTAGGCAAACGTTTTGGCTAGAAAAAATGGTTATATTTTTAGATCATTTCATTACTCCTGTTAATTTATTATTCTGTGATGTAGCTCAAAGAGTAGATAGGAGGAGTTAGAACTTCGCCAGGCAAAAGGGAAAGGTACATGAGTGTATCTGCCAAAGAATGGTGGAAGTGATGGGCCTTGAGTTCTAAGCATAAGAGGGAAATAGACGGAGGCAGGTGAAAGCTGACAGACGAAGACAAAGTGGGAGACGTCAAGGGGCTGGAGTTCTCTGTAATAAGAACAGACACAGTGGTAAAAATAGAGCACAAGAACTAGAAGAATGGATGGTTGTGTTCAGCAGGTTTATTAAAACCGAAATACAATCTGAAATGTGAGTTGGCCTATTTAAAAATATTTTTTGAGTGTTGTGGAACAATAGGATAAGAACAGAGAACAAGGTATGGGAATTTAAACTCATATATTAATTATGGTTAATAAATATTGTGATTAGCCTTTCCTATTTTCCTGACACTATTTGGGTGGTGGGAATACAATAGTGAACAAGGCAGAAACATCTGTGGTAATTTGGAATTTATACTCCAATGGAGTAAAACTTTGTATTAAAAAAATCAAGTTGTAATAAGACAAAGAAATTACAGCGAAGGCATAGATAGGCACGCGATAGGCACGCGGGACAGGAAGCTATTTTTGTTAAGATGGTAAGAGAAGCCGAGCAGGAAAAGGGAAGGGGAAATGTGAAGGCAGTGGGGGAGGAAGACAATGCCCTCCCTGGAGAGAGTGTTGCAGGGAAAGAAGAACAAATACAAAATTTTGAGAGTTAAGCACACTGAGCAGACCCAGCCCTAAGACATTAGTCATGTGCTCTATGTCTGAATATTAATAGCTAGAAAATGTATTCTACTGTCTTTTTGCAATTGAAAGTAGTTCAATACTGGCCTGCAAGACCACGTCCAGATTTAAAATTGTTGGCCCTCTCAGGGTTTTACCCCAGAACCTGGCTCTTGAGCCTTACCTGCCTGAGGTCATTCCCCTTTGTTTTGGCACCCAGGACCCTCCCACCCCCAAGAGGGATCTCGCATGATGTGAACAGACAGCAAAAGTTGCCCTTTGGTGGTTTCTTGGGAATAACAGTGTGCCCATTCATGGCTTCTGCTCTTGGGCAGACAGGACAAAGTAGAGGGACCTTGCGGGCCCAGGTGACTCTAGGCAGCTGGCTCTTGCTCACTTCGGCTGCGTGTTTTGGGTTTTGGTGCCCAGAATGTGATGTTAGAGGGGGCCCAGGCTCTGAATGGGTACACCCTCGGTACCCAGTGATTTCTGCCCTGTGGGGGAGAGTCAAAACAGGACTCTTATCATCACCGAGTTCAGGGCAAGAGCCCCTTCCGCCAGGATCTAAGGTGGCACTTTTGTTTGTCATGTTGGAGGAGGAACAAAGAAGCTATTTGTATATCCTCGGGATTTGAACTGTGATGATAAAGGAGACATGAAGCTTCCGTTCTGTGGAGGGTCTATAAAAAGTAAAGGAAGGAAGAAACGGAAACCAGAACGTATTGGAGCATCTGTGCTGAGCTCGACTGTGTGAAATACACTTTTGCTTGTGTGATCTAATTTAATCTTCCAAATAACCCTGGGAAGTAGCTTTGTACTCTCCTGTGTAAGGTTAAGAAAATAAACTCAAGGAGGTCACTTCCTTGCCCAGAGTCCTACAGCCAGTGGGTCACGGGGCAGAGGCTGACACCCAGGGCTCTGGCTTATGCTACAGACCACATTCTGCCCACTGTATCTCATCAGGATTGGAAAAGGTATCCCCAGAGAAAAGACTTACTTATGATGAGATTGAAGACCAACATGGAAGATAAACTCCTGTACTGTTTAGAGATGGAAATGACTGCAGGAATTCTCAGTCCAGAACTGGTTCATCTGGGCCTGTTTAGGTCTCCTGGGAATCCATGAAGACAGGACAAGCATTTATCCTCTGTGGGCATTTCTAAAAATCTAGGTAGAGGCAGGCATTGTGGTACTGGGGATAAGCCCCCTACTGGAATGTCCACATCTCATACTGGAATGTCTGCTTTAGGTCCTAACTGCTCTGCTTCCAGTCCAACTTCCTGCTAATGTGCATAGGAGGCAGCAGATGATGGCTCAGGTGTTTGAGTTCCTGCCTCCCATATGGGATACCTAGAAGCAGTTCCAGGTTCCTGGCTGCAGCCTTGTCCAGCCCTGACTGTTGTGAGCATTTCAGGTGTGACCCACTTGATCTCTAGCTTTTCCTTTTTGTCTGCTTTTCAAACGGATGAATATAAATAAATCATTTTTACAAATGAGTTAAATTTTAAACACAATAAATGCACAAATATTAAATGTACAATTTAAAGAGTGTTTTTTGTGTTGTTTTTGCAGGTAGAAGAGTTTGTGGTATTTGCTCAAATTTCATTCTCTACAGAAATTTCTCTGTTTCTCTTTCCAGGTAATTGCTTCCTCAGCAGGCAAGCACTGCCCTGATTTCTATCACTGTGGATTCGCTGGATGTTTGGTTTAAAACTTTATGTAAACAGAACCACACAGTATGTACACTTTAGTATCTGGCTTCTTTTGCCCAGAATTTTTTTAAAGATTTATCCATATCATTGCATAAAAGGATTTCACTTTTTTTGTGGCTAAATAGTGCTTCATGTGGAATAGCTGTTTATTGCAATTATTTATCCCTTTACCTGTCAACAGGCATTTGGATTCTTTTCTATTTTGAACTATGAATACAGCTAGCACAAAGATTTCTGTGTATGTCTTTTTTGCTGTTATTGTTGTTAATGCATTCATTATGTTGGGCTTCTATATGGGAAGAGAATTTATGTGTCATATGGTAGGTATAGGTTTACAGCTTTAAGAGATTGCCAAACTTGGGGGCCAGCATAGTGCCTCAACAGGCTAATCCTCCACCTTGCAAAGCCAGCACCCCTTATGGGTGCCGGTTTGTATCCCATCTACTCCACTTCCCACCCAGTTGCCTGTTTATGGCCTGGGAGAACAGAGATGGTTCAAGGCCTTGAACCCCTGCATTCATGTGAAAGACCCAGAAGAGGTTTCTGGCTCCTGGCTTCGGGACACCTCAGTTCCAGCAGTTGTGACCATTTGGGGGAATGAATCAGTGGATTGAAGATCCTCTGTCTCTTCTTCTCTCTGTAAATCTGATTTTCAAATAATATAAAAAAAAACTTGTCACACTTTTCCAAAGTGCTTCTATCACTTCACATTCCTACCAGCCACATATAAGTTTCAGTGGTAGGCATTTTAAAATTGAAAATATTTAATTTGGGGATATTCTAAACATAAAAAGAAGCAATAATATTAATAACTGACAGCCACAAACGTATCACTCAATTTTAACACATTAACAATTTCCTGTGTGTGTGCCAGCTCATAATAACTAATATATTGGAGACGCACTTGAAGACTGTCTGCTCCATCTCCTTCCTTTTTCCTCCTCTTTGGGGATTAGCATCATCCTGGAGTTGGTGTGTATCCTTCCCATAACTCTCTATTTTTAAACATATGACATAGTATGTGAACCATTTTCTTCAAGTTTGACGAAGATGACATTTCTTTTCTGTGAAAACTCTTGGTGCAGTTTTTGATACAGAAGCCTTTAAAGTAATGTCAATATAATCCCTTACACATTCATTTTCTGCTTGTGGTTATTGATTATAATATATATTCATTAGGTTGTTTATACCCATGATTAATAGAAAATGAGGAATGATAATTTTTGTTCTAAAAGGCAGTTTATGTGGCAGATGTAAATTCTTCAAAGCTTGAAATCTTTCAAGGGAAAGCAAAGAGAGAGTCTTTGGCCACTGCGCAGAAGGAACTGTAGGTGACTATAATCCTCACATATTATGGGTATAGAGATTGAATGGCATGCTAGTTGTGAATTGCTAGGCTTTTATGGCTAAAGAATGCCAGGCCTGTACCAGAACCAGGTTTTCTGATGTCCATTCTAGAACTCTTTTGACCATATCACGATGAGTCAAGGATGGAGGAGAGAGAGAAGAAAATGTGTTGCGGAGGTGGGAGGAAGGAAAAACTTCATAAAAACAAGACAGCAGAAATGTGGTATTTTAAGGAAGAGGTTTGCCCTTCATATGAATGATTCTTGGATTTTGGTGTATATTTTTGGTAGCAGTATGTGGTGAGTCACTAACAAAGAGCTTAAGACAGATGAGTTAACATAAATGGACCAAAATAAGCTGTGGTCTCTAGGCTCAGCAGCTGTTGGACGAACCTGCCAATATTTTATTTCCCAGAGACACTTGCAGCAGATTAAAGTGAGCAGGCAGCAAGTCCTTCATTAGAAATTTTATACCTTTTAGGTGGCCCGTGACCCAGATGTGGCTCTGCAGGGAGAAGGGGCAAACCTTCAGCTACTCATTGGAGGGGTGGCAGCAGGATGTGTTGCTGGGGGATAATGCACAGCCCCCAGGGAATCAGGAAGTCTCAAGTTTTTTAGCCCTGACTGTACTCCCAGATCCATAACTAAGGGGAACTCCTTCAGCCCTCTTCATGGCTCTTTTCCATCTTTTGAATGAGGGACTTGGATTGGACGATCTCTAGACCCCTTCCAGGTAAACATTTTAGAATTCACATTTTCTCAACTCTTTGTGCCTTAATTTGTTGTACTTCCATTTTTCCGATGACATGGAGGTTGAGAGAGGATGAGACCTAAGTCACATAGCAAGCAGTAGTAGGTCCTGAACTGAATCTGAGATTGCATCAGAAATTTGCCTGCTTAGCTATCATCCTGCACTGCTTTTCTCCCTAAGCAGGAAATTAAAAACAAGTCGCCTACATGCCCCTCTTCTCCATTCACAGCTTTATATTTACTTCAAATTGTTAGGTTTCAATTGCACTGTCACGGACTCTCAAGTCCCAATTGGAGCCCCTTGCTGCAGCCACACGCGATGCTGTGGGAGAATGGCATTAAAGCTAGTAAATCAGATTTGGGACATGCAGATTATGCGAGGTAGGGAGAGTGGTGAGCAGGGCACAGCAGGGCCCTTTGGATTCACAAGACCTTCATCGGCATGAATATTTTGTTTCTTCTCTCCAGTGGACATGCTGTACCCAATGTTCCTGCTGATGTCACTGGCAGAGTTGTCTTAGGAATCCACACCCTGTTTGAAGAGCCATTTCGGTAACCTTCTCTATCTTGATTTAATAAGAGATGGCCTTGGCAACAACAGTAACCGTGGCAGCTCTCTTGTTCCGTTTCATAAGTGACACACAATCTAAACTTCTTTGTGCACTGGCTCTCTTCCAATGAAGGCATGCAATGTAGGAAGAACAGCTTTCTCTTGAATATTAAAGAAGGAAACTCCAAGATTGGGGGTGATGCAATCTAAGCTCTGTTCAGTTGAGTCTCTAAAACAGGAATTATCAGTCACCACTAAAGTTTGTTGGAGGTATTTATAAGTGAAATCGCACGTCCAATGTTCTTCCTTTGATGTATACAGAAATGGAGAACTGAAGCAAATATTTAATAATTTCAACCCATAAAAATGATGCTGCCTATGTCACATATGAGTACATGGTTATATAAAGGTATAGAGCCTTTGAAGTGAAAAGGAGGGGAACTAGTGTCACGGTGTAGTCAATTAAATCACTGTTTGAGATGCCCACATCCTACATGGGAGTGATGGTTTGAATCTTGGCTTCTCCACTTCTGATCAAGCTCCCTGTTCATGCATCCTGGAAAGCAGTAGATATTGAGTTACTTCCACCACACAGGAGACCTTACTCGATTTCCTAGCTCCTGGCTTCGCCCTGGTGATTGTGGTCATTTGAGGAGTGAACCAACGTACAGAAATGCTCTCCCTCCCTCTCCTTTCACTCTTCTGTTCAAACAAGCAAACAAGTCTTTTTAAAAGGAAAGGAATATATATATATATATATAATAAATATGTATGATAAATATATAATAATATATAATAAATATATGTATATATAATTCTTTTTTAAAAACTCTTTGTTATTTCATAAGCAGTTAGGGCAAGCAGGAGCAAGTTTTTATCCACCAGCTCTCTCTGCAAATAGCTACATCTGGGGGTCGAGCTGGGCCAAAGCCAGGAGCTCAATCCAGTTCTCCTACGTGGGCAGCAGAAATCCAGCTACATGAGTCATCACTTGCTGCTTCTTAGGATGAACACGAGTGGGAAATTGGGAAGAGGAGCAGAGCCGGGGCCTGAACCCAGGTACCCTGACATGGGCTGTGGGTGTTCTGACCTGTAGCCTAGCCTGTACTTCAAATGAATTCCCCTGAAAATTTCTTTATCAATATATGATTGACATGCAAAATACACACAATCTTCCAAGTAAAAAAAAAAAGCACTGGGTGCTATATTTCATCAATGACTATTTCTTCCATCTCTTCTTGTGTCCACATACTTTACCACGTGATCTCAAAATTTCATTTACTATAGAGGCATTTTACTTTCCCCTGAATCTGGCCTGATCTTCTGACTTACTTTGGGAAATACATTGTGGTTCAAGTTATGGTGGCAAGTCCTATGTGAGGCCACAAAGGGCCTTGAGTGTGTTGACTTACTTGTTCTTCTGTTCAACATCAGAATACTCTCAGATTATCCTGCTGGAAGACCCACTATGAGAACAGAGCTGAGTCACTATGGTCATCTCAGCTGAGCTTGGCCGAGGTCAGCTGAGCGGCAGCTGACTGTGAGACCTATGCGTGGCTCCAGCTGAAATACGAAGCACTGCCTATCTGATCTCAGCCTGATTACCAACCCACAAGCTGATGAACTAAATAAGCACTTATTGTTTCAAGAAACGGAATCTTGGGATATTTGATTACACTCAATTATGTGGCAATAGATGACTGACATAAAGTGAGGCTTAAGTTTCTCAGGAAAACACCTTGCAAATATCTAAGGATCGAGAAGACTGCAGGAAGTAACAAGAATCAAACTGTGATTTAACAGCCATCGAAATCCTTCCAAACCAGCATGGTTATAAATCCACTGGTAATTCTGCATGTGTGCATGTATGGAGCCTATTTTTGGCAAGACACTGTGCTAGGTAGATTGTCTAGTGAATGGAATCCCCAAGAGAAGCCAGTGTAAATTAGTGGACCCGACTCAGAGAGGGTGGCTGTGGGAAGTAGCATTTAGGATGGTAGAAATGAGTGAATTTAAGGACCTGGACAAACAGGATGAAGTCAAAAGCCTAGATAAAGCAGAAGGCATTGGATCTCAACCATGGGAGAAAAGATATTAGACGCGGAAATGCAGGGAACTTAACTTCCCCACTGTTCAGTCTACCAGCAACAAGTTTCAACCAACAATGAGGGAACTTGGTACCCAACTACCCAAGGCCTCCTGACTCCGCCAGAAATAATTCTGTAGGATGTATTTCATACCTTCACTGTGATATCCGCCACAGACTCAGGCCTCAGCCACCTGCTGTGGTGTCTGGCTTAATAACACACTCTAACTGCTCTCTTCACTTCCCACTCAGTTCAAGGCCACCAACTCTTCATTGTTCCCTAAACAAGCCAAGTTACTTCCTGCCAAGAACCTTTGTGGTTTCACTCTCTGCCATTTGCAAGGCCAGTTTCTTTTTGTCATTCATATCTCAGCCTTAAATTTCATCTTATTTGAGAAGCCTTGTCTGGCCAAGAAGCATAAAGCAAATTTATTAACCAATCTTAATCCTCCTTGTTGCCTTTTCACTTTCAGATTTTATCAGTTTATTTGTTTTCAAGTTTTTCATGAAAGTGGAAGTTGGCACAACCCACATAGGAAGGTTGTTGGACAATATCTACTAAAGTTACTAAGGACCCAGAAATTCCATTCCTAAGTATATTTCCAAGAGCAATGCGTGCTTGCGTCCATCAAAAGTCATAATGATGTGAGAATGTTTACTGCAGCTTCTTTTATAATTACCCAATATGAATATCAAACAGTAAATAAATGAACAAATACGGTATTCAATCTTTGATGGATTGTCATTATGCCCATAAAATAGTAAATTGCTATTACATGCAACAATATGGGTGGACTTCACAAAAAAGGTGGACAGACAAAAGATGCAAGGCACAAAAGAACACACAAGATTCCATTTAAGAACAATAAAAACTAATGTAGGATGATATGAATTGGAATAGTGGTCTCCTCTGAGCAGGAATATATTGGCTGGAGGGAGTGTAAACAGCAGGAAATATTCTACATCTTGATGGTCATAACATGGTTATGTACATATGTAAAAATCATTGAGGAGTAAATATTTGTACATATCATATATATGTCATACATGAATAAAAACTGACAGAAACAGGCTTGGCAAGAGCAAGGATATTTTCTAACCTGGACACTAATGCCTGACACATACTATGCCATCATTAAGGACTGTTGACTAAGCAAAAGTACAAATGTGGATTTGCATTTTTCTCAAAAACTCTAAATGAAATGAAGTAGAGTTTCATTGCATGTCTATTCTATGTGCTGTAGATTGTAGGGAATCAAAGGTAACTCCGTTTAATAAGAAACATATAACTGTATAAAAGGCAGTATGTAAAAAACACTGTAAAAACAGATGTTGAAGAAAGTGCTAACAGAATTAAAAAGAGAGAAACATTTCTGCTACAGATTTGAAGAAGTGAAATTTGGTCCAGCCCCGCAAGTATCAATATAGATAGGGGTGGGAGAAAGAGGCAGGCACAAGTGGCAGAGCAGAAAACCTGTGAGACACATAGTACAGGGAAAGTTCTGGAAATGGAGAGATCCAAAACAGCTGAAGTGAGGGGTGGAAATCACTGGAGAGTGAGAGATAAGTGTATGTTAAAGCAGATTTGAAGCCTGTTCAGAAATGGCTTGGATGGTTAGACACAGAGTTCAGTTTTCCCTCTCTGCATGGGGATGAGATTTTAAAGCAGAAGAGTACCTTTTAAGGCAGAATTTTTGTCTTTCTCAAAATAATATTTAAAAATATTCCTGTGGCTGGGGTGGGGGGCAGTGGTTGGCAACACTGTGGCACAGCAAGCTAATCCTCCACCTGTAGCACTAGCATCTGGTATGTGTGCTGATTTAAGTTCCAATTGCTCCACTTCTAATCTGGCTCCCTGCTAACGTGCCTGCGAAAGCAGCATCCCAGCATTTATTGTGGAAGATCTGGGAGAATCTCCAGCCTCCTTGCTTCAGCCTGGCCCAGCTCTAGCTGTGCAGCCATTTGAGGAGTGAACCAGCAGATAGATCTCTCTGTTTCTCCTTTTCTCTCTGCAACTCTGCCTTTCGAATAAAAATAAATAAATAAATAAAATTAGAGGTGGAGGGAGGGGGAGGGGGAGAGAGGGAGAGAGAGTGAGAATAGCATTTCAATGGCCTGCTTAGTAGCCCTCATGCTTGGATGCTCTCCTGATGCTACTGGTCACTGTCATACCAGAAGTGGCTCAAAAAATGTTCCTGGAGCCAGTGTTGTGACACAGCAGTCAAAGCTGCCACTTGTGATGCCAGCATCCCATATGAAAGGCAGTTTATTTACTGGAGGCTCTACTTCTGATCCAGCTTCCAGCTAATGGCCTGAGAAAGCAGCAAAAGATGGCCCAAGTACTTGGGTCCGTGGCAACCATGTGTGCGACCCAGAGGAAGGTTCTGGCTCCTGCCTTTGGCCTGGCCCAGCCCTGGCTGTTGCCATTTATGGAGTGAACCAGCAGATGGAAGATTGATATTTCTCTCTCTCTCACCCCCTAAGTCTTTCAAATAAAAGAATAATTTTTAATGCTTATTAGGTTACACCTAACACTAGCGAGAATAACTTACATACAGAAATCAGCAAACAACAACTGTTGGCTATGGTGTAGGAGAAAAAGGTGCCCTGATCTACTATTGGTAGGAATGTAAACTAGTACAACCACTTTGGAAGGCAGCATGGAGAGTCCTCAGACAACGGAGAATTGATCTACTATAAGACTAGTCATCCAATTCCTGGGAATATATCCAAAGGAAATGAAATCTGCATTCAAGAGAGTGATCTGCAACCCTAAAGTTTATAGCAGCACAATAGTGAAGACACAGAATCAATCCACATGCCTATCTACAAAGGAATGGATTTAAAAAAAAAAAAACTGTGATCCATCTACTCGATGGAATCTACTCAGCTATACAGAGGAATAAAATCTTGCCATTGGCAACAAAATGATCACAGGTGGAAAACATTATGCCTATTGAACTACGCCAGTCCCAAAAGGACAAATATCAATGTTATTTCTGACCTAAGAGAGCCAATACACAAAGTAATCTATATATATATATATAACATACATATATATGTAAATATATATATATATATATACTCTATAGAGATATATAGGTATAAAACCATATCCATGGACTGTACAAGGGAGACTAGCATATCAGGAAGTAAAGATACTATGCAATATGCACGTCTACTTTTGAATAAAAGTAGGACTCCCAGTGAAGATTATAAATACACCTCTACATTATGCCAGGTTTTCTATCTTTGGCTGTACTCATCATGTCATGATACATTTAAACATCAGAAAAATTCAATTTTTAACTTGTACTAAATGACTATATTATTGTGATGATACAGGAAAAAATGGCAGGAGGGGAAAATAGGGAGGCTGGAAGGGGAGAAATCCCTATACCTACAAAACTGTATCATGGAAAACAATTAAAAATTAAAATGAAGAATGCAGAAAAGCAGTAAACAATGCTCATTAACAGAAAACTGTCATGATTGTATATACAAAGGATTCAACTTAATAACAGGTATCACTTTCAAATGCCAACTTTGAGAAAATTTTTAGAATGTAGATATAATTCAGATCATAATTCACCATTTCAAAATGTGCAGTTCAGCAGGGTTCAATATATTCACAAAGTTGTATAATCATCATTGCGGAAGAAACTTCATAAGCAGTCACTCCTTATTCAACCCCCACCCTTCCTAACCCCTGACAACTGCAAATCTGCTTGGTCTTTTTCATAGGTTATTTTCCATATGTGTATATACATACACACGCACATGCACACATTTGTCTTCCCTTTCCACACAAATGGATTTGCACATACTGCATAGTAAGTAAGCTATATTGATTCAACAGTAGATCAAGAACAAATGAAGCTGTTTTGTGGAATATCAGTCTGTGTGGCAAGGCTAAGGAAGGACTGAAAAAAGAGCCAGAAAGGAATGATATTGCCTAGCCAGGCCTGAAGTGAGAGGGATCACGTGGCCATGAACTCGGATCCAGCAGTGTAGTGGATGCTGTGCCGTACTAATAAGATGCCCACTTCAGGAACCATACTCATTACCTAGGTAACAGCAGATGTTGGTGATTAATAGCTTTCAGCTGAGACTAGTGGCACTCACCCTCATCTGAAGAGAGCTTGCCAGCCCCAAATCATACCTTTTCCCCTGGAACAGATCACACCTAGCACTTGCTCAATGATGTTTCAGAAGCCAAAAACTCTTCTTATTTTGGAAACTCATTGAAAAGCCATCCTGCCTTCAGAAGTTCCCTTAGGATCAGTTGGGGCTTAAATATTTTTTTAAATATTTATTTATTTGAAAGGTAGAGCAACAGAGAAAGAGGAAGGAAGGGAGGCAGGAAAGGAGGGAGGGGGAGATGGGAGAGAGAGAGAGACATCTTCTTATTGCTGGTTTGCTACTTAAATGCCCGCATCAGCCATAGTTGAGCCAAACCAAAGCCAAGAACCTTATCCTGGTCTCTCACATAGGTGTAGGAGTCCAACTATTTGGGTCATCTTCTGCTGCTTTCCCAGGCACATTAGCAGGGAGCTGGATTGGAGGTGGAGCAGCCAGGATACTAACCCATGCCTGTAGGGGATGCTGCTGCTGGGGAGTAGTTTTACACGCTGCACCACAGTGCTGGCCTAGCCTGGGATTTAATTGTGTCTGCATTGTAGCACAACTGCTCCCTCTACCCTCTTGTGCTGCCCTCATTCCTGAACAGGTGTTGAGAGTATGCTTAACAAAATTTCTGCCTTCAAATCCCTGTTGCACAGTCTGTTTCCCAGGAGACTCAATCTGTGACAAGCAATGAGGATGGAAAAGATGCTGGCATATGTAGATGTCTTTCTGGAGAGATTGATAGAGCTTGGTGATTGACTAGAGACGTGGGGTGGAATAGAAAGAGTTAAGAAGCTACGCAAATACTTATAATTTATGTTAGAGTATATACATAAAATGCACATTCACATACATTATATATATGTCAATAAATCCTCAGGCACTTACTCAATGTCTACTTTGCGCCAAAAACACTTCTGGCAGCTGAAGATACATGATGATTTAGATACAGGTCTTTTATTCAAAGAATACACAATGTTTTAGGGCACACAGAATGCACAATTAATTCCAAAATAATAGTTAACATAATTGTGATTGCATTAATATAATCGAGTACACTGGCATATGATAGGGAAAAGCGATGGGAAAATATTGAGGGAGAGTGAACATATTGCTAAGGTTTTAAGCCAGGATGTATCCAGAAAGATAGTAAAGCTATCATTTGACATGAAGAATGCAGATGAGAGAATGCAATTATAAATACTAAAGTTACTATGAGGGGGATCTTCAAAAAGTACATGGAAATGTGTATCATAAAAAACACTATACCAATTCAGTTTTAGTTGTTGTTGTTGTTAAAAATCTCTTAATTTCATTTTTACACAGACTTTTTGAGGTACCCTCATATGTCCCTCTGAGAGCTGTAAATGTGCTTGGAACTCCCAAGAGGTCATGAATGTTTAGGTAGTGTCTATACAGAAATGATGGTTTATACCTCAGTAGTAGATGGACAGACAAGGCAGATCACGGAAGATCTAAACGTGCGACAATCTACAGCACAGCTGACTAATGTGTGAACTCAAACACCCTCGGAGCTAACACCCATGGCACCTAACAGCCACAGAATCTCACCACATGGCGACAGGAAGCTAGTACTGTTAAACCCACTTACCATTGCTGCCGTCTTCTCAAAGTCCGAGAGTGGTGACCAGGTATAGAGAGAGCCTCTGGGAAGGCAGGAGAGCAGAGCAGAGGATTCTAGAATGAAGGAGAGTGTTACAGTAACATCCGGCAAATGGTTAAATTGAGGGCATGGGGACACAAAGTAATTTGAAGTGGGAGGCCGGTGGTGACTCTTCATGTTGCTTTGCAGAGAGGTGAGAGGACAGAGAGGTTTGAGGAGAGAATGGGGGTGTTTTCCAAATGCCAGTCAAAGCAGTGGACTGCTTTGAACCCAGCAGGGGGACTTGATGAAAATGCCTCTCCAGGATTCAGTCCAGAGCTCTGACTACCACCTGCTGTGTAGGGTCACCGGCCTGGCTGGGAGAACTGGGACATTCCTAGGAGGTGGTCACTGCAGGTAAGATCTATGTCACCTCCAGGCCTGGCTCCATAGCTTCTACTCTGACCATCCCTTTCAATGTTTCCCTTGTGGTGGCTTGAGCTGCCTGGATTTCTGAATCACTAATGGCAAGACACCTGCTAAGGAGAGCTGTCCCACCTGTACCAGATTATGATGGGAACGAATGACAAACAGATCTTGCCCATGCGAAAGTACTGAGGAGTTTTAGGTTACAGCAACCAGCACTAATTACTCTGAGTAACATACCTGCCTGTCAGTCCGATCTCACGCAATTCTGCTGTTACTGGTCTCCCTCCTCCTTTAAAAGTTCCCATTCCCTCAGCACAGCCTGACAACATAGCCAAAAACAGCCACGTGTTAAAAGCAAGTCTTAAGATTAAAGTGCTCTTAATTGTGATAATAAGTACCAAATTAGCTTTTGAAAGAGTTCTGTTTTCAAAAGGATTCCTGATTGGTAGGACCTACAGGGAAGATCTTTGCAAACATTGCAGCCTCCTTGGTGTCCTTGCACAATCTTTGCAACCCCATCTCCAGTTTTAGCTGTGTTGTCTTGAAGTAGAAGAGAGGGGTCAGCACTTCTGAGGGATTCCTGACCTCTGACCTGTGTAGTAAAGTTCAACCTCCTTAACTTAGCATTTCCAGGTGTCTTGCCCTGACCTTTGTCCTTCCACTCCAAAGAAGCCTCTCAGACCATATGTTCTGAATGGACTGTACTTGCAGTGCCCTTTCCTCCTTTCAGCTGCTTCCAGATCCAACCCCTGATCAGAAAAACTCATTCAAGTGCCATCCACTCTTCAAAGCTCGGAAAGTCGGTGTCACCTTCCCATTTGGTTGTCAACATTGGCTGCTTATCGTAATTTAATGTTTTTCTGTGATGGTGTCCTCTCTTCTGAATTAAAAATGAACTACCGAATCAAAGAAAACTATGCTTATTTTTCTCTTTAATCCCTACAATTTTCATAATGCTTGGGACATGCATTATGGATAGACAGATACAACAATTGAACTTGTTAGACACCGCAAATAGAACATCTTGTCAAGCACAATTTCAAAAAGAATGTTCAGAAATAATTTCAAACTTTGCTGAAAAATTGCAAGAATAAAAGTAGCACAAATGATATCTGTATGTTTTTAAAGATTTATTGATTTACTTGAAAGAGTTAAAGAGAGAGACAGAGAGACAGAGAGAGAATCTTCCATATAGTAGTCCACTCTGTAGATGGCCACAATGTCCCAGGACTGGGTCAGGTCAAAGTCAGGATTTTCTCCCAGGTCTCCCACAAAGATGAATGGTCCCAACTTGGGCCATCTTCAGCTATTTTTTCCCCAGGCCATTAGCATGGAGCTGCATTGGAAGGGGAGCAGTCAGGGTATGAATCAGAGCCCCTATGGGATGCCAGCAGTGCAGGCAGCAGCTTTACTTGCTACACTACAATGCCAGCCTCTATCTCTACGTGTTTTACCCAGACTCATTTAAGGTAAACATTTTTACCTCCTTTCCTACCTATCTAGCTTAAGTATGTTAGGTATGTTAAGTATCTTAAGCTAAATGCACACACACACACACACAATTTTTCTTCTGAAGCATTTATAGGTATGTTAAATATATTATGGATATTGACTTTCAAATACTTCAGTGTGTGTTTCCTAAAAATAGAGATCGTTTCTCAGTCACAATACAGCTATTAAGTTCTATCAGTCTAATACTGACAATACATTCATTTATTTTAAAAACTTTTATCTATTTGAGAAGCAGGGTGAGAAAGAGAGAGAGAGTCATCTATGTATGTGTTGGTTCATTCCTCTGACGGCTACAATAACCTGGGCTGCTGGGAGTTCTATGTGGATTGCAGGAACCCAAATATTTGGACCATGCATTCTGGCCTTCCAGAATGAATTAGCAGGAAGCTGGATGAGAAGCACTGAGTAGCCAGGACTTGAACTGGCACTCCAGTAGGGGGTGTGGGCATCAAAAGCAATGGCTTAACCCACTATGCCTCAGTGTCCACCCCACATTTAATCAATTTTTTCCTCATTCTACTTTTGTCAAATGATCTAATAATGTCATTTAAATCATCTTTTTCCCTCCAACATGGGCTCCAGTATGGGTAAGGTATTGTATTTGGTTGTCATTTCTCTTTAGACTGCCTCAATCTTAAATGTTTTCCAAGGTTTCCTTGCCTTTGATGACTGTTGTTTTTGAAATTAACTCTTACCCATATCCACCTTTTTAAAGAATGTCAGAATTAAAATTAAAAATCTCCTAGGTATGGTGGGCTATTTTTTGCATGTCCATTAGGATGAAAGTGGAGTTTCCAAACTGTGTCATAATCATTGCCAGGGTGAGATGCTAAACTTGAACCTCCTTTTATTCTCATTCTGAGCTTATCATCAATGCAATATTTTTAATGTTGACATACAGGAACCTTTGTTTTATTTAATTTACAATATATTTCTTCTAGTTAAGTGGAATTGGAGTGGAAGAGGAAATTGCAAATTTCTCCTTCAGCTTCTGCTGGGTTGCAGGCTGCATGGGAGGAAAAGCCAATAGAGGAAGTGAGAGAGTAAACTGAGAAGTCGAAATCAAAGTGGTGAGCTGCTGAGTCTCGGGCTGTGGCGTATCTTTCTCTGAAGTCAAAGTGGTTTTACAGACAGCATTCAGCCACGGTGAAATAAAAATTCCTGTACTGTAGAAAGTAATTTCCGTTGTCTATGAGTGGAAACAGACACACTGCTAGGATCCATGGCTTTTCTACTGTGATGTTGAAAGGCCGCAAAGATTCACGGAAAGAGAACAGATAAAGGAATGAATCCATTCAGGAAACTTAAATCTATTTCTTATCATTCTGCAGAGTTGTCATGTGGTGCAGCCAACCACATCCCTGTGCCTTTTGGTGCTACTATCTATAATGTTAAGAGTTTTGAGTGAGACTAGATCAGTGCTCTAAGCTTACTTCAGTGATTCTGAAATCCCTGGTGATAAACTCCAGGATATATTCAGTGCACATTTATGGCTACTGGGACAGGCACTGTACACATAACCAGAGAGAGCCTGGATTTTGTTCCAAGAATCTCCTAGGGTTGGGGTGGAAGACAGCAAGACATATAAGCAAAGACTTTGTGATTCAAAGTGATAAGAGGCAAATTCAAGTTATAATGGTTTTACAAGGAAGACCCTAAGCAAGTTTCCTAGTGATTTATGGAAGACGCAACCATGGCTTTTGAACTGAGTCATGGAGTGGACAGAACATTCTAAGAAGAAAGGTACATGGCTGTTTGTGGAATATACTTTGGGTTTGCTGGAACTCAGTGTGTCAGAAATCAGGTCAGGGTAATGAGGCTAGAATGGCACCTAGGGTTGAGCCCAATATAGGGAAACCGTTTCGCCAGGTAGAAAGGTCTTTGAGACTGGGAGTTTGGGATGGGGCTGAAAATCATGGCTTGGAGATCAATGAGGAATCTATTGCAGAAAATAAAGGACTGGGAGAAATTGATATGGGGGATGTGGCAGGGTGACTGGGGATGTGTTTAGGAGAAACACTTGAGAAAGTTCACCAACTGCTTGTCAGCATTGCAGGGACAGTGTCAGAAGGCTTAATTGTTTCTGATTTTCCCAATGCACTGGATTATGTCACTATGGACTACAGTTGCAAGTCTCCGAGAGAAGCAGGTCTGGGGGATGAACAATGAGTTCAGTCCAGGCTATGTTGGCCTTGAGGTAAGTAAAGGACCCTCCAATAGAGTTCCATTAGGTAATGGATCTAGAACTCAGGAAAGAAATCTGGGCTGGAGATGGCTCTAATGGGTAACGCGTCACAGATGTGAACACTAGCACTCAAGGAGGATAACTTTTTAAGGAAGAACTGTGAAAGAGAGGGAAGAAGACGAGCTCTATTGTCTATTAGATCTTCATTTGTCTCAGTATTGGCTAGTATCTTGTTAGCTGTATGATATTGAGTAAGTGACTTTGAATTCGCTGTAATGATAACTCTAATTTGTAGACTTTGCGAGATTTAGACAAAACAACCCATTTGATGGACATTATAGAAGGAACAGAAAGGGCACCCTGGGAAGCATCTTAGGCTGGAGTTTTATTCATCTGCTTCCTAAAGGGGTCAGGAAGAGCCACTTGCTGCCCTTCCTGCTTTTCTTGCCACATTAGCTTGTTACCAGTTGCCTCACAGCTCTGAGCCTTGTTTTCCTCCCCAACAAACAGGGCACAGTAATAGCTCTTCTGGTTATTTCAGAGAGTTCTTTCGAAAATCAGTGAGATAAAGTTTGTGTGAACCTTGAAAACTGCAAACTGCAATATAAATGCTAGTTGTTATCAATATGAATGGACCAAACAGACTGTCCAATTTGTCAGCGTTTTCTATGTTGTTACCACTGCTGAATATCGGTCAGCATGAACACTGAAGAATGTTCTAACTAGTCAGTAGCAAAACTGGAATAAAACCAAGGGTCTCTGACTCTCAGCCAATCACTGTGCTGGATCTCACTGGGCTGGATCAGTGATTGTGAGTCAGGGCTAATTGTAGGTGGACAAGAGAAATAGAAATATGGACAGAACAATTTGTGAGACCACAAAAGACTTGGTATCCCCTCGGATTGCTATTTATTTCTCTACTGTCCCCACAATGGGCAAGTATGGAGTTTTATCCTTAATGGTACTATTGCAACTCTTCTTAGAACTTCAAATTCTTATCTCCTGGCAGGGAAAGAGGACTGCTACTGTTTATAAACAGCAGCATTAACACACCAAGTGGGCTTATCACACTTAACTAAGTATGAGTGCAATGGGAGACTAGTGCAGAAAAGCCAGGTGTTCTGAATGGAGGAAGACAGCAGTATTCACTCAGCAAAGTGGCTCCTCCAGACTAGTCCAGGGTACTGTCTGCAGCAAGGATGGGTGAGCCTGACAGCTTGAGCTTACAGCTGTGGGGAGTTGGGAACTGAGGGGTAAGGGGAGTGCGGTGGGGTAGAGGATGGAGGAGCCTGGCTTTTACTCCTGCATTCCCCCAAAGTAGCAAAGAAGGCATGCAGATTGGACAGAGGCACAGCTCCACGTTATCCGACTTGCTTTCTTGCTTTTCTTACTGAGCTTGGCAGTCTGGAAAGTGTGAGACAGGCCGGGGAGCCCAGAGTTGTGGGCTCCTTGCCCATTAAACTCCTTTAAACTTGTGTCAGCCTCCAGGAACAACTCGGACAACCAAATAAGGCAGTGGTCTGGCACTCAACAAGCTGCCTTACTCAGGCCTAAAGCCCGGATTTAGTCCCTGAAATTCTTGCTGGGGCATGACAGGCAATTGCCTCTTATCTGTGTGTATTCTGTGGGCTCGCGGAGTTTTTCGTTTGTTTACATACAGACTTCCCACAGCAGGCCTGGCCATGACCTGTAGCGTTGAGGTAAACCTTGCTTCCCCTTCTTTCCCTTCCTTTCCCTTTCTCCTTCCCTTCCTTCCTTTTCTCTTTTTACATAGTATAACAGTTGAGAAACAGTTTTATAGTTACAGATAGTATAAATAGTGTCCATAGATTGCATTTCCTGTTCCCACCCAGCACATAATTTTCCTATCAACATTTTATATTGGTATGATTCATTTCTTACAACTAATGAACCAATTTTGACACAGTGCTGATCAAATTTATTTATTCAGATTTCATTAGTTTACATCTAGTATCTCTCCTCTATTTCAAGATCCTTTCCAGGGCACTACATGATATTTAGTTGTCACATCTCCTTGAGCTTCTCTTAGATGTGACACTTTGTGAGATTCTCTTGGTTTTGTTGACCTGAACAGGTTGGAGGAGTACCTGTCAGGTGATTTGTGGGATTCACTTCTATTGGAATTGATCTTATGTTTCATGATTGACATGGGATATGAGTTTTGGAAGGAAGATCAGAGAGGAAAAGTGTGTCTCTAACACCTCATGTCAACGGTGCACACTATGAAGATCATTTATATCTTTTGATGTGAACCTTGGTCATTTGGCTGAAAGATTGTTGGTCAGTTTTTCCACTGTGCAGTTACTCCCCCTTTCTATTCTGGATTCTTTGCAGGTGCAGTCACCATACACAGGTCATCATTTTTTTTGAAGACTTATTTATCTTTATTGGAAAGGCAGATTTATAGAGAAGGAGAGGGAGAGAGAAAGATCTGTCTGCTGGCTCACTCCCCAAGGGGCCACAATGACTGGAGTTGAGCTGATATGAATCCAGGAGCCAGGAGGTTCTTCCCGGCCTCCCACATGGATGCAGGGTCCCAAGGCTTTGGGCTGCCTTCCATGGCCACAGGCAAGGAGCTGCATGTGAAGTGGAGCAGCTGGGATATGAACAGGTACCCATATGGGATCCTGGTGTGTGCAAGGAGAGAGCTTTAGTCACTAGGGTACCTCGCTGGGCCCCACAAAGGTCATCTTTAAGGAACAGGGAATTTTGTGTCACTTCATTTAGGGTAGCTTATGTACAAAAATAATTTAGGATCTTCTGCATAGGAGATGTGGTTTTCCTCACCTATTTATCAATGCACTTAATCACTATAGTTTCATGGATATTGATTTTAATACTTTGGATTAAAACTCAATTCTAACTTTTGTTGCTCAAACTGTTCCAGGATTGGCCACTGGCAGCTCTTTCAGTTGCTCCTGTATCACTTTGACATATCCCCTTCACTCTGTGTGTGTGTAATACTTCTTATTTTCTGGTACCACAAGTCTCTCATTAAAAGAGATGATTATTCATTTATTTATTCATCCAAGATGCAATATGTATCCCACGAAGAGAGGATTTAAAAAATGAACAGGACCTGTATACTCCTCCCCCGACCCACACTGCTTTGAAGGAACTGTTAATGCGAGTGGCAGGAGGGAGTAGAGACAGGCAAGAAAAGAGATCAAAACAAAACAGCGCAGTGAGAACCTCCATGGAAAGCAGAGGTTCACGATGTGTGTGACTCAGCTTCAACGAACTCTACTTCCCAGGCCCCTGCCCCCCAACCCCCAGTGTTTCTCACTGGGTTCTGACCTTTTCTGACTTATGGAGAAGCTTAAGCCCCACAGCCAGGGCTCCTTTCTCCTCCTTCGCTTGGTCCTTGCTCAATCCCTGTCTTTTCTCCACCAGGCAGTAATGTGCAAAGGTGATCTATGGTGACATTTAATATATGCATGATGGCTCCAATCTTTAACAAAGAAGGATGAAGGCAGCTCTGTATGAACCCTTCACAACTCCTGTGGGTGAGGGGAAGGTTATGGCTAAGGAGAATAGGAAGGGAGACAGAGTGAGAACTGCAACAGCAGCATTCTGATTTTAGTCCCTCCCAACCTGCAGCTTTCTTCAAGCTCAGGGTTCCAGAAACCTTTTCTCCTAGTCCCCAGCTTCATATTTCTAAAGCCCAGCTCATGGCCAACCCTTCGTTAATCGACATCTGAGCAGTAATTATTTTTAGATTGCCTACTATATGTTCTGCTACTCAGTGTTATGCGATCATGTAATGAAATCCATGCCCTAGTGCATTAACTAACCTTTGAAAAAACCTTTCAATAGCATCTCCCCCTGCCTTCTCCTTGCAAAGAGCTGGCAAAAAAAAAAAAAACCCTCCTGGACTTGAGTGCTCACTGCCGAACCATTAAGGAAGGCTGGTTGAAAGCCATGAAGTCATCAAATATTGACCTGAGAGGACATTTAGCACCATCTGATTTCTCCATCCTGACATCAACATGAAATGGACCTTACATGCCAATGAATCACTTTCCCTAGTTAAGTTCACAAGGTTTGTCTAAAATAGCTCCCCTGGTATGAAATGGAAATTCAGCTCAGTGGTCATAATGATGAGAGGTGGAATCAAGTTGTATGTTTCATCACAAGAAATAGACAATTTGCTAAAATTAGGTTTTCTTATTTTGGTGGGGGAAGCATAATAGAAAGTCTGATGTTATTCAGCAGAAGCCATTGGGAAATAAGAAATCCCACTTTACTACATTTTCCCAATATTTTGTTTCCAACTATAGTGTGAAGAGTTTGTTAAAAAAAAAAGTTTATTGTTCTAAGGAGCAGGCATTTGGCAATAGAGATTGAGACACTGCTTGGGACACTGTGTCCTATACTGTTGTACCTGAGTTTGAGTCTCAGGTCTGCTTCCAATTCCAGCTTTCTGCTAAGACATACTCTTGGAGGCAGCAGGGGATTGCTCAAGTACTTGGGCTCCTGCCACTTACAAGGGAAACCTGGCTTGAGTTCCCAGCTCCTGATTTCTAGCTAGCCCATCCCTAGCTACTGTGGACACTTGGTGAGTGAAGCAGCAGATGGAAGATATTTTTGTAGGACCATCACCATGGTACGGCAGGTAAAGCCACCACCTGCAGTGCAGGCATTCTGAATGGGCGCTGGTTCAAGTCCCGGCTGCTCAACTTCTGATTCAGATCCCTGCTAATAAACTGCTGAATGAACTTACTGAATAAACTTATTGAATGAATCGTAGTGAATGAGCATACTGAACTGCTTTCCCCAGAAAAGCAGTGGAAGATTGTGCAAGGCTGATGCTCTCAATGTAAGAAGCATAGGAGAAACTCCTGGCTTCAGATCAACCCAGCTTTGGCCGTTGTGATCATTTGGGGAGTGGAAGATCTTTCTTCTCTCACTCTCTGTAATTCTGCTTTTCAACTGGCAGGGGTTGGATTCTTTCTAGATTCTATTGAAGTTAAGATGTTCCACCCTTATTGATCTTACTCATAACTTTCTGCTCTTGTGTCTCTTCCCACTGGGCAGGCCCCATAACACTGCAACATAGTTTATTGGTCATGTTCATTGGGACTAGCCTATAGAGCACTTAGGAAATTTAGCCAAGCCCCACTGAACTTGACTGTGTTGCTCCAAGATCCCAGCATGCTTTGCAGCTGAGCCTGCATGGTTAATTGAAACAGAAAAAAGAAAGCTTCAAAAAGTACCAATTACAGATGTATGTTCCACTAACAGATACCCATCTGCTTTTTCATTGGTGTTTCCCAAGCCCTTTGAAGACTGCTTGGCACAGTAGGCATTCAATCAAACTTTGTTGAATAGATGAATGATATGATGTTGACAAGGAAGAAAAGAAATATGGCATGTCACATAAGGAGCTTTTCAATTAGTTCAGATATGGATGGAATATAAATGGAAGGGGGACTACACATAACTCTTTAATGAAGAGTCTCAACTCAGTGGGAAGAGAAACATGAAAGTGTTTTATTTAGTTTTAATCCCTGCTTCCAACTGTGCTTTCTTATTGCCCTTCCCGTTTTAATAACATTTTGGGCAAATTCTGTAACTTTCTGGTACTTTTGATTATTAGAAGTTCAATTCCATTTAGAAACTTCAATCTCAACTTTTATCTCAATCTTATTTCCACTTCTTGCCCAAGCTCACAATTGAGCTGTGCTGGAGTGCCTGGTCCAGGTCTAAAATACCTCCAACACCCATTCCTAGGCCTAACTCATCAAGCATGTTGGCTAGAGGGAGGTGGGCGAAGAAATGGAACAGAGTCTCTGCTTAACGGGTGGCTGTTGTCACACTTTCTGGCAGTTGTAGCTTCTTTGGTGTACCTGGCCAGGGTTCCACACTTTCTGATGGCATTCTTTCAAATACTGGCTTTCTTGTGGAACACATATGAGTTCCTTAGGTCAGGGGATCCCAGAAACCCTTTCTTTGGTCAGTGAGCTCAAGACTATTTTCATTTGCCTTTTTCACTATGTTGGCATTTACAACTATGGTGAAAAAATAGTGGTGGATAAGACTGCCAAGGCCTCAGCATAAATCAAAATAGTGACACCAAACTTCACTAATGATCATGGCTTTCTCCAGGGCTGAGCACTCCCAGTAACAAACCAATTCAAACCAGAATGCAATTTTAATTAAGGATGTCTTTAATGGAACAATAGAAATTACCAATTGCATTAAGTCTTGACCTTTGAATGTGTGCCCTCTTTACTACTGAAAAAAAACATGGAAGTATGAATAGGACACGCCCTCTGCATACTGAAGTATAATGGTTGTCTCGAGAAAGATTACATGTATGATTAATTGAGTAGCAAACTGAACTGGTCACTTACTTTCAAGGAGCATCATCTTCACTTTAAAAATATGACTGGTTAACTATTTTTTTCCTACACTCTGGAGTTTGGCACCCATTTTCTCTCAAGTGATTGAAGTAAGGCTTGTCTCTTCAGGGAAAACAACTGACAGTAATTGTTGTCATTGATAACATTTGAGTTTTCAAGCAAAAATTAGAATTTTGGAAGGCTTGGCTTCCACAACCGTGAGCTTGGAAGCTTCCCAGTGTTTGAAAACTTGTCTGAGGAGCCAATCAATGAGACTGGTGATGATACTAATAAATGCGATTTTTTGGAAATTGCCCAGTGAAACATGTCAACTTTTAAAATATCTGCACAGCTCAGGGAACCAATATTTTCAAATGATCAGTGTATGATGTTACAGAATCATGCAAAATATTCATTCAGTATTCAAGACAAAACAATACATTTTAATTTAACTGAGTGCACAAATTTCACTGCTATGTTTTCAGATTTCACACTGTAGTTAATCATTAAGAAATGATTTCTTGGGGCCAGCTGTAGTGTAGCAGGCTAAGTTGCCATCTGTGACACCAGCATCCCATACTGGCACCAGTTTGTACCTAGGTTGCTCTACTTTCAATCCTGCTCCCTGCTAATGACCTGGAAAAAGCCTGGCTCCCTGTGACCCATGTGGGAGATCTGGAAGAAATTCCTGGCTCCTGGTTTGGTCTGGATGTTGTAGTCATCTGGAGAGTGAACCAGCAAATAGAAGATTTCTCTCTTGCTCTCTGTCTTATTCTCTCTCCTCATGTATGTAACTCTTACTTTCAAATAAACATTTAAAAATAATCTCTTTTTTGATATTACACCAAAAACTTGAAAAGAGTACTTAAAACAAGTTGACGTAGACATCCTAACTGGTTTCTTAACTACTGGACAAACGCCTATCACCTAAAGAGTTTTCAAATAGTGATCTAGAACTCTGCTTGTTCCACACTGATCTGACCAGCAGGATCTCAGTGATCGGAGATCTTGTTAGAAACATCCAGCCCTTCTAGACCCATTGAATCACACCTTAGTCAGACTGTAACAAGAGCTCTAAGTGCTGGACAGGCATAGTAAATGTTTAGAAATATGCCTCCGAGGGAGCCAGGGGGCCTTTTTACTCTGTAGGTTCCTGATGAGGTTCAGCTGACTCAGGTATCACCACTACCCCTGAAAGCTATCAACATTGGGCATCAAGCCTTTTGCTGCTGCTGCTGCTGTTCCTGGCTGGGGAGAAGGCCCCTTTGATCAACAGGCAGTCTTCTTGGTGGGGTGCCAGGATGTTTAGCCCAGGTTAGCTTCCTCCATCATTTGTCCTTCTGCTAAGATCAAGTGTAGTGGCAGATACTTTCCTCCTCAGTGCCTCCTTGGTCTCTAGGAAATGGTTTGATTCTTGCCTTGCCAAATTGTGCCATTCAGGTAGGTCCACTACCACCCTTCTTCACTGGCACTTCAAGATGGGCTATTCTAGCACCTGCCTTGCTCATCCCAATCGTATACTTCCAGCTAGAAGTAGACACCAGTTTTCATGTTAAGCCTTCCAACCTCACCATGTCTGGATGTTTGCACTAGAATGAGCCTGCATATTCCTCCCCTTAGTGAGGAACCAGCTGGAGAGATGTGCTAGTCCTCTCCTCCTTCTCTTTCTCCTTCTAATTTCTGCACAGCTTTACTGAAGTAATTAGCATACCATATAGTCCACCTATTTAAAGTATACAATCCAATGGCTTTTATTATATTTATGGATTTTGGCAACTGTTGCCAAAATCCATTTTAGAACATTTTTATCACTCTAAAAAGAAGCCCTGTACTGCCTAGTTGTCATTCCAACCTTCTCCTCCACATAGCCCTAGGCAACCACTTTACTTTCTGTCTCAATGGATTTTCTTATTCTAGAAATTTCATATAAATAGGATCATATACTATGTGGTCTTTTGTTATTAACTTCTTTCACTCAGGAAAATATTTAGCTCTTCCATATTGTAGCATATTATCAATCCTTCATTCCTTTTTGTGGATGAGTAATACTTTTTTGCATGGATTGAAAATGTTTCATCTATGAAATTACTGATGGACAGTTAGGTTGTCCATATGTTTGGCTGTTATGACTAGTACCACTAAGAATGTTCATGTACTTGCTTTTGCATGGATATATGCTTTTTAAAAAAGATCTATTTGCTTGGAGTGGCGAGATTGGCAGCAATTCATAACTGGTGAACTATCAAAACCACTTGAGCAAGAATCTCAGAGCATGCCCCACATCTGGGACCTGGGGTGGGTGGGAAACTGGGTGGGGCTTCTCCTTCAATATCCCCCTTTACCTCAGATACATGAAGGAAACAATATGGAAATAACAGTCTTATCCACTTTCCTATAGCCCTTGAACTTTTTTACCCTAATTAACTATGTAAAGATTGTCAAAAACATAATAAAACAGATCTATTTATTTTTATTGGAAAGACAAATTTACAGATAGAAGGAGAGACAGAGAGAAAGATCTTTCATCTACTGGTTCACTTTCAGCTGTGACCACTTTTTTTTTTAAAGATTTATTCATTTTATTACAAAGTCAGATATACAGAGAGGAGAAGAGACAGACAGGAAGATCTTCCGTCCAATGATTCACTCCCCAAGTGAGCCGCAACAGGCTGGTGCGCGCCAATCCGAAGCTGGGAACCTGCAACCTCTTCCAGGTCTCCCACACGGTGCAGGGTCCCAATGCATTGGGCCGTCCTCAACTGCTTTCCCAGGCCACAAGCAGGGAGCTGGATGGGAAGTGGAGCTGCTGGGATTAGAACCGGCGCCCATATGGGATCCCAGGGCGTTCAAGGCGAGGACTTTTAGCCGCTAGGCCACGCCGCCGGGCCCTGTGACCACTTTCAAGCAGTGACCACAACAGCTGGAGCTGACCTGGTCCAAAGGCAAGAGCCAGGAGTTTCTTCTGGGTCTCGCACACGAGTGTAGGGTTCCAAGGCTTTGGGCCATCCTGGACTGCTTTCTCAGGCCACAAGCAGGGAGCTGGATGGGAAGTGGAGCAGCTGGAACATGATCTGGCACCCATATGAGTGCTGGTACTACAAGGTGGAGGATTAGCCAACTGAGCTATCACTCTGGTCCCTGGATAGATGCTTTTAATTCTCTTGGATATATATCTAGAAGTGGAATTCCTGGGTCATGTGCAGTTCCTTATTTCACTTTGTGAGGCACCATCAGACTGTTTTTCAAAAGAGGCTGTACCATTTTACATTCCTAGTAGCTGCGTATGAAGGTTCCATTGTCTCCCAATACTTGTCAACACTCATTACTATCTGTTTGATTATAGTCATACCATATGAAGTGATATCTCATTGTGGTTTTGTAGTACACACTTCTTACAGGTTCTACTTCATGTTACTTAAGGCTGTGGGAGGACAGGGCACCCTCATCTTTTCCCATAGGGAAGAGATAGAATCCCTGATTTATCACTCTGGGTTCCCACAATAGGGTTGATTCTCCTTCCCTAGTATTCAACCTATAAGAGCTTAGAGGGAATTGTGCCTCTTTTGCCTCCAGGATAATGACTGGTCTGAAGCCCACATTGCAAGGTGTGCAGTGTGGTCCCAATAGCTCCAAGATCTCTTTAGAATGTTAAGCTACTTACCCTGAGGCTAAACTCAACATTCAAAAAAGGAATTAAAAGCTAAGCTTATTTTGGTGCCAAGAAACAGGAAACTCATGCATAATTTTCTCAAAATACACATTTGCATGAACTATTGAGGACTGTTCAAGTTTTTATTTCATTTTTTCATGACCTTTTCGAAGTCTCCACATACTTCTCTGCCCTCAGCATTAGGCCCTGAAGTCCATTCAACATCTCTAATTTATAAAAGACAAATGCAAACCTCTAAGACTATTATCAGAGCTGCTTTAGCCTGGAACAAATCAAAGGTTTGATCAAAAAGGCCAACTCTTTTGGGTGTAGGTTTTTCAATTTATGCTTCACTTTTAAAACACGAGATGAGATTAGTGCTACTGCTTTGAATCTGATGGTGTTATGTCAGCTGGTAATTGAGAGAACATGGAAGGTCAGAATACATTTGGCCAAGGGGAACAGAAGCTGGAGACAGGAGCAAGGCAGCCCTGAGAGCCACAGCTGCTATAAATGGATGTATGTCTTCTGACACAGACAAATGACAATGAGAGCAAATTTAGACAAATGCGAATGAAATTGCTGGACCACTGATGCTGGTAATTCTGAGGAACTGTGGGAAAAGGAGAGCTAAAAGACTGGAAAAAGAAACTGTCCCAATTTTCTAAAAACTAACCTCAAGCTGGAAGTTGAATTCACAGAACATTCTAAAATGAATTATTAAATTGAGTTGTTTATGGGTCCTTAAAAGAGGAAGAGGGTTTGGCTCACAGACAGTATGGAGTCACTAAGTCATGCCCGGTGAGTCCAGTTTCCATGTAAACAGATACTGTTCAGGCCAACTGGGGGCATGTTCTGAAGTGGAAAGTCTATAATTGGCTTTTAGTTGGGTTTGTTGCAGTGTGATATGAAGCAAGGAGCCTCTTCTAAGGTCTCCCATGTGGGTGCAGGGTTCCAAGGATTTGGGTCCCCCTCCACTGCTTTTCCCAGGCCATAAGCAGGGAACTGGATCAGAAGTGGAATGGCTGGAAGCAGTGCCCATATAGGATGCCAGCGCTGAAGGTGGAGGATTAGCATACTACACCACTGTGCCAGCGCTGAGATAAATCTTTTTGCTTCCCTCCTCAATATTGTGATGGCCAGGCTGGGTCAGACAAAAGTCAGGAGCTGGAAACTCAGTCCAGACCTTCTATAATGGTGGTAGGGTTCCAGTAGACTGAAACAGCACCAGCGCCTCCCAGCACAAGAGTGGAACCAGGAATCCCACAGATACTCTCCTATGGGATGTGGGTGTCCCATTCAGGATCATAGCTGTTGTGCCAAATGACTGTCCTGTCTCTGCTTTAAGAGCGTTAGTAATCAGTTACCAGTTAGTGAAAACACCGAAATATAAGGCACACATGGGTGGGGTTGGTGGGAAGGTATACCTCAGCTGCAGTTCAAACCAGATTTGACTGACTTTCTGACTTGAAACATTTCACAGTTCAAATATGACTGGACTTATCTGAAGAATTAAAATATCATTATTAAATGGAATGGTCACTTTTGGGTTTAATATTCATGATAAACATGGAGGGGGGAGCATGGCAGAAATTCACTACTTACATGATGACTCAGTAATTAGGAAAACCCACACAGATGATGTCATCAACTATTCTCAGTCTGTAGTTACTGCAAAATCCATAGTTCCCTTCTCAATAACATCTTAATCAGTTTCAGCTTGCAGATGCTAAAAAAAAAAAAAGAACTTTTATCAAGACAGTCCTCTCACATTTGCTACTGTGGACAAAGACTCTGTCATTCTTTTCAGTTAAGAAAAACCTTTATGATACAAGATCTAAGCTTGCTTATAAGTATTTCTGTTTTCTACCTTTTGCACAATGGTCTTCTTATCCTTTTTAAAGTGAGCCAGGCTACCTGCCTACATCTCAGGACCAAGAAAAACTGAATAGACCCTGTAAACATATTCTACAGCTGGTGGAAATACACCCGAATGGAGGCCTGCCAAGATTGCTGGGGAAGATGAGAGATGAGAGAGACAACATGAGGCCTTGGTTCATTTTCCCGTCTAGATTATTTCTAAGCAAACCCATTCTTGGGTGAGAGTAAAAGGGAAATTCAGAGTGTACAGTCAAAAATTAAGTTTGAAGCACTCTCTTGTCAAGCTAGACTTTTAAAAAAGGTGTTAGAAGTATGCCAAGACGATCATCAACATAGGTTTAGGTTTCTGTTGACTTAATTGACTTGTGTTTCCTGTCAGGGGACTTAATGGGTTCACACTTAAATGTTAAATATAACTAGGAAGTTAGAAACATCCAACAGCAGCAAATGTTAGACCCGGATGCCATAGGCATTGCAAGAAGCTCTTGTATTTATTTATTTTTTTTAAAGATTTTTTTATTATTATTGGAAAGCCGGATATACAGAGAGGAGGAGACAGAGAGGAAGATCTTCCATCCGATGTTTCACTCCCCAAGTGAGCCGCAACGGGCCGATGCGCGCTAATCTGATGCCGGGAACCAGGAACCTCTTCCAGGTCTCCCACGCAGGTGCAGGGTCCCAATGCATTGGGCCGTCCTCAACTGCTTTTCCAGGCCACAAGCAGGGAGCTGGATGGGAAGTGGAGCTGCCAGGATTAGAACCAGCGCCCATATGGGATCCCGGGGCTTTCAAGGCGAGGACTTTAGCCGCTAGGCCACGCCGCCGGGCCCAGCTCTTGTATTTAATATCTCTTTTGCCTTATCAGAGCAATTTTTGCTCTGGTGTGAAGATTTCTGTAAAAGGTCAGTTCAGATATTGGAAAGGAACATTTAATAAAAACAAGTATGTAAAAAAGATAATGTAGAGATTATATCAAACAATAACCTTTTTTCTCTGACATAAACTAACCATTACTGAGAATACTGAAATGCAAGGCTATTGTGTGCTGAGTCACATTTAGAGAATTAATGTTAGCTACAAAGTAGCTATTATACAGAATATTACAATGCAGAAACATTGTGTTATATTTAGAGAATTAGTATTAGCTATGACAAAACTTATTTTTTTTTATATTAGTCAAGTTAGCAAATGCTCTTGTTTCATTCAAGGCAATGCATCATTTAGTTATTATTTATATTCTTGGTAAAACCTTCACTGACTTTTTAAAATATACCTTGTTTAGGCTCAGAGACTATTTTAGAAGGAAAAGTCAAACAAATATTATACAATTTTTGTTTTTAATGATTAAAAATCTCAAGTGTTGTTAGTGTGAAAACATGCAAAAATTACTTTGCATTTCTCTCAGCAATTAGGAAAGATCAATGACTTAGAATATACACAGAAAATGAAAAGACCAAGGGCTTTAGTAGAAGTCATAGGTACCGGTATCATGTGGTATCTTGGGAAGTTTTGGTATTTCACAGGATGACAGTTGAGAAGTTCATATTTGAATGTGTTGTCAACTTCACGGCACTGCACTCTCTCTGCATCAGACTGGCCCAACACTCATTTGCCTCAGTGTTCCCATTCAGTATTCTTTGCATCTGGTCTCTCTTCATCCAGGTTCAGTGGCTTCCTTGAATCTTGCCCTAGTTGGGGTAGTTACTAGTGTATGATTTGGTGCTGGACTATTCTCAGCTGAGATTTCAGATCTGTCATTTCCCATGTATGTGCTTTCTACGTCAAATAATAGCATTTCCTTGTTGGAGTATTTGTGTGAGCCAAAATGAGACCAGGTATGCCAAGTGTTTGTGGGTGTGCAATAGACCTCCATTTGACCATACTCTTTCCTTTGTTTTTCTTTTATCCATTTCTTCTCACTTGTCAGTTTAGTATGTTCTTCCTATCTGGTCCTGGTCCTGTTTTCTACCCAAACTTGATTTCACACCATTCTCCACAGGTGGGTGTAATATAATCAAAGACTAGAAATGGCTACCACAAAATCCTGTAATTAGGCATGTGGTAGGACAGTGGGTGGTTCCAGGGCCTGAAAGTTCTAGAAGCTGGATAGCAAGTTCCACCAGGGAAGAGAACATGTATTATTCATATTCAACACTGTCCCAGCACCTAATACATGGTGGGTTCTGGGGAAACCTTGATGGAATAAACCCATTGCTGCCTTCTGCCATCATGGGTGCCAGAATGATCTTCAGATGAGAAGAGGGGAGGGCATGAAATTGCATAAATAAAGACTTATGGGGTTAATTTCCATCAGGACTCAAAATATTTCTCTTGTAAATTATCTTTGACATTTACATTGTGCTTACATATCCAGGGTTTGATTAACGTAAGGTTTTACTGCCGTCTGCCCTCCATTAGTTTTCAGAATATTTTTTTGTAATGTTAATCCAGTCTTGGCACTTTCCTGCTTGAAATATCTTTAGGTTCACTTCAAGGTAAAATTTAAAATTCTTCACGGGGCATGCCTATTACAGATGTAATCTCCACTGTGTTCTCTTTGTCATCACCTGTCCTGTCTTCCCCAGAGACACACAGAATCCCCTGATAGTCCCACACCACAAGTGCAGCCCTGCCTTTTGTTCATAGTATTCCTTCTACTTTGATGACTACTTTATCTCTCTGCTTACAGCTCCCACCCATTTTTTGACAATAGCTCAAGGGTTACTATCTCATGAAAGCCTTTTCTGGCTCTCAAAGACTGGATTCCCTTAGAAGCAACTCTTGGTGGGTAACTGGTTATTAGTGGTTTTTTGGTTAAAGATTTATTTTGTTTTCACTGAAAAGGTAGAGAGGAGAAAGAGAGAGATTGATTTTCTGTTTGTTGGTTCACTTCCCAAATGGCCACAATGGCCAGAGCTGAGCTGATCTAAAAAGTCAGGAGCTAGGAGCCGCCTCTGGGTCTCTCACATGGGTACATCCACCAATTTTTCCTTGACTTGGTTGAAGGTTGTTGGAGGCAATAGCTCCCAGGCTTTTCTGACTCAGAGATGCTGTCAGTAAGAAGGTACCATTGACTAAGGAAGGTCAAGATCTGAGGAGATATGACTAGACAATGGAAATCTGAGTGAATCTACACTGATTAACACCGAACAAGGCACCTTTCTTCTTTGATCCTCCTTTGTTTGGTAATATAACACCCCAGGCTGATCTCTACCACAGTATTCATCATACCAACGGTATTCATTAATTTTCCCTACTGTGGCCTCCGCACTGTGAGCTCCCCTACAATTGGGGCTGCATGGTATTAGTCTCTGATTCACTTAAACTCAGTGTAATACATAGCAAAAAGCACGTGGCAGCAAATAGTACCAGAATGCATACATTTAGTTTCTCATAGAAACCTTGATACATAGGCAGCTACAGGGGGCTACAGGTGCCTGATGCCTTATCCATAATTTCCAAACTCAAAATATTCTGAAGATATCCCTGCCACCCCCAAAAAGACAGATTTGAGCCAAAAATAATTTGTTAGCAGGCCTACCCTGGACTGTTGTGAAGATCATTTTAGACTGACATAGTGGGGATGTTCATGCTTTTGATAGAAATATTGAGGCATTTGATTAATGCGTGCTTCCCAAATCTCATTAGGATTGTGTGGATAGCATATACATATTATCTTTTTATAACTGAGGAAATTTAGAATCGTGAGACACAGTGTGCTCTGAGGAACTATAGCTTGCATTGCTATTTTCATTTCTAAAGGCAGAACTTGTTCAAGATAATGATTACCAGGAGAGCTCTGCAGTTGGGCTTTAAAAAAAATCTACGGAAAATGCACACTATCTTTCAATTTTATCTGTGAAGACCCCTTGTCATTTTGAGAACTTGGGTCTCTCTGTCTCTGACTGCTAGAGTAACACTCACTCACTTTACTCTATTATTCTGGAGCTGGTGAGAAAACTGAGGGGTGGCACAGTTTTTTTTTTTTTTTTTTTTTTTTACTGTCCATAAAATCAACATCAGAATTCTGATTTTGAATACTCAGGAATGACTCTACAACATGATGACAAACAGAAGTTAGTCTCTGGCCCTGTCTCAGAGAACCACCAATCTTGGTCCCTGCTGATGGGTGTTCCTACTCTTTGTGTTTGTACCATGTGGCCACGGGATCAGTAACATGTTTGTTAACTTCATGTTGATGAAAATCTATTATTTTCAACCTGTTGTGGACTGTGCTCACTGGTTCTGTATTTTAGGGGATAGATAATGAAAGTGTAGTGGGGACTGATATGTTCAGATATGGAGACAAAGTGCTGTATGTCTCTATGCACACAGACCAGAGATGGACTCCCAGTGAAAGAACTGAAACTATCCTAACAGTAAGATGATGGACTCTCTGACAATGTCCATGCCTATGTTGTTCAGAAATACTTCAATAACAGCATGATGGACTTGCGACTGTTTTTTTTAATGTTAAAAAAAAGGAATGGGTTCCAAATTGAGAAACAGAGACCCTAATTGGCCAGTGTTGGACACCGAAGGTGGTGGGTCATGCAGGCTGTACCTGGCACGGCCATTCTCATGGCATTGTCCTTTAGGCAGAAATGGAAGCTCTTAGAGAAGACTGACACAATATTTGCACAGAACAGAGTGAGAGCCTGTGTTGACTTGAAAAGCAGCCTTGGGCTTGGCGGTGTGGCCTAGTGGCTAAAGTCCTCGCCTTGATCCCATATGGCCGCTGGTTCTAATCCCGGCAGCTCCACTTCCTCTCTGTCTCTCCTCCTCTCAGTATATCTGACTTTGTAATGGAAATAAAATAAATCTTTAAAAAAAAAAAAAAGCAGCCTTTGGGCTTCTTCATTTCTTGTTCCAGGCCTTCCTGGGGTTGTACCTGTGCTTGTAACCACTGAGTTCTGAGGGAGACCTTTCAGCTCTTTTTATCTGAGCTAATTTGGACGTATTTGTGTTTTTTTGCATTCTGGATAGGAAGGGGCATTGGTTTGTATAATTTCATTTACAATAGTAGGTGATCCCCCTACTCTACTCTGGAGGGTCTCCCAGTAAGCTGGGATTGGGTCCAGGGGATGGAAAAGGCATTTGAACTCTATCTGGTATGTTTCCTGGAGGGAGAGGTTTGTGCAGCTGTGGCTCCATGTGCTTGTCTGTAAATTGTGTTTAAGGTTGAGAGTGAGGGAAGAAACACTTTCCTAAGAATGTGAGTGGACAGTAATTCAGAGCCCAGTAAGTAAGCAGACAAGAGGTTTGTTTCAGAAGCATTTTTACCATCCGGGATCACTCATTGGTCAGACTCTAATATAGATAATGTGACAGGAAGGAGGGGACTTTTCTTAGATATGGTTGTTATAGAATTGACAGCCTAAGTCTTGGAAATTTTCAAAATGTGGCAAAACAGTCTGTGACTACAAAGTGCTCTAGAAAGGTACTGAATATATACACATGTATGTTTTTCTCTGAGATTCTGGGTTCTGAACAAAATGTTAAAGTTCCTTCATACTTGTTGTGAAGAGTAAACCTGAAATTAATTTCTAGCAAATTTGTGACAGCATTGTTCTATAGAAATTCCAAGTAATATAATGGAGCCATAATAGGAGAGATGGAAGTATGAGACACTATTGACTGAGGGAGCAGAAGAAAGAAGTATTATTAGAGTATCTGTTTCTTGAATATGAGGAAGGCATAGGAGTGGGATTTAGAGTCAATTTGAAAGTAGTTGTTTGAGGCCAAGGCAATATTTCTGTGTATAATGGCTTCTTCACACCAAAGGCTTGGAATTCCAATACCAACATCAAATTGGACTAAGGTAGAATATAGATGTCTTGTCTTCATTCGGGTTTCCTTAGAAGCAAACTCAGAGGCAAACATCTGAGTGCAAGCAGTTTCTGCAGAAATTGACCATCAAGAACTGAATGAAGAAGTAGAATGTTAAGGAAGGAAAGGAAGACAGCAGAGGAGGAGAGATTATTGAGCATGACAACTGGGACTCAATCCATCTGGAGAGCAATGAGAAAATGTATAGCGAATGCTTCATATTCTGCCAAAGAGGTTACAAAGCTGGGGAGTTATGCACAAACTTCCATCCAGCACTAGTTAAAGGCTGATCTTAGATGTTTTGGGGAATGGGATGTTAGCTACTTACACACAGGCTGGGAAGGCTCTAGCAGTCAGATAGCCCCAGGCAATCACCAGTGTTTGTGGTTGAGAATTATTGGGCCAGCATGTAAAGGAATACTGAATTTCAAGGGGGTATTGAGCAATGCTGTGATAGCAGCTGCTGCACACTGATACATGGTGGTCAGAGATGAGACAGGTAGAACCAAGGGAATGTGGATTTCAAACAGTCGTTCCAAGAAGGTTCAGGCAAACTCTCAGGAACCAAAGAGGTGGCCCCTTCTGGAAGACCATGGCCAAGCAAGCAAGGGAATAATCATTGTAGGTTAGATGGTAGGAGTTGTAGATCTGAGTCTCTTGCCTATCACTTGCTATCTACAAAATTCCAGGTCAGATGATTGGATTCCACCACATCTCAGTCTCCTGTGAGAAAAAGAAATGTAAATAAGGTCTGTCCTACTTGCTTCCAAACACAAAGAGGAGAAAACATGAGAGAATTCATAGGCAGCTCTTGGAATTTAGCAACACCAAGAGGAATGAGATGCGAAACAAATGAAAAAGAAATTGAGTCCTAAAAGAAATTTTTCTGTCTCCACCTAGAGGGCTTCCTTCCGATGACTGCTTTGAAGGCAAAGAAAAATGTCAGGGTGACCAAGCAAGCTTGAACATGGAGTTGTAAACATCTTACTAAGGTACAGAGCTGTGGACAGGATCCAAGAACTGTTTGTGGCGGCAAGGCACTATAAGCACTGCCACTTAGATCAGCAAAAGTCACTGTATACAGCACTGCTTGGCAGGTGACACTATTATCCTGGACGAAGGGTATTGGGAGGAAGCAAAGAGACAAGACTTTCAAAAGTTTTTAAAATGAGGCTTGAGTCAGTCTTGAAAGGAGTGAATGTTATCCAAACATTAATAATTTTCACTTACATTCACCATGTTAATCACTTGCATTTGCATTTTCGAGGCACCCATTAGCTGGGGTCAGGCTATTGGTTGCCAGAAGAGCTGCAAGGGTGAGGTTAATCAGTCACACTTCCACATAAAATAAGCTCTGAAGTGGCTCTTGCTGAGTGTAATTGCTCCTGGTGCAAGTGTGAACTTTCAAAAGGGAAAATAATAGGGTTGTGGCAGCTACTGAGGAAGCCTGCCATTTTCACGAGGATGTCTAATGCCCTTCGCCTCAAGGGATTTTGATAATGGTATAATTTTCAGGGAACATTGTTTAATAGAAGGTCTTTTGTAAGGATTTCGCAAAATATAAAGGCTCAACTTGCTGGCTCAGCCCCTGTGCTGGGGTTTTCCAAATGTGGTGCAATAGTATGATTAAGAAAGCCAATGCATGCACTAATAAGGAAGGTTATTGCCTGTGAGCGAAAGCATGCAGTTTTAAAAGAGTCAAGGAAGATGAAAACACCATAGTGGGTCTATTTGGGAATCCCCTCCTTCTGGGAACAGGAAGTTACATGGCTGGTATTTGGTAAATAAGATTTTGAAATAGAATCCTCCTGCTCTACCACCAATCACGTCAGCAGATTCTTCCCTCACCTTGGGTGAAAGTCTTTTGTACATCACCTTTTATTTGCCTGTTATTTCTTCCCCATCATTTATTAGTCTCCCTCATTTCATCCCTGTTTGTTCAATTACCATTGACATTTGGCCTATTTTCAAACAGACAAGAAGAGGGTACTAGAGTTTGCCAAGTGATGATGCAGTAACTTGTAATCAAAAGCCAGAGCTCCAGGCATCTATGCTGAGCTTGTAAGAGATAAGAGCTTCCAAAGAACTTGATTTGGCTCTAGCCCAGCCTTTTCGGCTCTTCAGTTCTACCTCTCAGAGCACAGAGCTGTAAGGCTGTGTCAATTTCCACCGATTTCCCCCAAATTCCTCTCAATCAATTTCAGCTTATTTTCAACCTTTTCTAGCCTCCTTTCACAGGAATGCCCGAGTTTACAAAACCTGTGTGGAACCTTTCTTTCTGCCCTTCTACAAATAGGTGGCAGGACCCCTGTGCCATCCTGTTGTATGTCTGTTAGCTTAGTCATTGCCTCACATTACCAGAGAACTTTCCCTGGAGGATTCTTTTCCTTCACATAAAATAACTTACCCTTTCTTCAAAGAGATTAGTCATCTACTCTCTCTCTCTTTTTTAATTTCTGGGGCTTCCTGCTGAAGGCACATTCACTTCTCCAAGATCCTCTTATTAATTTATTTGACCAAGAAATATAACCGGTGATTTAGAAGAAAACAATTATTGTGGCTACAATGAAAATATCATGTGCCTTCCTGGCTGCGCTCTCGGGAGGTTTGATGCTGGAGTGTGAAGTTACTAAAACGAACTCCATGGGGCCTTGTTCCTTCCTCTGCTTCCATCTCCAGTCTGGTCTACAGCTACCCAGCCTGCCCTTTACAGTCCATTTATTACTCCTTGGGAAGATTAATTAAGAAATGTTATTACAGAAAATGAGAGCATTCAATGTCTCCAGATATATTTATGACAAGAACACACACACACAGGAGACAGATAACAGTTGCCATATCACAGCTTTGCTCTAGCCAAAGGATAAAATGCCAAAACAAAAAGGGGACTAGGGGTTTGGAAGAGAGGTAACTATAAGAAGCAGGCATTTTTCTTTGGATTTAAACACACACACACACACACACACACACACACACACACACACACACACACATCACAGAAAAAAAGGAACAGGTTGGCATTACAAGAAAACAACCAGAAAAAAATCAAGCTAAGCTGAAGCCTTGGTTGTAACATTATACTAAGTACAGCATCTCAGAGAAGCCCCAGAGCATCATTCCACTATGGGAGCAATCTTGTGACAGTGTGAAACATACTAGAGTAGTTGGCCCTGCTGCAGCTAATGGGCCCAGTGGCTTCAGTCTGAATCTCGGCAGAGCTGAATGCTTACTCAAAGATTGCTTAGTTAAACAGCTTCTCCACTTCTCTTTAGCTACTGTGGGAACCCAAAAGAAGGTCACCCCCTTCTAGCCTTTGTCCTCCCATGGTTGATCTATCCAGTTATAACCAGATTAGAGGGGGCATTGCTTAGCAAGAATCCATTGACCAGTGACTCCCGGTTGAGCCCCACTTCCATGTTTGGCCAGGCTGCACACAGCTTCTAAATCTTGGCCCAGTATTGCTGTATGTAGGGCAGGAGGGGAAAATGTGGAACTAGTGTGCCTCTGAGCAAACTTCACCACCAAAGGTTTTACATTTGTGGCCATTTTCCAGAAACAAACAAACCTTGAGGAACTCATTTAGAACAAATGATTCTGAGGTGACCATAACTGTGACTTAAACCCATTCAGAACCTGACAACATGAATAAGATATTGCCTCCAGTCATGCAAGGTTCCACACAGGGAATTTTATGAAAAAGCTGTTTTGTCTTAAAAAGAACAAGACATCACAACAATATTCCTGCGTGCTTCATGGGGTAAACCTTGTATGTTGGAATATTAATGCTACATAACATTAACTTACCTACAACTTTGTATCCTTCATTACTGCAAATTAAAGGTGTGTGCACATAGCAAATTTCAAAATGGTATTGAACTTCACCAATGTGGACATCATCCCTTACCCCAACCTGGACAAACTGGTGCACCATTCACTGAAACACAAACCAAACTCTTTCCAGCTTAAGAACATTGAACAACAACCTATTTTGCTGATGAATGAGGCTGAACTGTAGAAAGACCATTCTACTTGTCATGAGGCATGCAGGGCTTGGAAAGGGTAGATTCGAGTAGCCTGTCCTATAATGCAGGGGACCCAAGATGGAGCCTAGAATGTCCTTTCAGTTTTTTTTTTTTTTAAAGTAGGAACAAAAAATATGAAAACTCTCCTCTAACCCACCCCACCACACTCTCCCTCACTGGGGTTTAGGAGAGAGTAGCAATGGCTCAAGTCCTCCTCAAATGTGGATCACAATGAATAACTACACATCCTACCACATGCACTAGGGCGTGTGTGAATAAGGGAACATAAGGCCTGAGTTTGTAACACATCACACACTCTTGGGCATTTTTGCTGGTTGGCAATGTATTCTCCCCACTCCTGTCCCCCAAATAGTGCATGGAGGTAGGAAATAAACAAAGACACACAAAAAACATGAAACCTACATCATAGCCAGGCCTAGTCCAAAGCACCTTCCTTCCTGTGCCAAACCTTTGGCTATACCCTATCTTAGCTGTTGGAGTCAAGAGTTTAGACTCCACGTGGATGGAAGTCAGACACAAAGAAAACCACACAGTGGCTCTGCGTAGCCTTCTCTGTCACAGTCGTAACTAAGTTGCCTGCATGAGTGGAAGGGACATTATCAGACTGATCACCAAATACACTGGAGAGGGGGTGTTTCACGGCGAAGACTGGTATGAGTCAGAAATGTAGACCGTTGTCATAGTGAACAGTTTTAAAAATGTACTACTGTTTACTTGACTTCAGAAATATTCCAGTATTCTAAACGTCCAAGAAATAACAGAATGTCGCAGACTGCCTTTAAGTGCAGAAGCTCTTGAACTTTGATCAATGCTGTGGCTCTTCATTTTGCTGACAACCAGCAGTTCAATAGTTAACTTAAGAACTTAAGAACTGCAGTTCAACTACAGATACCTGAAAAAAAATCTAACCTCTTCTAGTGCCACCTGACCCCCTTTCTCCTCAGCTGTGAACGGCAGCCGACTGCTAGTCACTACATCCCCAACCTGCCTGCAGTGAGATGGAGGCCCAGCACAGTGTCAGGGGGCCAGGCTCACGGTGCACGCCCCAAGCATGGCAAAGACATCTTCCCCACTTCTCAATGCCATGCCAAGAGCATCTTGAGTTTGTCTCCATTGTTTTGTTCCTTTTACAAACTATAGATATATAGCATTGCTAACGTGAGACCTCTTGCAAACGACTGTGGAGTTTACACCACCTTATACTTTAAATAAAAAGGCCAACAACATCTTGGTAATGTCTGTCACACCACAGTTAAGTGCACAGAGGAGAACCTGGAAGCACCTGCTTATTTTAAAAATGTCCGATGGGCACCGGTTCTAATCCCGGCAGCCCCGTTTCCCATCCAGCTCCCTGCTTCTGGTCTGGGAAAGCAGTCGAGGACGGCCCAAAGCCTTGGGACCCTGCACCCACGTGGGAGACCTAGAGAAAGTTCCTGGCTCCTGGCTTCGGATCAGTGCAGCACCGGCCATTGCAGTCACTTGGGGAGTGAATCATCGGACGGAAGATCTCCCTCTCTATCTCTCCTCCTCTCTGTGTATCTGACTTTTCAATAAAAAATAAATAAATCTTTATAAAAAATGTCTGAAAATATGCACAACTTTGATACAGTTTCAGGCCATCAAGGCTATTTCATGTAAATGACCGGTTACTACATGTGAATCCAAGGCTACTTCATGTAAACCCATACCCATGCCTGCAAACCACTAGCAATTTCTAAGGCACTCTGAGAGACTACAACATGATTATACCTGAATTTGGTAATTCAATATAGTCGTCTCTCAGTGTATGAAGGCATAGGATGGTGTGCTAAGAATTTGGTGATCTTTCTGTAGCCAGCCAAAAAGGTAGGCATGTTACTGGAATTTGATCAAAGGGCTGGTGTCAAGAGGGGATACCAGGCCTGGATGTATCAGGCCAGCACATCTCAATGCAGACCGTCAACATTACCATTTCACAGCTCTTCTTTCCCTGGAAAAATGAACTGAACTCAAGATGATGTAAACAGGAAAAAGTTTTAGTGAACAGATTCTATGTAGCTTACAGATGGCTGAAACCTAGCTCAGGTAATTGCCTGATGCAGCCCAAACTCCACTAAAAAGAAACAAAATCACACTTCAGTGTGATGTTCATTCCTGCTTCCGGGGAACACTGAGCACCGCCTGCATCACAGACCAGAGGATGCCGACAGTGGCTGCTCACCTCTCTGCCCTGGAATGCTGACCTGGCTACCATTTGCTGCCAGTACTGGTACCACCATCACCAAGATGGAGTCTCCAATGTCCCTTGCTTCTCTAATTTATCGACTCCCTTCCTCGGTTGCAGAAAAATGTGTGCAGTTATCAGAGTTGTCACAGACTGGTAAGGAATGCGAAACAGTAGGTGTAATAAGACATTATCCACCTCGGGGCATATTCTCCTCTTTGTCAGACTTGCTTTCAAAAAATAAATTGCGCAGCTTGGTCTACATAATACCAGATGATTTCTTAGATACTGGCTTTTTTTTTTGCCTCTGAAGGTTTGTGATTTGCTCATTTTCTGTGGCTAACCACTTTTTCAGTGGGGGATTTATTCTCCAGGGCAAGGCTATTACAAAAAAAAAAAAAAAACAAAAAGCAAAAAACAAAAAACAAAACATGGACATCTTTCTTGGCTCATTTACTTCTCAATTTTATGCTACCCATTTTTTAATTTCAAACTTTAGTGGAAGGGCAGAATCCACATTTTTTTTTTAATTTTTGGAGTAGCAGACGACATTAACTTAATGTCTTGGTATTCTGAGACAGCCAAAGGGCTGTGTCAAAGATATTTTGTTGTTTTTACTCTCTTAATTACACTGGCTTCAGCAATGTGGGTGTGATCTCTAAGGTGCTCTATTACGGTTAGGAATATGAAACTGCCTTTCATACTTGCTAAATGCAACTTAGTGTGCCTGCAGTATGATAATACTAATCCTAGCTTGACATAAGTGCTGGTTTCACGGATGCACATTCTATAAAGAGTGTATTTTAGCCTGAAGAAAATGCCAGTGCTCGGATAGTTCTGAGTTTATTTTCTCTCTCTTGGTCTGTAATGATCATGTTTAATTTTGACACATTAAGTTAGACATCCTGAAACCATAAATGCTCTATTACAGTAAGAGAACTTAGGGCTAAACCAAAATTTCAGACATTTGTTATAGAATCACATAATCTGGAGAAAATTTAGTCTTGTACATTTTGTCATTAATGATATCAAAATGTGAAGATTACTGGTCATTATTTCTATTAGATCTTCAGTGGAGGATAAAGGAATGGAATTGTGAAATCTCTGCTTTGATAAGGGTTCTTAATGCTCATCTTGTCCTGAGGTTCGCTTAGTTATTCCTGGGTGTTCTTTGAAAATGGAGATTCTCAGGTCAAAGAAGGATGCTGCATTCTACATTTCTGTTTTAGAGAGAGTTTCACAACGTCTTCTAATGCTTTAAAGGCACCGAGAAGACTCACAGTAAAGAAACCTGGTTACCTTTGTCGTATGCTTCTTAAATTTGATCACATTTGTCTTTTGTTTATGTGAATTTTTTTTACAAAAATCTGTTGACATAATGACATAATCAAAGGTTCCATGCCAGCTGGGAATCATATTAGTCTTAGTCTCAAACACCATTCATAACATCTTTGCTAGACATGTGGTCATCCAGGTTTTGTTGGATGGTTACTTTGGCAAATTCAAAAGCAGTATTAAAAAAAAAAACAGATATTGGAATTGGGGTAGGCAATGAAGTGACTTTTTATTCTATTGGGACCTTTGAAGAGTGAATTCACCTAAACTCTTAAGTTATAAAGGAGAAATTTAATGAGCTAAAACAAAACAGTTTTTCAATGTAGCTTTCATCAATGTTACCATCACATATTATTGTTAGAAAAATTGTCCAGATAAATTCTTGTTGAGTATTATCCTCAAGGAATTATCTTGTTATCTCACATTCTTCAGGTTTTTTTTTAAAAGATTTTATTTTTACTACAAAGTCAGATATACAGAGAGGAGGAGAGACAGAGAGGAAGATCTTCCGTCTGATGATTCACTCCCCAAGTGAGCCGCAATGGGCCAATGCGCACCGATCCGATGCCGGGAACCAGGAACCTCTTCCGGGTCTCCCACGTGGGTGCAGGGTCCCAAGGCTTTGGGCTATTTTCGAGTGCTTTTCCAGGCCACAAGCAGGGAGCTGGATGGGAAGTGGAGCTGCTGGGATTAGAACCGGCACCCATATGGGATCCCGGCGCATTCAAGGCGAGGACTTTAGCCGCTAGGCCACGCTGCCGGGCCCCATTCTTCAGTTTTTTAAAAAGACTTATTTAAAAGGGAGAGAGAGAGAGAGAGAACTGCATTTGGGTTTGTCACATGAGTGGCAGAGGCCCAAGCACCTGAGCCATTTTCTGCTGTCTTCCCAGGTGTATTAGCAGGGAACTGAATTGAAAGCAGATCAGGCAGGTCTTGAACCTCCAGTCCAATAATGGCACAATGGTGCTGTAAACAGAGGTTAACCTAGTGTGCTACACTGCCAGCCCCTCATATTCTTTAATTTAGACTAGACTTCCTTTAGGTATCAGCACAGCATCATACTCAGTCATGATTACTACATATTTGTAACATGGTACAACTTTGTGGTCCTGTGACTGAATAGAAACTTGGCATGTAAACTCAGGTAGTTTTACAGGTTTGCAGCCATAGAGTGATGTACACCATCGCTTGTCACCTTTGGCAATGGAAGGCATGATGCTGAGGCACTGATTTTGCCATGGGATCACCACTCTGCAGTTCTGGGCTATGGCTCTGGCCTGTCAAGTCAGTGCAGTTTCCTGCACACTGACCACAGTGATTGAATCAGGGGCAACTATAGGATGCAAGGCCAAGCAACGACATTCAGTCCTGGATTATTGTATTAGGAGACAGTTCTCTACCCATCTCCAGCTTTTCTGCAATCCATGCAACCCTGGTCCCCTTTGTTTTTGCTGGACTGTCTTTTTAAGGAGGTTTGTGTACCCAAGAACCTTGGATTACAGTAACACTGTTCTTTTGAGAGCAAAAGAGGTTACTCCCTGCTCTATAATACAGATAATACCTCCCTTTAGGCTGAGCGGCAGGCATGCTTTCTGCCCACTGGAAAAGATTCAGGCTTATTAAGCAAAAGGTTCTTCTCATGCAGTTTAATTTTCTGCACATCCCTTAGCCTTCTTGGCATTGTGCTGTGGAAATTGGGTCTTGAGGACCCAGCCGGGCTGGGTAGCTGGTACTCAAGTTCTTGCTTTCTCTTTTCTGACCTAGAATCTTACGTCTTCTATCAGCATTCACCCAACATCGATGAAGACTGAATCTCAGACTCTTCATGGTTCTTGTCTTTCTGCTGAAGTTTCTGAGAAGATTGGGTATGAACCTGAACCTGTTTGCAGCTACCTTGCCACCACAGGAACTGACAGAGAGGAAAGCAAGATCATCTACTATGTGCCAAGCAGTGCTAGGCACTTTTTGTACTCTTGTCCTTCAATCTTCCTGTAATCTTACAAAGCTGATATTTTGTACCTACTTTGCGGAAAAAGCAAAGGAGTATCAGCAGTTTCTTCTTGAAATTGAGCAGTAAAAAAAAAACCCACATATTCTCTGTGTCTTGTAGATTTTTCCTATTAAAATACTAAATAGTAATAACATGAAACCATTTTCCAATAATTATTTTTATTTATGCAAAACAGTAAATTTAAAAGAGAAACATAACCTGCAGTTAATGGTGCACTTTTTTCCCCCCTAAAATAAGCAAAGTGCTATCCACCCCTCCCAAACCTATGCTTTTTTGACCTTGGAATTCTTAGGTTCAGAGGAGCAAAGACTCTGATCAATCATTTGCCCTTTGTGTGCCTCATTTGCCTTATCTGTAAAGTGAAGATTGCTGAGAGACCCACGTCATAGGCCTGCAGCGCTAAAGTGAGTTGCTACCTGAATGTTGAACGACACCTTGCACCTTGCACACACTTTGCCCACAGTCAGGCTCCAGAACATGGTTGCTACTGGCACTGCTGTTGCTTGGGTCTGAGAGCATGGTGAGGATGGAGGGAGACGAGAGATGGAGAAGCATCCCCAAGACTGCAGAGAATCTTCTTTTCTGGGGAAGCATCTTCAACCTCCCAGCTTTCCCTCCCATTCAAAGGAAAAAAAATCAGACGGGATAATGTAGCTTCATCCAACGTTTTGATGCTCTCCCTCGCATCAGCCTTGGAACTTCCAGGTCTCGGGTTTCTCTTGATTAATATTCATAACTTTGTTATGCTCCTCAGTTTTATTATCTGTTCAGATATCAACTCTTTTTTTTTAAAGGAGGCCTTGCCTGTTCTTTATTACCGATTTTTGAAGCTCTCAGCAACAAAGCAGCTGAAAATGTGTGTAACCAAGACAAGGAAATCCCACTATTCTTAAACAACATGAAACAAATACTTCTTTCGACCTGTTTTTGATAGCAACTGACCAGAAATACAAATGTATCTCTCCCCATTCTGTAATGTGTTTCTTCGTGGATTATTTTATTTTATTTTATTTATTTTTTAAAGATTTATTTATTTTTATTACAAAGTCAGATATACAGAGAGGAGGAGAGACAGAGAGGAAGATCTTCTGTCCGATGATTCACTCCCCAAGTGACCGTAATGGCCGGTGCTGTGCTGATCTGAAGCCAGGAACCAGCTGGGATTAGAACCGGTGCCCATATGGGATCCCGGCCGTTCAAGGTGAGGACTTTAGCTGCTAGGCCATGCCACCGGGCCCTCATGGATTATTTTAATCACAGTCTTTTTAGCATGGAGTCACACATGATATCTGCTTTGGTGTCACACTCCCTGGCCCTGGCACTTCCCTACCCCCTGTTCACCTTTGAGCTTTTCTGCAGTTTCTTGCTCAGGTACAGAGGGTGGCAGTGGATTGGTGGGGAACAACATAAGCTGAGCAACAGAACTCACCCTCCTCTTGATGCCAGTGCCATGCAACAGTGAATTTGAGACTAGTGCTTCGTTCATGCTGCTGCAAGATGAGATGGGGATACTGAAAGCATCCAGGCTGAGACTGGTCTCTCTTATCCAGTTGTGGCCATATACCAAAAGCAAGAATGAGAACAAAGATGGCAGCACCATTGTTAACATGAATAGAATAGCTTGCTAGTGCTGACTGCTTTTCATTTCCACACCTTCTTTATCTTCTTTTTAAAAAAATGATTTCTTTAATTGAAACAGTTACAGACTGAGGATGAGAGAGAGAGAGGGAGAGGAGTAGAGAGAGAGACAGAGACAGAGAGAGAGACAGAGAGAGACAGAGAGCGACCTTCTATTCACGGGTTTACTACCCAGCGGTAGCAACATTTGCAGCTGGGCAAGAACTAGGAACTTCATCTGGGTCCCATGTGAGTTCGGGGGCCCAAGCACTTGACCCATTTTCTATTGCTTTTGCTAGCCCATTAGTAGGGAGCTGGATTGGAAGTGGACCATCTAGTCATGAACCAATACCCATGTGGGATGTTGGCATGGCAGGTGTGATCTTTACTGCTAAGCCACAATGCTGCCTCCTATATGCTCTTAAAAATAATCGAACATCACCAAAGGCTATTGTTTTGTGGGTTATAGAACTATGCAAATAGTTTTGACCTTGAGGGTGCCCAAAAAGGCCTTGGGGATGTCCAAAGATTGATGAGCACCACAGACATAGATGAAAAATTAGGGTAGTGAAAGTAATAGAGGAACTAGATGATACAAAGTCAGTGTCTATAAATGAAGGAGAAAATGATTTTCTTTTCCTAGATGACTCTAAGTAACAAGACTTTGAATCAATTTTAAGGACACCTTCTCATTCAGTCTTGCTCAACAGAAGCTTCTATGATAATGGGAATGCTCTGTGCTTGTGCTGTCCTATACAGCATCTAATAGCCACTCATACTGTTGAGTACTTGAAGACTGGCTAGGGGAACAGAGGAACGGAATTTCAAATTTTGCCATTGAATTGGTTTGACTCTAAACCGAAGGAGACTTTTGTAGTGAATGTTTACCATATTGGGCAACCTAGTTTCAGGCACCAGAGCTGTCTAGACTATGGCAGTTGATCAAAGGAGCAAGAAATCTCCCTGGAAAAAGACAGTTCATGGAGAAAGGAGCCTCCGCTCCCAGGGAAACCCCAGGCGCAGGGGTCAGGAAGATGAAAATGAGTCTGCAGATGTGTTCTGGCTGCCCTCACTCTTCATAGGACCAAAGGATAATTTCTTCTTCAATGTTATTGCACAACACTGTCACTTCCTGTGGTAACAGTCCTGCCATAATTGCATGTACTGTCATTCGTGATGATTTGGCTGTCAGGAGTCATAGGATCAGAGCTCCCAGAAGGTGTAGGTGGTTGTTTCCATCTGTTGTCCCTCACCATGGTTCCAACATTGGTTCTTGGGGAGCTATCTAAGGAAGATTACAAGGTTGTTCGGCCCTGGTACATTGTCTTGAACACATTCAAGGCTCAATAATTCTAGTTAGAAAGCAAGGGATGGGTTTGGAGTTGGTGGACTAACTGTTGCTGAAATTCTTGGACTGTGAAAGAATCAAACCTGAGCATTCTTATTCTGGTTATAGTGTGTGTATCATATTATGGTTATATTCCTTTCAGTGGGGTCTCAGTTTCCTCAACTATAAAATAAAAATTTGAAACCCATGGTCTACCCTCACCCAGTTGTCTGCATCACAGTACCACTATCCCATCACCCCATGAGAATTATTGAACTAGGTGATCTCTAAGTTCTTCTAGGAAAGAATCAAGTTAGCATGTGGATCAACTGGCTAGAAACCGCAGCAATGCTGTCACTGTTTGCACACATGTCAAGCCCTCCATCTGGCCTTGCAAGATTTATATACACCAGCAGCTCGTCAGCTCTCAGGCCTGTAAACTACACTGGCTTTGCTGGGTTTCCAGCTTGCAGAGGCAGATTGTGGGACTTCACAGCCACTAGAATTGAGTCAATTCCTCATCATAAATCTCATATGTATACACACACACACACACACACACACAAACTTACTTTAAAATTTCATGGAAAACAGAATTAAAAATCAGTTCAATTTGGTACAAAAAAGGGAAAGCCATCCATAGCTTTTTCATAATATGCATTTCCATGAAGTTTCGCAGATCTTCATGTTCTGTTCCTCCGCAGAACCCTGACTGAGACAGCCTGTATTTACAGTCAGTGGAGATGAATGCACAGCCTGTGGAGGGGCCTATGGGTAGGGCATGGCAGAGCCAACTGCACCAGGAATTCTCAACCTGTGAGGTGACGCTCATCCACATGGAAAGCATTAATATTGTTGCTGAAAAACTGTTACGGTGAAAGAGCATAGGTTGGGAATTGGTAATCGCACTGTGAAGTAGATACCTTTGTCAAAATGGTACTCACAGTTGTGAAATTCAATCTGGTTTGATCCTTTGAGGGCCTGAAAAATATTACTCACTTCTTAGAACCTGGTTTTGGAAGATATTTTGACTTGGTGTTTTAGATAAGTTAAGTCTGGAAAAAAAAAAAACTACTTAACTCTCTTCTAAAAATCTCACACACCTTAAGGCCATGCTGTGGCTCAACAAGATAATCCTCCACCTTTAAGCATCAGCATCCCATATGGGCTGCAGTCTGTGTCCTGGCTGCTCCACTTCCCATCCAGCTCCCTGCTTAAGGCTTGAGAAAGCAGAAGAGGATAGCCCAAGTGCTTGGGACTCTGTACCTATATGCGAGACCTGGAAGAGGCTCCTGGCTCCTGGTTTCAGATTGGCTCAGCTCCAACCACTGCAGCCATTTTGGGAGTGAACCAGCAGTGGAAGATATTTCTCTCTGTCTCTCCTTCTTTCTGTAAATCTGCGTTTCAAGAAAAATTAATAAATACATTTTTAAAATTGCCCACCTTCAAAATTTAATAATGAAAAATCTATTTACAGATTTTTTTTTGTTTGAGACAGAGAAATCTCATTTTTGATGCACTCCCTAAATACCCACAATAATTGGCAATGGCTAGCCATGGCTTGGCCAGGGTTTGGTCAGGGCTGGACCAGGGCTGGAGCTGGGATCCAGGAATATAATCCACATCTCTCACATGGATTGTCACTCTGCCTCCTGTTGTCTACACTGGCAGGGAGCTGGAATTCACATCTGGAGAAGCTCTTCAAGCCTAGGTACTCTGATGTGGGATGAAGTTGTTTTACCTGTTAGGCCAAATGCTCACTCCTAGATTTTTCTTTAATTTGTTTGCAGCCCTTAACTGAAAATTTAATAAATGCTTTATCTTTGAAAAAAGACTATTTAAAGAATACAGTATATATATTTTTAAAAGTCAGTTTCCTGGAAATGAAAAAATCGCACTTTTCCTTTGAATAAGGATAGTCTAATTAAATTAGGATGGCTCTTATGACATCACGGTTAGTTTTCTGAATGTTTCCTTTCCTTTTTTGAGACAGCAGATCTATGTGGCATGAATTACAACCTCAGGTTCAAATTTATTTTTTTCAGTTCACTTAAAGTAACACTTTGCTGTTAATTTGTACCAATGTTGCAGGTAAGTAGATTGCAAATGCAGAGAAGTGTTACCAATGCTGTTGCCATGAGCAGGGAAGTTGTAAAATGCTAATTGAAGAGAATCTCGTCTGTTATCTCAGAAATTAGGGTTTTAAAAAGCTGCAGTACTACATATTATCTCCTGAAAATGCAAATGACAAGTAGTAGTTATTGCCTCTATAGTATAAGCAGGTGAGCATTGGTTCAGGTAAGAAAGCAGGAATGTGCTAGTTACCTTAGGTGAGACAGAAGGGTCCCTTTATACAGAGGAGGCATTTTAACCGAAAGGCCCTTTCTAAATCTCCAGATGAACCCACAGCAGTGACAGACATTGGAGAGTCACAGAATTTTGTCAACAGAATTTTGTGGCAAAACACGGAAAACAGAGAAAGCATGTCATGTATTATCCATGTGCTCAGTTGGGACAATATTGGCTGAATGTTGCACAACAGCCCTGTTTGCTGCACTTGCTGCAGCTGTCATTGAAGGAATGTGGCAGATTTGCTCATCTGAAAAGTAGTTGCAGCAAAAATTTGTTTCCGTTTTGGAAATTTACTTGGAAGTTGGGTAGAAAAGCTTAGAAAAGTACAGAGGTGGTTGCTCACTACATTGGCTCGTGGTGACATGGGCAAACGGGCGGTATCCCTGACACTGGCACAGCTGCAACAGGGCCCCCAGGGGCTGCATGGGGTTGCTGAGGGCTTGAGTCTGTGGTTTTCCCAGGGTGGTGGTGTGTGAAGCTGCTGGGCAGAAAGTCAGGGTCAGCTGGTTAGAACTGTGATGGCTTGCTCATTTCCAAACAAAACAAAGTCTAGAAACAAGTGCCTGGGAAGGACTTGTGAAATGAGTGGTGAAGAAGCCAGCCTGGGGAGCTGGGAGCCCACGAGCCCTGATGCTGCAGGGTCTTTCCCCACAGGCTCTCTGGCCACCCAGCCATCTAAAGGGCCTTTCTCTGCCCTTGTTTTTTTTATCCCTCTCACTAGCTGAAATGCTGAAGAGGAGGCAATGTCTAGACAAGGGGTTTGCACATTACACTGGGAAAAGGCATCTTTTTCCTTACTACCTCCCTTGTGTTGACATACTGTTCAAAAATTACTGCAAAATATACATAATAGGCAATTCACCATGTTAATGATTGTAAGTATACAGTTAAGTGGCACTGCGGGAATGTATAATGAGATGTGCCTGTCACTGCCATCCAGCTCCAGAACTGCTCCATTTTCCCAGACAGAAACTCTGTAACTCTGCACTCATTCATCATCAATCTCCCTTCCTCTCCCCTACAACCCCCGGCAAGTGCCTCTGCCCCTTCTGCTTTCATGAATGTCCCTGTTCTAGTTGCCTCATAGAAGAGAGGCCCTCAAAACATGCATGGAAAATGAAATTTAAAAAAATAAGATTATTGTGTACAAACATTTTGAACATCATGCATACTTTTTGTCACAATACACATTTTCACAGATACTTTGAAGAATATCCTACATGGATTGCAAAATACATTTTTCTTTAATTTTCCATGAACTTTCAGGAGTGTCTTTGGATCTGTCCTCATTTATTTTGACAATAGCTCTGCTCATTGCAGGCTTGGCTGGCTGGGGGCTTCTGTTTCAATGCATGCTCCACTAGCCAGGGAAGATAACAGGGTGTCAGGCCAGGAGAGCAAATGCTGAGTGTGGACACACACAGTGCATTAACCATGGGCATATGCCACCTGCCTGCTGCCAGGAAATACGTGAAGAGGAAGCTGCCACATTAGACTGGTGTTGGGGCCGGAGCGTCTCTGTGTTTTGGTTACTCACTGGTAGACAGAGGAAGTTGAATTCTAAAGGCTGTTTAATGAGGGGATGGTGAGGGCTGGGCAAACAGGATTAGTCACAGAGCTCCGGGCCTAGGTTATTTATTCTCTGGAGAAGCTTGGGGCTGGTGAGTGGGATGGACTGCTGACCCGGAAGCTGGGTAAATTTGACCAAGAGTGGGAACTGGTCTCTTTATGAAGACTATTGATACTGAATAGAAATGTGGGCTTCATTCCAATGTGTTTTCTAGCAAACTGAATACATAAATATCAAGGGAACTTCCTCGTTTTCAGAAAGAGGAAAGGAGTTGAAGTTATTGTAAGTGTAACAGGCCAATGAAAAGCAGATGAGTGGTTTTGGGGATACGATAAAAATATCTTCGAAGGCAGTTACATGAGAGTGAAAAAGGATATTCTGAAGTCTTTCCCGGCTGCAAGGGTGAGAGGAGCGAATTACAGCACCTGGCAAAGTTGTGGGTGTGACCAGCACCTCCCAGGGCACCGGGCTTGGACACTGCACCCAGTATCCACAGAAGCCTTAGAAAGGGCACATTTGTCTTTTGCCAAAAATCACTGCAAATTCATCTCCTACAATGTCAATGTTATATCAGAGTCTACATTCAACCATGCATGTAAATGTTTATTGACTGCATGAGTGAATGGCATATATCATTTAGAATGATAAGCAGTTGCCAGTTTGAGGAAATCCTATGCATTTTAAGATACATAGACAAAGCGCCCTTTCCTGCCACAGTTCACCTCTGAGATGTCACCATTCCAGTGGGCTCCTTCGTGTCAGGAGCTAGATTATTACAACCCACTCTGCACTTTCCAAGCACAGGATAGCCTGTCCACAGGCAGCACCTGTTAGTGTGTATAAAGCATTTAAAAGTGATCTGAGAATTCAAGATGTGTCCCTTCACACTTCAGCTTTCCAACAGCAATTCTAATAACCGATTTTTAAATTTTTTTCATGTCCTGATAGTATGTGCATATAGCAGAAAATTTAGGACACAGACAATTATGATAAAAACCAAAGTCACCGGCAATCCATCATTCAGAGATAAACATGATTATTATTGTAATAATTTTTCTCTAGTCTCATATCTATAAAGAGGTACAGTTTTATATCTTTCTGTTTCACTTGACATTTCTTTGTGGCCATTCTGTTATTCAGGAATTCTTAAACATGGCTGTGAAGGTGTCTGCATCATTTCATTATGTAATGCTTTATTTAATTCTTCCCCGATGTCAGATTTAGCTTCTTTCACATTTATGTTATGAGAAATAGCTCTTTTAAAAAGGGAAGATTTATTTATTTGAAAGGCACAGTTATATATAGAGAGGGAGAGAACTTCCATATTCTGGGTCACTCCCCAAATGGCACCCAGGGCTGGACTGGGCTAAAGACCGGAGCCAGGAACTTCTTTCCTGTCTCCCATATGGGTGGCAGGATCCCAAGCACTTGAGCCGTCTTTGGCTGCTTTTCCAGACCATTCGTGAGGAGTGGCTTGAAAGTAGAGCACCTGGGACATGCACTAGCTCCCATATGGGATGCTATTGCTGGAGGTGATGGCCTTATTCTCTACACCACAGTGCTGACTTCAGAAATGGGTTCTTTCATAAAGCATCCTCTTACAGTACTTACTAACAGTATGTAAGATGCCTGCAAGGATTATCCTTAACATAAGAATAAAAGCATTTAAAAACCAACTTTTCTGGTTTGGCACGTGTAAAAAATAATTATCTCGGTGTTGTCTACATTTCCTTGTTTTTCCTGAAAATCGTCTACTCAAGTCTTTTGTCCACTTTCTCCTCTATTTTTTGTCTGTTTCCTTTTTTTTAAAGATTTATTTATTTTTATTACAAAGTCAGATATACAGAGAGGAGGAGAGACAGAGAGGAAGATCTTCAGTCCGATGATTCACTCCCCAAGTGAGTGTAACGGCTGGTGCTGTGCCGATCCGGAGCCAGGAACCAGGAACTTCCTCCAGGTCTCCCACGTGGGTGCAGGGTCCCAAAGCATTGGGCTGTCTTTCCCAGGACTGCGTTCCCAGGCCACAAGCAGGGAGCTGGATGGGAAGTGGAGCTGCCGGGATTAGAACCGGCGCCCATATGGGATCCCGGCTTGTTCAAGGCAAGGACTTTACCTGCTAGGCCATGCCGCCAGGCCCTATTTTTTGCCTTTTTCAAGTTAAGAATTTCTTGATCTTAAAAATATTATTCTTTGACATCAGAAATTACCAATCTATATCCAATAGGAAAAAAAAGTGTTTGTAATACCCATGTGAACTCTAAAGTTCATGCAAAGATTGTTTTCAGAAACTTTTCAAATTTTAAGGAAGGACCTGAAAAATGAAAACTTATTCTGTTTATACCTGGGGAAACTTAACAGTCTTTAGCTATAATGCTCTTGAGGTGAGATGATAGATCAAGTGTAGTTAAAAACAAATAGAAAAGCATCTACAGATTTTTGAGAAAAAAGCAGCAAACTGACTTCAAATTTAATATCAAGTGATAAAATGTACAAAAAATTTAAGTGTTTTTGGAAAACAAGTGGGCCAGTACTGTAGTGCTGAGAGGGGATTAAGACCTTCACATCCCAAATCAACAACAAAGAGATAAGTAATGCAACCATGATGAGTAAAACACATGATCACAAATAGACACACGAAATACATGAAATGATGTTTCACCTTATTACTTATCAGGAAAGTACACATTAGAGCAATGAGGAGATGCCATTGTTTTACCTATGTGAAGGTAAAAAGAAAGTTAGAAAATGGCAAGTGTATACTTATATATCTACTACCACGGTAAAGCCCTAGAGTGTGTCCATTGCACTAAAAACTTCTTTTCTGCCCCGTCCCAGTCACATCCTCTCCTAGTCCCCAACCTTACCCTCTTGGGAACCATCGATCTCCTGTCATTATAGAGTAGGTTTGTGTTTTTCAGAGTTTCACAGAAATGCAGTAATACATCATATACATTTATGCCTTAGTTTCTTTGCTCAGCATAAGGCTATTGAAATTCCTCATGGTTTTTCTTGTGTCAATAAGTGGTCCCTTTTCTTGATGAATGCTGTTTCAGTGTATGGATGTACTACAATTTATTGATCTGTTCACCTGCTAACGGCATTTAAGTTATTTCCAAAGTTTGTTTGCTGTGAATAAAGTTACTGAACAATGGTGTGCCAGCTTTTGTGTGGACATATACACTTGGTTTTCTTTTTTTTTTTTTTTTAATTTCTTTCATTGTATTGTTGTTGACAATGTTTACATAGTTAATTATGGTTAAAATAAAAAAAAGGTTCAGGGGGTATAGGGAAGTGGGTAATACTATTATGTCCATATTGTTTCCATCATGTATCTGAGGTAAAGGGGGATATTGAGGGAGAAGCCCCACCCGGTTTCCTGCCCACCCCAAGTCCCGGATGTGGGGCGTGCTCTGAGATATTTGCTCAAGTGGTTTTAATAGTTCTCCAGTTATGAATCGCTGCCAGTTTCACTTGATGAGGTCGTCCACTGATTGATATGGTCCATCATAAAGTCTCCGTTCGCCCCATATTTCGCTGCCAACATATAGCTGAGATGAATGATTGTCCTGTTCTGTCTTCTGTCCTTTCCTGGTTAGAGTTCTGAGTCCAGCAGTTCGATTGGGGAGATCTCCAAAGAAACTTTGAGGTATTCCCAGACTAGATTCTTGTATGTTCTAGCAAGGACAGGGCCCGGCACAGTCCATCACCCCGATCAGCTGGTGGTTGCAATAGCTGGGTTGGTTCTGTTTTCAGTCCCGAGTTGCACTGGAACCATATACACGTGGTTTTCTTTGAAAGATACACAGGAGTGAAATAGATGGTTTATGATAAATGTATGCACAACTCTTTAAGACACTGCAAAACTGTTAACCAAAATGGCTGTGACTTAAGTCAAGCACCTTTTTGTATGCTTATTGTCCATTTGTGTATATTCTTTTATAATGTGGTCAAATATTTTTCCCTTTTTAAAATTAAATTGCTTATCTTGTTTTTATTGAGTTATAAGAGCTCTCCTTGTATCATCAACATAAGTACTTTGTCATATGTGTATATAACATTTTCTCCTAGTTATGGCCTCTCTTTTCATCTTCTAAATAATCTTTGAAGAGCAGAAGGTTTAAATGTGATGAAGTTCAATTCATTTTTCTTATTCCAGAGTACTCATTTTGTATCCTAAGAAATATTTGTCTACCTCAAGATCATAAAGATATTCCCTCAGAAATTTTATAACTTTGCTTTTTGCATTTAGGTTTAGGGTCCATTTTGAGTATACCATGAGGTAAGTTATGAAGTTAATCTTTTTCCAAATCCATATCTAGTTGTTCCAGCACCATTGTTGAATATTTATGGGTCTATTTCTGGACTCTGTATGCCATCCCATTAATCTATATGTCTTACCTTTTGCCAATGCTATTCTGTCTTGATTGCTGGGTAGTATAAATTGTCTAATTTTCCTACTCTTCTTTGAAATTGTTTTAGCATTTAGTCCCATGAATTTCCACATAAACTATAGAATCAGTTTGTCATTTCCTATAAATAAGTTTGTTAGAATTTTGATTGTAACTACAACACATGCATACATCAACATGGGGAGAACTGTATCTTAATATGATTGAGTCTTCCAATTCATGAATATGTTATGTATTTCCATTTAAGTCATCTTGAATTTCAGTCATCAGAGTTTGTCCATTGTTTTTTAAGTCTAACCCTAAGTAGTTTTCATTTTTGACCCTACAGTAAATGGTAATGACTTTTAAGTGGCCAACTGTTCATTGTAAGCATATAGAAAATAACCAGTTGCTGTATATTTGTCTTATGCCCTCTGACCTTCCTAAACTCATCCACTAGTTCTAATAATTTTTCTGTGGACTCCTTGGAATTTTCTACACATATAACCATATCATCTAAAAGTATGAAAGTTTAGCTTTTTTCCTTCCCAATATGTTTGATTTTTGTTCTTTTTTCTGCTTTATTTCACTGGATTGAACCTTTGGTACAATGCTGAATAGGAATGGTTAGAGCAGACCTCAAGGGAAAGGATTCACTCTTTCCCCGTTAGTATGTGAACTGTAGGTTCCTTATAAATATCTTATATCAGCTTAAGAAAGTTCTCTGTATTTTTAGACTGCTGAGAGAGTCTATCATAAATGGCACTGAATTTTGTCAAGTGTATTTTCTAATCTCTTTAGATTCAAATACAGGTTGTCTGCTTACCTCTTAATTACAGTGCTGTCTTTAATTATAAGCAATTTAAATGTATTCTACTAAATAAATCATGTTTATTTAATAAACTAGCATACAGCATTACAAATAAACATTTGTGTCTATATAACATGTATAGATATTAAATACAGTATAGAGAAGAAACAGGATGACTAAGCTCCCAACACTTCCTATTTTAGGGAAATCTCTTCTATCAGCTATTGAACAGGAATTACACCAATAATTTTAGCAGAGACAATTTAGTTTAAAGGGTTGTTTACTTGGTATTGGAGAACTGAAAGCAAATAGGCAACATTAAGGACTGCTACTCCCAGGGGTGGAAGAATTGAACAAAAGGGATCAGTTTTTAAAAACTAGAGGCTTGTAGTAGGAATCCAATAGAACTTGGAATAGGTGTCTGAGGTTGGTGTCATTGGCTGGTTCTGGTGTCTGTGAGTTCAGAAGGAGTATGATGAACTAGTGCTTGGAGTGACAGAGAGATTGTTGGCTGGAATATCTGGTTCCCACGGACATGAATCTCCACTACTGGGGTGAAGCATATTATTGGAGTAATGCTGAGAGGCACAGGAAGTGAATAGAAACCTTGACTTTTCTTCCCCAGAATTCCAGTTTGCTCCCAGAGTCCTCTATTGGCAGTCCATATGGGGAGGAGGTGGTGAAGGAAAATGTGCTCCGCAGCGTCTCAGGCTCTGAATCATGGTAGTATAAAGGAGACAGGGCTTGCAGCTGGGAAAAGCCGCTTTGTAACTGGCAGCCCTCTGTCGCCTGAGGGTTTTGTAGGGGGGATGGGGGGGCGGGGTGAGAAGGGGGGAGACACTATCTTGATTCCGCAAAGGGATTAGATAAACGTCCTCCAGCCTTGGCAGAGTGTGATTTGGGCCATTTGAATTGACTTTGGAGCTCGAGAGAGTGATGTCAAGACTTTTAAAAATAATTTTGATTGTTACCATGATATGGTTTTGCAGGTATTGGGATTTCTTCCCCGCCCACCTCTCCTTCCTCCCTCGAAGGTTTAGGAATGGTTGAGAAACTATTCAGGGTTGAAAAAAAACCATAACGAGATAACAGAGGCTGGCAAAGGGGACAGGACCAGTGGTGGGATATAAAACTGTGGTTGTGCCAAACTTGGTTCTATTTGTTGTCCAGTTGCCCTCGCAATCAACTGTCTTAAGAGAGTGTATCCAGACTTCCCTGCTTTACACTAATGACTTCATAAACTAATATAACTTTATTTTGCTTGTATCCAAATGCCTTACACTGATAAAAAATCATGAATGTAGATTTTAACAAATGATTTGAAGAAAATATAAAATATTAATTTTGGAGTCAGTATTCTGGTTCAGCACGTTAAGCCACCGCTTGTGATGCTGGCATCCCGTATTGTGTGATGGTTTGAGTCCCAGTTGCTCTAATTTTGACCCAGCTTCCTGCTAATGTTCTTGGGAGGCCAATGGAAGAATGCCAAAATACTTGGCTCCCTGTACTCATGTGGGAAACATGAAGTTCTTGGATGATGGCTTCAGACTAATAGCCCTGACAGTTTGGGCCATTTGGAGAGTGAACCAGCAGATGAAAGACACCTTTGTCTCTGTCGTCAAACAGATAAAAATCTTTCAAAATAATAATTTTTTAATGATAATGTTGTTAATTCTAAGTGATATAGCTAGAGCAGTTTTTCCTGGTATCATTTAAGTTCTTCAAATATGCTAAAAATAACATTTATCACCTATGTATGGAAATCACTTTTAAAAATGTCACTAGAAGCCAGCACTGTGGTATAGCCGGTAAAGCTGTGCTGCCTGTGATGCCAGCATCCCAAATGGGCACTGGTCTGAGTTCCAGGTGTTCCCCTTCTGATCCAGCTACCTGCCAATGTGCTTCGAAATGGAGCATGATTCAAGTGCTTGGGCCTCTGCACTTGTGGGAGGATGGAAGAGACTCCTGCCTTCAGACCTGTTCAGCTTTGGTTGTTGCAGTTAATTGGGGAGTGAACCAGTGGATGGAAGATCTATCTATCTATCTTTCTTTCTTTCTTTCTTTCTTTCTTTCTTTCTTTCTTTCTTTCTTTCTTTCTTTCTTTCTTTTTTTGTTGTTAGGCATTTTTCTTTTTTTTTTTTAATTATTTTTTAATAATCTTACTTAGTTGATTAGGGAACAAAGTGTCAAGGGCTACAGGGTGAAAGTGGGTAATACCATTGTTTCCACACAATATCATTTTACCCTGTATCTGGGGTCAGGGAAAAAAACAAAGGGAAAAGCCCCACCCAACCTCCCACCCATCCCAGATCCCCAGGAAGATCTTTCTTTCTCTCTCTTTGACTCTCCATTTCAAATAAATAAATAAATACATCTTCTAAAATCTCATGAAATACAGAAATTAGCTAAATGGTGCTCTTTTGTTTTATTGTTCCTATATTTTTAAAAAGTTGCAGTGAACGTTTAAATATATATGAAATTAAATTGGTAGATATGGGAAGCAAAGCCTATACCTGGAATCTTTCCAAATACAGTAATTAATTTTCTCAGCACCTAATTTCCTAGCTTCATTTGTTAAACAGAACTAACTTAAGTTGGTTTTTGAAAGTTGCCCTGCATTTCCAGTGCTTTATAAACCAGTTAGCAAAGGGTTTGAGCAAGACACATGAGGGTCAGCCAGGGCTACACACCATCTAATACTCCAAATTCTGACTATTTCTTTCTTTCCATATTCTTCTACTGAGTGTTGGGGCAGATTCTAACACCAAGTTCACCAGCAGGATGTTTATATGAAGCATGCCCTTGGGGCCGGAAGCAGGAGTGGCCAGAGGGAGCAGTCAGCCTGTATAGGGGGCCCAGAAACTGCCTAAGCAAACCTCATAGGGAACTGTGTGACTAAATGGTGTTCTGTGGTGAGCTTAAGTAGTCAGACCTTTATTCGCCTTCCTTTTCGGCATGTCAGCTCTTCTGGGAAGAGCAGAGAAACTAATTTGGGTGCAGACGTCTTTCTGCAGTCAAGGCAGTCCTTGGGGAGGCCAAGAGCCAGAAGGGGCCAGCCGATGGCACTCCCAGCGGTGAGGGTGACAAGACCACTGTTGAAGGGGACATGAAGTGGCAGTGTGAGTTTCTTGTGCATTATATGCCCTGACATTCTAGAAGCATGTTCTATGTGTCCAACCTATGCTGGGGCATGCTTGTGTTTGCTCCATTGCACAGTTCTCTCAGCACTCATAGGTATGTATTGTATTTTGCATTTTCCACATGAGGAACTCGGCTTGTGTTTGTTTTTCCTGATGAAAACCCAGCATGGGGCAATATTTCACAGGTGACCAAGTACTGGGAGTAGTTGGCCTGCTTATGTAGGGGAATTGGGCCAAATCGGCAAAGGGGAGTGTCGAAAATTCTGACCGGATGCTCTGCTTTGCAATTCCTCTTATATCTTAGGGTCACCACTCTTCTTTCCTTGAACTCATTCCTCTTGCATTTTAGTTGGTAATTTTAAAAAGATGTATAATTTAACACAAGACTAGGGAGAGGAATAAGGAATTCTCATTTCCTGATTGGTTTTTCGCAACAGCGTGAGTTTTCTCAATTTGATGGTAAAGTAGGATTGTACCCCCCCCCCAAATCAATGTCCATTACTCTGCAGTGGTGCCTCCAAATTTCTTCCATGCCTTTCATTGAATTTCTACTTGGTCAGCAACTGGGAGTCCCAGATGACTCAACTTGTTACCCGCTAATCTGCAAAGTTAACATCAGCAGGGTCCTGCTTAACTATCATTAAGAGAAGCAAATAAGTACCAGTTTGGAACTCTGGAGGATGTTTCTGTTAGCGAAGTGACAGCCACAGATTTCTCTTAACCAGTTTGACAGGGAACCTAAAAAAGGCAGATAACCAGGAGAAGACAGTGGTAACAGGGCCCACCCAAAGCTGCATGGAGCAGGGGAAAGAGGATAGGAGGGAATATCGGGACTGGCTAAGGCAAGCTCTTCAGGACTCAGTTTCTTTCTCTGCCAGTGTTTTTACTGTCATTTGGAAAGAGAGGCAGAGGTCAGTTTTGTCTCTCTCTCTCTTTTTTTTTTAAAGATTTATTTTATTTCTATTGGAAAGTCAGATATACAGAGAAGAAGCAGAGACAGAAAGATCTTCAGTCTGATGATTCACTCCCCAAGTGACTGCAACGGCCGAAGCCAGGATCCAGAAACTTCCTCCAGGTCACCCACGCAGGTGCAGAGTCCCAAGGCCTTGGGCCGTCCTCCACTGTTCTCCCAGGCCACAAGCAGGGAGTTGGATGGGAAGTGGAGCTGCCGGGACTAGAACCGGCGCCCATATGGGATCCTGGCGCGTTCAAGGTGAGGACTTTAGCCGCTAGGCCACGCCGCCAGGCCCCTTGTCTTAACTATATAGAAATATAAAAAGGTAAAGCAAAGGGGTTGTAGGAAATGTTTCTTTTAATTATAGGAAGCTGCTAAGGTAGCCAAATTCACTTCATATTAAAATTCCATGAATATTTCATGTGCTGGGGGAGGGAGGATTGCTTAATATTTCAGAACATGAAAATGTCAAAGTCCATTGTCTTGGCAAGCCTAATTGGAGCTGAGTCTTCAGGTGGCCATCTTTTTTTAAAAAAAAGATTTATTTATTTTTATTACAAAGTCAAATATACAGAGAGGAGGAGAGACAGAGAGGAAGATCTTCCGTCCGATGATTCACTCCCCCTAGTGACCCCAAGCGCCACTAGGCCACGCCGCCGGGCCCTGGCTATCTTTTTTTAAAAAATACATTTTTATTTTGAATTTTGAATTATGTGGTACAATTTCGTATAGGCTGGGATTCTACGCCATACTCCCACTACCCATCAGATCAGGTGGCCATCTTGATACATGAGAGGTAACAGTAGAGAGGGTATAGACCTACAGGTTAAGATACCCATGTCCCACCTTGGAGTGCCTGGGTTCAATTCCCAGTCCATCTCCTCACTTCAGCTTCCTGCCAACACAGGCCCTGGGAGGCAGCTCAAGTAACTGGGTCCCTGTTATCCCTATAGGAGACCTGGATTGCGTATCTAGTTCTTGGCTTCAGCCTGACCTAGCCTGGACTGAAGAGAGTGAACCAAACGGTGAGAATGCTGTCTCCCTACCTCTCTAATTAATTCATGAATTGAAAGATAAAACCGATGTTCTCACAATGGAAACGTTTTTAATGACTCGACATGTTATGGAGAGAATTATAAATTTCTGAAAATAGTGGTTTGTGGCTCACTACTAAAAATACTTTGCTGCCTCAGACAAAATGATGAGAGAATAATTCAGATGAGCAGAGGCACAAGAGGTGGAATTCATTTTAAAAATGTACAAAGTTAAAGACTCAGTAGACTCTGTGCTACAATAATTGGAAGACAATGGAAATCTCTACGTATCATTTGATAAATGTAATATCAATGAGCTCAAGGAAACTAGTGGAGCACCCTAACTTCAGATCTACCAACTCCTAGTTGGTGAGGAAAGCGCTTCGGGAAATCTCTTTGAGCTGTATCTTCTCAGTGTTAAAATGGAGATACTATCAGTACCTACCCATCTGAGAATTAAAAGTGCCTGACACAAAATGATCGCTCAAAAATAGAATATAAATTCGAAATGAATGCCTTCATGTTTACAAAGCCATTCTGAGAAGGATAGCAATTAGCAAGCAGATAGAGATGCAAAGTGAGGACATGCGACAAATTTGTGACAAATGTAATGTCATCCACAAACTCAACTGTGCAGATTTGAGCACAGAGATGCCAAGACCTGAAGTTTCATATTCTAGTCATGAGGACATTTTATACCAGGACTCCACTGACTCATTACTACTTCCCATTAATGGTCTCTGAGAATGGATGAACAAAATTGCATCTACACTCTTGAGTATAGAAATCCTCTTTTATAAAGATTTGGAATGGATTACATCGTGAGCAGATAAACTCCCAGCAGACTTTATATAGTTGGTTCTCTCATCTTTGCAAAAAGGTTCATCAAATGCCCTGCTTGCTAAAGAGGTTGAAAACATCCTGCACTGTTTATGCTTCTTTAAAAATGCTTTGTTGGCATTATCAGTTGGTTGACTCAAATGTGACCTTTTCTTGTGTGCACTGAACCAAATCCTTTCTCTTTTAACTCAAGAGATATGAGTGTGTGTGTTTGTGTGTATGTGTCTGTGTGTGTTCCCCCATTAGAACAATTTTCACTGTTAAATTCTAGGACTCTATGTTATACCTATTCTGGAATTATCCAGAGTGGAATTTTTTTGGACTCCTTTTCTCCTTGTTGCTTAAGCAGTTTTCCTGGCATATAAATATGTATGGATGACTGTGTGTATGAATAAAATATTATAATAACACTTCCCATCAAATGAAGGCAGTGATGCAGCAGCCTGACCTTTCAGGAATTTAGTCAAGAACTGATAAATAAGTGAAACAGACCTGAGTAGCTGAGTGAGGGCTCACTTCTTCCTGTTCCCAGGCCCTTCCTAGACCCTTATTCAGAGCTTGTTTCTTCGTATTCAATGCCTAGTCCTTACCGACAGCTGCATCTCCTTCTTCCCATCCCTCAGCAGTTCACCACACAGAAACAGCAAATGAGAAGTGTTGTTTTGAGAAAACACCTTCCCAGGGGGAGTCATTCCTGAGAATTTAGAGAAGGCAGGGCTGGGGGAGAGGGGAGAGCAGATCACTCTTTTGGCCTTTTGGCTGAAATCAAGTGTAGAGAGGGCAAAGCAAAAGAAAAACGATCAGTCACCAAAGCTCCGGAAGCACACAGGTCTGGGACCCGTTCTCGTAGGGCACATAGACTCTGCAGCTATTAGCTTTCTACAGAAGAGAACAATTTTTAATATAATAGCTGTGAAAAAAAATAGCTGTGAAATCTAACTTTTTATTTTTGAAATAGCTGTAAATTTACAAAACAAAAGTTGTGAGGTAGTGCAAGGAATTTCCATATACTCTACCCCCAGTTTCTCCTACTTTTTAACACATTTTACATTAGTATAAATGTTACATTATATAAGCCACTTACAAATTTTAAAGAAAGGTCAGATTGTGTGTACATGTAGAAAATTCGGGACATGGTGTGTAACAAAATTTTAGAAGATTTCTTTCTGAGTTGAATAAACTTAAAAGTAGATTTGTGAAGGCATAATTTACATTCGGTAGAATTTGTTGTTTTAATGTGTATATTCTATTAATAAAAACATTTATCAATTCATTGATTTGAAAGTAGGAGTTACAGAGATAGAGAGAGAAAGAGATCTTCCAACTACTGGCTTATTCCCCAGATGGCCCTCAGCAATCAGAGCTAAGCCAAGCCAAAACCGGGAGTCAGGAACTTCATCCAACTTACCAAATGGATGGCTGGGGTCTAAGCACTAGGGCCATCTTCTGCTGTTTTTCCCAGGTCATTAACAAGAGAGCAGGATTGGAAGTAGATGAGTCAGGACATGAACTAGTGCCCATATGTGATGCTGACATTGCAGGCAGCAACCTAATCCACTACACCACAACACCATCTCCTACTATACTAACTTTGAAAAGCATATTTGATTGTCTGACCACAGGATATAGCCCTTTAAGACTACCCCCTTTTCATGAGTATAGTGCTGGAGATTCAGCCATGTGAACTAAGTAAAATTAAAAAAAAAAAATGTTTTGTGCTTAAAAACTGGAAGAACCTGTTCATTGCTAAGGTTGCCTGATAACCGAGATGTGTTCTACAGATAAAATAGTGAATTCTTGAAAATAAGTTCATACTGTGAGAAAGTAGAAAGCAGCATTCGCCCTCAGTGGGGACGCTGAATTTGGTGCTATCTTTCTTGTTCTTTTCTAGATTTTTTCCCCTTCTTTCCTATTCTCCTTGTCAAGCAAACATATCCAGAAAACACAAAGCATACTGCCTGGTATTTAGCAGGTAGTCAATAAAAAATTAGTCCTTTGCCTTTGTTTCTCATTTTCCCTTTTTTCCATTACACCCTTCCATACTTTCCCTTCAGGCTGCTTTATAGGTCAGCCAAGGTGAGTAATTATGTTAAGAGTTGCTCATTATTGTCCCAATTTGCTTGATTTCTAAGGTGTGTCTTGCAAGTGTCTGTCATTTTCCAAGCTTAAGGGACTTAGTCATCTGTTGAAAAGTTATATAAAGAGAGCTGGGACCCACGGTCTTGGCCTTTCATTCCATGTGTGTTTACACATACTTGTACGTGTCAGACCTATTTGAGGAGGCCAACTCAACTCATTCTTTGAAATTACCCTTGCTGAAGGGAAGGGTCCAGGTAGCTGTGTTTATGCTGCATAACCCTTGGCCTCAGCTGATTGAGCTGGGAGTTGACATCTGATTCAGGATGACCAATCATAGAGTGGGCTGGCTTAGTCAGGTAATCTCATGAAAACTGAAACAGAAGAACCTAGAAAGAGCTTCCATTAGGGACTCTTGAAATGCAAACCCACCTAGAGCTAGTTATCAAAAACGGGGCTGGTGAAACTGGAGTTTCAACCTGACATACTAACAGAGCTTTGAGGCCTGTTGGAGGCTCGAGAATGAGTTTATTTTCTTCCAAGCCAGTTGTTGCCTTCTTGTGGCCTGGCAAGGCTATGCTTCCTCTTTGGATGTCTGCCTGTGGGAAGGTCTATTGTAGACTTATAATCACCATTTCCCCTTTACTCATGTGAATGCAGATAATTCCAGTTTATTGCAACATTGCATTTAGGATGTCTTTGTCCTGTTATACAATTATATTTATATGTAAAAGAGTCTTCATGGACTAATAGATAAAAAATATTTCAATTTAATAAGTATTAGTTTCTTATTGCTGCTACAACAAATTATCACAAATTTAGTGACCTTAAAACAAATTCTCTTACAGTTCCAGAAGTTAAAAGCGTAGAATCAATCTTACTGCACTAAAAATCAAGATTTTTGTAGGGCTGTGTTGCCAGGGATGCTTCAGGGCAGAATCTGTTTCCTTAGCTAGTTCAAATATTGTGGCACAGAGGGTTGAATGATTATTCGGGATGTTAGTGTCTTTGGCATGCTTACTGGCTGCTCTGCTTTGAATCCAGATTCCTGTTAATATGCATAGGAGGAAGCAGATGATGATCCAAGTACTGCAATCCACATGCAAGATCTGGATCGAAATCCTAGCTCATGGTTTGGACCTGGCCCAGAACCATCTGCCATGGGCATTTGGGGAGTGAATTGGCAGATGGAAAATCTCCTTCTCCCTGTCTTTCAAATAAATAAAGAAAACTTCTAGAAGTCATTGGCCTTCCTTGGCTTAAAATCCCTTTATCACTCTAAGCTTTTCCCTTTGTTAGTCTAACAGAGAGCTCCTCCAAAGAGTATTCATTTTGGAATAGCAGCGCATTACAATGGAAACAGAAAAGCATCACAATGGAAATATGCACAGCGCGTCAACTAGGGGATTATTCAAAGAGGTTGTAGCAAGGGAAAGTTTAAATGGCAAAAGCGAGAAGAATTACATTGGATATTTTGAAACAATCATCTTTGGCCAGGGTGTCACTGGTGCAAGGCTGCAGTCAGTCAGTCACTGGGCAGATTTCCCTGGAGTACTTTGTATACACCGGCCTCTGTGTAACGTTGGGCTTCCGTGGAAGTCTTGTGTGAGAGGCAGTCATGCAGAAGAATCCTTTCACAACCTCCCTGCATTGTTTATTTACTTTGGTTAGGGTTGCTGCAAAGGACTCCACCTCAATTCTGACAATTTCACACTGTTTTCACAAGTTCACTCCAACTTTCTATTGCCGCAGCATTTCTGCCTGTTTAACCTTTCTGCAATCCTCTCAAAAGGACCTTTATGATTACATTTAGGGTACACTAGGCTAACACAGGATAAGCTCCCCATATCAAGAATCTTCATTCAATTACATCTGCAAAGTTCCTTTCACTGAGATAACATCCATGGTCAGGTTTCAGGGGTTAGGGTGGGTTTCTCTCTCTAGAGTTTATTAGTCAGCTTGCTGCAATGAGGGTTTTTTTTTTTTTTTTTTTACTTTTAGTCTTAGAAGGTAAGGATATATCAGGAGGAAATCTGTCTTAGCAGAATGAATGAATCTGAGTGCAAAATGGAGGAGAAATTAAGGGACACGCAGATTCTGAGCCCCAAAAGGCCAGGAGGTGGGAAATTAAAGTAGATTGTTGTAAGATCCTTTTACTATCCATGAAGTGGGATGTTATTTGAAGGTAAATTGTGATAATTATAAGAGGTATACTGTAAACCCTAAAGTAAACACTAGAGTAACAAAACAAAGAGCTTCAGATAATAAACCACCACCACCACCACCACCAAGAACAAGAGTGGAATCACAAAACAACCTCTCAATCCAAAAGAAGGCAGAAACGAGGAAAAAGAACAAACAGCAGATGAGACAAATAGAAAGATGATAGATTTGCACCTAGCTGTATCAATGAGGAAGTTAAACGCAAGATGTCTAAATATCTCAAATGAAAACGGGAAATTGTCACATTGGATGAAAAAGAAACAAGACTCAACTGTATGAAAAAGAAATATGAAGATGGTTGTTTTTTAATTAAATTTATTCATTAATTACATTGTGTTGTAATTACATAGAATCTGGGATTCTCCCCCCACCCTTCCCCCATGGTGGGTTCCTCCACCTTTAATTCGCCTTTTATTATGGAATTTTCCTTCAAATATAGTTAAAATCTAGATATAGCTTGATGTGAACATCTTACGTGCATTTTATAGAAAATTTCATAATTAGGTGATGCACAGATATATATTATTACAAGATTGTAAAATCTGTTCAGTTTGGCTATGATAGTCTTTTAAGAATGCTAACATAATTGAAAAATGAATGTACAGATGGCAGGAATATTAAGACAATATGCTACCCTGGTAACTTTATTTTATCCTTTTTTTAGTCATTAAATATTTATAAAACTATAAGTAGTAGTATAAGGAGAAACTTCAAACTCATGTCAAACAGTATTCATAGTATATCACCATTTGGCACTTATCATCCTCAAGCCCCACAGAATGAAAAATACCGAGAACAGGAGAATAAGAGGAAATTGTGCTGGGAAAAAAAAGTGAGTTAAATGGAAGTCTCACTCTTCTACTAGTGAACATTTACTGAATATTCCCAATTAGTTTTCCTCTACTTGTAATGGTAATTTAAGAATTGTGACTACCCTGGTGAATAAATCCTCACCTTGCATATGTTGGGATCCCACATGGGCACCTGTTTGTGTCTTGGCTGATCCACTTCCCATCCAGCTCCCTACGTGCTTATGGCCTGGGAAAGCAGTTGAGGACTGCCCAAGGCCTTGGGACCCTGCACCTGTGTGAGAGACATGGAAGAGGCTCCTGGCTCCTGGCTTTGGATCAGCTCAGCTCCAGCCGTTGCAGCCACTTGGGGAGTGAGCCAGTGGACAGAAGATCTTTTTATCTCTCTTCTCTGTAGAATCTGCCTTTCCAATAAAAATGAATAAATCTTAAAAAAAAAAGGGGGGGGACTGTGACTACTAAGGTTTTTTTTTTCTATTAAAATTGTAATTATAGCTAAATTGTAGAAAAAGAGCTTGGTTTATTCATTCTGTGGTGGTGAGATTCACTCTCAGCCAAATGTCGGTTTTTAACAGTCATTTAACATTTATCCAAAACATATATTTGGTGAGACTGTGTATGTATGTAACATGTCCTCATCCTGTTTGTTAAAGGCAGAATTATGATATGGATAAAAAGTACCCCAAGTCACTAGTACTGTTTTATAATGTGATTTTTAAAATAGATTTATTTTATTTTATTGGAAAGTCAGATATACAGAGAGGAGGAGAGACAGAGCAGAAGATCTTTCATCCGTTGATTCACTCCCCAAGCAGCCGCAATGGCCGGAGCTGAGCCAGTCTGAAGCCAGGAGCCTGGAACCTCTTGCAAGATCTCCCACATGGGTTCAGGGTCCCAAGGCCTTGGGCTGTCCTCAACAGCTTTCCCAGGCCACAAGCAAGGAGCTGGATGGGAAGTGGAGCTGATGGGTTTAGAACTGGCGCCCATATGGGATCCTGGCATGTTCAAGGTGAGGACTTTTGCTGCTAGGCCACCACGCCGGGCCCCAACCTTTTTGATATGCTAGGCTACCATGCCGGCCCCTATATTGTGATTTTTAAAAGGGCATATATTTTAAATCTTAATATATTTTTTATTTAATGAAAGGCAAATGTGGAGAGGCAGAGGCAGACAAAGTGAAAATGGTCTTTTCATTTGCTGGTTCACTTTCCAAATATGTGAACAATTAGGCTGAAATCAGGAGCTTGGAACTTGATCCAGATCTTGCACTTGAGTGGCAGAACCTATGAACTTCAGCCATCCCCTGCAGTCTCACAGGATATACATTCATGGAAAGCTGGAATGTGGACTCTGACATGCAATGCATGCATCCCAAGCAGCATTTTAACTGCTTCACCAATCACCTGCCTCTTATCATACATTTTTTTATTAAATTTATTCATTAATTACATTGTGTTGTAATTTCGTAGGAACTGGGATTCTCCCCACCCCTCCCCCCACCCTCCCCCCATGGTGGGTTCCTCCACCTTGTTGCTTAACCATAGTTCAAGTTCAGTTGAGATTCCCTCTTTGTTTTTTTTTTTTTTAGAATAGTTTTTTCCTCAGCCTCCAATGTTATGCTCACTTATTCTTTTTTTTTCTTTTTATTGTATTGTTGTTGACAATCTTTACATAGTTAATTACAGTTAAAGGAAAAAGAAGAAAAGAAAAGAAAAAAAGAAAGAAAAAAAAAGGTTCAGGGGGATAGGAAAGTGGGTAATACTATTATGTCCATATTGTTTCCATCATGTATCTGAGGTGAAGGGGGATATTGAGGGAGAAGCCCCACCCGGTTTCCCGCCCACCCCAAGTCCCGGATGTGGGGCATGCTCTGAGATATGTGCTCGAGTGGTGTTAATAGTTCTCCAGTTATGAATCGCTGCCAGTTTCACTCGATGAGGTCGTCCACTGATTGATATGGTCCATCATAAAGTCTCCGTTTGCCCCATAATTTGCTGCCAACATATAGCTGAGATGAATGATTGTCCTGTTCTGTCTTCTTTTTTTGGTTAGAGTTCTGAGTCCAGCAGTTCGATTGGGGAGATCTCCAAAGAAACTTTGAGGTATTCCCAGATTAGTTTCTTGTATGTTCTAGCAAGCACAGGGCCTGGCACAGTCCATCACCCCGATCAGCTGGTGGTTGCAATTGCTGGGTTGGTTCTGTTTTCAGTCCCGAGTTGCACTGGAACCAATGGGTGTTGCAGTCCAGTCTGGTTCGGCCCTTACTTCAACCAGTGGGAGCTGCAGCCTAGTTGGAGCGACCCACAATAACCCCCACCAAGCCCGCCCCCTACCCTGGTTTGCCAGTATGTGTAGCAGAAGACCAGTCTGTCCCCCATCCCATTTGGCTCTGGTACTTGTCAATGGGTATTAAAGCTTAGTTCTATCTAACCAACTCAACCATCCAGCCCTCACAGATGTTGTTGAGTGCCTCTCTATCTAGCCATCCCAGCCCCCATCCTAGTTTTCATGCCCTCCCACGGGAATAGTGACCCAAGAAGGGGGAACCCACTTTTCCCTCCCAGGTCTCTCTGTCCCGGTTTATGCACTCTTTAGGTGGTCCTGTGATTGACTCGACAGAATTAGTCCCCAGTGCCAGCTTCTGCCAGCTGATGCTGTGGCCCTGATCTAGTCCACATGCAGCGCACAGGTGTTGCAGCCTTGCTTAGTCGGGTCTGTCTCTATCCCAGCCAACACTCTCCAGTGGGAGTAGCTGTCCGGCGAGGGGACCAGCCCCTTAATCCCCCCGCCAGCTCTGCCCCTTCCTTCCTGGATCTCACGTGTGCTGGATGGGTGCTGCATTCATATCCAGTACAGGCAACCACGCCCTGGCATTCCATAATGTGTACTGGTTTTGTCGCAACCAAACCCAGCCCATCCCACACTCTGTTCTGGCGATCGGATTTGCCAGTGGTTGACATGAACTGATTCAGCCCTGTCTGCTCCTGACTTGCAAGCATATGCCAAGCATAGAGTCCAACATCTTATAGTCCAGTCAAGTCCAACTACTTATTGGGGAGACCCTCTCTGGTCTGATGGCAGAGCCAGCAGAGTATCATCCCGATCAAATAAAAGCACTAACATACCATCAGCAACAATTAACATTGTTATGGAATTAATTGACATAGTATTGAGCAGCCAACATGTTAAAAATAAATGCGATTTCTTAACCACATTCTGTGACCACCCCATTCACATTTCAATTTTAGTTTATATACGACATACGACATAACATCCATAACATAACATGTTATGCATAATGCGCCCAATCTCATCTCTTATCATACATTTTAAATAACTGTAAAATGGAATCATTAGACTACATCATGGTTTAAAATCCTTTAGTACTGGCAACTCAATTGTTCTACAGATTTTTTAGAGTGATTATAAGTGTGCTAGATGTATTGCACAATATACTCTTGACTTCATTTCTAATTTCTCTCTTCTCCAGAATTCTTGTGCTAATTTCACTCCTACATTTAATGTATAAGAGTACCATTTTCCTACACCCTTGCCAACGCTGACTATTATTAGTTTTGTAATTTCTGACAATTTGATAGGCAAAATTGGCATCTCATTATTAATTTAGCTTGCAGTCTCTGCTTACTTGATCCATTGTCTCCTGTTGTGAAGTTTCTATTTCTATCCATTCTCTGCTGTCTAATGGCTGCTAGTGTTTTTCATGTTTATTTGCAATAGTCTTCTGTTAACATAGGAAGGACATTAGCATTTACCTAATAAAGATGAAGAATGTTGGCTTAGAAAAGTCTTCCATATTGTCATGTGCTAGCTACTTTGATAGGCTTGGATGGAGTGGGTGGAGAGAGAATGTGAAGGCGTTTATTGGGAACATTCTTGGTGGGGAGCATGTTAGAGTGAGCAGAGATTCAGTTCATCCTTTACACTCCTCCAGACTGATTTTCCTAAAAATAATACCGAACACACTTTCACACACAACACACTTTCTTCTGCTTAAAATCTTCCCTTTTATCTTTATCAGCCATCTACCAGGGAATAATTTTCAGTCATTAACGTTTCTCCATATTTGAGCTCCAAATATTTATCTTCAAATTGCATCCAGTCCAACTGAAACTAACCATGTTTGCCTCTGGGTTAGTCTAATATGTTGAGTGTTAAGCTGACTAATAAAATTAGGTTGATTGCGTTTGAAAAATCATCCTGGCTGTGCTATGTAGAATGAATCTTATAAGGAACAGTTAGTTATTTTAAGCCTCAGTTGGCCCTAGTTGGTATCCATGTCTACCTTGTTGTCCCAGGATTCTTCCCAGTTCAGCATTCCTTCTAAGTTTTCATTTTAAGTCAAATGTTATTATTAATAAGCATTAAAGTGGGTTGGGTTGAGTGTGGTAGAACTCCATTTAGTATATTTAGTTTCTGTAATTGTGAGATGAATGTTCACTGAGCTCAAGATCTTATTTTATCATCCAATTATAACAAGATTAAAACCAGTGTACCTGCTTCTCCTTTTGCAACCCTTTCCAAATGCAAGATAGCTAACACATACCTTTCGATGAAAGGAAGCATGCAGATGGATCTGTGACAAAATCAAGTAGCTCCAAGCAGCTGTGGTGCGTAGGTGGTGGTGGTGGAAATCCTTCTGCCCTAAGATCGTAGTTGGAAAAGTATCTGAAGCTGCTATCCTCAAGACGTATGACCTGCTGCATAGGATACATCTTGGCAGTGTCAGTGGGAGGTATGCGTTGTCATCGGTGAGACGCGAGTGAAGCAGGAACAGGAGATGCTCATGAAGGCTGCACAACGCTGCAATGGAGGACAGAGAACCTTCTCAGTGCTTTTGCTGCAGGCGTGTTGTCATCTGTTGTATAGCACAACATGACATCTATGTACTTGCTTACTGTATAGTTAGCCAAAACTAAATTTTGTCTTTGCAATAAACCCTGTGGGCAGCAAAGAGTTTAAGGGATTGGTGCTGGTTGCATCTCACAAGAACAGCAAAGTTGAGCATGTCCACAAGGACATTTATCATCTACCATGGAGACCACAGAGATGTTACCAACCATGTGGAAAGATGAAAAGTTGTTAAGAAGCAATCATCATTAGCTTCAAAACATGGTTGCTACCTTGGGAAGACTGCCTGAATATGGCGATTTACCACACCTAGTGGCAGAGCATGTGTTCTGGCCACCCGTGATGCTTGGGGGCCTGGGGTGGGAGCACAAATGAATGCTCACATTCCATTAGGTATAAATATTTACAAGTTATAAATCAAACTATCAAGCTGTTAAATAAAATATGCACTAGGTTCCTACCTTAACAAAAACACCTTTATTATAACAAAATTCTAAAAATGTATAAGGCTATGACTTTTATATGGAATTGGCAGAAACCCAAAAATGACTGAACTTAAATATTGAACATATCTCTGAGTGCTGTCTTAATGGGTCAGCAAAGTTGAGACAAGAAATAGAAGTAATGTAATGTGTAATTCATAAATTGTTATCTATTCCATAAAATCTAATGCTCTTTCCTTCATTTCTGCATAATCATTAACTATATTTTTCTACTCGCAATTTGTATTCTAGGGATAGTAAAAATCTAAAGGATCAGTTAATAAAGTCTGACTGTTCCAAATGTATAAAATTTGAATGTGGGTTCACCCAAACACGTAAACCAAAGCAAATATAGACTGTAACATATTGCTTTTCACATTTTCAGACACAGTATTTTTCTTCATTCTTCAAAAATACCAATTAAAATTGAACTGTAAAGAAAATCACAATGAACGAATATCATAAACATTTAAAATCAAAATTAAATGTAAACATTTAAAGATTTTTGAAATTGAATTTAAAATCCAGCTGTATTAAGAAATTTTGTAAAAATAGGACTATACACAATTCTAGGGTGTAATGTGTACATCTATTGCCAAGCTAAAAAATTTGAATTATATTTCACCCATCCTATAGCTAGTTTTATATGTACTTATATATACACACATATTTATATATATAACTAAATATATGTATGAGTGGGTCTTCAAAAAGTTGATAGAAATGCATAGTATGAAAAACTATATATTGCTTTCAAAATTTTTCCAGTAAAATGTAGGTATCTTTTAGTTTCACTTTCCACAGTTTTTGAAGCTTTCCCATATGAGTAGATATGTGGATGCACATGAGTTTAAGAATAATGTAAATTGGGGTGGTAGTCTGTAACAGTGGTTAAGGTGCTGCTTGATATATTTGCATTTCATATAGAAGGACCTGGGTTTCAGAACCTGCTACACTTTTAATCCAGCTTTCTTCTAATGCTTACCCTGGCAGGTGGCAGGCAATGGCTCAAGTACTTGAGTCTCTATTACCCACATGGGAGAAATGGCTGGGGTTTCAGGCTTCTGGCTTTGGGAAGCCACTGTTGTGAACATCTGGAGTATACACCAGAGGATGAAAATTTCTTTCTTACACTCTCTCTGCCTTCCAAATAAAAAGAATAATAATAAAAACTGCTTAATATATAAATTATTAGTACTACATTTTTTGCTGTGGTGAAACATCTATTAAGTTAATTAATCTTCCTTTTATTAAGTCCCTCTATCATTCAGCTCCTATCTCCACTCTAAACTATGTCTAGTGAGGTGGTGTGGCTTAGAGGTTAAGGTACCAGTAAAGACACCAATGTCCCACACTGGAGTGCCTGGGTTCCATACCCACCTTTGGCTCCTGACTCCAGCTTCCTGCTAACACAGACCCTAGGACGCAGTGCTGATGGCTCAACTGATATGGGTTCACTCCCAACATAACTACAACCCATATATGTGGGGAATAACGCAGTGGATGGTAGCTCTGTCTTTGTCTCTCTGATTCTCAAACCATAAAAATAAATAAGAACAAAATGATCCCCATATCTGATTTTGGCAAAGCATTTGGTTGTACTTTTTCTTTTTCGGACACTAGGAAACAGGGGCCTGAGCACTGAAAGGTATTAGTGTCGAGTGAGCATGTATAGGGTGTTGGCGTACTGCTTGTCAGCTCCTAGGCTTGGAGCTCAAGGGGAAGATCTTCCTATGAGTTTTAAATATACTTTTCTTGGGGGGTGTTTATAACTTGCAGGGCTCCCTAAAATTCAGGACCCAAGAATAGTCTCCTCTGTAACACATTTAAGGTTTTTTGCATCTGACTTAGTGCAGCAATGAGATCTAACAGCTGAATTTCATGCCAAGGTTTTCTTGTACACATACAAAAAGTGAAGCAATAGTGGAAAATATGTTGGATCCATCCAAAGATAAAGTTCAGAAAGACTTGAATGACATCAGGTTTACATAACTGTCTTAAGATTCTTTGAATTTTAAAAAAATCAATTCATTCTACTCAGAGTTTGATACTTTCATTTAATTCAGGGATCTAACTAAAGTTTATGAAAGTTCATTCTGGCAATGGTGAAACTCCTGCAGTTATTTTGAATGCTATAATGAAGCCATTCGAGAAATCCAACATTAGATGATAAAATAATTTGTTTTTGACAAAATGGCCAAAATATAAATCCAGTTTAGGACACTAACATGGTGGAAACAATTTCCTAGTATTAAGATATCTATGGAATGAAACCATACATGGAATTAGTCAAGATACGTGTATGATTCATAAGTAACCCTATATAACATATAAATATATATCATATAAGTGTATACAAACAAGATACAATATAAGATGCAATACAATAAAAATAGAAACTAGTTATGAAAATGTACAAGTATTTCTATGTATACAGTGCTAGTGTGAATAACAAAGCATTTTAAGACACAAATTATGTTGAATTAAAAATATATAGCATGATATAATGGATTTTAGAAGTATTTGAGCCTTTAAAGAACTACTTTGTAAATCAATCTAAGGTATCTTTTGTACTGACATTGAATACTTTCTGTGAGTTCTCTAAATTTTATTTCACTGGTGTTTTTTTTTTTCAAAACCATTTGGAAATCTTTAACCAAAACCTTCAAAGAACATCCATGTCTGAATATTTTATAAAAGTAAAATAATCAAAAACAAAGCTTGTAAACTGAAAAACAGTGAGATCTATTTCTTCAAAACAAGAAGGAAACTAAACAAATAAAATTATGAGTTCAAATGACTTATAAAAAGATTCAATTTTGCAATTCTGTAACAAAATGTTGGCACATCTTACTGGTAAAGGGTCTTTTGATGAAGCTTTTATTTATAATTGGATAAATTCAGTTTGGACTAACAGCAATAAAATTGGGAATCCCGACCATTTTTCAGCATTAAGTTGGGTAAAATATTAAAAAGGGTAATTGAGATGATTTATTTGATCAGTTTTGTCACATAAAAATATTTGTCAAATAAAAGGAAAAAAAGATACTGTGTGAGAAAATATTTAGGCTGATATAATTACATATTTCAACAAAATATAAATTGAGATTCTCCTCCAGGTATAGGATTTGTACCTCAGCCATTGAAGAAATGTTTTTTCTCAATATTATTCCTGACTTTTTTCAACAGTCATCCCAAAACAATTCAATGAGGCAGGGGAGGGGAAGAATTGTCATTGCAGAAAATTGGTGCTAGGACGACTGCATATCCTCATGCTAAAGAACCAATTCAATCTCATACCTTGTACCATGTGCAAAAATTACCTCAAAATCAAAGACCTAAATGTAACAGGCAAAACTAGAATACTCAGGGATGCATACAGACAGAAATTTGTGACCTTGGCTAATACCACAAGATATATATGTCTATGAGACATTATACTAAAAATATAAGTAATCACTGGATTAAACAGCTAATTACAATGACTGGATCAAAATTAAAACATTTTACAAGTGATGGCTCAAGTACTTGGTTCCCTGCCACCATGTAGGAGATATGAAATGAGTTCTGGGCTTCTGATTTTGGCCGACCCAGCTGTGGCTGCTGCAGGCTTTTGCAGAGTGAAGCAGCAGATGGGAAAATTCAGTGTCTTTGCCATTTAGGAAAAAATAAATTGCAGATTTTAATAATATAGTACCTAGATGAAGATCTGTAACATTGAATGTTTATATGAAACGGTCTTTAAAAAGCTCATGGAAAACGTGTATTGCGAAAAAACTATGTATGGATTTCAAAAATTTTTGCAGCCTCAATAAACTTAATTCTGCTTACAGTTTTTGAAAGTATCCTATTATTAGAAAAAAACCTATCAAATCAATGGGCCAAGGTTCTATCTTAGCTAGTGAAAGAAGAGTAAATTAAATCCAAAGTAAGCAAATAATAAGAAGAAAGGGGCCAGCAATGTGGCACAGTGGGTTAAGCTGTCGCCTAGAATGCTGGCATCCCTTATAAGTGCTGGATTCAGTCCTGGTTGCTCCATTTCTGATCCAGCTCCCTGTTGATGTGCCAGGAAATGCAGTACAAGATGACCCAAGTATTTGGGCTCCTGTAACTATGTGGGAGACCTGGACAGAATTCTGGGCTTCTGGCTCATTACATTGCCAGGCTGTCTCAAGAAAGTCAAGTATGGGGCTGATCTTGTGGCGCAGTTGGTTGTGACACCAACATCTCATGTCTGAGCTTTGGTTCAAATCCTGGTTGCTTTGCTTACCATCCAGCTCCCTGATGTTGCTCCTGGTATAACAGCAGATTGCCTAAGTATCTGGGTTCCTGCCACCTACATGGGAAACCTGGATGGACACTTAGGCTCCTGGCTTTGGCCTGGCCTAGTTCCAAGCCACCCTGACCACTTGGGGAGTGAACCAGCATATGGAAGATGTTGTTCTATAACTCTGTCTTTCAAATTGATAAATAATTTTTTTTCTTTTTTTATTTATTATTTTTAATTCATTAATTACATTGTATTATGTGACACAGTTTCATAGGTACTTGGATTCTCCCACCCCTCCCCAAACCCTCCCACCATGGTGGATTCCTCCACCTTGTTGCATAACCACAGTTCAAGTTCAGTTGAGATTCCCCCATTGCAAGCATATACCAAACATACTTTAACATATTGGTTACTCATTACTATGTCAATTAATTCCATAATGATGTAAATTTTTGCTGATGGTATGTTGGAGCTTTTAATTGATCGGGATGATACTCTGCTGGCTCTGTCTTCAGACCAGAGAGGGTATACCTAAGAAGCCATTGAACTTGACTGGACAATAAGATGCTGGACTCTATGTTTGATAAATAAATTTTTAAAAAGTCAAGTACAAGAAGCCATTCTTGCTCCATGACATTTATGTAACCAGATGGATGATTAACAGATGTCAGAATTTTGTTTGTATTCTTTGTCCCACGGGGAAAGGAGTGAAGGGAGAAAGCCTTGGTCTGCTGCTTCTCTGGTGCTGAGCTTTCTCTGTGAGGACCGAGAAGGAAGAGGGGGAGGGGAGCACACTCCCTCACAGAAGGTAAGGACTGGCTGCTGTGCTTCCTGGCATTCCTTTTCTAGCATCTAATCTAGAACTATTAACAAGAAATACAGTTGAACAACAAGAGAAACTGTCACATTTCTCAGTCTTGAAGAAGAACCTCCAAAATTTCCCTCTCTCAAATCTTTTCCTGGGGTTTCTGCTTGGCTTGGCAACAGAAACTTGTGTTTACATTTTGCGGAGTATTTTGGCCATTTGTTTTGGTTGCCCCGAGTTACTCCAACACATAGTCCAGAAGAAGCTTGTCCCGTTAGATTGCAAAATTAATCCTGGCTAGGGAAACTGACAAATTCTGCTGTGTGTGTGTGTGTGTGCTTGTTGTGTTTGTGATACGAGTGTGTGTGCATACAATTACAGCAGAGTTTCCATAGGACAAAGGCAAAGATACTGCCCAGCTGTATCGTTCTGGCAGGCCTTCCTCACATAATCCTCCTGGATGTTTCTGCAATACTCCTTTCCTCTTTTCTCTTCCCATTTCTGTAGTACTGCGAAGATTTACTGAGCCTCCCCAGCTTAACCTTAATGCAGCACTGACACGGTTTCAGACTGCTCATTCTGCAGTGGGAGGCGGAGAGGCCTCCACCCTTGTTATCTTAACTAATCATTACTGGAAGGAAGAAAACTCAATTCACTAAAAATGTTAAGATGTATGCTTTGATCATGCTCTCAGAAGCCTGCACTACTGCTCTGGGTCAGGTGTGATAGCATTTATCATAAACCAGCTTTTAGCCTCCTTTGAACCCTCAGCAGTATAGAATTCCAGGGCCTAACTACAGTGGAGCCTATACGAAATGGTCGTCATGAATTGTTACAGAAGCAATACACAGACAGAAACAGGTGTTTTTTTCTTCAGTTCAGGGTTGGATATGTTTATACAGAATTGTACAGAGACACATAAAGTGATTTTTAAAATATGCTCATTCAGTTCCAATGCTACTTTAAGGTCAAGGAATATGTCCTGTAACTAGTACTTAAACATATTTCTGGTAGACTCCCTTATCCCCATTAAACCACTTGCATTTCTGGGAATTTTGTTATTTAAAAAACTCCAGTTTGAATTGCCAATTAGCCTATCATTTATAACATTATTAACACTCATTCTGAATATTAATTTCTGTATAACAGACCATCCCCACACTTAGTAGCTTGAAATAATAGCCTTTTATTATCTTTCATGACTTTGTGCATTGATTGGGCTCAGCTGGGCAATTCTTCCGCTGTATATGGTATTGACTGGGCTGGGTATCACCATGGTTCACTTACATGACTGGCAGTTGGTGCTGGATACTGTCAGGGAGTTTAGTCAAGACTCTGAGTGAAACAGTATCCACGACCTTTCCTTGTGAGTTGGGCTTGCTGGCAGCTGTCTTCCAAGGGAGAGTGTCATAAGTGCGTTTGAAGAGAGGAAACAGAAGTGGAAGCTGTCAGTCCTCTTTATAGGGTAGGCCAAGAATCTGCTTAGAGCTATTTCTGCATCATTCTATTACTTAAGTAGCAACAGAGCCAACCCTGATTCAAGAGAAGCAGAAACAACCTCCACCCTTTTTTTTTTTTTTTTTTTTTTTTTTTTTGCTGGGAGAGTGACAAAGAATTTGTGACTACCTTTAAGCCACCTAATTGTTGTTTGTAATAATTGATACAAATGACAAAATATTGGTAAGAGGCAATAGTAGACTAGGGTAGGTGAAAAATTACGTCAAGGAAGCTAATCACTTTGGCTGTTGGGAAACAATCTGAATTCATTAAAAATTGAATTAGAGATGAATATTGTAGAAAGAGATGGCTGAATAGTCAATGAAAATATTTGAGAAATTGGGGGAAGCAGGGATGTAGAGACAGCTAATTTAGAGAAATCCAAACACAGGTAAATTCCATTGCCATTCTCAAAGATGAGAAAACAATGAAATCATAGCAAAATCTGTTTCTAAACAAAATGTTAAAAGATATTATAATCTTAGCTGCATGTGTTGTAAAACAAAACAGTACAAGTATAACAGAACAAAGACTAGTTCTCTAAGCAAATTAAAAGTAGACATAGGCAATTAGAAGTTGGTATAGTGGCTTCAGAAAATCATTGTGAAATTCTTTATTAGTTCTTTTTAGTTCTTTATTATCCCTTGCTTTGATGATCGAAAATAGTGACTAGAATTCCAACCACCACATTTACATTCCAGAATGGGGAAAAAAAACACCAGAAGGGGACATACACTATTTTATCTCCGGATGCTGCCACACAGACCCTACTTGTAACTCATTGGCTAAAACTTAAGTGTAGATGCATGCCTATGCTGGAAAACATTGTCTTAATTTTGAGTGGCCATAGGCTCATCTAAGAATTGGAAGTTTTCTAACACGAAGGGCAGAATGGATTTTGGAGTGGATTATTAGTATCTGCTCTAGCTGCACTGCTCCAGGACAGATTCTTCTAAGAAATAATGACAGATAGGCTGAGATTTTAGGGATGGAAATGTAGTCTCCCTTTGCCTTAGTTTTTAGCCAGGGATATATCCAAGCTCACTGCGTATCAAACCATCTTCTCCTCCTCTTTAGATTCGTTCACCTTCATTTGTCTTGGCTGCTTGTGCTGCCACAGCAAACATGTTTGGGGGCCCTCAAGGGATCTTTTACTTGTGCCTGACATCCCCCCTCTCAGCTCCTTGCATCATTTCCTAACTCAGATTTAACCTCAAGTGATGGGATCTGTTTTTTTCAGTGACTGTCGAACAACACAGGTGATGCTACAGCAGAGTGCAGGAGAGTTCAATCCCTGTGGGTGAAGATATGGGGGACACGAAGCAGAGGTTAATCAAGAGATGAATGTTACCGGGGGGCCCAGCGGCGTGGCCTAGCGGCTAAAGTCCTCGCCTTGAAAGCCCCGGGATCCCAAATGGGCACCGGTTCTAATCCCAGCAGCTCCACTTCCCATCCAGCTCCCTGCTTGTGGCCTGGGAAAGCAGTCGAGGATGGCCCAAAGCTTTGGGACCCTGCACCCGCGTGGGAGACCTGCAAGAGGTTCCTGGTTCCCGGCATCGGATCGGTGCGCACCGGCCCGTTGCGGCTCACTTGGGGAGTGAAACATCGGATGGAAGATCTTCCTCTCTGTCTCTCCTCCTCTCTGTATATCCAGCTTTCCAATAACAATAAAATCTTAAAAAAACAAAAAGAGATGAATGTTACCATCCTGCATTCCTTGGGTGAATGTGAGATATCACTTATTTTTGCACGTAGCCTGTCCAGACACATATTGTATAGGTAAATGACTGCCGTGTCTCTTTTGTAAGCACCGTCAGCTTAGGAATGCATCATTTCTGCCTTTGCTTCCCATCCTTCTCTGCCTCACTTCCTTTTCCTGTAACTTTCACTGTGCTAATAGAGTATTAGTATGAAAGGCTCAATTCTGGCTCTATTTTGTAGGGAATATTGACTAGGACAGTATATGTTCTGAAGTTTTTGCAATCTCCTAAAAGCCAGGCTTCTGAGGAATTGTGTGGCAAATGCAGCTTAGACTCAAGGCTTGTTACTTCCGGTCCCAAATGCAGGAGCTTCGGGTTCCACATCCAAATATGCCAATGATATAACTGACCCTGTAGAGTAGGCTCAGTCAGCAACCAGCCACGAAGACCACAGGCTGGACAGAGCAATAGACAAGTGCCTCCCCACAGGAATACCATGCTAGGTGTTCCTTCCGTATGAAGATAGGCTGTGAAAAGTGATCAAAAGCTTGGGGCGGGGAGGCTGTCCCTGAGTCCCTACAAGTCAGAGGCAGACAGTCATGGGAAAGTCTTACTTTCTGGGAACTGGATGCTGAGGCAAGCCCTGGTCCTCCTGACCAACTCATGGGGCAGGAGACTGTCAAAGAGGCAGTGTTGAAGCTGTGTCCTGGCCACTGGTAACCAGATCAGGCTACCATCATTCACTTTAGTGTCTTTGTTACAAAAGAGTCAAGAAAATAAAATTGAGAGGCAAAGAGCAAGTTTATTCTCTGAGGAAACATGAAGGAAGGATAAGAGGGTTCCTCTACAAAGAGACAATCTCAACGTCTTTCTTTGAAACAGTGACCACAATTTAAACAGCTATGTGTGAGAAGCAGTGTATCTCGATTCAACAAGACAGGTGGCCAAGTGTTTCGTGGTACCCTTAGACTAGGCATTCTTGACCCTTTGGGCAGGACAACTTTATTATGGGGATGGGGTTGGTAGCACCCTGTATATCACAATGTTTCAGAGCATCCCAGACCCTACCAACCAGTTGCCAGTGGCATTCCTCCCCTCTTGTAACAACGAGAAATGTCCCCCAATATTACCCCATGTCAACTGCAGTGCAAAATGTCCTGGTTAACAACTTGTGCTTTAGATGTTGATGTGCCAATAGTCTATTTTCTCCCTGTATACATTTTTAGTGATTTATTCAGTTAATTAGTTTCAAAACTGATCCCTCCATAATGATTTCTGCATCTGGCCTTCCAGCCCGGACTTTTCTTCCAAGCTCCAGCATTGTAAAACCAACTCCTATTGGGTGTAGCCACTTGGGTACACAGCACATACCTCAAACTGGGTGCCTAAAATGAGATTGATTGGTTTCCCCCTCACATCTTTTCTTGGCATATCCCCAGGTATCATCTTGTTACCCAGTCACCAGAGCTAGGGAACAAGTCATGTTGTGCATTCTTCTCCTTTGTCACCACCACACTGAATTAGTCATCACATTTTCAACCCTGCCCCCTTAATAGCTCTTTAAGTACTCATTGTTCTCCAGCCTCAAGACTGCTGCCTTAGATCAGGTCTTTATAATTTCTTGCCTTAATTAGGCTCTCTGCTGCCAGTCTTTCTTTTTTTTTCCTGCTGCTGCTAGTCTTACCTCCCTCCAATTAATTCTCTCCATCCTGACAAGAATCTGTCTTCAAAAATCTGAGCTTTTTTTTCTTATTTAGGTTCCTTCAAAGCTTCCTGATAGTCACAAGGATGTAATTTAAGCACCTTGCTCTGAAAAAAAGGCCTCTTCTGCACAACTACGAGTAAGGCAAGCAAGTCACCTTGGGTGCAAAACTGATGGAGGCACTAACTCCAGGGGTATGCAAATCCAGGGTTGTTGGCACCTGAGGGTGAATGCTTCTTTAAATGCTACTTCCCTACTTGCTTTGTTTTAGCACAGACCTCTGCCACTCTTTCTGCTCTTGTCTCTTATCATGTCCCTGCTCAAATCGCAATTTATGAAGTATTTCTTTATTTGCGAGGTAAGTCAGGAGGTGGGAACATATTCCAGATCTCCCTGGTTGGGAGATGGCAGGAACCCAATTTCTTGAGCCATCACTGCTGTCACCCAGGGTTTATATTAGCAGGCAGCTGGAAGCAGGCATTGGAGCCATCAAACTGGAGCCAGGCACTGCAACATACAAGGTGGCTGTCTATAATGCTGGGCAAAGCATCTGCCCCGAGTCCTCTCTTGTGTAGCACAGTAGGCTGCTTGCAGTCCTCTGAACTGCTGCCACACCTAATGGCTTTGAGTAGTGGACTTTCCCTGGGGCTCCAGCAGCATGGCTAGGGGAAAGTATAATACAGCCAGCTAATAGCGGCCTCCTGTGAACCGCAAACATCAAGGGAGAGACAGATGTGATGGGTTTCTCCCTTCTTTTTTGTTGTTGTTGTGGTAAGATGCACATACCATAAAATTCACTATCTTAACCATTTTGAAATACATTCACACTATTGTGCAACAACCATCACCATCCAGCACTGAAAAGCTTCTCGCTTTTCAGCTTGCAAAATAGAAACTCTCTATCCAATCGAAACAACTCCTCATTCTCCTTCTCTGCAGACCCTGGCAACTCCTGTGATTCTATCTTTTCTTTCAATGGAGATGGCTCTGCCGGGGCCCTCATACAGGTGGAAGTACACAATTGTGATTTTGTGCCCGACTGGTTTCATTGAGCATAATGTTCTTAAGTTTCACGCACATTGTAGCATGCATCAGAATTTCCTTCCCTTTTAGACTGAATGATAGCCACCTGGCTTAACCTTTCAGCTGCCATTAGATATGTTTTAGCTATCACGAATAATTCTGAACATGGATGTATAAAATCTGAGAGTCTTCCTCCCCCCCTTCCTTATTTTGGAGTATATCTCCAGAAGGGAAATTGCTGGATCATGCTGTAATTGTGGCAAATGTCGTATTTTAAGCCTAGTTCAAAATCATTCATTTTGATAAAAGCTTAACCATATAAAACAAATTTTAAAAATCTAAAAATTTATCTTTTATCATCATCATTGCCATAACAACATCATTTCTCATAGCATATGGTTGCTGTGGGGTAATTTATTTTAAAATACTTCAGCAAAGATAGCATGGTATATTTTTGTGCATGTTGGTTTTATTTTTGAACATTTATTTATATTTTTATTTGAAAGAGTAATAGAGAAAGAAAGCGGAGGGGAGAGAAATCTTTTGTCCATTGATTCTCTCCATAAATGGTCATAACAACCAGGTCTGGGACAGGCTGAAGCCAGGAGCCATGAACTCTATTCTGGTCTGCCACGTGGATGGCAGAGGCCCAAGTACTTGAGCCATCTTTCACTCTCTTCCCATGCAAATCAGCAGGAAACTGGATCAGAAGAGGAACAGCAGATATTCAAACTGGCATTCTGATATGGGATGTCACTGTCACAAGTGGTGGTTTAACCCACTGTGCCACAATAAAAGCCTCCCATGTTAGCTTTAACCTAAATCTAAATGTTAACATTCAAAATCATGATTGAACATATTCATTCAAATGATTACTAGCTCTTGAAAGCACTCTAATCAGGAATTAACATTCCCCCGAAACTACTATAAGCCTTCAAATACCTTAATCTCAGATCAATAGCACAGGCCTTGCTAAGTAGCCTAACAGATGTTATGAAATGAGCTTTCATGGGTGAAAGGACTGGTATTCAGGAAGAACACATTAGCTGGAAATATTGTCTAAGAAGTCTTGCCCTTGCATAAGAGGGTTGAAAGAATTCAGTGAGGCCAACAGGCCACAGCCACAAAGCATGCCACTCTACACTAGGGATTCCAGACTGTGCCCTTGTTCAGCCATTTACTGGAAATTCTGGCTACATGATTCTGGTTAGAAGCTTTACTTTCATATTTTATATAAACCTTCCTCATGAGGTACAGAAGAAACACTTAAAGGATCACCAAGATATAATGTCCTTGAACTTTTAGGACTTATTAGAGGACTGCACGACTTTCTGCGAGTGGCAGCACTGCTTTGATAAAACGTTTCTTATTGTAACATACTTCCTGGGATCTGGGTCTTCTCCCCAGCAAGTTCACTAGGTCACTACTCATGATTCAAAACATCCAAAAATATACAAGTCACCAATTTAATTAGGCCAATGTGAAGCAAGTGCCTTTTTGGAAGCAAATAGGAGGGTAAATCCATTTCCCATGTAACTTTTAATCTCAATTTGGAGATGCTTGGCTGCTTGCTGAGGCAGCTTGTGACATGTCTCTGCCCAAAAGACCCAGAAGAAAATCATCCTGAGAGAACTAAACATTCCAAAAACCTGATCACTGGGATTTCATTTGCTCCCACATATTGCTTGTCCAAAGCTCAATAATAAAGCTCAGGCAATTTTTAAAAACTATGCATGGATGAAATGCAATAGTGGAATGGTTGAGTACATTTCTCTTAGGATCCCAATCCTAGGAATTGCAAGACATTAGATACACATAAGCATAACTGAAAAAAATCATATATTAAAAGTGTACTTAATAGAAAAAAGACACTCATTTCATGGCACCATAGCCAAGCAACATTTGCTTAAGTAGCTAATCATAGAATTGTTAATAAACAATTAAATGGAGAAGAAATATTGTGATTTGAGTAATAGCATTTTCTGTAATTGTTTAAACTGTGACTATATGAGCACCAAATTATAGTCTGAAAATTCATGATGTAATTATAGAGAAGATTGATTTTCATATATTGCTCATAGAGAAAGTCTCATGGATTACTGTCATAGTAATATGGAACTTGAAGCCATATCAACAAGATCTATTTTAATGATATATACATAATTGTTGTGCTGAGTGGTAATTTAATAAAATAGCAAGTTTACCACATAAATGATGTAATTAATGTTACACTTACAAAATTGAGTCAAATATTGTGCTTTGCTCACTTAGATAAAGATTACAGATTGCAGAGAATGAAGACAATTTGCCTTTATGTTTAAAATGCCTCATATGAATGCACTCAACAGCAAGCACTTAAAACTGAAGCTATGCTTAAACATCCCAACATGTGGGCTCCCACTGGTTTTCCTTTGCCACCTCTCCAGGACCAAGGTGGACAGGCGGTTGTCAATGCTTTTTATGAGTAGCCATGCTGCCACTCCCTACCCTTGTATAGCTTTCAGCCTGGGCAGGGGTGTCAAGGAGGCTTTTAGGCCATGAGGGCTTTGGGTTATGGACAGTGGATCTGAGTGTGATGGTGTCATAAGGATGAGGGAATACTCAGGAGTACAGGGGATATTGCTAAGCAAAGGGCCCTCTCTTCTCCATCTAATCCATTGTTTTGTCTCTTCCCAAACCATCTATGTGCCTTGGAGCACATAAAACAGTAAGTGGAACTGTACATTCAGCGAACTGGCTTGGCACCAGACTACTATAGAAAGCTTTCAAAATCAAATGTGTATGCCAGTATGTTCTAACATTTAACATTTCTGGATAGATTAAGTCTCTGGGCAAGTTTTAGGGGATGCCAATCAGTTAAAAAAAAAAACACCATCTTTCTCTGGTGGCTTTCTTGGAATCCAAATCAAAGGTCCTTGACCACATACCCTGAAGTGTCCTCTACTCCTTCGAGACTACTAATCTAGACTTCTCACTCACAGCTCAATGGCACACCATGGGACTCTCCAGAAGGGCTGAAAGCTGATTCAAGAACCTTAAGGTGGGCAGTAGAAGCAGAGAGCTTCTTTGAGGCTTCACCTTTTAGCTTTCACTTTGAGCCACGAGATTGGAGAATTAGAGGCAAGGGAAGCCCAGAGTGAGGCCTGCTTGAACCCAGTGCCTAACTGCTAAGTGGGTGCCATTTTCAAAATGATTTTTTAGAAAGATTTCATTATTTTATTTGAAAGGTAGAATTAGAGACATAGGGATAGACACAAAACTCTTCCATCTGCTGGCATATGCCCCAAATGGCTGCAATAGCTAGGGGTGGGCCAGGCTGAAACCAGGAGCCAGGAACTCTATCTGGATCTCCTACATGGGTATCGGGGGCCCAAGTATGTAGGCCATCTTCTGCTTTTTTCCTAGACATATTAGTAGGGAGCTGGATTGGAAGTGGAGCAGCCAGGACTCGAATTGGCATTCATAAAGGATGCTCTTGTCACATACATTGGCTTAACCTACTTTGCCACGATACTGGCCAAATGGGTGCCATTATGTGTGTGCAAATGAGTGAATTTTATGCCTGCACAAACCAGATGAACTTGCTGGAAGCTCTGCAGTAGAGGATGCTAATATTGGGTTAGGGCCTAAAGGGGAGAGAAGGGATGATGAAAGGCCATCTTTGGTTTGCCCCTTGACCAGGGAACACCCAATGACAACACCCAATGAACAATTTCCAGGAACTGAACTTAATTGCATATTCTGAAGTTAGCCTGGCATCTTGTGGTTAGTAGATTGAGCACTGCCTCTGGATTCCAATGTAACTGACTTTGGGACAGTTTCTTAGCCTCAAAAAGCCTCACTTTAATCATCCACAAAATGGTGTTCAATCTGGATTTGTTTAGTAACAATATATTAAAGTAGCTAAGACTGTAGTATGAAGGGAGGTGAAGCAGTTTGTTTTATCCATCTTTCACCTCCATGAACCATGTCTGCCTATACTCCATCCTTGTGTAGTTGCTATTCCTTGATTTTGGGTTGGCCTTGTGACTCACTTTGATCATTCGTGTGTTGTTCAGGCCCTATGGCTTAAGAAGACCCAGTGGATTCTGCCTCTATGCTTTTGGAAGCTTTGACCACCATTTAAAACTGTCTGATCATTCTGCTGGAGAGAGAGAGGCCACAAGCATCCTGTGCCCCCAGCTGAGTTCAGTCCTCAAACTACCTGCAGTCTGAATGCAGGCACATGAGTGCTTGCTGAAAAGACCAGCAAAAGAACTGCCAGGCTGATTTGACCTTAAATTGCAGAATTGTGAGCAAATAAAATATACTTGTTGCCCTAATGTATTAAGGGTCATTTTTTTATGTAAGAATAGAGATCCAAAACTGGTCATTACTGCCTGGGAACAGGAAAGGACACAACTTCCACCAGCTGCTAACTACTGAGTTCCCCATGCTCACTGAGAGAAGCCAACTCTGCTGAATGGCCACATTGCATTGTGTACCCAATAGTAGACTCATCTCATCTGAGGTGTGTGTCCCAGGATATTCTAGAATATACTATGGTATTTTAATTCATTCATAACATGCCATCAGATTACATTAAAATATTTGATTGGCTCCTTCATACTTTGATTTTAAGTTTATTTATTGACTTGTAAATATTAATTAATCAATTTATTTTAAAGTAAGAGAGAAAGAGACACCAATTGTTGTGTGGCCATTTGGGGAGTGAACTAGTAGGTGACAGATCTCTCTTTCTCTCTCTCTCTGCCTTGTAAATGAATAAATAAAAAAATATTTTCAGCCATACGTTTGCAGGTTACTTTGGTGGGTGCTTATTACACCTGCTCCTGAACCTCATTCATTCCTTCATGTGCCTAAATGTCACCTGCCTCCCACCTCCCTGTCCTCACCCCATCACACACACATACATACACACACACACAAACACAGATGGCAAGTGGCGCTTGGGAATATCTGCCCTCCCACACCTACCCACAGCAATGGACTTATTTGCATGGATGTGTATGTGCACACACATGCAGAGAAACACACAGCTTGCTATGTTTCTGGAAGCATATGGATGATAGAATTATCTTCTATAATTCATTTGGCTAGTTCAGATTTGAGCAGAATTGTATGTTCACCTCTTACTAAATGTCAACACAAATAAAATGTATCCTGCTCAGTGTTCCCAGGCAACTTTGAATTAGCTTGGAATACAAAAGTTTGAAGCAGTCCTACCTGTTATATTCTCATTTTCTCTCACTTAGCACAGAACATTTTAGGTACTGGTGGTGCTGGGAAGCTTTCAAAAAATATATATAAACCATTCCTTCAACTTGGGCGGGCCTGATGACCGTGAGAAAGTTGTCAGCCTCTGAGGAAGTCTTGACAAGTTCTCTATGCTCCATACAGAAAGGGTGGTGATGCAAGAGACTTGGGAAACTTTTTTGCACTGTTACTGGCTTTTAAAAGAAGAAATTAAGAATTCCACTTGGATTCCAGATTATGCTTCTTTGGATTCATGCTACTCTATCAATTTCTGGCAGCTCTGATGCAATATTGAACCTGTAAACATATGGTTCAATTTTGTGGGTGACTACTTCCTGTCACCAGTCCTGTGCTGAGTATAGCATCTCCACTCAACAGAGGTTTTTGAGGTTCAGGTGGTTGAGTGACTTGCACACGGCTCCTCTCTCTTTTGTTACATATAATTTCCACTGTTAGGTAAATGGCTTAGATTATACTTAGGTTACCTTGCAATCCATACGTAATAATGCTTGCAAACAATAGATAATAATGTTGACAAACAATTTTCTGAAGAAAGTTATCTAGTGATATCTGACTGCTTAAAATATTACTTGGTGGCTCCTTGTGGAAGAAAGGCAAACTTACTTTCTTGTGTTCATGTTTCTCTACCCCAGGAAGCCTCTCCAATTTCATTATTATCAACTATTTGCTATTTTTAAAATCAGTATATATTATACACATTTTTTTTGAAAGGCAGAGTAAGAGACTGAGAGTGCGAGAGCCTGCATCTGCTGGTTCACTTCCTGAATGACTCATGGCTGCAGCAGTGCCAGGAGGAAGTCAGGAGCCTGGAGTGCCTGCAGCTTTTCCTCAGAAGTAGCAGGGCCCCAAGTATGTGGGCCACTTTCCACTGCTTTCCCAGGCCTGTTAGCAGTGAGCTGGATTAGAAGCACAGTAGCCAGGTCTTGAACAGTTGTTCACACTTAGGATGACAGTGTCACAGGCAGTGGCTTAGCTGCTGTGCCTCTATGTCAGCCCCCACATTGCTCTTATGAAATTATTTCTGAGTGTGCCTCATTCATCTTTATCTCTTTTTCTTTCCTCCATTTCCTTGACAAAAAAATATTTTCCCTTTATTTCAAAGAGTTTCAAAAAGAGAAGGAGACAGAATCTTCCATCTGCTGGTTCATTCCCCAGGTGGCTGCAATGGCCAAGGCCAGACCAGGCCAAAGTCAGGAGCCAGGGGCTTTTTCCAGGTCTCCCACAGGGATGCAGGGTCTCAATTCCCTGGGCCAGTTTCTGCTTTCTGCAGGTGCATTAACATGGAGCCGCATTAGAAGTGGAGCGTTTGCAACTCAAAACTGGTGCCCAGAAGGAATTCTAGCATCGCAGGCTATGCCACAACGCCCGCCCCTCCCTATTGTTCTGTTTTCCATATCATCTGTTTACTTTGTCTTCCCTCCTGTCTCCCTGCCTGTATCCAGCCTTCTTCATGCTTCTTCTTACTACCAGCCATCTCCCTTCCTCCTTCGCTCTCCTTGTTATTTATTTCCAGCACACACTCAGGAAGTACCTACAGCATGACAGCCTCTTGCTTGGCATGGTGGGAAGAAAGAAACCAACAAAGCAGCTCCTAACACTGCAGAGGAGAGGGACAGAGGCAACAACCCTTGTAGGATTTGCAGTGGTGGGGGGATCTCCCAGGTTTGCTCAAGGAACTCAAAGCAGCTTTCAGGGAAATGACCTTGAAGGATATTTGGGGCTTATTAGGTGGACAAAACCAAGGCACTTAGTGTTAGCAGAGGTAACACACACACATAGAAGACCAGAGGCAAGAATGCTCCATCCATGCATCCTCCCTCCCTTGCACGCACATTTATTGAGTGCTCTGATGTGGCAAGCACCAACACAGGGCCTAAGACACAGCACTAGTCAAGGAAGACCATTTCTCTGTGCCTCAGCAACTTAATTATTAGTCCATGGGACTTTATGTTATAGTGGCACTTTCATCTCCCACTTTTGGGTGTCTAGGGGCACCCTAGTGCCATGAGACACTCCAAGATATGTATGGGAAGTACAGCACTCAAAATACTCTTGTGGAGATTTGCAAGGCACGATTTCACGGTCAAGGCCCCGGCGAGTCCTCCCTCACGAAACCTGTTGTTTTCATTTACTCAGCTTTTCTCTAGTGCTTTTAACCAGGGGGGCCTTATTTTAAGCTAGTGTTATGAATATCATGCTAAGCTGGTTTTCTAACGGAGCCTCCGCAGGAAATGTCAGAGCACTCCATTTTTCTAACCTTTTTGTTTCATCTATCAGTTACTTATTTTCACAATAATGCTGCACTGAGAGTAGCCACCAAACCCCAGAGGCATACAATGAGCAGCACTTAGTGCTGGCCCTCCTGGGGAAGCCGGTGGCTCTGCTGCCCACGGCTCAGCTGGCTCACATGTCTGGGACTGCCTGGCCGGCTCTTGGCTGTCAGGGCTGGGGTGAATTGACTAGGTTGTGCTTATTGCAGACTTCAGGAGACCAGCCTGGGCGTTTTTCCCATGGTAATAGAGATGTAAGGAACAAATAGAACTGTGTGAACTGTGTGTGTGTGTGTGTGTGTGCACGCGTGTGTGTAAGACTCCTGCTTATCAAATCTGTCAACATCCCCACATCCAAAGCAAGCCACATGTTTGAGTCTAGAATCAAAATGGTGCAGTGGGACTGGGGTGAGACAGAGTGGGACCGCTTTAGTGCCCAACCACAGCCACCAAGGTCTCTATCTTGGGTTTCATATCCTCCCTGAATTATCGGCTGACTTTCTCAGAGCCCTCTCCCTTTTTCCTCCTGAGCTTCTCCCCTGTGCAGCTGGTCTTGCATCTATTGAATTCTCAACTTCACAATAGATTGATGGAGGGTGGAGACCACACTGGCACTTTATTTAGACCTCTCTGCGCAGCTCACACGACAGCAGGTTAGCCATGAAGCAGGCATTTACTGAAGGTGAAGTGATTGAGGTCTGTAGCCTCTTAGACACATAGGAGCCAGGGCCCAGCTCCGGCAGGCTCCTGACAACTGCCCCTCGAGCTGTGCTCCCTCCCCTCCCCTGCTACTTTAGTGGTGCCTACCTACAGGGCCTGGGTCAGCTCCATGGGGCAGAGGACTGGCAAAAATGTCGGAGAAATGCCGGAAGAGTCCCGCAGCCCAGCCGGAAGCGGCACCCATGTGTCTGTGCTTTCCTGCATTTGTTGCTTTTTCAGTCCTCACAGGCACTCTAACCACTTCCCTTGAACTTGAAGCTGTACGGGACCTCACCTCTTGTGGTAGTGGTCCTTCTAAATTTGGACCACTCAGCCCAGTCCTTCCTGTCTCATGTGAACTTGTCATCTCTTCTGGCCACACACGTGGCATTTCTGATCCCGTGGTCACATGATCAGAGGCCAGCGGCCACGGGAGAAAAGCACCGAGGACCTGTGCTCCCCACAGTGCAGTCCTGCAGTGGTCCAGTGGGCTTCACCAGAGAGCTGGCTAGAAATGCAGCCTCTCAGGCGCCACCCCAGCTTTAAGCAGCCCCCAGGGGGAGGCATGGCCAAGTCTGTCAGGCACCCATGTCTGGTGTGGCTCCCAGGCTGGATCTCTGCCACCTGATTACTAGAGCTGCTTGCTCAGTTAGAATGGAGGAAGCTCTCCCTGGGATCACGTTTGATGCCCTGGGTTCTGCCCGCTGCCACTCTTCCTGCCTTGCTGTTTGGTGTGAGGCACAAAGGTGTGGGAAGTGCCGGACAGTGATATTCATTCTGCATAAAGTCTGGAACTTCTCCAGCTGGAAGGTGCTTTACTGAGCCTCTCTTCTAGCTCCCTCCTGTTTCACAGGCACCTAAGGGCCAGCCTGGCCCCTGGCGAAGCAATGTGTTCCCTGGACTAGCATTGTGGGCATGCCTGGATGCTTGGGAGAAATGCAGATTCTTTGGCCCTAGTGCCCACTGAGGCAGGTGATCCATAGGCATGGGTGATCCCTAAGCATGGCCCAGTTTGCGAAGTTCTAGGCTAAATGACACCATTTTGGGGTGCGCTTAAAAACAGAGGAAGCCTGGAACAGGAGCATCATTCATATTAGCCAGAGTGCTGGCCCTAAAAGGAATCCTGCATTTGAATTTCAGCTTGCGACTCATGGACTCATGGTTTTGAGAAAGATGTTTAACCTTCTTACAGCTTCAGTTTTCTCATCTGTGAAAAAGTGCTTAGTGTGCTGCCTGGCCTTTGGGGAGTGTGAAGTGAACCATAGCACAACTGGGCTTAGCAGTTGAAAGCACAGATTTTGTAGCCCGACTGTCTTGGTTTATAATCTTGGCTCTGCCACTTCCTTGCTGTGTGACCCTCAGCCAGTCACTTAACCTCTCTGTGCATTTGGATACAGTCCGACTTATGCTAAAAGCTAAGCATCTAGAGTACAACATGAAGGTACTATTATTTTACAGAGTGGGTGAAAGAAGGGAAGGCAGGCAAATAGCACTTTTGAAATCTCAGTGAGAGAGGATCCACGTTTTCCATGCACGGGGGTGAGGAGGGGCAGGAAGTTCACAGCGCCACACTAGCTTCCTGCCACCCCCAGCACCCAGGTGGCTCTGTGCCTTGCCACACTCATCACGTGATGGCCGTCCTCGCAGAGCAGGGGAGGAGAGGGCTGGCTCCTGTCGCTGAGGCTCTTCCGGCTGGGGAGCAGGCTGAGAGAATGAAGAGGGAGTGTAGAGTCAAGGGGGTTCTGTGGGAGGTATTTCTATGGTGGTGCCCACACCTGGGGGCTAGAAATAACAAATATGCAGAGTCTCATCATTTCTGTGAGTCACAACCTTCTGTGGACCACACAGCTTAGCCGTGTGGTTGTGGCTCACTGGGGGCAGGGGCCTCTCCCCAGCTCACCCCTGCAGTTTGGAGCCTCCGGAGGTGCCCTCCTGGCCTCACAGAGATGCGACCCTCTGTCAGGCAGCCTACATCGCATGGGGGCCTGAAAGGCAGGAAGCAGGCACCACAGAGCTGGCTGCCACTGGCTCCTTCTGGGTCTCCCAGCTTCCTTGAGGCAGTCTTCATGGAATTCCCACACAACCCTTTGGCTTATTCAGCTCCCAGTCCAGAACTTCCTAATGCGGCCACAACAAGTCACAAAGGGAGGTGGAGAGGGAAAATCTGTCAGCCAGAGGCATTTCCACCCTGCAGGAAAATCAGCCTTGCAATGCTAGAATGAAAGGCTGGCTCGTTCGTTTTCCTCCAGCTCTTTTGGAGCGCTGTGCTTCTTAGCGGCTGCTCTCCAGACCAGCAGCAGCAGCAGCAAGCACCTGGGAACCAGCAAGCAATGCAAACGCTTGGGCTCGAAGCCAGCTCTGCTGACTCAGAAGCTCTGGGGCAGGGTCCAGCTCGCCCTGTTCACAAGTCCTGCCTGGGGGATCCTGAGGCCGGCTTCCTTGTAAGACCCACTGCTCCAGAGGTCAAGTTCATTGACATTCCCTCTGGATTTGAAAACAAGATGTTTGTCTCTCTACAAGACTGTGTACTGATTTGGAAGGCAAAGTGACAAAGTGTGTACAGAGGAGGGCGAGATCTTCCATCTGCTGGGTCACTCCCCAAACGACTGCAACAACAGGGACAGGCTGAAGCCCAGCAGAGCCTGGAACTTCATCTGGAAAGGGAGGAGGCTGGACTTGGGACTCAAATGGGCAGTGCAACGCCTACCTCTCATCTGGATGTTTTAATAATAAAACGTTTGTGTGTAAGAACTGACAACTTGGTGCTGACTTTAGTCACAGTGTCCTGAACTTAGGGGACTTCTCAATATGAGGTATGCATTACCTAACAATTCAGTTACAATCTATCTTGTGGCTTCCATCCTGAAGAGGATGATATACATTGTGATATACATTGTGCAAAGTTGGAGGGTGGGTGAAGTTGGTGAAGGAGGTCATACATGAAACTTTTATTTATGATGAGCAAAGAACTATAATTTGTTAGTGGCCGGAAATGCCACTTTAAATACCAGAACCATACTAGGATTATGGAACAGAATATGTATGTAATTGAATGCAGCAAAGCTAAATGTTTTCATCAAAACTGAGAAAACAGCAAATGAGGGTAGGCTGTAAAAAATGGGAGGACTTCAATAATCCTCAAGTAGATAGTTGGGAGGTAGCCACATGGTGTGGAAGACAGACTATGGAGGGTGCAGCCTGATTCCATTTGCTCATGGACCCATGTTTCAATGAGATGCATGATTGCTGGAGTTCATTTTCTTCCTGAAATGGGGATGGTGAAAACTCTGCTGTTGCTTGGCAGATGAAAGAAAATCTGTTGATGTCATATAGTTTCTGGTGCATAGAGGGGGTCAATCCTGGAATAGGATTTCTTCTTTCTCTTCTTTCCCTTTACCTAAACACTGTATAGGGCTAATTTATGACACTGATGATTTTTAAGTAGTTTCATAACTTATGAGGAAACCAAGTATTCTAAATTTGGTTCTGGTTTCCTTAAAAATCTATTTTCTTTTGTCTTCTTCCAGTTTTCCTCATTATGGCAGTTTACATACAGTTACATAATCCTCCATTTGGTGTTTATTGTCAATCTTTACTTTTTTCCCCCCTTTGTGTTGTTACACCCTCTTTTGCAAATGCCTTTTGTAATTTAAACACTCTGGTTCTCTTTTGTTTTATTTTCTTGGGGGATTTTTGGCTCTTCTTTTGATCAGTTGTCCCTAATGACATGATGTCTTGCTTCCGGAGAGCAAGGGAAGCCTGCAGGAGGACGCTTTCTTTCCATTCATGTGTATGAGTGTGTGTGTGTGTGTGTGTGTGTGTGTGTGCGTGCGTGCGCACGGGGCAGTTTCTATGGCTTCAGTTTGTAGCCTTCCTCTTCTCCACACCCACCTGTGCCCTAGCCAAACGTACCACCTGCCTACTTTCAGCTCATTTGAAATGGGCACGTTCCTCAACTCTAATCCAAGAAGGGACCTGAACCTTTCATTGACCACCAGCCCTTTTTCTCAGAGTGGGACCAGGTGGTGGCCCAGAATTGTAGGAGGAAGTAGGGCAACAGTGACAAGTAGCCAGGCCACAACTCCAAAGCCTCCTTCTTTGGCTGTCCCTTGCACACCCACTTCCTGGTTGGCTTTGGCCTTGGCCCTGGGGCAGAGCTGGCAATCTGCCAGGGAAGAAAGGGCCACTCCTTGCAGCCTGTGGAGTGTGTTGTTCTCCTTAAGCTTTTTCTTGTGGCAAGAACGCTGGGAAAAAGTCATTGGGCCACCCTGTGGGAGGCACTCCCTGTGGGAGTGGTCTGTCCTGGGACTGGTTCTGGTTTATGAGCCTTGTCAGGGGACAGAAGACATACCAGTTATTTGAACAGTGAAGCTTCCTATAAAGACATTTTCACAAGCTATGAACTTAGTAAGTAGTTAACTCAAAGGGCAAAACAAGAAGCCTCGTGGAGTTACGCAGCACCTGCAGGAAGTCGCTCTCCCTCTGGAGGCTGAGGGAACAGGGGAAGATCCCAGAAACTGAGAGGATGTGCCCCACCCTGCTGAAACTCATGCTTCTAGGGGCAGTCCCCACTCTTCCACTGCTGACACCCTCAAGGCTCAGAAAGGGGCACATGAGGCTGGACACAGATCCTTGGGAAGAGGGCATGTGGCTGGGAAAGCCCAGAAGGGTGCAGCCAGCCAGACAGGCAGAAATAAGCTTTTCAAAGCCCTGGTGCCAGTATCAGACAGAGGAGCCTAGCAGGGAGAGGAGTGGGAATAAGCAAAGAACTGGACAACAGCTTAATAGCCAGCCCTAACCCTTTCGTCTTGTTTGCCAGGACATGCTTCTCAACTTCAATATGTGTTGGAATCATCTGGGCGAGGTCCTGAGATTCTTCATCCCAAACAAGCTTCCGGCTGATGCGCATGCCCGTGCTGGGATGTTTTGAGGAGCACAGCACTGGTGGTGTGTTTTCCCGGTAGGGGGAAAGCAGTCCCTTGCAGCCATTCTTGCTGGGTCAGCTGGGTCACCGTGACATCCTGGACCCACCTCTCTCACCTGTATTACTCTGAGACGTTCTCACTTCTTTCTTCATCAAATGTGCCAAGATTTTCCAGCTAATGGGAATTCAGAGTGGCCTCCTTAGTCAACAGTAACATTTCAACCAGAGCCTTTTCAAGCTTTCAGTCACATAAGGACATAAGAAAGGGGCCCATTTGGGCCAACTTTAGATAGTTACGGCTACAGACCTGAAGATAATATGATCTCTACAGCTGAATTTTATGTTGGCTTCAGAGGTTGTTTATTCTCTGCTTAAGAGATGGGGAAGAGTGCTATGTATTATTGTAAAAGCTAGAAGAAAGAATTCTGAACATTTTCTCCATAAGGAAATGATGTTTGAGGAGCTAGATATGGTTACACCAGTTCAAACATTATACGATATATCCATGTGTCAAAACATTACATGGTACCTCACAAATATGAACAATTTCATGCCTGCTCAAAGTTTTTTTTTTTCTTAAAAGTGAGGAAGAATCTCAAAAGTACCGACTGGCTCCCTGTGCCCTTGCTTGAATAACAACAACATGTTGCATTGACTGAAGGTATAACAAACAGAGTAGCAGCCTCAGCCCCAAAGTAGGAATCTGGGAATGCCTTGAGTCAACAATGGCCAAAGAAGAAACTGAAAGCAGCCATGGGCACCATGAGCCTTGGGCAGCTCCCACAGGATCCTGCTCAGTAGCGTGTAATTCCCTAATTCCCTGTAGCCACCTAATTTCCTGTAGTCACCTAATTCCCTAGCCTGATGCATTCTTATGAAGGTGAGCTCTTAGACCCAAAGAGGCAGAGAGAAAGAGGGAGAGAGAGAGAGTGGCAAGGGGAGCAGGCAGTTAAAAAGAAATACTGTGAGTCAGATACTTCAAATCACAAAGCTGAAGATCTACTTCCTGTTTAAATATTTTGTCCTTGGTGTCCCTGGGAAATCCTCCTCTTGACATCTGATGTTACTATGTCTCAATACATTTCCCCAGTCATACATTGATAGTATTTTATCCATAATCAGCATGAGCATCTCAAAAATTGTATTTGAAGGACTGGCACGATCGGTTCAGTGGCTAATTCCTCATCTTGAACACACCAACATCTCATTTGGGCATTGGTTCCTGTCCCAGCTGCTCTACTTCCCATCCAGCTCCCTGCGTATGACTTTGGAAAGCAATGGAGGACGGCCCAAAGCTTTGGGACCCTGCATCCATGTAGGAGACCTGGAAGAACTTCTTGGCTACTGGCTCTGGATGGGCTCAGCTCTGGCTGTTGTGATCACTTGAGTGAACCAGTGCATGAACAATCTTTCTGTCTCTCTTCTCTCTATAAATCTGCCTTTCCAATGAAAATAAATACATATTTAAAAAAAGATTGATTTTGAAAATGAGAGAACTGGGCCCAGCGGTGTGGCCTAGCGGCTAAAGTCCTCGCCTTGAAAGCCCCGGGATCCCATATGGGCACCAGTTCTAATCCCAGCAGCTCCACTTCCCATCCAGCTCCCTGCTTGTGGCCTGGGAAAGCAGTTGAGGACGGCCCAAAGCTTTGGGACCCTGCACCCGTGTGGGAGACCCGGAAGAGGTTCCTGGTTCCCGGCATCGGATTGGCGCGCATCGGCCTGTTGCGGCTCACTTGGGGAGTGAAACATCGGATGGAAGATCTTCCTCTCTGTCTCTCCTCCTCTCTGTATACCCGGCTTTCCAATAATAATAAAAATCTTAAAAAAAAAAAAAGAAAAGAAAATGAGAGAACTGGAACAGAGAACTGATAATTGATTTTTTCAGGGTTAAAAGGTGGGTAAAGTTAGTTAAAGGCCTTGGCCTAGACATATATGTGTTCCAAAGACCCTAGATATGCAGCTGTTAGAGCCTAGCTTTCAGGACCACACTGCAGCCAAAGTACTTTTCCTGGAAAGGGCCAGATAGTACATTCCCCCCAATCTCCCACCCCGCTTGTTATGCCATATCAGAATACTTTTAAAAATTCTTGGAGCAATGGAACTAGAAGATTTAGGAGCTGCCATTGTGGTGTTTTGGCATTGTGGATAAAGCCACTGTCTCAGATACTGGCATCCCATATCCCACATGGATGCTGGTTCATGTCCTGGCTGCTCCACTTCTAATCCAGCTCCCTGCTAATGCACCTGAGAAAAGGAGCAGCAGATGGCACCAAGTACTTGGGCCCCTGTTGCCCATGTGGGAGACCAAGAAACTCTGGGTTTTGGTCTGGCTCAGCCTAGGTCATTGCAGCCACTAGGGGAGGTAACCAGTGGACAAAATATTTTGCATTGTCTCCATTTTTGTAACTCTGAATTAAAAAAAAAGCAAAAAGTCTTTTAAAAAAGATAACTTTTAGTGAAAATCTTAAATAATGCATGTATTATATGTACATTCTGATTTTTATTATCATAAAATGGGTATTTAATGATTGTACATCAATAACTCCTTTTATTAAACAGTTGGTTTTTTAAAAAATTACCTATTCAGTTGTAATTTGGAACATAGCATCAATCTGAAAGGGTTTTTTTCCAATTTTTAAAAAAATATTTATTTTTATTGCAAAGTCAGATACACAGAGAGGAAGAAAGACAGATAGGAAGATCTTCCGTCTGATGATTCACTCCCTACGTGGTCACAACGGCTGGAGCTGAGCTGATGCGAAGCCAGGAGCCAGGAACTTCTTCCAGGTCTCCCACATGGGTGCAGGGACCTAGGGCATTGGGCCATCCTCGACTGCTTTCCCAAGCTACAGGAAGAGAGTTGGATGGGAAGTGGGGCCACCAGGATTAGAACTGGCGCCCATATGTGATCCCAGCGCATTCAAGGTGCGCTGGGCCCCCAATTTTTTAGTTTATGTAAAGGCAACAAATTTCACATGTAGTTTTAAGAACATAATGACATTTTTCACCCTATCCTCCATCTCTCCCTCAATCCCACCTTCCTTTAATCCCACCATCTCTCTTCCTTCCTTATTTTTCTTTTAATTTTTGCAATGACATGCTTCCAATTAATAATCACAACATTAATTCTCCACTAAATAAAGAGTTCAACAAATAGTAAGTAAGCAAATCTATTTTCCTCAGGAATATAGATAAGAGCTATAAGAATAGTCAAATCTCAAATTTCTATTTCATTCTGTTACCACATGATGGAATGCTACTGAGCTATAAAAAAATGAAGCCCTGTATTTCATTTTTTGGATATAATTGGAGATGACTGCACTTAGTGAAGTAAACCAGTTTAAAGAAGAAAAATATTATGTTTTCCCCGTGGACACTCTTTTTTTTTTTTTTTTAAATTTGAAAGGCAGAATGAGAGGAGGAAGAGAGAGAAAGAGAACCTTCCACCCGTCGTACCCTTTACAAACGCCGGAAGGCTGGTCTGGAATTCCTACCAGCAAGCCTACAATGTATATTATCTAGGTGAATAAGTGGTATTTTCCGGGCACCTGTAATGTCACTTCTAGGCTACGAGGCTCTTAAGGACGGGACTCTCTTTCACCTCTCGGTGATCTGGTGTAGCGCCTGTGTCAACAGTTCAGCAACTACTGAACCAATGTAGTCTTTCTGATGTTTTCCACAGCAGGAAGCTGGCATGGCATTTAACACTGATTTGTTTCCTGACAATTTTTGTTTTGCTTGGCAGAAATTCTGAATATGAAAAGAACAGCATCTGTCTTCCAACAATAAATATTGCTTTATTAATTTAACTAGTTGTCCCTGAAAGCCACCCACCACTTTGTATGCATAGTACAGGGTAGTCAGTGTGAGTCATGTGAATTTAGGCTTATGCTTTCAAAAACTTGGGAAGTTCTGTGCTGAAGTTCAATTGGCTAGAGTTTTAACTTCTACAGTCTATGATGCTGGCATCTGACAGAGCTTACATCACTCAGGGTGAGGGAGACATTGGCACTAACTGTTTAGAAGCATAGGCAACTGCTTGATATGCAAAACCAGGCACAGTCTTTCAGGGGAAGCTTTGGGCAGAGAGCTACTTCAATCTACAGTTTCAAAGGCTATATACATTTGAATACAACAGGTAGCACTATTCTGTTTTGTGGGAGAGGTTATCACCAGCACGCTGACTTCTCTAGAAAATATTCCAATAGCCATTATAGTGGTGTGACTGAGGACAAAAATTCACCCCCCTTTTCTCTTCTGCCTTGCTAAGCCCTCTCTTCTGAAGACAATCAATAGTAAAAAGGAAAAAAAAAAAAAGGAAGGTCTTTGCTTAACTAAACAGTGGCAACTGCTTAATTCCTAAATATTCAGCACATCACTTTATATAAAAACAGAGCCAAAAATAGTGTTTTCAAATGCACAGAGAGGTGGCGGTGGAGCTAACGTGGGGCACACTCTTCTACCAAGGAGCATTTTGTTCTTGACAACTTCATGTGAATGAGGACCTGAGCTCTGAGCTCTGTGTTTTATTAGTCAGTCATTTTGGGGATTCAGCATTTCAAGACTTAACATTCCAATTCAGAAATACTGTTTCCGAACACCTCTCAACTATCTACACTGTCTACCTTTTGACTTTTTTTTTTTAACTACAAAGTGAATGATGTTCAAGACTGTAGTGTTGATCATTGCAACTATTCAGGTGAGCAAAGCAATGGGACGTTTTCCTCATCACTTTCCCCAATAGAGGCACTTTCACTGCCTGTCACTGTTTAGCAGATAACTGGTTTGTTGCCATTAAATAAACTTGACTTCTTAACGTGTGTTCTATAAAAGTTTTTGTAATTTTTCTTGAAATTGTGATTTTTCCATTGACTTGATGACAAATTTAATGTATGTAATTGTCTATGCATTTTAAGTTAAATTGCCTAAAATGTGATTTGAGACATATACATTTGTATTATGAACTGTAAAAAAAAATCTGTTTGAGATGCTAGGTTTTATCACCTGCTGCTGTATTTGTAAACAAAGACAAATGTTGTTTTAAGAAATAATTATGATTAGGAATAGGCTATGGATGTGATACTTGATATTTTTTAAGATAAACTTGTTTGCTTTTGTGTATTATATCTGAAAACTTTAAAAAAAATGTATTTTCATGGTTTCACGATTTTTTTTCACGTACTCTATTCTTAAGCCCATAGCCTGATTAACTACAGCTTCGTTGTGGTGAGGAAAGTGGGAAAAAGACCCCGTGATGGCTCGGCCAACCTCTCAGCAGCACAGTACCCGTGTGGATGCCATCCTGCCAGGGTGAGACTGCCCTTCAGCAGCAGCTTATCTGGAACCTCCCCCACTTTGTTTTCGGAAAGCTGGTTCTATTTTTACTGCACCTGCCCTGCCTTTACTGAGAGCTCCATTGTTTGTCCTGGTGGTAGTTACCGTTGCGTCTCACAGGAGGTTCGTAATGCTTTATGCTTTTGGCAAAAGGACTTTCTGCCTTTTGCCTGATAATTGAACAAAATGCAACTGTAATGTTAAAAAAAAAAAAAGAGAGAGAGAACCTTCCACCCACTTGCTCACTTCCCAAATGCCTGTAACAGTCAGGGCGAGACCACGTGGAAGCCAGGAGCCTGGAATTCAATCTGGGGTTCTTACATGAGTGACAGGGACTCAAGTAAGTGAGCCATTCCCTGCTTCTTCCCAGGATATGCATCGGCAGGAAGCTGCATTGGAAACAGAGCTGAGACTCCAACACAGGCATTCTGATATGGTGTTTCAACCACTGTCCCAAGTGCAACCCCTTGCCAAGAAATGTGTTGAAGACCTTCCACATTATGATCAGATTTCAGTCACTTACTTCTATAACTTCATTTGCCATAAACTTTTGAAGTCTTCTCGTATAGTCTCAGTCACGACTACTTAACCATAGTGTTGTAGCATGAACATAGCCACAAACAACATTTAAACATACATTCGGCTATATTCCAATGAAACCTTATTTATAGAAACAGGCAGAGGGCTGCAGTTGGTCAGCAGGACACAATTTGCTGACTCCTGTTTAATCCCCTGGCAACAGTTGAAAACATTACATGCAACAGGTATCTAGTGTAACTCTTACAGAAATTAAGAGGGATGCAGAACATGAGATCAAGTCAATGACAGCAGGAAGGAATAGTTTTTAATTTGATGAGGTAGTTTTTAATAGATGAGAAGGAGTGGGAGACAGGATAGGTAAGGTAAATGGAAGCAAAACGAAAAATAAAGATTTTTTTTTTGAGACCGATAAAAGAATTTTGAATCTTGTGGGACATATGAAAGTCACCAAAACTTTATCATAACTTTACTGTGCAGGATAGATTCACTTTCCCCAAGCCATTTTATTTTCAAATGGCAAACTGAATCAGAGCAGGCACGGTGAAGTTCACAATATTAAATCACTGTCAAGTTATGCCTCTGTAAAAATAATAGTCCAACAGACTCTGTCAGCTAAGTAACAACAGTTTAGAAAGACACAATTTACGACCAGGAATGATGAGACCTAAAAAATATTTCCCAGCAAAGAATTACATTTCAGCTGCCCGATAGCAAAACAAGTCCTTTGTTATTAATACATTGATGCCTATGACGTCATCACTATCTCAGAGATTAAAGACTTTCTCTGAGCTGTCAAGTGCCTGGTATTGCTAAAGCTTTCAAAAAGTTTTGGAGACAGTTCTTATTGTTTTGCAAACACTTTCCCCTTATGCATACTTTGAAAGATGATTTCAGATCTCTTTAAAGAAGCTTTCTTGTTCATAGTTTCCTTATTGGCTTTATTGCTTGCCCGTGCCAACAAGAAAACTATCTGAGCCAGCAGAATAAAGACTTCCAAACATTTGAAGAAGCAATTGTTGTTACTATTGTATGGAATGTGCTTTTCTCAATCAATCAATCAATCAATAAATAAATAAATAAATAAATAAATAAGGGAACTTGGGGCTGAGAAATTGCCTAATTGTGGGTAGTCAGCCGAAAGTAGGACTACTTCGGAATTCTGGAAGATACCCTGTGTCCAGAAGGTTTTCTGGGGTTGACGCCTCTTTCTATTGGGCCAATCGATGTAGAGATCATGGTTACTGTGCTTTGGAAACACATCATCTTGGCTTGACTCAATGGCTCTGCTGCTGACTGGGTGGCCAATCAGACCAGTTACCTATGGCAACAGATGCTTATTCTTTTCATCAGTGAGATGGATGTGGTCAGGTTAGTGTCTTTCAATTCTTGAATACTTTTTTTTAGCTTGACCCAGCTCTGCTTCCAGCTTTTTGTTTGCTTCCCCCTGGTGACAGGAAATATCTTCTAATCTTGAGATTCTTTCTTCTGCTTCCTTCATCTTATTTTGGAGACTCTCCACTGTACTTTTAATTTGCTCCACTGCATTCCTAATTTCTGATATATCAGCTTTCATTTGATTCATTGCTGCTATTTTTTATGTAACATATTCCTTAAATTCCTTGAACTCCTGCTTTATTTGCTTCTCATTGTTGATAAGAAGCTTTAAAACAAGTGTTCTGAATTGTGTATCCCCCATTTTCTCGATGTCTTCCTCAGTTAACTCTGAGGTTGGAAAAGACTTTTGCTCCTTTGCAGGGGAGTCTTCAGTAATATTCATTGTGCTTTTGTCTTTTCTTTTGCTCTTGGTCATTGTACTTCTAGTTATCAGATTCTTCTCCTTGGGGCAGGTTTCTAAGCTATGACACCCACAGGTATACAATTCGATTTTATTGACTGTGGTTGGTACATGGCTCTTTGTTTGCAGTCACTTGTGCCACTCCCTCCAGTGAGTTCCAGGTCTGGGTTCTTATGTTAGATTTCTATCCTATATAGCTAGGTTGTTGATGGTGCTGATCTTGCCAGAACCTGTTGGTTGTTAGGTCTGAGGGTCACACAGACCTATTTTGACCTTTATGATGCCAAAGTCAGTATTATTTTCCATGTGGGACTAGTGCAATGCACTGAGCTCAGTGAATTCGCTCCTAGTTCAGTACATGCACAGCTCACTGCTGTCCTTGCAGCCTTAAAGCCTTTGCCATGCCATATAAAATGGCGCCTGATGTGCCACTACTTGTTCTTGATCTGCTGGCTGTCAGTTCTGGGGGCTACCTGGACCTATCTTGAGTGGAATCTGTAGGATGCCATGTTGTTGCAATTCACTGAGTAAGAAATGAGTTCACTCCCAGCTCAGCACATGCTCAGTCCTATCCCATAGCCTTTGCCTCCTTAAACAAAATGGTGCCCAATTCAGCTCTAGGGGGCTGACTGGACAGTGAAATCCACCCTGTTCCTGCATTGTCTGTCTGGGACCTGCTGCTCTGTCTCTGCTTCTGGTCAAATCAAACAGATCAGCAGGATGGGCAGTTCTTTGTCTGGGTTCACCTCCTGAGCTCCCAGAAACATCCTTTCCTCCTTGTTGCTGGTAGATTTCCAGCTGCCGCTGCAATTCAAATTGGCACTCACTGAATGCCACTAGCATATCTTGTCACTGCAATACCACACCCTTGTGTCTGCTGTTTTCCTGTTTCTGTCAGTCTCTAGGTATCACTCTGCTGTTGTTTTGTCCTCTCCTGTTTCCTGGAATGTACCCTCTCTGCTTCACACTGGCTAATGTTTCTCCATCTTTTTAAACATGTCCTTACCCTATTCTGCCATCTTGATTCTCCCTCTAAACCCAGGCATTTGTATCTGGGATGTGGGGGTCCTGAGCAGCATGTTACCTACCATGCCTGATGACTGTTCTGATGCTAGAACATTAAAATCACAAGTCCTTTGAGAGGTGATTAGATCATGGGGGTGTAGCCCGCTATCACACAAGAGGCCTCAGGAAGTTTGCCAGCCTCCTCCTCCATGCGAGGCAGCAGTGAGAAGGCACTGAAGAAGCAGGCCCTAAACAGGTACTGAATTTGCTAGCACCAGTCTCTTCAACTTCCCAGCCTGCAAAACTGTGAGAATAAATGTCTCTTGTTTGTAAATCTCTTGGTAACTTGCCACAACAATTCCAGTGGACTGCAAAATCTCCTAAATCTCTCTCGGGTTTGGGCATGGCTTTCCATTACTAGAAAACATTCCGTTGTAATCCAAGCTACCATTATGTCATGTGATCTACTAGATTAGCCTTCTAATTCACCTATAACCATCTAGCCTCCTCCCCCAATTAGACCCACCTCCTCACTGAAATTCAGGTTATTCTAGTCCTTTAAATGACATCTATATAACCTATGGGATTTACTAGTGCTTTTCTTTAATTCCTTGTGTAAAACACACCATCTGTGCCCAAGACACATTGAATTTCATTGCTAGTATACCAGTCTTGAAATTGCACACATATTTCTGCTTCTTTTCATGAAAAGAATCCCTAGCCTGTTCTTGTCAGGTTTTGAAACAATTATATAACTTAAAGACTGTTATGTAAGATGAAGCAACATGAACACATTCATAATTCAGGGATTTTTTTCCTATGGAAATTAGCTTGAATGCTTTGAGAAGATTCAATAAAGCAGGTTGCTATAAAGGAAACTGTTGTTCAATTAGGTATGGGTAGAAATTTGCAAAGTAAAACTGTAGGAGGATTCTGCACTCACAATGTCTCTGAGTGTGTTTTAGTGTCTTTTTCTTTCAAGTAAATGGATATGGAAAATTGTAGATAAAAACAAATGGATCAGAGTCAAATGAAGATATCCATGTAATTTACACTGAAAGACATGGTTTTGGCTCTGCATGGAGTAATGGGTGAATGAATGCACATTTTGAATAAAGTACATGTGTTGGTTTAATGATTCTTGCTTTATGGAGCTTTCCTGACCAGCTGCCTGATTATAGGTATGTATTACATTACATATGAAAGTATTTTAAAGAGTTCATTGAAAGTGGAAATAAAAGATAAATTTTTTTTGGTGCAAAAAATCGCTATTTATAGATTTTTCAAAATATGCATTTTCTATCATTTTTGAAGACCCTTTCTATAATCAAATCATAGCATACCCTCAAATTAGTATTTTTGAATTTATTCTTCACTGTTTTACTTTTTTCTTTGGTCCAAAATCTTTAAAATGACTGACAAGGTCTGGTCTCAACTTGAAAGTCATCTTGAAAGTTTCTTCCCTGCATTCTGGCCGGTGTCTCATCCCTGGTACTAGCAGTGGGTTTGTTTCTCAGGGACTTTTGATGTGCTGCCCCTCTGCCCTGAGCAGGCAGCTCTTCCCTCTGCATTCTGCAGATTCTGCTCTGATCTTCCTGACCAGGTCAAATCCCTGTGGTGTTTGCAACTGTCACATCACTTAACTCCGGATCCTAGTTGTTAGCACAGTTGCGATTCTACATTTGTTTTTGCAATTATTCAACTAGTATCTCCTGTAGTGATTTTCATAGAGTTTCCATAGAAAGTTACCACGAACCTGGTGGCTTAAAGCAACAGAAATGTATTGTCTCATCATGCTGCCAGCCAGAAATCTGGAATCCAGGAATCGGTAGGCTAGCGTTCCCTCTGGCAGTGTAGAGGAGAAGTCTTGCTGGCCTTTCCCAGCTTCTGGTGACTCTAGTGTTTTGTAGCCTGTGACAGAATCACTCCCATCTCCACCTCAGCCTTTATATGGCATTCTCCTCAGGTCTGAGTCTTCCTTTTCTCTCTTCTATAAGCATGGATTTAGGACCCACCTCAATTCAACATGATCTGATTTCAATAGTGTAGTGGTTAAAGTCCTCACCTTGCACGCCATATGGGCGCCAGTTCTAATCCCGGCGGCCCTGATTCCCATCCAGTTCCCTGCTTGTGGCCTGGGAAAGCAGTTGAGGATGGCCCAAAGCCTTGGGACCCTGCACACGTGTGGGAGACCTGGAAGAGCTTCTGGCTCCTGGCTTCGGATTGGCTCAGCTCCAGCCGTTGCAGCCACTTGGGGAGTAAATCAGCGAATGCAAGATCTTTCTCTCTGTCTCTCCTCCTCTCTGTATATCCGCCTTTCTAATAAAAATGAATAAATCTTTTAAAAAACGATATTTATATCTGCAAAAGCTCTTTTTGCCATCTATAATTATAATCACAAGTTCTGGGTTCACATAAATTTTGGGGGCTGTTGCTCAACTCATTTGATCTAGGTACCCCACTAGGCTAATATAATTATATTTTTTTATCTATTATGGTGGCTGATACATAGCTGGTGCTGAACAAATACTTATTCATTGAATTTAAAAAATGGATGTTGGTACATAAACTCTACATTGATTAAAACTATTAATTAGAAAAAGGAAGTCTTGGACTATCAAAACACTGATCACATTTTATCCTCAGTATCTCAGACCTGAGTATATCTTTCCATTACCACTATACAGTCATCATAACCCAAGCTACCAATCTCACATAATCAATAGATTAGCCTTCTAATTGGCCTAAAATCATCCATTGTTTTCCCTACTAAAGTCATTCCTCTTAGAACTCAGATTCAGTTTCATTTTAACTGTCATCCAGTTACCTCAGCTGAATATCTACCATTCACTTAACATTTCAGACAGGATCTACTGACATCAGCCCAGTGAGCGTTACTACATAGAGGTAACTGTGGAGGATAGCAGGCGACAGGGAACGACAGGAGGCAACACCAACAGCCAGGATCCACACTGATTAAGGAAACGGTCCCTGATTTAGTGGTCAACTTGTGATTTTTCAACTTTAAGATAGTATTACAGTGATATGCATTCAGTAGAAACCATACATACAATCTGAGATTGGACCCTTTCCTGAACTAGTGACGTCTGGTTCCATCTTCTCTGGCCATGTTGGCAGCAGCAGCAGCAAGCACAGTTCCCAGTCCATGAGGGTCATGAGGCAAACAACCTAAGCTGTAATGTATGCTGCTGCTCACTGTATGCTCAGGATATTGGGTTTATTTAATGCAGGATAGTATTGGGCATGATCCCATTGTAAGTTAAAGAGCATCTGTACTCCAAAGCAGGTCTTTAAAAACAATATCTTGAAGTTATATATTGCTTATTATGGCTATTACAGCTTCTAACAATGGAAATTTTCACTTACGGACAAAGGAAAAACATGTCAATAACCTCAAAGTACACTCCCTGCTAAATGATGGCAGCTCAGGTGGCCCATCTTATTCAAGTGTTTGCCTTGGCATACATGTGGCACAAGTGAATTTTGCATGCCATCTCTATCTCCTACAGTTACAGAAAGGTCTAGTTATACTCTAGGCTACCCTATGGAAGCTGTATCCAGATTTCCCACATTACCTGGCACTCCAGGATTTAATGGAACAGTGAGAGAGGCAGTGCAGGAAATAATGGTCACATAGGTGTGACTTTTCACACGCTGTTCCTGTCAGGGTAAGATTCAGGCTGGCTGAATGTCAGTCAGTGGATCAACAGCTCCATCTTTTATCTGATGAGAAACAACTACTGATTTCTATGATGTTTTCTTTGGGCTGATGGATGTGGGAGTGGGCTCTTAGCTTCATTTTCTTTCTGAAGAGCTAGAGGGAGGAGGAACTTGGTTGCTAATCAGGGAAGTATGTAGTGTCTTTGAGTACATAATTGTAATAAAAACTTACCATTGAGCACTTAGATCTTAAGCACTTCACCTGTATTGCAGAAAATCCTCACAAATAACATGGTGTGATACAGATTCCTAAAATTTACAGACAGGGAAACTAGGGCTGAGAGAGAGATTAAGAAATGAGCCCTTGGACACATAGTTTACATAGTTCACACCGAGGTCACACATTGGATCCCAGACTGCCTAGTTCTAAGGCTCACACATTCTCTACTTTGCTAATCTACTTCAATGAATTTGTTCTCAGAGAAGAGAAGATATTTAGTGACTTAACAGTAAGATAACCTCACATGGTGCTTGGATTGCTTCCTTTTCCAATTGAGCCATTTGAATCACTAGGCGTATGTGGTAACATGCTAGAGTAGGCAAAACCACATCATCAATTAGATGCATCATTTATGTCCAGTCATAAAGAAGAAAATATAAATTTTAAGATGAAACTATATATAATATTCTTTTTGGAAACTGCTTTTGGTCAAACAATTAGATGCAAGGGCGGGGGAGGAATCACTTTTCCATTTCTACCTTCAGAAGGGCTTTGAGCGGGGGAGTTGAGAATTATCCCAAGAGTCTGACAAAACTTCATTGTGTGAATGCATCAGCCAGGGATCAATCAGAAAAACAGAATCCGTTCTAGGTATGTCAAGAGGGAATTAAACATAGGACATCACTACTGTTGGCAAGGCACAAGCAGCATAAGTGGGGAGGTGAGGGAAGCCCAGGAATAGTCACTGCAGGAGGCCGCAGACAGACTGGAGAAGCGAAGGAAGAGGTGGTGTGAGCAAAGCGCAGGAGCACATTCATCACTGAAATCGTACACAGCTGCTGCTTTCAGAATCCTGTCACCCCTAAAACACTAAAGGCTCCTGGAGCCTGGGGCTGCTCATCATGTCAGATCTGCTACTATCACCAGCAATCAGCTGCTACCAGCCAGCAGCTATCACCCATCACTAGAGCTACTGACCAACTGAGGCCATCTGCTGAGTCAGAGGCAGCACCAGAAGCAGTAGAAAAATGAGTGCTCTTCCTGAATAACAGTAAGACTCCTAGTGAAACAGTTGCATATACTTTGGCAGTATGATGCTAGATGTTCTACCATTGCCTATAACTACAATGTCATGATACACTTAAGTGGCAGAATGTTAAATTTGTAACTGTTACTAAAGGACTACACTACTGTGATAGTATGCGATGGGGGGGTAGTGGGAGGGGAAGATGGTGGAGGAGGCAATGGGGAGAAAGCAAAGGAAGGAATCCTTCTACCAACAAAACTGTATCATGGACAATAATGAGGAAAGGCGAAGAAGAAAGGAAGGAAGGAAGGAAGAAAAATTAAAATGTGCTGAGTTCAGCAAGCCATCATATTGTAAGCCTGTGGAGAATGACTTTTTTTATGGGAGCATTACACACACTGTACCCTCTGCTTTGTATGTGTTCTACAAAAACAATTTCCGTGTGCCCACATTTCATTTTTGTTATAAAAATACTTGGTATAGTAAACTTTGCCTCCACCTTTTAAAAACTGTATTTTTACTCAACTGAAAGGCAGCATTAGAGGGGAGGGAGGGAGAGACTTCCATCCACGGTTTGCTTTCCAATCACCCCCACAGCCAGGGCTGCAACCCGGGCTCCAATTTGGGTAGAGCCACTTGTAAGCTATATGACCTTGGACTTGGTACCTAATCTCTCAGTTTTCTCCTCTGTAAAAGGGGAGGAAAATTATGTTTATCTTAGGGAATTGCTTTTGGTCTTGCATGATGTCATATACATAAAGTTCTTAATACAGGGCTTGGCACTGAATGGCCAAGAACTGAAAGTTATTTATGATTCATATTTTTCTTACTATCAGAACCTTATAATTTCCTTCCTCTTCCGAAGTTTCTTCATCCCCAGATGCAATTTATTTTACCTCCACTACTTCAAACCATCCTCATTTGTTTTTAATGTAAATCCCACAACTCATTTTAGTGATCCTAGCCTTTCTTTCTTCTATGCAGTGAAGGAAGTCTCATCTTTGTGTTTTGTCAGATTGGCCCATGGAAGAAATGAGATCATTTGAAAGTTCTGTAGCAAACTCTAAAGCATCTTGCAAATCTTCTAAGTTTTTTCTGACCCTTCCCTGGTAACTCATGTCCACTTTGATATGCCCTGAATCACAGGGCTTTGTACTTAATTTATTATTATTGTCATATAACTTTTGCATTACTGATTTTTGGTAGTCATGTCCACATATAAACTGAATGCATCTTCTGGGTAAGTTTGTAAGCTCAGCTTGTTGCTGAATTGAACTAAAACCTGAATTCATCAGAGAGCTTTAGTTGACAAGAGGGGTTGGCATATTTTATTTGCACATTGCTTTACTCCAGGAAAGAAATCTCCCAAGATGCTATTTCAACCCTAAATGAATAGACTCCTGGTGTGGCTCACTGCCATTCCAGCAGTGGTTTCCAGACCGGCAGCAGCAACAACAGCTGGGGACTTGTTGCAGCTGCAGATTCTTGGGCTCCACCCTGGACCTACCCGTCAGACTCTGGGCTGAACAGGAATCTGATTTTTAACAAGCTGCAGTCTTGTGCATGCAAATATCTGTGAAACCCTGGTGTAGTTATTTGAAGAAGGAAAATCTCAATTTTCTTCATCTGTCATTTGATAGAGGAGTGTCTATTTGTAACAGTCTGGTTAATCAAAGGCAATTTATTTCCAGCAAATGATATCATGTTTTCAAATAAGCATGGAATCCATCTGAATTTTCTCTAGTCTGCTAAAGTGTGAGGGAGCAGTAATTTTAATTGGTTTATTATATGTATGGCAAATGTCAGCTTAAAAAGAAAAAGAGAAAAGGCTAAGGGGAACAAAAGTTACTTTGTTAATCATGTCTATAAAACTGTGACTTGTTTTCTTCAAGAACTGAGGCCATTGACTGCATCCTCCTTAAAAGCAGTATCCCAAGTCATTAAATTCAAGAAAACATCAAGTCCTCTCTTTTTACATTTTGAAGGTTTGCCCTTCTGTATTGAGTAGGGGGACTGTATATCACAAACAGTAATGGTTCATGACTGGAACTGCTTACAAATGTTGTCTTCTCAGCGGCTGGTGTAAACACTTCAGAGTTTAGATACTAATTACTGTCACATGAAAAGCAGGGTGACCTATTCTGACTTCCCAGCTGTCAGAAAAGTCTCCTTCTTGCAAATGGCAGCACTTCACAGGGATTCGTACAAGGTATAGTTTATAATTTTCATGGCTGCCCTGTTATTTCAAAATACCATCAGCAAGATAAAGAATGTCAACACAAAAGCAGCACCAACCAATGCCCTCTGGCCCTCCTGAACTTGAAGCTGAGTGCTCCCTTGCCTTTTAAGGAAGATTACTGTCTGCCAAAATAGCAAAAGGAGTTACAAAAGGATTATGCTCTATAATAAGTTTAGGGCAATCCAGAATTTTCCTCAAGCAATTGAAGACTACAGTGACATTGGTTTGTGTGTGTTTGTCCTGAATGGGTAATTTGGGTATGGGTTATTTCTAATAACAGTGTAGGACAAAGGACAGCTAAGCTTTAGAATAGATTTTTGCCTGAAAATTTGATGTTTTTCTAAATTTTGAGCTCTTTTGGGGTCTCATGTTTTGGTGGATTGTGAATAGGATAAATGATACAAGACTTTTGTGAAAACACGTAGGCCCTCAGGACATTGAGATTTCTCTAAGTAGATAGAGCTGAATGGGATTAAATGAATTAATATCTGCAAAACACATTGCGTTAATGCCTGACACCAGGCAAATACTATACAAATGTTTGCTAAGCAAATGAAGTATTCCACTGAACTGAGAAAGGTTTCATCTGTGGAAAATGAGTCAGTCTTGAAAGAGTGGGTATCCTGGGGTTTGGGCTATAGAACCCCATAATATAATATACACCAGTTGCCATCTTTGCTTGTGACCTCCATTTATGCCAAATTTCTACCTAGCATTCCTTCTGGCAAATCAAAAAACAGAAAGCACATTGCATTTGCAATCTCATTCTTGACATAACACTGCTATTGCTTTATCTGAGAACTTTGGGCAAAGTTGTTTATCACTTCCTCATTTTTCTTAGATGCAGAGGCTCATATGAAATACATTTAAGAGTATCATGAATTCGAAAGTGATACTTGCATGCATGGTTCTATCCTTAGATATTTATTCCCAGTATGCCTGTGTGGCTCATATGTCTGGAAAGTCACTAGATATCAATGGCTAACAGTACAAGTATTTTCCAAAGTAGTGGAGAGATGCTACAACAGAAGAATGCCCAAAGACTCCCTTTGGGTGAAATGGTATGGGTGAAAAGAATAGAGAAGAGAATCCTTCAGCTGCTACCATTAAAACCTTGTCATCAAGGTTATCTAGAACACTGCAGAAATGTTTTTCATACAATAAAAGCAAAATGAAAAACAGCATTTTTGCCATTGCTTTTTGTCTACCCAACATTCATCCTGTCTTGTTTTTTTTGTTGTTGTTGTTGTTTTTAAAAATAAAATTGTGCATTTTTCTTTCTGGTGTGTGTCCTGACAGAATTTAGTTCCATCTATATCTTCAAAGCTAGCCTGGTTGGCTTAGGCTATTGCATTTCCATTCTCCTTAACTGGGCACATGACCTACCCTTGGCCTATGAGACTGAGGAAATCTGTGAGGGCCTTCTGAAAGAATCTTCATTCTCAAAAGAGCTAGCCGATGTGGCAGTGGTTTTGTTGTTGTTTGTTTGTTTGGTTTTTACTTGTCATTGCTGTGCTGGGAGGAGTTGTCTGGAACCATTATAGCCTTCTAGCTGCTTGCCTGAGACTGAAGTCAACACTGAGAATGCTAAGATAGAAACATGCTGAGGGGTGAGGGTAGGTGAGGTTAAAGACATGCTGCTGAGCTCAAAGCATCCCAGCTGCCATGGAACTTCCCATATGTTGTCTCATCAATCACCACAACAGCCTTTGAGGTAGCTGCTGTTATCCCTGCTAAATGGAATGAAGAAAGCAAGAGGTTAAATGGCTCAGGTCACCCAACACGTAAGTGGAAGATTTAGAACTCAAACTGAGGTTTGTTCAACTTCAAAGGCTGTGCTCAAGTTATTGCAGTCTCCTTAACCTTACATCAGATGAAAGATGATGAAGAGGCAGTATATTTAGGGTAGTCATGAAGCAATAGAACCTGGGAGTTGGATGGCGTGCGCACGTGTGTGTGCGTGTGTGTGTGTGTCAGAGAGAGAGAGAGAGAGAGAGAGGGAGAGAGAGAGAGAGGCAGATAGATATTGGCTTTACTGCCCAGCATCTGACCTTTGTGGACCTCCATTTCCTATGCATAAGAGAGTTGGACCAGATGTTTACTGAGGTTCTTTTTTGCTTTAAAAATCTTTTGAAATGTTTGGTAAACCGCAGGGAGGGATAAGAGAAAATAAATAGCATACATTTAGTATCTAGAGAAAGGGTGTTGGGTAGGATGTCTCCTTTAGTTTGGAGTTTAGGGAACCTGAAAAATAACAGAAGGTTCCATGTGGTGTTTAGTGAGACAAGCCCAAGCCAGCTAACAATTCTTTCTGGAGAGCAAAAAGAGGTCAAATGAAATATATTTTCTCATCAGTCCAACCAACTTGACTACTGAGTCCCTGACAAAGGCCATAGGTTCTCCAGGGCATTGGTTCCATTTGTCACTTGCTTCCATGGTTGAAAACAGGGATAAGTGGGTATACAAGGTATCTTTCAATACTTGACTTTTGCTCCCTTGTTCTTGTTAGAAAAGTTGTTTCTGTGATGTTAGTACCAGAAATAATAATGTTTAGTGAATCTTTAGCCCTGAATTGCCAGGGAGGGACCAACTTCTGGCAGGAGACATTGTACATCACATTATAACAATCTCAGCTTTCTTATCCCCAAGTGTGATGTAAGTCATCAGTGACTCTTTCCACATTAAGATTACACTCTGAAGTATTGGGCACAGGAATTCGATGTATCTTTTGGAGAAAGATAATGCAACCCACAACAACATCCATGTAGGCAAAGTGCTGCCCACACTGAACTCAGTTCTCCTTGTCCAAGATGCTATGTTTGTCTATCTGGGGCTGTTTTCTTCTTTTAAGCACATTTTTGTGTTTTTTTTTTTTTTATAAAAAAACTGATTTGGTTCTCAAGAAATCTGGGGGAGTGAAGGAGGAGCCAGTTGTTCTTGGAGAAAAGATGTGGTCCCATTAGATCAGTTTCTCAAATGTTAAGAGTATTCACAGCTCCCACCTCCCAGGAGCAGCTTAAAAAACATACTATCTCAACAATAGCAAAGCAAACAACCCTGTCAAGCAATGGGTGAAGAATATGAGCAGGCACTTCTCAAAAGAAGAAATTCAAGTGTCTAATAGACATATTAGAAATACTCAGACTTCCTTGTTATTAGGGAAATGCAAATAAAAGTCACATTGAGGTTTCACCAAACTCCACTGAGAATGACTTACATACAGAAATCAACTAATAACAACTACTACTACTAATAATAACTACTACTGTAGCTGAATACTGGGGAAAAAAGGTACCCTACTATACTGCTGGTGGGATTGTAGAATAGTGTGGCTACTAGGGAAGTCAGTGTGGAGAGTCTTCAGCCAATTGAGAGCTGATTTACCATATGAGCCAATCATCCCATTCCTGGGAGTATATCCGAACAAAATGAAATCTGCATGCAACAGCATGATCTGCAACCCTATATTTACAGCCATGCAATTCACAGTAGCAGACATGGAAACAACCCAGATGTCCGTCAACAGATGAATGGATAAAGAAACTGTGGTTCATCTACTCTATAGAATACTACTTAGCCATAAAAGAATGAAATGCTACCATTTGCAACAAAAGGGTCCCAAGTGGAGATCATCATGCTTAGTGAAATAAGCCAATTCCAAAATGACAAATCTCATATGTTCTCTCTGATATAAGACAGCCTTTAGGCAAATTACAAAATAAATTGATGTAGGTAATCAATTATGTACACATCGTCTCACAGATGAACAGTATAACAGAGACTGGCACACTAGGAAATAAAGTTAAAATGTGTGTCTCTACTCTCAAATAGAAGTAGGACTCCCATTTTGAAACTTGTAAATATACCTGTACAGCATGATACTAGATTTTCTACCTCTAACTATACCTACTATATAATGATGCATTTAAATAGAAGCACATTAATTTGTAACTGTTACTAAGGGATTACACTACTGTAATCATTTGGGGAATAAAGGGGTGGGAGAATGGGAGGGGAGAAAGGAAAGGGGGAGAGAAAAACCTCTCTACCTACAAAAATGTATCATGGTAAATAATAAGTATATTGAAAGGCTTAAAAAAAGGAAAAAAAGAAAAGCAGACTATAAGTGCAGCAGGAGGGCTGTGGCCTGAGGTTCTGTCCTTCTCCCCAACTCCCAGGTAATGCTGCTGGAGGTAGCCTACACAGAGGCAAGGCTCAAGATGTAGAATCAATGGTGGTTACACTGTGCATGCAAACCAACTACAAGTGATCATCGTTGGGTGGTTTCAAACTGTAGCTGAATACTGGCCAGCAAGAGTCCTAGTAAACACGGTCAAAATATTCCAAAATGGAAAAGAGCAATCCAATGATCGGTTTGCTTGTGAGAACGAAGTCAGAAACATCTGTGCACAGGGTGCTTCTGAAGTCCTGGGCTGTGGTGTTAGTTGAGAGGTGTATGTCAGAAGCTGCGATTCTTAGGAACACACCAACATCAAGGTTGAGGGTAAGCAAGCAACTTCCTGTCTCAGTGTGTCAGAAAACTTCACTTGAAGTGGCTTCAAGCCATTTTTCACAAGGACTGCTCAACTCCTGCTGCAAGAAGTCAAATGGCATGATTTATCTGGGTTAAAAATCCTGCTAGAGACTCAGTCCTAGGGCTCACGCAGATGATCCTCTTTGCTCCTATCTACACCCAACATTTTCCCTCAACTTTTCACTTCCCTCAGACCCTCAGTGATTCCGAGAAGCTCTGCAGCCATGCTAGCTAGGGGCCAGAGCAGCATGTAGAAGGAGCAGGTAGGGCAGCCAGAGTGTATTCCTTGGAGGATACAGCCTCTGGACGAACTTTGCCAGGGTAAGTTCCAGAGAAGTGCAATCTCTCTGTGATGTCAGGGGCTGGCAGTGTGGTTTTCCAGATTCAATAATGACCTGATTTGTTCCAGCCTGAAAATACCCATGCACTATTGGCTCTTTTACAATATTTAGTTGAAAGTTTCTAGGAAAATAGCTGTCCATTTGGCACAGTCCATCTTTCGGGTCAGAATGTCAGTTTGTTTTCATGGACAGCATATGTGACTATAAGATTGTTAACAAAAGGCAATTGTATCAGTCTACATTCCCATGATGCCTACTGAGAGAATGGGGAGAAACAGAACAGCACAGAGTGTTGGTTGCATATTGCTGCAGCAAAAGCTATCCCAAAACTTAGCAGTCCAAAGCCATAACTGAAGTATTCATTTATGATTTTGTAGGTCGGTAATTTGGAGGTTCCATGAGGATGGCTTGTCTATAGTGCACAATGTCTCTGGGTCCTTGCCTAGGTGGCTTGAATGGCTGGGAACTGCTTGAGAAGGTTCAGCTGGGGACATAGGTCTGGGACCTCAGTTCTTTGCCATGTGACTTCTTCACATGGCTAGCTGGGCCTGCCAATATATTCTCAGGATAGTTCGACATATATAATTGAACAATGATTGCTGCCAGGCTTCTCAAATACTAGAGGCCCTCATAGGCTCGGCTCTGAACAAGAACACTGTCATTTTAAAGAATATTTATTTGAAAGTAGAGGAGATGAGGGGGTCGGGGAGGAGACATATCTTTCCTATGGCAGTTTTCTCTCAAATGCCCACAGTGTTCAGGGCTAGACCAGGCCAAAGCCAGCAGTCAGGAACTCCATCCGGATTTCACATGTGGGTGGCAGGGACTCATATACTTGACCCATTATCTGGTTACCCTCAGAATGTGCGTAACAGGAAGCTGGATTGGAAGCATGGGTGAGACTCAAACCCAGCAGGCCAATATGGCATGCAGGCATCTTAAGGAGTGTTTAACTCAACGCACAACACCTACACCCCTGGTCAGGCCTAGATTCAAGGGGAAGAGGAAATAGATTCTACCTCTTGTTGGGATGACTGACAAAGAATTTGTGGACATTTTAAGTAACCACTAAGAGAGAGACAGCAGGAAATATTTGTGTTCCATCCAGGTTCTGCTCAGGTTAAACCAAATCTGCAGTCAACAAAATTCCCTATGTTTCCTGGCCTTGTCCTTCTAGTGGCCAATCTTTAACTTAATGGTGGAGAGTCAGCAACTGCTCTTTGAACCTTCTGTTACACTCACTTTTTACTCTATTAATTTTTATTTTTCAATGCTTTTCTGCCTTCCAAAACCAAGCTCTTCTTAGAAGAAAGCTTTTCAGACAACTCTGTTACCATTTATTTTTATTTATTTTGTATCATTTATTTTATGACTTTTTGTGTGAAAGATGATGCCGACATTGCTATATGGGTTGCAAAATATAAAAGCGCCTCTTCGTGTGATCTCTTCGTCAACTCATCTTTTCAGAGGCAACACCTAGTCTGTTTTGTCTGTCTTTATACCTTTCTAAACACATATGCATTCAAGGACACACAAAAACGCTTACATATCATTCTTAACTGAGATCCAATACTACGTATTGTTCCGCAAGCTGCTGCTTCCATGTAATATGTTATAGTGAATATTTCATATTAATGTACCTATGCACTGCTTTTAAAAATAGCTACATATTCTATTGACTGATAAGACATATTTTATGTAATGACTCTTCACATAATGAACCTTTAGTCTGTAAGTATTTCCATGGCAATGGAAATACTCTTGCATCTCTATTGTACCTTTTGTTTATGGGTAAAGTTTTCATATGCTAGGGGTCTGAAATTCAATAGCAGGATCAGACAACAAGGGCATATTCAATTTCAATAAATACAATTGATTCTTGAAATCTGGAGTGCTAAATTCCACTCCTCCATCCCATTTATCCATAGCCTCTACAACTGTAGGTTTGACTAATGTTTTTAATTTTTTAAAGTTGACTGTTGGATTGTAATGTTACCTCACCAGTGCATTTCTTTGATATAATTATTGGTTATTTTTTTCTTTCTCTGAACTATCCTTTGTTATCAATTGCCAAGCAAAAAGTACGTTCTTCTAACTTTGTTAGATATTTGTGAAAGCGCTTCATATACTCATCTTTTGTTGGTTCCTAAAATGAAATCTCCAGATGAAGAATTGCTGTCAATCAAAGTGTTGGCCTGTTAAGGGAAGGCTTTGAGATTTCCTGGTTGAGTTTAAGGAGTCTTTAAGTCTTCCTCCAGAAGACTTGGAAGGCAATCATCCCATCCTGCTGATGACTTGAGTTTTGTTGTTTGATAATATATAGGTCCTCTGAACAAAAGAAATATGGCTGTGAACTATGCTATAGTATGTTGTAAGGCTTTCGAAGGCCCCACTAGATAGCTTAGCTACCTTGCAAATAACTAGCAAACTTCTTCTGGAATGCAGTTAAGCTGACAGGTGGCTCATTAGCCATGTGCCAAGAGTCATAGAAGATCTTTGATTGTATACATTTTCTCATTCCCGAAGAGTTATGAGGGCAATCCAGACCCTGGCTAGCTACTGAGCTATCTGCTGAGTACCTACTCTAATGCAGGCCATGTTTTAGGCACCACTGCTGCTGCTCAGAATCTAGGAACTCCATAGATTAGGTCAATCTCTGAATACAGGTTTAAAGTTAAAGAGTTGCAATTTACATTACAGTTGCAATTATTTTCAGTGATTTGATTCTTAGACTTTATAAGGCTAATACAGGTACACAATTGCATTATTTAACCACTAAGTCTGGCTGACCATTAAGTCTCTGAACTTCAATGTATTTCGTGTGTGTTTCACTTACATTAAGCATAAAGCAGTTAAACTTTGTTTTTTCAGATATAGCCATAGGTAAAGCAGAAAACATTGGTAAAAGTTGAAAATGCAGATAACTTGTGGTGTGTGGACAAGCACAGGAAATAAGTTACCCTTAAAGGAAATATGATTTAGGAGATAGCCAGGAGCTTGCACAAACATTTCTGTCATCTGAGAATTTAGAAATTTGCAAAGGTTGCAGATATATTTCAGCAGTCTCCTGCATATGATATATTTTAGACACATTTTATTTAAAACGGGTGCTCCCAAAACACTTGTGGCTAAGTGATTTGTGTTTCAGTCATGTGAAGTCCGTAAAATTCAGAACAGTGCGATTTATATCATGAATAAGTGGAGAGTTGTTATGATCAAAGATGGTTTTAATTATTGTTTGTTTTTTGGGTAGACTGGCAACCTGTTTAGCTGAAAACTTTGAAGCTGATGTGGGTACCCTGCATGAGCATACCTCGATGTAATTGCCGCCAGTGTTTTCAGTAATCGGGCAGACATAGCTAGTCCTAGCTTGAAGTACGCACATGGGATTTCAAGAATGAAGATTTTATTCAAGTCAAAACTTTCTCCCTGATTCTGTCACCTTTGGGAATTCACCTAATGTCAGTGGCTCATTCTTTATAGATTCTGGCTGTAGAGTTCTGTCCAAACCATCTTTGGATGGGACTAAGTCAACTCTTGACAGGAAGGTACTTGACAAACGTAGTAATGCTCTTCCAGTATGAGCTTATTATTTCATCATCATAATAAAAAGAGAGATTGCATCCATTTATTCATTCATTTTTCCATCCATTAACTGCCATAAGCTAGGCATTGTACTAAATGCTGGACTAGTGAAAGAAACCACACCAGGTTTCTGCCCTTTTTCACAGGCCATTGGAGATGGTGGTTAAGAGAACACCTTGTCCATTCAAAGCTGTGCTGAAGCATCCTAATCCAGGCTCACAAGAACCAATGCTTAGCTTCCTGGGGATTCTGCTGGTGGCCAGGACCAAATATAAAGTTATTGAAATTTCCCGGCGTGGTAGCCTAGTGACTGAAGTCCTCATCTTGCACATGCCAGGATCCCATATGGGTGCAGACTCATGTTCTGGTGGCCCTGCTTCCCATCCAGCTCCCTGCTTGTGGCCTGGGAAAGCAAATGGGGACAGCCCAAAGCCTTGGGACCCTGCACATGCGTGGGAGACCTGGAAGAAGCTCCTGGCTCTTGGCTTCAGATCGGTTCAGCTCCAGCCATTGTGGCCACTTGGGGAGTGAAAATCAGCAAAGGAAGATCTTCCTCTGTCTTTCCTCCTCTGCGTATATCTGACTTTCTAATAAAAATAAATACGTCTTTAAAAAAGTTATTGAAGTTGATTTATTATTTGCGTATTCTAAATTTGTGAATTTGCTTATTCAATAACGTTGGTAACTCCTTAATTGTTACTTTTTCTCATTTGTTGACACATTTATGTTCAGAGTTACAAAAAATTTGAGATGCCCAGTGTGTGCATTCCTAGATGAGGTTGAACAAGGTCTTCTTGTTTCAGCTTTCATGCTATAAATGTGTCCTTTTCATGGTATAGTTAATGCTAGGTTTTTCCACATTGTGTGTGTGTGTGTGTGTGTGTGTGTGTGTGTGTGTGTGTGTGTAGGGGGGATTTCACTGTTGAAAATGGCTCCGAGCATGGGCATCTGGCCTAGCAGTTATGCTGCTATTTGAGATCCCCACATCCCATATCAGAGTGCCAAGGTTTGAGTCCTGGCTCCGTTCTTGCTGTAAGCTTCCTGCTGATGCACACCTTGGAAAGTAGCAAGTGTTGCTTCAAGTGGTTGGGCTCCTGTTACCCACATGGAGACCTGGATTGGATTCCTGCCTCTGGGTCCTGGCTTTGCCTGGCAATGTCAGCTGCTGATACTGGGGGAGTAAACCAGTGGGTGGGAGCTCTGTTTGGCCCTCTGATTCTCAAGTAAATAAAATGAAATTAAAATGGCTCCTAAGAGCAGTGCTGAACTGCGGGTGGTGTTTCTATGTACAAAAAGGCTGCAATATACTTCAGGGAGAAATAAGGTGTCATAAACGCTTCATTCAGCTATGAGCGAAGTGCTGTGGACCATGGGTTCAATGTTAATAAACCAGTAAAATATTTAATAGATGTCTTTAAGTAGTAGAAACATAGGTGTTGCCAGGATGCTTATTGATGAGCTGATGAGAATGGTTTGACCACAGGTTCACAGGACTCTAACCTTGTATTTCTCCCAGAATCACTGATGTGGTACTTGCAGTACAATGTTTGCAGGAACTTTATAGAATATTATTGTGAATGGGCTCGGCAGCGTGGCCTAGTGGCTAAGGTCCTCGCCTTGATCCCATATGGCCGCTGGTTCTAATCCCGGCAGCTCCACTTCCTCTCTATCTCTCCTCCTCTCAGTATATCTGACTTTGTAATAAAAATAAAATAAATCTTAAAATAAAAAAGAATATTATTGTGAATAATAAGAATTGACCACATAACTTATAAAAAGATTAAATCATATTAGTCAAAAACCAGTAAATATTCAAAACTCCCCACTCCCTCATTTTGCTCCATGCTCCTCTTTTCTCAGCTCTTGGAGTTATTTGTGACTATTGCATCTGTATAGCAGAAGTACTACACAACGGGTATGTTATTGTGCACTTCTTTCCAAGCTCTCCATCATGTTTAGTGTTGTCAAGTGACATGGGCCATGGTGGTGTACCAGCATAACCGATGAATACTACCAGTCCAAGCTTTTGTTTCTTTCTCAGCCCCCAGCTGGTTGTTAAATGTTTATCGACACACACTGCCTTCAGCTCTCTTTTCGGGAAGGATTTTGTCACTGAAGTCAACTTGAAAGCCCTAGGAGAGAGTCCCTAAAGTAGGGATTTTATGTCCTCCTACTTCCAGTCCAGGTTCTCTAGCCAACTGCTGATTGGGCTCCTTCTGTCTCAGACTGGGATTTATACTCCAGAGCATCCCATGGGGGAACATGTACCAGAGCCAAGAGCTTTGTTCAGTTGCCCTTGCCTCTTTGCTTGCTGCCCTGATACTCAGTATTCCTCCTGGAATCTCTCTCTCTCGCTAATTCACTTGTACAAAAATCCAGGTTTCAGAATTTGCTCTGGGAGCAGCCAATCTCAAACCCTGGAAGAAAGTCAGGGGGTCAGCAACATCTCAGTTGGAATCTGAAAATCTGCTTGGCACATATTGATTTTCCGCTTCTAATTTCTCCTTAGGAAGCCACTGCATTCTCATTTTACTCTCCAGTTTCAATGTTCTAATGACCTGCAAACAGGCGTGAATTAAAAATCCTTCAGATTTTTGTTGTTGCAACTTATGAGCTTAATGCAGTCACACTTGGACCAAATATGAAGGATTACTGGAATGTCCTTTATCTGGCCTACCTTCTCGGTGGGTTTGCCTCTGTTGAGCTCAGCTAGTGGCCTTGAACTCTGACACAGAATAATAAATCAAGTTTTCATCAAGTTCTTCTTAGCCTGTTGAGAAAGAACAACCCATAAGCAATGCTGCAATAACTTCCTTTGAAATTCTAATTTGTTTTACTGTGATAAAAACGTGATAAGCACAAGAAGCCGACTGTGCTGTTGTATACACCTAGAATATGAGTCTCTAAATAGTTCTATTTTCAAATGATTCTTGCCGTAGAATTAGCAAGTGCCAGTTCACACACATGGTCTAGATAATTGTTCAGTAATTAAATACTTGCTTGGGAAAACATCGTTACTATACTAAATGGCTTTATTGCATTTTCAGAGGCTGAAAGGGGCATTCAATCAGGTAGAGGCTATGTGTTTATCCTCTAAACAAGACTCATCGTCAATTATTCACACAGGCAAAGACTGAATTTGAAAAGGGGGAAACTTGGGGCAGAGGGCAATTATTGCTTTGACAATCATTGTAGAATTCAGTAGGCCTCATCAAAGGATGCCTGTCTCCGCAATTCCTGGCAAGGCTTTGAGGTCAAAAGAAAAGTGACTTTTTTGCTCATCTGATTTTTAAAACTGAGCCCACTCACTGATGGGAGTTTTTGCTTACTCTCCTGAATGCCACCTTAGGGTCATCTATGATAACAATAATCAAACCATGTTGGGCACAGGGTGTAGCCAATGTGCTACAGGGTGCTGGAGCTAATCCAGTTGGTCTCAAATCACATCCGAGATTTGTTCTTTGCCAACAATCCTCGGATAATGGAACTGGGCTGCAGACCAGCCTAATCACACACTAAGGGCTGATAGACTTGTGAAGGGATTATGGCGCCCCCTGGGGGACAATGAAATATTCCTCTTGTAGACATCTATGGGTGAGGTCAAGTTCATGTTTTATTGGTTGCTGCTTCAGTCACTCTCTTCAAAGATCTCAAAATAAATTAAAAGAACTTTCATTGGGAACAACTCAACTTAAGGGAAGCTTAGGAGGAAATACATGTGGCATTTAAGCTTCCACAAGAGGAGGGGAAGAAATCTTTCTGCTTTATTGCTGATTGCTTCTAGTAGAATGGCTTCTGGTGATTGGATGATTTCATTATATATACATGTAATTTCATCATATATATGATGTATATATGGTATATGTATGTGTATATATATATATATATATATATATATATATATAGTATATGTGATGGTATAATTTTGTATAGACTGGGATTTTCCCCCAAACTCCCAACCCTGACAGAGTTTCCCCCATTTTACTACAGCGGTATAGTCCTTCCTAAGGAATCATAATTCCATCAGTCTCTTATTTAAGTGTACCCCGACATTGCTGGTACAGACAATGTCAGACAGTCCAGCATCCCATTGTCTACACATGTCCAACAGTTTCATTGGGAATCCATCTTTCATCTGGAAGCAGGGACGCATGTTCCATTATTCCCCCACATCTGTATATGATAGACCCCAGTACTCCATCACTATACATTTCCATAATTGAGAAGCCATGAAACAAGGTCAACAACTGGTATGAGTTAGAACAGCCACAACAACAACATCCACAACAAATTACAGCACCATGAAAAAATGATTTCTAATGTTTGCTTCATTAATGCAGGTGGCAAGGTAAGATGACAACTCCATCTGCAGAGTTCTGCAGGCAAAATGACTTTACAAGACGGCAGTGAGCCTTTTGTGCCTTGCTTGCTCAGATTGTAGAATGAACAATTCTCAAAGCATGTCTGTCCCACTCATTCAGTGAGCATTTATTTAAAAATGTGGGGGAGAATGTTTGATCCTCACAGGGGCTTGAGTGCACACTACCATTTGCTGAGATGGGTGAGTGGGAGAAAACAACCAGCAAGAAGGAGAGTGATCCTGTCCAGAATGCCGGTAAGACTGGTGAGAAATGCTTTCAACCTTAGGCAACTTGGAGATATTCATACATAATTTGTATTCAGAAGATTAGAAGGTTTAAGTATCCCCAGAAATATGTCAACCAAGAGAAAGCATACTTAGGGAGCTTCTTGAGACAGGAGGGAGTCTTACAGGGGCATCTGGAGTAACTATCACTTTACACAAGACAGGAAGGTAGTTTAGGCCTTGAATGGCATATGGAAGTAGGGAAATTTCTTTTCCAGGCACTGCGGCATTTCTTTTTTAGCCTCTTCCAAGTGTTCACTGATCCTGGTCTCCTTGTCTAATGTTGATAAATTGATTTAGTCCATCAGAATTTATTATTACCCATTTTGAGCAGAGTATCAAGAAGGGAAAATTTTTAGATGTTGGGGGGAATTGTAGGTGTCATGCGGGAAGGGTGGTGAGATATTTCTAAGACTTCTTTGTTCAAAAAATATATACTTACTTATTTCAATTGATGGGGGTACATTCCCCAAACACCTGCAACAGCCAGGGCTGTGTGAGGCTGAAGCCTAGAGCTGGGAACTCAATCTGGGTCTCCTACTTGGGTGGTTGGGAAGGAAGTCCTGGAGACATCACCTGCTTCCTCTTAGTGTGTACATTAGTGAGGAAGCTGCAATTGGAAGCCCAGCTGGGACTAGAACCCAAATACTCAAATGTGGGGTATGGGCATCCCGAAGGGTACTTGCACCATGTATTAAAGGCCCACCCCTAGAACTTCTAAAGTTATTCCTAGGCAAATGACAACTCATTTCCTCGTGAGGCAGGCTTTAGACATGCAAACCACAAGTGTTAGCATTTTCTGTATCTATGGTGAAGAGGAGGATGAGGACTGAACACTTTTTGACATTTATTGGCATATGTATATGCTGAGCATGGCTCTAAATACAGAGCTCAGAGTGGCCCGTGTTGGTGACATTTCTTTGTAAACTTTAAAGTTCTATGTGATTTTAATGCATTTTCATTCTACCAAATCATTTTTGTATTTCTCATAGCACTTTCCTCAGAATCCTACAGAAGATGATTCAGCAAATGTGTCCCAAATGAGAAAAAAACCAAACATACCATCAATCACGCTTTAAAGAGCTGCAGTTGAGGCCATGCTTAGGCACCGACTGCCTCAATTTGGATGGCATTATTCACCAAGAAGCAAATCTTGTGGCAATATATTTTTTTCTTCCATTACATATTGACAGGGAGGGAATGATGACCTCTTCTTTGTGAGCAGGATTTATGATAAATCTCACTCAGGCTTTCCAACAGCAGGGAAATATTCTGTATCTATTTCTGTATGCAGGAAGTGGTGGGAAACTACTATCAGAGCCACCATTATTCAGAGCCCTAAGCAATACACATCATGAGAATCCAACAACTGCAGGTACCCTGAGATTTTGTGGGGACTCCAGCATCAGCACATTTAAGGATATTTCAATCCCTTCCTTTCTGGGTTGGGAAAGAATCAGACATGCCAGGATCTTAAAGATCTTGCTGCCTTCATTGGGATGTTATTGTGCCAGTCACTGTGCAGTCGAGACAGTGAGTGGGACACAGCCACAACTTTCACGGGGCTCCAAGTCAGGAAGGTGTTGGCCAGGGTGCTTCAAACTCCCCATGCCCAAGTTGTATTCTGAGTTCAATAAAATCAGGACCTCTTGGGGGCAGAACCTAGACTTCAATATTTTTATGGCTTCTCAGATGATTTTAAAGTACACTTGAGGCTGAGAACCACTGGGGAAGAGGGAAAGGCACACGAATATAATGGGAAGTCTTAGATTCAGACATGACAAGCGCTCTGTCCATTAGCAAAAGAAAAGCACGACTATAGGTGCACAGAGGAAAAAAAATGAACTCATAGGTCCAAGAGAAGCTCTTGATGTCATAAGGAAAATGAGCTTCTAATGAATGCAAAAGCAGACGATGGTGAATTCTGGAAATAAGAATGAATATAGTCTCCAAATCTTTTCTGCTGCAACAAATTTGCCTTTCTATGTTCAGATCAGCTGATGGGTGTGTGTGTGGGGGGAAAATCTATTGAGAACAAGAGCTGTGTGGCTCTCTCCTTTCTTCCTGCCTCATTGACCTCTCTATACTCACAACCTCAGGCACACATGTGGTACACGGAATGCTAGGTAGATGATTATGGTTACTGACACACTGAAATAAAAAGGAAAAATGAAAGCTTACCATTTCTCTCTGCTCGTGGGGGAAAAGCACATGAATGTATCAAGTGCTGTGATCATGTGACCAGGCATAGACCTGCAAATACATTTAGAAAGTTGCACTTAAGGCCCAGCCTGGTAGCCAAGCAGCTAAAGTCCTCGCCTTGAACGCCCCGGGATCCTATATGGGCGCCGGTTCTAATCCCGGAAGCTCCACTTCCCATCCAGCTCCCTGCTTGTGGCCTGGGAAAACAGTCGAGGATGGTCCAAAGCCTTGGGACCCTGCATCTGCATGGGAGACCCAGAAGAAGCTTCTGGCTCCTGGCTTCGGACCAGCTCATCTGCGTCCACTGCGCCTGCTTGGGAAATGAATCAAGGGATGGAAGATGTTCCTCTCTGTCTCTCCTCCTCTCTGTATATCTGTGTTTCCAATAAAAACAAATAAATCTTTAAAAGCAAAAAAAAACCACACTAAAAAGAAAGCTGGTTTTTATATACATTGGCTGGGATACTTGCAACACTTGTCGAGAGAAGTGCTGTTCTTCCCAGTTAATGGATGAGAAAAGCGAGGCCCAGAGAAGTCAGGTAAGCTGGCAAAGCCGTGGGTCTACCTGGTGGCACACACAGGTTGAGTTCCCTGCTGCATGAACTGAAAGGGCTGTGTTTGCTCCTGTATTTGTGCTTCTTTTCTGCCAAACAACTTAGTTGCAGTGGGCATGTTTTTGTGTCTGAGGAATATGGTTAAAAATCATGCTGGTGATGAATTCGGTGTCTTTGATAGCACCACCACCGTACTGTCATCACTATCACTAGAGTGTGGGTCTGTTGGATGAATTCTTAAATAAATCTCTCAAGTGAGAGGAATGTACAAAGTGGGGTCGGGGGAGAGAGAAGCAGATGTTGGTGTGTCCTTGAGAAGGGGCTCTACGGCCACCTCCCTGCCCTGCCACATTATGAAGCTGTTAGGGGCAGTGGTGCGCCAGTAAATGTTTAACAGATGGCTGTCAAAGGGGGGAAGCCCAGATTCATAGTGTTTGCCAATTTCTGCAGTGTAAACACTTGCACTGTGGTCAGTCCCAAGTTACCAGTGTGACATTATTGATTCTGAATCTGGAGAGAGACGCAGATACATATGGGTGTTAGGGAGCCTGAATGAGCTTAATTTAGCCAGGCACTGGATATGAGCATGATCAACATATGGGGAACTGAGAGAAAGGAGTGTTGCACCTTTATTCCCAGGCATGAGCCATAGTAGGGAAGAAAGAAGCTATGGTTTTCCCATGTGTCATGTAAAGTGGAAACGGGGGCATGACTAGGAGGGTCTAGGTACAAAGGGCATGAGACCATCTCCCAAGTCTCTTGTCACTTTCCAGTAGATGATCTAGATTTTTCTGTACCCTTGAGAGCCTTATGGAGGTAGCTGAGCCTGGGCTGGGAGAGTTCAAGACGTTTTGAGGTTGGAATGAGAAAGTTAAGGAGAGCTTTGCTTGATTGCCACGGGTGGGCATGTAGAAAACAGCTGCAGAACGCACATAGTGGCGGTGACCAGTGAAGATAAAAGCTAGCAACAACTGAGAATCAGATGCCTTCTCTTGATGCCATGATGCTTCTGACCTCTGTGACCCAAAGTCACAGAAGTCACAGGAAGGCCTGAAGAAATAGAAAGGGTGATGGCTGTTCATCACTACAGTAATTAGATGTTATTACAGGGAAGGCAGCCAGATCTCTTTTCTAAAATTTCTTTGTGGCAGCCAAAAATGGAAACAAAACTTGATTTTACGTTCATATTGCGAGCTACTGAAAGCATGTGAGTGGGGTATTTTTTCCCTTTTCTTGTTTGTGGTGAAAGTGACAAACAATACTTTGCAAATTCACTCAGAGAACAATATGTCTCAAGTTCACTGAACTAGACTTCTTAAAGGTGGATGTAAATGGGACAACATGGAACACCCTATAAAAGTGCACATGGAAGTAACCTGCTTAGGAAAGGGCCGTTACGGGACACTCTGCATTGCCTATCCTTTCCTCTGCCACCTACCCAATGCTTGTGCTCATTGGGTGCCTGATACTATTTAAGCTAGTGCTGTCCTTGTGCTCTGTGCTTCTCACAGACTATCAGTGGTAGGAGCAAATTTTGTAAAACAGAAGACTGACTAGCAGAAGGACACCAGTATGGGGATGAGGAGATACAGATTTTCCTCCTGGTTGCAAACCAGCTGTGTGATCACAGGCAAAGCACTTTACCTCTTTTAGCCACTCACTACATTATCAGTGATCCCTTACTGATACATTCTTACTGAAAAAGGTCATACACCTATTTCGTTTGCTATTTTATGAGTCTTCTATTGACCATTCATCCCATTGCAGCTAATACACCCATTTCTGTGCTCATCTTGGCAGCAAAACACCCCCAAAGAGTACTGCCTGTACTTGGCATCTTAATTCACCCAGTTTCTCCTTGCCCTCTTGGTCTAGCTTTATTCTCCTCCATTTTACTGAAGGCACCCTTTAGAAGTCACCAAATATCTGAGCTTGCCAATTCTGTCAGTCACAGGGCCTCATTTATTAGCTCATCATCTTTGACTCAGCTTTTGGCTCTTTTCTTCCAGAAACATTTGTTGGCTTGTAACACCATACTCTGGTTGTCTTCCTATGTCACTAGGTCTTCTATCTCTTTAAGACTTCTATGAAAATTCATGGTGTTGTAAATTTCTATTTTCCTTCTTGTTGATTTTGTATTGTGGCTTTTCATTTAAGAGGGATGTGTGGTGATTGTGTAATGGAGACTATTATGTCCAGATGTGAGGATGCAGTGCAGTGTGAATCTCTACTTCCAGATCAAAGATGGACTCCCAATGAAAGTATTAGCTCTATCTTGACAATGGGAGGCTGGACTCTCTGCCATTGTCCATGCGCACAATGATGAACATGTGACTGTCTATGAAGAGCTATGCTATAGTAATAATATAGGGAAATTCAGTGGGGGGAGAGGATGTGGGGAGTGGACAGGGGAAATAAATAAATAAATAAATATTTTTAAAAACAAACAGAAAACAGGAAAAAACAAATAAAAATAGATATTTTTAAAAAGTTGATAGAAAATTTGTATTATGGAAAAGCAGGAATTTCACAATATTTTAAACCAAAATAAGCTCTTTATTTCATTTTTTTGTGAATATATTCAATTACTTCCATACTGTCTACACACCTATTTTTCCATAATAAATCAAATTCCTGGTTTAATTTAAAAAAAAAGACTTTTAAACATTGGGATGCTCCAAAGTTCAGTAATCAGACCTCATCTCTTTTCTAATTCTTTTCACTTCCCAGATGCTCTCAGTCAGTTCCACGATTTTCAGCACTGTGACCATTAGAGTCAAATGATTATCTTGTCCTCAGTCTCTGGCCTAAGCTCTGAATTCATAGAGACAATCCTTATCAAAGTCTTCCATTTGCATATCAAATAACCCATCTAACCTTAACCCCTGATAGCCCCTCAATCACAGTTACTAGTATTCCCAAATACTCACTGCCTTTTCTGTAGGAGAATCTGACATTGCTGCTCACTGCCATCTGAATTTCAGTGCCTCCCAGTGGAGTTAGTCTGCTTACTGCCGTGTCAATGGCTGCTTCGGCCATGGGACTTGCTTTGGCTGGGGAAGCATGAGTGGAGTTAACACGCACCATGCCTGAGCAGATGCCGTACATGACACTACATGGCTCTGTAATGACTCTTCTCCTTATGCCACTAGACTGAAAAAAGGAATTATTGTCTCACGTAGGTCCTGGAATACAGAAGACATGAAGCAGAGCTGCTCTTCTGCAGCAAACACATGAGGAAACATCAAGTTCATGGAAAAGTGTGTATCATGAAAAAGACTACTAAGTTCTTTGCACCAGAAATAAACTCTTAATTCTACTTTCCTTGATCTTTTTGAAGTTCCCTCATACACATAAGCAAAACAAGAAAGAAAGAAAGAAAGAAAGAAAGAAAGAAAGAAAGAAAGAAAGAAAGAAAGAAAGAAAGAAAGTTAGTTTGTTGTTGTAAGCCACTGAGACTTGGATCATTTTTTATTGTAGTATAACCTGAGTGAACACTGACTGACACACCCACTGCTTTTGGGATCTATTGTTGAGGAAAAATCCACTTTTCCACTTAATGCTGAACAAGTGATTTGTTCACAATACGTAGGTTTGGACAAAGATTTATGAGGACTGTTCATGTCTTCTCTCTATGGCTAACAGGGTTGGAGGCATCACTTAAGATGGCCATTTGGTATTGTCTGTTGCTTGAGAGTTCAGCTGTGGTCATTGGCTGGGGGATTCAGTTATTTTCCTTGAAGGCCTCTGCAATGGCTTTTTGGGTTTTCTCATACCATGGCGGATGGGTTCTCAAGCATGAGCATCCTAGAGATAAGGCAGATGCTTTGAGGCTTCTTAAGAACTAGTCTTAGAAGGCACACAGCATTACTTCTGCTTCATCCAACTGACCAAGCTTAGATTCAAAAGGAAGGGCAAACAGCCTCTACCCCTTGAAGAGGGAGTGGCAAAGTCACATTACAAAATAGCATGCAGTGTGCCATCTTTGGAAACATAATCTACCACAGGGTAGCTATACCCCATCCTGAATAGCCAGCTGTCTTTTTCATTTCCACAAGGGGTAGGAAAATTATGTTTTTGTAAATAAACTTTTATTGGAACATAGCCATGCCAACTCATTTTATTTATTCACTGTGGCCACTTTCACAGGAAAATAGCCAAGCTGAATAGTTACAACAGAGATTGTGTTCCTGTAGGGCTGATCATGCACACCATCTGGCCCTCTGGAGGACTAGGCTTCTGCTGTGTGATTTATAATCCCCCCAACTATTCAAACTCCAAACAGGAGTCATGCTCCTTTTTTCTTTCTCATACTCTCATACTAAATTCTTAAGGAATTCTCTCAGCTCGCTTAAGAGAGAAATAATTAGATTCTGCTGTGTCTCACCTCTATCACCATCAGTGCAAGTTTCCAGTTCAAGTCTCTCTTTAAACTGCTTCTTTCAGCATCCTTTGCCTTTAGTCTTGTCTTTTTTCAACATAGTAGGAAAGGTGATCCTTTATAAATGCCAGGCAGATTATGTCACTGCTTATTTTCCCATTTCATTTCAAATGCAATAGAGATTCCATGTCATTTCCTTCGAGGCCCTACATTTTCTTTCTGGTCCCATCCTGACCATGAGCTTGACCTCATCTCCTCTCACTCTTCCCTTGTTTCTTTGTCTTAGAATGTTCCAATAATAGTAATTCAAAGGTTCCTTCTCATAAGATTTCCAGAATATCACTGGCCTTCCTGTTGTGTTAACTTTCCAAGTACTTTTTGGCCACAGAGCCTTTGCACTTGTTATTCTGTGTCCCTGTATGTGCCCAGATATTCCTGGGCAACTTCTTCTCTGCCTTCAGCTATCTGCCTCAATAGTAACCTGGAGAAGACTCCTTTGACTGCTTTATCTAAAATAGCACCCCAGTCCCTCTGTCTTCCCTCCACCTTGCTTTTGCATCAGAGCAATTATCTATTTGGTTATTACCCATTTTCCTGGTTAGAATGCAACTAGGTAGTGTATCCCAAGCACAGTGTTCAATAAATATTTGCTCAGAGGGTCTGTTGACTGAATGGGCCTCAGTTTCCTCATGTGTAAAATAAATAAGAGGGCCATCTGGCCAGAGCATCTGTCCCTGAAATGGTTGCCAGGACCATTTCTACTGATCTGGCTGGCTAAATGGGCGTCCCTTCCCTCCTTATGTCAGTCTCTCCCAAAGCTTTTGGGTGATTATAATCTTCCTTTTATTTGGTCAAGGGTGTCTGTGTGCTGAAGCTTGCTCATTCTAACCTCAAAACAAGCTCTCTTCTCATGAGGACCCACTACAGTAATGACTTTTCTGCTTACTTCTTATAAGCACTGTGAAAACCAGATGCTGGGATGTATTTGAAACTCTAAAGTTCCATGGAAATGGCAGGAAATAAAATTCATTGCAAATGAGGTCCCTCACAATCTCCTCTTCTCCCTAACCATCCCCACTCCTCCCCCACTGAACTGGAGACTGACTAGTTTAGCAGATTAGGTGAGACACAAACAGAAGCTGAAAACAAAATCAAGCAGCTGTGGGAACTTGACTTCAATACAATATTAAATTAGTAAAGGAAACAAAACCTAAAGAACTCTCCTAAGTCCCAAGTTGGAAATATCTCCATACCTTACTGGGCTCCATCACTAAAAACAAAATATCCTCCCCCCAAAGAAAACAAATCAAACCAAGCCCAAACCACTCTCCTCCTTGTCCATTTACTGATTATTTAAATGTTCCAATAGTAGTAATTCAAAGGTTCCTTCTCATATGATTTCCAGATTATCACAACATTAATTTCACATCTAAGTTGTTAATCATAGAACAGTAGTTTTGGCCTGTTGCTTAGCAGGCTCTTTCCTCTGATGTGCCTCATGATTGGGACAAAGCTCATCTCTGGGTTTTGCAGGAGAGCCTAAAAATATTGGCGAATACTCCACCCAGTTTTCTGCTTATTGCTAGTGCAGGTGGCTAATGATCATTTGATGCAGGCATTTTCCACCTAGGCAACAGTAATACATATTTTAGATAATATTTTGGGGGCTATATCTCTGCCCTAATGAGAATAAAAGACTGAGTATTCCGGGTATGTAATGGGACTGAACTGACTGAAAACTATTTTAGTTTCACTTCTACTATGAGCTGTATCCAGAAGCAATGACAAGGCACCAGTAAATTGGTGTACAAATGCCACCTCTTTAAGAGATAGGGAAAATATGCAAAGATCAGGAGTTGTGGCCTTCTGTGTGTACTGGGTCTCAAGTTTCTCAGGACCCTCCTTTTGCTACCTTCTAGTTTGGAAATCGTACAAATTTGCATGAGGAATAATCACAGGACACTCACCATTGAAAAGCCTTGGTTAGAATATTATTCTATTTTCATCTTGACCTTCATAGCATAGTGATTAAGTACCTAGGATGTAGAATCAGAAAGAAGCATTAAATTCAGTTCTACCATGAACCAACCTTATGAATTTATGCAAGGTACTTAATTCCACGAAGATTCAGTTTTCTAATATGTAGAAGAAGGGATAATTAGTTATGTAATTTACAGGGCTATTTTGGGTTTAAATTAGGTAACGTCAAATAAAATCCTTAGTCCAGTGCCTTGCACATAGGGAGAACTTGATAAATGTGACTAATAATCAAAATGATATTATTCCTTTTACATTTAGGATAAGAGGATTGCCCAACATGTTTACTAGAGCCACTGTAACAAAATATTACAAATGTGGCAACCTAAAACAGAACTTTATTCTTTTTTTTTTTTTTTAGTTTGGTTAAGATTTATTTAATTACTTAGTGAAAAGCATAGTGACTGAAAGAGTTGGGGAAGGGAGGGAGGGAGGGAGGGAGAGAGAGAGAGAGAGAGAGAGATAGAGAGAGAGAGAGAGAGAGAGAGAGAGAGAAACCTGAGCTAGCTCTATTGTGTCACTACAGAAATGGTCTCACAGTTGGGCCTTCTCTGGGCTGAAGCCAGGAAAACAGAACTTTATTCTTACATTGTGTGTGCAGGGCTGGAGAGGGCAGACATTAGAATCCAGACTTAGAGAGCTCTGAAGGTTCTAGAAGAGCTATTCTTAGTTTCTGGCAACCAGTTGTTGGCAATCCTTCCTGTTTTCTGACTTGTAAATGCATCATTTCAATCTCTGCCTTCATTGTTGCACAGCTAACATCGTGTGTGTCCAAATACCCAACTTTTAAGGATCTGTTATTAGAGCTAAACTCTAATAGAACATCTTCTGAACTTGATGGCATCAACAATAACCCTATTCCCAAATATTGTCCCATTCTGAGTGGATTCTAATTTTCAGGCTACACTTCATAAACCAGCAACACCTGGGATGGGAAGGTAGTAAGTGCTAGGGAATAAATGTCAAATTGTGGAGCTAGGCAGAGAGCAGAGGGATGTGACAGCAAAGAACCTTGCAGGGTTCTGTCTTCCTCCACCCCAGGAGGATTATGGATATTTAGGGATTGACAGCTTCATTCCACTGAGCACAATCTCACCTTTCCTGCTCAACTCCGGAGCTGATAATTGGGAGCAGCTGGGAGCAGTTGTGAGCCAGGGGACAGAGATAGGGATGGGTGGATAAGCCGGAAGTTGAGTTCTAAGGGCTCAGGTGGCAGAGTTACAATTCTTTTGGGCACAACATGGTATTAGTGTATCACAGACTGGAAGGTTCATATAACCAATGCCACGTCACCACATTCTCCAGTGATTTCTCACATACCAGGACACATGCATTCCAATAGTACTTCCAAAACTTTAGTGTTCAGAGGAGCTGTCCAGAGTGGGTTGAGAGAGTGGTTTGCTGAAATGCAGGCTCTTAGTGCACCTATGGTGGGGCGAAGGACTCTGTATTTCTAATAGACCCTCAGATGCTGCCGGGTCAGGGAGCACACTCAGGCATAGGTTAGATTTGTGCTGCACACCATTTTAAGGACAATTTCAAATGTGCCCTTAAGAAACAAAAGACTATGGGTTAAATAGCATGATTACACTTAACATCAAAATCATACCTACTTAACATGATTTATCCTGTTGCTATACTTGTCTAATTGTTTGCAAAATCCCTGAATTGTTTCCTTTAATGAAATAGAACACATTCCAGATTCACTTGCTGCCTGTAGTTATTTCCCATAGATCTCTTATTCTTAAACATTTTCATGATCCTGACATTTAGGTAGATAAGTTGCCATAAAAATAACTCTCTGTGATGGGATAGTTTCTTGAGAATTTCTCGTCATCTTCTATATTGTATCCTTCTATGCTTCACCCATGGTCAAGGGCACCATTTCAGAAAACAAGCTTCATTTTAACCCTGCAAAATGAACTGTTTTCCAACAACAACAACAAAATAATTCTCTGGCTACGCATGTGGTACAGTTAGTTAAGCCATGACTTCTGTCAATTGCATTGTATGTTGGAGTACTGATTCAAGTCTCAGCTACTGCATGCTTCCAGTTCAGTTTCCTGATCTGATGATTTCTTTATATGAAAGGCAGAGTTACAGATCAGGGTAGACAGAAAGAAGGAGATCTTCCATCTACTGTTACTCCACAAATGGGTGCAATAGCCAGGGCTGGGTCAAGCCAAAGCTAGGAGCCTAGAACTTCATCCAGGTCTCCTATGTGCCAGGGACCAAGGCACCTCAGCCATTTTTAAAATTTCTTTCCCAAGTACATTAGCAGGGAGCTAGATGGTAAGAAGAACAGCTGGGACTCAAATCTGTGTTCATATGGAATGCTGGCATCACAGCCAGTAGCTTAACTGGCTGCACCACAACACTGGTCCCCTATCCAGCTTCCTTCTAATTCATCCTGGGAAATAGTGGATGGTGACAAGTGCTTGGGCCCCTGTCACCAATATAGGAAATCCAAATACAGTTCTAAGCTCTTGGGTTTGGCCTGGCTCAGCCCTGGCTGATGTGGCATTTGGGTAATGAACCAGTGGATCGAAAACCTGTCTCTCACTTTCAAGTAGAAAATAGAGACTAAACATTCAAAACAAAAAAAAATTCATTTTATGGATTTGTGTGGTTTCATCCTTGTGTCACTTTGCTGCATTTAGCTGCATTATTTCTTGTAAATTGGAAACTGACTCTAAAAGCTTGGTGGGTGCACATTAAATATTTGTGGCTCAATTCTGTCATAAGTGAGTACATTCTAATGCATCACATCAGGAGACAGGTGATATCTGCTTGTCCTACCATTGCTTGTCCAAACGCAGAAACCTTGATTACAACAATGACTGCTTGATCTTTTATATATGCTTAGGTTTTACTCTGACATCAGGGAGTAATTGGATTTGCTTTTCTTTAGCACTATGCGAATGCCTCATTCCTCACCAACTATTTCCCTAGTATCTTCTTATTAAAAACAATTGATAATCCTTGCCCAAGGCTTTCTTACCCTTTGGATTTCTTTGCAAAACTACATTTGCAATAATTCTAGTATTATGTTAACTGCCATAGTTATGGCACACAATGTGTCTCTGATGATATCTGTACCTTCTCCACCTACTGCTGGGAATCAGCCATTTCTCCCAGAATCCCTGGGTCCTTTGAGTAAGGAGTATTTGAGGGAGAAAAAATAGTTTTAAGATTATGCATTTGGGTGACAGTTGAGTCAAATAAATTTTATATATATATATATATAAATCTTTCATCATAAAACTCTTGAATGATTTAAAATTTGTTTCTAACTTTAAACTGAGCCAAATTATCTGCCAAATTTGAGTTCCTTCAGCTAGGAACTGAGTTTGATCAACTAGTAGAAACATTGTAAATGTTACTTGAATGAGTATTTGGTTGAGGAAGTAAATGGTTTATATTATTAACTATCCCACAGAGCAGAACAAAAATATATTGGGAATCCAGTGGATTCCTTAAGGCCAAGTTCACTTGGGAAGCAATCTGTAGCTATTTGAAACCTACAAACCTGTTTTTATAAGAGATTAATTTTGCCTTTTAGATACATTGGTGTAATTGAAGAGGATAGTTTGGAGATACTCTTCAGCTGAATGTGGGTCGAATTCCCCCCTCTTTTATTCATATTCTGAAGGATGAAGAAATGAACAAGGAATCATGGGTGGTTGGTTGCAAGAATGAAGCAAGGTGTCTAACTTCAAGACAGATGTATGAAGCATTGTGAATGACACCACCCCATATATGATGATTATCCATTTCTAATTTAATAAATAATTCTCATCCTCATCTCAAATGAAGATCATGAATTTCAATGTTGATCTTATATAGAAACATCAGCTCTCACATGATAAAGCAGGAGACATAAACCTAAGACAAAAAGATTTATATGAGCCTATCTACCTATCTCCCTGTCTCCATCTCAGGAGGTGAGGAAGAAAGAGAGAAAGTGAGTGTGAAGGAGCTGGGCCAGGTCATGAGAGTGAGAACGAAGGAGCTGGGCCAGGTCACATCCAGGATCCTGGAATCCATTCCAGGTGTTCCACATAGGTGGTAGGACTCAAGCATTGAACCACTATCTGCTGCTTCTCAGAGGAAACAGGAAGCTTGGACTAGAAGCAGAGCCAGGCAGCTTCCACTGGTTTAAGTGAGGGCAGATTGTGTGCTGGGCAGAATCAGGCTGGACTGCAACACCCATTGGTTCATGTGGAAGAGAGGGGTGGAAACAGAACTGACCCAGCAATTGCAACCACCAGCTGATTGGGGCGATGGACTGAGTTGGACCCTGTACTTGCAAGCTCACACAAGAATCAGGTCTGGGATCACCTCAGATGAAGTTTCTTTGGGGATCTCCCCAATCAAACTACCAGACTCAGAACCCTAACCATGAAGAGAAGTGCAGGTTCCAAGGCCTGACCATGGAGTGCAAGTATCAAAGCCGAGCCTCCTCAGAGGAGCAGTGGACAGCATATCCAGGTGCACATGGAGGATATGGCAGTCCATCAGAATCTGCAGAGGACACTTGGTACCACAACAGAGGACGGAGGACAGAACAAATCAATCAACCACCCCAGTCATGTGTTGGCAGCGAAAAGCTACGATGACTCTAAGGTGAACTATGTCAGCCAGTGGATTCTGGAGACATTTCATCATGCTTGGAATGCTCAACTTGGCAGTAATTCATAACTGTTTTAACTATCAAAACCAATTGAGCAGGACCCTTGGAGCATGCCCCACATCGGGGACCTGGGATGGGTGGGAGGTTGGGTGGGGCTTCTCCCATTTTCTCTCCCCTTACCCCAGATACAGAAAAAAATAATAATAACATGAAAACAATGGTCATACCCACATTCCTGCAGCCCTTGACCCTTTGTGCCCTAATCAACTATGTAAAGATTGTCAGAATAAAATAATTACAAAAAATCAAGCTGGAACTTGATTCCAAGCACTCAGATAGGAGATGTGTGCCTTCCAAGCAGTGACTGCTGTGCCAGATGCCTGTCCCTTTGCAGGAGCCTTTCTAACATCCTTGGGGTGTTAAGGAGTATCCTTGCTATACTATAAGAGATGCTGCCATGGGTTTTTTAAAATTACTGTTCTGATACAGGAAGGTCTTTTGTAGTCATATAATTCATGCTTCATTTAGCAGTAAGGTACAAGAGAGGGATGCCAGTTTAAGTATGTAATATAACTCTGTTCCTGAGAATAACCAATGAGTGCAATATACTCATCACACATCAATACTCCTAACTTATAGTAAAAGAAAGGTTACCAAAGACAGACACTCGAGAATTACAGGAATCTATACATGCTGACAGAACAAATAGTTCAAAATATTTTATGTCAATTTACCATTGACCCGATAGTTCACTGGAAAATCCCCCACTCAGCAAAACAAAATAGTGCACCATCCAGAAGGATAGAGATGGCTGCCCCAAGATTGTCAACTTGGGGAGCTCTAAGATCTTTTCTATGAACGCAAAAAGTACGGCTTTGAGAAGAGGTGATTGGTGGGTGGCTCCTTCCTGCTCCCGCACAGCTGCTGCCGCCACCAGAAGAAAATCTCCTGCAGCAGCAGGGAGCCCAGCCCCAGCCCAAGCCCCCAGTGCTGCCTGCTAGCGTGCTGGCCCCTCGCCCCCCTCCTCGCCCTCACCTGGGGGTGTGGGAGAGAGGGCGGGGCTGCTCCCAGCATCCTGGCAGACTCTGTTCTCCACACTGCTGTATTTGATCTGCAGCAGGAGTGTCTGCGTAGGCACTGGCCGTCCAGCACCCATGAGGTGGGGGCAGCCCTGCAGGCAACTGTGCCGTTGACCCCCTCAGCAGTGGCCCAAGCTCTCAAAACAATGAATATGGACATTTAGGCTCGGGTGCCTGGCAGGTGGTGCTGGTTTCCTATTAGTTTTCTTGTGAGAAATTGGAAACCCTTCCCTTTGCTGTTATGTTAATAAAGTTGGTGTTTATTTTCTGGTAAAAAAAAAAAAAAACAAGATGTGAAAAACAAGATGTGGAGGCAATGTAGATGCTCTTTCACACTGGAAGGCTTAGGTTAATTTCATGGGCTCAGGGTAGCCATATCTCTTTCCCAATTCCTATTCTTTTTGCGTCCTTTCATTAGCATAAGCTGGAGTGCATGGAGTCCAAGCTATACTGCTAGATGAAGAGGAAAAATTAATTTTACATATCCCAGCCATAAATGTCAGAGCCTGACCAGGATAAAAATATCCCATACTCTTTTCTTTCCTAAAAAAATTAACATCCGTATTGTACATCAGGCTTGCTGAAATTTGATTAAGCAAATTGCTTGCAAAAGGCAGAAACTCTGCCTATTTCTGATGCTTTGGGAGTCCTTAGCATGATGATGGATCATGTAGTTTATGTTTTAAGTACACAGAGGTTCAAATGTGAGAAGCAGTTCTCAGAACTTAAGGACATAAAAGAACAACTGTTACCTTTTTCTCTTCAAGACCAAAAGTCCACTCAAGGCAGGATTTCTTATTTCTAAAAGCCCTTCCCTAGGAAACATCTCCCTCAGTGGGATTTGGAGATAGCTTACTGATGAGCATTCAGCACTTGACTATGTGTATTGTGACCATATTTTCTGAGCTAAAAGTCAGCACTGGATCCGGGAAGATGATAAAATATTTGAAATCAAGAACACTCTAGAAATCATTTATATACGACTACCATACTTTGATGTCTTGAGAAAACCCACACTTATTTCGGTGTTTGATGTCATATGGGTATCATAACATACCATATTATTTGACTCTCCTGAAAAGGAAACTTGACTTTTTTCTTCTCATTTGAGGGCTAGCCACCATCATATAAAATGTTCAGTAAGTAGAGTATGCGTATCTATAGTATCCTTAAATTAATTCATTTAGAGTTTTTGGTGCATGTTTTCAATTTTATCTTAAACTTCTCTTGGATCTGTTGGTAGACCTGGTTGCTGGTTTCATACACATCATTTCTGAACGTTTCCTACATCCCCAAATCCTCAGTGACCAGATTTTCTAGCCAGATCATCCTCTTCTGATATAGCTTCACCCTGGCATAAATGCCAGCAGCTTAGAGACATTGTCATAGAAGGCAACTCTGAAGTTTAGACTGTTATGTTACCCCTTTTATTGGAAAAAGTATTGTGATCAGGCCTTTGGGGAAGGCAGTGTTTAAATCAATGTCCTTGTCAATCCCAGCAAATGTATTGCTCTTATAATAATGCATCATCAGAAGATATGGGTTAAACTCTTAGTCATCCATGTAGTACTTTAAGCTTTTAACTGTGGCTACTGTTAATGCAAGGTTTTTCTGTTAGATGTTTTGAAATGTCAGATGCAGGTGGAAGGCAAAGTGTGCCATGCCTGCCTCCACTGATGCTCGACAACATTCACTGCTCCCATTCTTCATGAGAAACTAGCACAGTGGTATAATGTGCCTTCCTGCTGAAACTTTGAGCCTGCAGGGAATAGATCAAAGAGAACTGAGAATCAAATAGTTTGAAAAGCTCATGTCTATCATGCAAGGAGGAGGGTTCAGAAAGAATTCACTGAGCACAAGTGGCAATTTAATGTTTCTATTCAGCTTTCACTGAAAGAGATATGACTTGGGCATATCTTGCCTTCTCTTCATTGTGTTTTATATTATGCATAAACTTTGCTATACCATGTTAAGGTTAATAGAAATTCAGCGCTGCGTAAGAGAGCACAGCTGCAGGTTTCAGAGAAGGAGCTGATGAGGACAAAGGGGTACAAAGGATGCTAGAAAATATCATTGGAAGATGCTCTGATTTTTTGAAAAGGCAAAGTGAAAATTAATATCTTTTCTGGATATCACATTGAGAATGGAACAAAAATCATGCTTTTTACATTTTCAAAAGGCGTGAAAATACCACCATCTTACCTATCATTGGCCTTTGCAACAAGAAGCACCATCCTTTCACAGGGGTGGACTCCTTGACCTTGATGCCCGAGCACATTTTCTTTGCTGTTTCCATGGAGCACACTGATTGATCGTTGTACGATCTTGAGAAGGGAGCATGGGTTTTATTTGCTCCGTAAGAAGTACCAAATGTGGAAAATATACTTAGCATATGTGGATGAGCATGCAGTCTGAAAGTGATTTTTTTCTTTTCATTTTTTAAAATTTATTGTTTATGTTTATTGGAAAGTCAGATATACAGAGAGGAGGAGAAACAGAGAGGAAGATCTTCCATCCACTGATTCATTCCCTAACCAGTCGCAATGGCTGGAATTGAGCTGATCCGAAGCCAGGAGCCTCTTCTGGGTCTCCCACACGGGTGTAGGGTCCTGAGGTTTTGGGCTGCCCTTGACTGCTTTCCCAGGCCACAAGCAGGGAGCTGGATGGGAAGCGGGGCTGCTGGGATTAGAACCAGCATCCATAAGGCATTCTGGCACGTACATGGTGAGGAGTTTAGCCGTTAGGCTACCTTTCCGGGCACGAATTGGTTTTCAAGTCATGGCAACTGCATTGAATTCTTGGTTTCCTGTGGTTGACTACATCTGAGAAATCAAGAAGCCCGACAGAACCTGAGCAACATCACACATGTGTTAGAGAAACATCTAATGATGAACAATTACTGTAGAAAAAGATGGCATGTGAATTAGATAATGGCAAAAATTTCCTTTTATTAGAACATTCAGAACAGGGTTCCTCCATTTTGTCACTGCTTACATTCAGGACCCAATCATTCTCTGTGGTAGCATTGGAGTAGGTTTAGCAGCAACCCTGGCTGCTACCCGTTAAATGCCAGTACCATCTTCATTCTACCAGTTGTGACAACCAGAAATGTCTGCTGATACTGCCAAATCTCCCTGGGGGCAGGGGTGTGTGTGTGTGTGGAGGGGGGGAGGTGTTGGGGCAGTGGGGTTTTTCCTTAGACTACTGATTAGAGTTAGATACAGAATAAATGTATGCTCCCAAGGGCAAGTGACTCAGCTACGGGACTTAAAGTTTGCAAGGTTTGCTTAATTGATGATTATTGTTTGTCCTTGCCAAACAAACTTCTTGCCAAGCATGAATAAATAGATGGATTATTTTCTCCCAAGGACTGAGAGCTGCAAGAGGCTATAGGGTTCATTCAGCAAGGCTAAAAGCTCTTGTGGCTAGGCAGAGAATCCTGGCTCCAGCCTCGAAGGAGAGCAAGCTCACCTCTGCTCTTTGCTCAAGGCGAGAAACACTAGTGCCAAAGCACTAAGCGCACTAAACTCTCATGATTTGCTCATCTCCCATTCCCCCCTTTAAATTCTACTCTCTTTTCTTCCCAGCCTCTGTATCTTAACATACAAAAACTGAGTGCTGTGCAATTTGCTTTATAAAGTGTCATCCCAGCTCCTCAACTTTTGGAAAGGATGTTAGAGTTCTGAGCCTCAGAGTTGTTGAGCCTAACTTCAAAATCAGAAAACTCCATGCTTTCCCACACCCTATTTCTGTTTGTGTCTTACCATCTCCCCTTACCCATGCCTTTCTTGCACCACATACTGCCCCCTCTGTAACTCCACCTCCAGGTACTCAAAATACACTTATACTATTTTATCCTTCTCATTTTATATAAATCAATTTTCTCTTGGTATCAATACACTAGTGTGTGGGGTGTCACCTGATTATCTTTCCATATTGCCATTAAACACTTCTATTTTCTTTGTTGAGACTAGCATGCAGTGTCTAAAAACTGTTTAAACTGACATGTCAAATACGTCTTGGTATGCAGCTCCAGGTGTAGATTTGTGTAACCACCACTAAAGTTAGAATGCAGTATATTTTCATTTCTTTCCAAAAAACAAAACCCTTAGGCTGCCCCTTGACAAAACTCTCCTCTCCAATACTGACCCTTGCAAACTGGCAATTTGTTCTCCATCCCTATAGAGTGTTGCCTGTTTCAGGCAACATGTAAACAGAATAATATAGGAAGTAACTGTTGAGAGTAGCTTCCTTCATTCAACTTAATGTTTGCATTGATATGTCATTTCTCTTCTTGTTCAGAGGTATTCTGTGGTCTTAGGAGCCACGGTGTATATCACGGTGTTCACACACTGGGGGAAATCTGGGTAGTTTTCAGCTTCTGGCTGATAAAGGGCTGCAATCCTATACAGATCTTGGTGGCAATGTAATTTTTCATTTCTCTTGAGATGCAGTTGCTGGATCTTATCTAAATGTGTCTTTTTCCTTTTCCAGGGAATGTCTTACTTTATTTTGCTCTGGGCATGAATTCAATATTTAAACTGTAATAACTTTAGGTGTGGAATTCCAGGCTGTGTTTTTGTGAATAAGGCTGTGAGTGTGTGGGGGACAGGGTAGGGGTGTGAGTTAAAGGTTGGGAACCCTGAAATCACTTCAACTCCAATGGATGGCTTACTCATGTCCATCTTGAGCATGTAAAGGGACATCTTGAGTTTTCCCTCAGTGTTTTAATCCTGACCTATGGGTATCTGTACAGGAAGAGCTATTTGAACTGGATGAGTGTTTGACAAGCAGTCATCTGTTCCTGATGAGTGGATTTCCTTCCATCTCTAAATCCCATGACTATGACTGTGACTCTTATGCTTGAATCATTCTTTAGCTACATCAATTTCATGGTTGTCAGCAATGCCTAATCCATCTTCCATAGTCTGGAACTACTCAGGCGGCAGATTCCCTTGAGGTGGGAGTGCTCCTTACACTCACTAATGTTCCTGCCATCCTTGGGATGCCTATAGTTAATGTGTCCAGAATTATTTAACTTTGGCTGCAGGAAAAAGTCTTTGGTGAAAGAAAATATTAATGCAAACAATTCCACTGACAGTAATTTCTTGAAAAAAAAAAAGAAGAAACAAGAAATGGTATGTCCACTGTCTGAGCTTTTGTTCAGATGTACGTGTGCAACTATTCCTCCTCATCTCAAATATCACTGCCACACATGGCTTAGATTACGCGGTAATTTGGCAAACATTTGTTGAGCTGAATGTGTGAAGAAAATAATTTAGTGGAAAAACAAGATCCATAATTATAATTGTCTGTTTAAATCAGTAATATCAAGCCCTTTTATTTTTTTGAGCAAGATTTGGGTTTAGATGCCAAAAATGTATATCACCTATGATTTTTGATTAGGAAGTTTATATCAGTAACTTCAGAACTTACTTGTCCAGTAAATTAGTGACCTCTCTGGATTCTCAAAAATGTACTCATTGATTATGTAAATTGGAATACTCAAATAATTACCCCAGAGTTATCAGGCAACACAGTCATCCTTTATACACCAGATAAAATGTCACCTTCTCTATGAAATTTTCCCAAAGCACTCCATGCAAAATTATTCAGCTTTCCACACACTATAGTGCTAGTATAATTTATTGGATTTCAGGCTTATCTTTCCCATTGTTCCATAAGCAACTTGAGGCTGGGGCACATCTCATTCACTTTTGCAAGCCTGGCATGTAGCATAGTGTCTAACGCATTTGTTCTAGCCAAATCTCTGTAATATTGATGAGATTCCTGAAGTCTGGTGATAACCTTGGCCAACATTTTAGTTTTTGTGTATAGTCATATGTATGTATGTATGTATGTATGTATGATATGCACATTATATATGCTTTAGAAACAGTGGCAGAACTGAATGAATACAAAACCTTTTCCTGGAGTTATAGCGATGGGTGTGTGTATTTTTTTTAAAATGGTGTGGGGGACACATAACACATCAGCAAGGAAAAAATTGTTACAATCATTTGTTATCAGAGAGGGGAAGTAGATCTTTTTTGATCAGTTTGAAAGGACAAGTGCCCCAATTCACCCTGTCAATTCAATTTTAAGAGCTCTTGAAGCATGCCTTGAACCAAAATGTCCTCAGGAACCAGCTTTTAAATTGGAAAAAAAATAATTCTGCTGTCTTAACTTTGAAACCACTCTGGAAAGAGATGGAAAAGATGGCTACCTGGGAAACTCTGCACCAAAACTAAGGCTGACTGGCAATAAGTGAAATCATCTTTCCTTAAGCTTTTTGCCCCTACTCCCCTGAAATCAAGTTCCTAAAATTCCTAATGAGATAAACTAAGAGCTACATCAACTTATTTTAGGCAAAATGAGGTGGGAACTGTAACAATTTAGGCTGACACCTGCATGTTACTACTATTTATTCTAGATGGAGATTTTGCTTTTAGTGCTAGCTTTTCCCAGGTGGCTTGCTATGATGTAGACATCTGTCTGATACAACCTTGGCCTGGCAGTGGGGCTGTCTGGGTAGCTACGTTAGGCAGCTGGCCAAACTGTCTTGGAAAAAAAGTAGTCTGGTCAGATTCCTCTGAAAATGAAGGCCATGCTCAGAAAAAGTGCATTTTTCTTACTGGAATAAGACTCAGTAGTAGCATGCTGTAATTAACTGGGGCAATGTACTGTGAGAGCTCAGTGTTGTGGTTCGTAGATAGCTATACTCTTCCTTGGAGAATTATCCTTGGCTTATGGGAGCTGCTTTCCTTGGGAATATCCGGGGATTATACCCTTTCTCTGGGGGCTTCCCATAGCCAATTAACGACTGGGAAAGGCTACACAATCCAGTCTTCTACCCCTTGCCTCAGGATTGGGTAACTACATGATGCCACTCATTAACCAGCATTCCCTGTGGGTTCAAGTAAGTCTAGATTTCAACTGGGACTGTTTATTCACCTCCCCTCCATTCTTAGTGCCGAGTGTTCCTGAGAGTAGGTTTTCAGCAGATCACAAGAATCTCCATTTGAGACTTTTTGAAGAAACTAAGACACATGTCTCTGCCTAAATGAGCTGGCACAACACAATATTAGAAAGATCATCTGCATGGATACAAAAATTGCCAAGGATTAAGACAGAAGTACATTAAGAGACAAAGAGCAATTTTGATGTTAAAATCATGGACGATGAGGCGGAGACCTGAAGTTCCTGACAAGGTTTTGCTTATCCCACATCTGTACCAAAAAGCTTAAAATAATGTATTGTAGTGAGTTAGTGACTATATATGCATTTTGAGGAGCATGGAGGATTACACTAGGGGAATCTTATGGATGTACATCATTTTTATATTTCACCAGATAGCCTGTTACTATATCTTCCATGTGATGGCATACAGCTCTCCCATTCACTTGATGAAACTCCAGGGAGGGCGTGGTGAATTCCCTGGAATTAATTCTCCACTATTAAATAAACAGAGAGCTAAAAGCTACAGAAATGCAGTAAGGAGGGATGATTAGGATTTGAACAGGGAGACTGAAGTAACGGAGTATAGAATCAAAGAAGCTGATAGAAAACCAAAAGTTGCATCTCACGGGTGAACCATGACATAGGCTTTAAAGCCCCTTTTGGTGCATTACAGACAGGCCTCTACTAACCCATAAAATGCTTTGTTAGAAAAATGACACAGTCCCACGCGAGGGTTCAAGGCTTTGGGGGAGTGGGATTTGGACTGAATTCCAGCTCTTGAGACATGTTTCTCTGGCTAGTGTTGTAGGGGATAAAGCTGCATACCAGTATGAATCTATTCTGATCTCAAAGTAACTTCCCATGTTTCTCTCCTGTTGCACATTAATTTTTTTAAGATCTATTTATTTTTTAAATTAATTTTTAATCATCTTACTTAGTTGATTAGGGTACAAAGGGTCAAAGGCTACAGGGTGAAAGTGGGTAATACCATTGTTTCCACACTAATATTATCATTTTTCCCTGTATCTGTGGTTAGGGGAGTAACAAAGGGAAAAGCTCCACCCAACCTCCCACCCAACCTCCCACCCATCCCAGATCCCCAACAGGAGGCGCGCTCTGAGGGTCCTGCTCAAACAGTTTTGATAGTTCATCAGTTCTGGATTGCTGCCAATCTCTCAGTTCCAATTGCAATGAACCCTATTCAGAATCCACTGGCTGACAGTCTCTTCATGGTTGGGGTTCTAAGATCAGCAGTTCAGTTGGAGGGATCTCCGAACAAACTTCACCTGAGATGATCCCAGACCTGGATCTTTTTTTTTTTTAAGATTTATTTATTTTTATTACAAAGTCAGATATACAGAGAGGAGGAGAGACAGAGAGGAAGATCTTCCGTCCGATGATTCACTTCCCAAGTGAGCTGCAACGGCTGGTGCTGCGCCAATCCGAAGCCAGGAGCCAGGAACTTCTTCTGGGTCTCCCACGTGGGTGCAGGGTCCCAAGGCTTTGGGCCGTCCTCGACTGCTTTCCCAGACCACAGGCAGGGAGCTGGATGGGAAGTGGAGCTGCCGGGATCAGAACTGGCGCCCATATGGGATCCCGGCGTGTTCAAGGCGAGGATTTCAGCTGCCAGGCACGCCACCGGGCCCAAGACCTGGTTCTTGCGTGAGTTTGCTAGTACAGATTCCAACACCATCCATCACACCAATCAGCTTATGCTCATGCTGGTCATTGTGATTGCTGGGATCTGTTCTGTTTCCAGCCCTGTCTTCCTCGTGAACCAACGGGTGTTGTAGTCCAGCTCGATTCTGCCCACTTCATATTCGGTCCTCATGCAAACCAGTTGGAGCTGCAGCCTAGTTGGGGCAACTCCCCATAACCCCTACCAGTTCTGTCCCCTACCCTGGTTCCCATGCTTGCCAGTATGTACTGTAGGCTTGTCCAGTCTGTCCCACATCCCATTTAGCTCTCGCACATGTCAATGGGCATTGAAGCCTAGTTCAACCCAACCAACCTACTATCCAGCCCATATACCTACTGGCAGGTGCCTTTCTGTCTAGCCACCCCTGCCCCTGTCCTGGTTTTTGTGCTGTCCAATGAGTGTGGTAACCCAAAAGGGAGGTGCCCACTATTTCCCTTCTAGGCCACACCCACTCCCAAATTATGCACTCTCCAGGTGGTTCTGGCATTTGACTTGACAGAATTAGCTCCCAGTGCCAACCTCTGCCAGCTAATGCTGTGGCTAAGCCTAACCAACCCTCACCCACTCTAATTTTTGCTTGCACCAGTCGGAAAGGTCAGCCCACCATGGCCCTTCCCTGATCTAGCTCACATGAGGCCCACAGGTTTGTTATAGCCCTGCCTAGTCTGATCTGCCCCCTCCCAACTCGTGCTTTCCAATGGGAGTAGTTGTCCAGCAGGGGAGCCCACATTCCCCTGTTGGCTCTGCCTCCTCCCCCTGATTATCACATATGCTGTTAGGGCACTGCAACCACATCTGGTATGGCTCATCTCACCTTGGCATTCCTTAATGTGTACTGGTATGTGTTGCAACCGAACCTGGCTCGACCCACACTCTGCTTTGGTGCTCGGATTCGCCAGTGGGTGATGTGAACAGGTTCAGCCTGGTCTACCCCCAACCCATGCCATGTGTATGCCAGTGGGATAATTTCCATTGCCTGTTCTGGGCTGTTTCCTATCATGCTTCTTGCGCTTACCTGCAGGGACTGTGTCCTGCCAGAGAAGTTGTCCAGGTTCCTCCATCAGTAACTCTCCCAGTGCCAGATTTCGCACATACCAGTGGGTCCATGAGCCAGCCCCACTCAGTTCACCTCCTGTCCTAGCGGGAACAGTGGCTTTTCCTGACTGGCCTTCAACCCAATCTGGTTCTTACTGTTGGATGTTTCAACCCAGCCTTGGCTCTTCCATACCTCCATACAGCTCACACATGATTCAGTAAGGGCTGAGACCTAGCCTACTCTGTCACACATCTCCTCTGGTCCTCTAGAGCACCAGATGGTGTTGGAGTCTGGCCCGGCTTGGTGCTTCCAGTCCCAGTCCACACTTATGCCAAGTGAGATTATAATCGTATCCTGATCAGAATGCAGCCCCAATTCCAGCCCATGTGCTCCTTGGTGGGAAACTCAACCCAGCTAGGGTGTTCCCTTAGCTCCCCTACTGGGCCTATTCCCAGCCTTAGATCACGTGAAGGCCAGTGGTTGCTCTGACACAGCTTGGCAGAGCCCCTCACTTGTCCTGGCCCCTTAGATGCTGTGGCTTAGCGTCCCTGTGTCACGCAGATCAGTAGGTGCAAGGACCTACTTGGCATGACCTGTGCTCCAACCTGATTTCTGTTGTTTCTTGTGAGTTAAGGTTTGTTCTGCCTGCCCATTCTGCCCCCTTCCAGTGGCAGCCCGGCCCACCCCACGTCCTGTTTTAGGATGCACATTCAGGTGCTGCTGCCTTGACCTGCCCTGACTGTTGTGGGTTCCTTTACCCGTGAGTGATTGCAGGTGGCATGGTCACACCTAGCTTAGTCTGTCGCAACCCTAGCTTGCGAGCTAACCAGGGGGACTTATATTTCCACAGGGTTGGGCCCACACCCCACAGAGTCTACCCCCAGACCAAGTTCTCTTGCATGCTGGATAGTGTCTTGATCCTGCCAAATGTGACCACTCCACCACTCACCACCCAGTCGGGCAATGGTACCCAACACTGCCAAAGAGGCCCCCATTAATAGCTTTGGTGTGGGCTGGTGTGTAGCAATCAGGGATGTTCTATGCTACCAGCCCATCTCTGGATTCCTAATTGGGTGAATCTGTCTAACCCAAATTATCTTCTGGATACTTCCCTTCAAACCACCGGGTCTCAGTCCCCACGCATGCCTGAAACTTTCATGACCCTGTCACTGGGAATCACCCAAAATTCATTACTCACCTACACTAAAACTGGCCTTGGTCATGGGTGACCCCAGGCAGCAACTAGATATCTTAAAAACTCCAGAGTTTGCCACCGGGTGGCCAGCAGGCAAAGCCTGGCACCACTTGGTGCACTGGATGCCCTGGGGGAGGCCAAGGACTCGTTCACTGCCTTCCAGCAGTGTCTTTGGCGTGAGTCCCCAGCATTGGGTCCGACCCGGCAGGGGCACCCCACACAGCCACCACACTGCACATTAAATTAATGGCTTACTTTTAAAACTCCTCTTTGTACTCACACCCTTCACAATAATACCTTGTATAGCTCCTCCCATCCACTCAAGAGGTGGACTGTATTTTCCTAAACTTTAAATTTTACCATGTATAAACTTTGGCCCATGGAACATAGCAAGTGAGGTATGACCAAAGTAAAATTGTGTGTAACTGGGCTTTCCCTGTTACACCACTGCCAATGCCAGCTTGTTGGTTCCAAAAAGAGAATGAGAGAAATATGCATAGTAGAGCCACGTCACTCCACTTAAACTCAGTCTATGACATCTGAACCCTAAATAAATTCCTATAGTTGTTTGCCACTGAGCTTTCTGAGATTTCTTATAAAACATTATTTTGGACATAGTTGGTACATCCTCTTTCTCCCCAGAAACCTTAGCAGAATGGAGTCTACTGATTGTTGTTTCTGCCTTGACCACCCCACTTCATGAGAAATTTGGTATTCCTTTTCAGAATCAGCTTCTTCCCACCTTTCCATTAGCACTTGCTTAAAAACATGAGAAAAAAAATCATGTTAGGGATGCTTGATTGAAATGGCTGTGATGAGAAATCAACAAAGCTAGTATGAGGGCCTAGGCCTAGAGGAAGATTCTGGTAAGAGGTTTCTGGTTGAAGAGGGGTGGGAATGTGTAAAATAGGTAGAGAGTAAGTGGGTTAAGTTTTTTCTTCTCAGTGAAGACGATTTCTCAATGCAGCAACCTGTCAGTTCCTAAGTTTCCTTGTTACAATTCTATTCATGTAGGTTGTAGATAAATTAGTTATTTTTTGGTCATAACTTAACAACAGATGCTAATTTCACCTTGATAGAATATGGGAGGTAAATATATGCATTTAAAGCCCCTACACCTAATGAAGACAAGTAAATGACTTGGTAATTCTCGACAGGTGATGCATTAAGGTGTTTTTATTGCCTATTTTCTCTTTTTGCCTAGCCTTGCAAATGAAACAGCTGGTGACAGTTTCATGTCACTGTTCACATTAAAATACACCTTTATCAAATGACACTGACTAATTTTATCAGCTAAATAAACATTTTAGTCATGAGGAAACTCTTCTAGAAGCAGATCAGTCAGATTCAATTGTTAGGTCAAAAGAGTGCACATGTTAATATAGCTGTCACCACTGTGGAAAATTTCAAATAATGACTATTTTTCTTTTTTAATCTTGAATGCTTTGGGGACCAAGTATGAAGTCCACCCACAGCTATTGTCAAGCATACTTCTTTTTTCATCAGTAATGAAAATTGATCCATTCCATGCCTAAATTTAGTCATCTTAGAAAAAGATCTAGAGATCCAAATTACAATGTTTAATTTCTTGTGTTTTACTTTCTTCTTGTAGTCTCATACTTTCTAAACTAGTCAGAATCTCTGACTCTAATTTTAATTGGTGGTCTATCTTCTAACTTCAAGTGCGTTTGCTACATTGAATTTACTTTCTCATAATGTTTGTAATGTTTGGTTTTAAAATGTCTTTACAAATTCCACTTTTCCATCTTTCTGCTTATTAGCCAGTATAGCTCTTTAGAAGTGACGGTTATGCCCATAAAAGTCATTGTGTGTTCTTCTTTCTGAGAAGGTACCCTGGATTACATCTTCCAGAGCTTCAATAAAGTCTGATGACTCTTAGGTGTAATCCAACTTAAGCTAAATGGACACAAACATATTCATTTCCTTACACTACACATTATGGACATCAACAATACTGCAGGTAACCTGAAGTTTATGGGGCAAGAGGTTTATTAAATAGGATCCTTGTGACTATCACACTGCTATTCTTTCTTACTCTGATTCTGCTTCCTTGGGACTCACACTGTTTGAGACTTTTTAAGTGGTAGTCATCTTTAATTAAACTTATTGGAAAATACACATTGGATTGAGAGCACAAAGCCAAGAATGTGGCATAGAATTACTGCACCAAGTTTAACATGACAGTATCAGGCTAAAGCAATCAGTAAGCACAACCAAGTCTCACAATGGATTATAATGGCATTCTGCAACATGTGATTTGATTAGTTGAATGCATTCTCTCAAACACATTTACATACTACTAGTCATTTTAACATTAAATTATTATCTTGGAACCTGTTTTTCATAAGAAACCATATGACGAAGAAAGCATAAAATTCCACTAAAATACTTTCATAAAATTATGGACATTTGGACATTTCATGAAAGTTAATATATTTCCAATTAAGAATTCGACCCTGGTGCAATGAACCTGATAACATCTCAGAAGCATCAAAATCATTCAAGTAACACCTTTAGTACACTCTTTCCCACACGGGGATCTCTAAGGTGTCATCAAATGACGCCTGCCCAACCCCCACCCCCCCGCCCTTCCCTGGTACTGCTGTAGTTTGACAACAAGGAGTAGCTCCTTTCCCTTCCTTTCTCACAGACACAGGAGAAAAAAAATGTGTCCCACATGCCTTCTTCCATGCCTCAATTCTTCCCACCCTAATCAGAGACCCACACGGGCATGCATCTCTCTCAACTACGTAAGCAATACTAAAAATAATAAAACAAGACCTAGCAGTGACATGGAAGTCAAATGTTATCTCCAAGTGTGGCTTTGGTCAGGCACTGATGTTTTTCAGCAAGAGCAGGAGGGAAGATGGCACTCACTGCTCTTTGTGAGTGCGTGCACATTACATTTTTTATATTCCAATTGAGATGCTCAACAGCTTTTTCCCCTCAGAGCTTTCCTTCTCACTTTGCACACTCTTTGCATCATCTTTCCTGGTGGCAAAGCTACATTAGCATAGCATTTCCTCTATGCTTATTAAAGGTGCCATTTTGATCAATTCACTCATCATTCTTTTTAGCAGAGAAAAAGCAGTTAATCTACCAGAGGCAAAATGGCAAGAGTGCAGAGAGCAAGTGCAGGTATGAGTGTAGGTAGATATTCAGATGAAGTAATAGTTTATGCTTAACTTCACATGCCATACATCAAATTGACTTTATTCTGCATCTTGTGATGTCAGTATTATATCCATTTGCATAACAAGGGGGATGAGTCTCAGAGCATTTATGCCACTTCTTTAGTTGTAGAATAAGTATCACAATAACCTACTATAGATTCCAAATTCTAACCCATGTAGAGAAGGCCTCTAGCACATCCTCTTACTTCAGTCAAATGTTCTGGGCATGATCTTGAAAGAGGACTGTCAGACAGCAATTTGTGTATCTGATACTTGGCATTGGATTGTGCCTCACCTAATGCTATTCAAAGTCCAATGTTTTTAAAAACATCGTGGAGGTTAAACTGAATACACCTGCAGAGCTGAACTGGCACCAAGCACAACTTCAGTAAATAAGACTTGAGAGAAAAGTTACAAAGGTAAATGCCCCATCCCATTCTTCCGGCCTTCAATTGCTTAAGGAATAAGAAGGGGATAAGGAGTAAGTAACTACCCAGGCAAATGAAACAATATCATTCATAGGACAGAAGTTCTGTAGTGCAAAAACTCATTATCCTATGAACACATATTAGGCAATACTGTAAAGGCTAATGGAGAAGGGATGGCAATTTCCAAATCGGTGCTAAATGACTTTCTTATTGTAGGAACCATTTTATTTGTCAAAGTTCAAAGTAAAAAATAGCTTGACTTCTGGTACTTATAATGAGTATGATTCAGTACCAATCACAGTTATTCAAAGTGTGGACCAGGGCTAGTTTTGAGAACACAAGCTGTTACTGGTAGGGGTAAATAGATACACTTATAAACCGGTGGAAATTCTGCAACACTTTGACAATCACCATGGGATCAATGGGCTTGCATTTTGTATACTTCGCTGTTTTTCTATAGTAGTTTGAGCAAAGCTGATCTATGTGACATGTGCTTTGAAAGGATATGAAGTTCTATATTCATGCAAATGAAAACACATGAAGACATATGGTTTCTGATTTCTAAATCCTTTAGTCTTGTTTTCCCTTGAAGGGTCTGCTTTCTAGTGACTGATATGGTCTCTGATGTGATCATACAAAACAGAGCCACGTTGGCATCCTACAGGCAAATACGTTTCTCTGTGGGAAGCTGTGTTTCAGAACAGAGAAATTACAGTGACTTGCATATCACAACAAATACAATCATGATAGCCTTACATTACAATATTATAGCCATGAATATCCTGTGAAGCAACTCTTTGTTAAACATCTTGAAAGACTGTGTCAAATTTTTTCAGTCTTTAAAAAAGGAGTTTTATTTCTATCTTGATTTTCCTAGTATAAATACTTTGTTTACATCTCCTTTTACTATTTAAAATTTACAAAGGGAAAAGATTTTATGTGTTTCAAATATATAGTTTCAAGAGCATAGTATTTCTCTCCCTCTCCTCCCTCTTCCTCCATTTATATCTCAAAGAATGACAATATACACAAATATGCCCTTTGTGCTTCAGCCATAACACGGAAGTAGGTGCTTCCAAATGATTATTTGATTCAGTTGATAGCTGTGTGGTGCTTGATTATGTTAAAAACTTCAGTGACCTCCTTGGGAGTTGGTACAAAGCAAAACAAAACAACCTTATAATCTGGGGTCAGCATTGTGGAGTACTAGAGTTAAGCCACTGTCTGCAACATGGGCATCTTGTATGGGTACCTGTTTGAGATCAGGCTGCTCCACTTCCCATTCAGTTCTTTGCTAATGTCCAAGTGTTTGTGTCCCTACACCTACATGGGAGACCTGAAAGAAGCTCCTGGCTCCTGACTTTGTCCTGGCTGTGTGGCCATTTAGGGAGTGAACAAACAGTTGAGCAACCTCTATCTCATTCTAACTTTCCCTTTAAAATAAATCAATCTTATTTAAAAGGTCTGAAATACATGCATTAAAAAATAATAAAACCTTATGTGTGTTTAAGTTGTAAAATGTGGGCCCAGCATTGTAATTTAGTGGCTAAAGTCCTCACCTTGCATGCACTGGGATCCCATATGGGCACCGGTTCTAATCCTGATGACCCCACTTCCCATCCAGCTCCCTGTGTCCTGGGAAAGCAGTCGAGGATGGTACAAAGCCTAGGAACCCTGCACCTGTGTGGGAAACCCGGAAGAGGCTCCAGACTCCGGGCTTCAGATTGGCTCAGCTCCAGCTGTTGAAGCCACTTGGGGAGTGAGTCATTGGACGGAAGATTTTCCTCTCTGTCTCTCCTCCGCCTGTGTATTTCCCATCTGACTTTCCCAAAAACAAATAAATTTGTAAAAAACACACAATATATGTATTATTTTTTAAAATTATATAAGTTGTTCTAAAGCATGTTTACCACCATTGAAAGGTCTAGTAACAACCATTTATCTTGCTGTAAGATTCTAGAGCTATCAGCTGATGCATTATTCTGGCAGGGGGAGGGATGAGGATATAGCTCCATCAAAGCCTATTAGGCCACAGCAAAACTCATGACTCTTCTCCAGTTATGAACATACTCAAAAAGGTTCAAATATCAGTTCTGCTCCTGGGTGTCACCGCCACCCAGCAGCGATGACACTAAAATGACAAGGCATACTCTTGAGGGTCTGGGAAAAGCCAGAACCGCAACCAGACCCCTCACTGCCAAAAGCGGCCGCGTTTAAATCCTTCTCTCTGCTGCTCTGGTCCCCATTGGTCTAAGCTTTCCTCCCCGCTTTTTCTCTCCGGGAGGCACCCTTCCTCCTGCCTGTTCTCCTTCTCCCTCGTCCCGTGTTTCTCTGTCCGCTGCCCATCCGTCCGTCTGTTGTCGTCGTCCCGCCTAGCTTTTACCGGCTACTTTTATATCATTCTCCACCAATCACTTCTCCCCGTGGGTCCACTTGGTGCTACACGATAGGCCAGTAATCACAGCGAGGGCATTAGCCTATCCCTGTGACTTCCTGCTTACCTGCTGGTGAGACCAACTCTGCCTCCTGGCCCTGGGCCAGCCACCATCTTGCGACGGCCCCTCCTATTCCGGCTTTCCTATTCTGGGGAGCGGCTTCAGCACCCCGCTCCCCACACCTGGGTCACTTCCTGGGTACCATATGTTGCACTATAGATGGCTTCCCTTTTTTCCCCTAAAGTCTTCCTGTCCTTTATAATATTAAAATTTATTTATTTGGGTTGGAGCCTTTGAGGGGGAGAAAGCAAAGGCTCCTACCTGCTGGCTCATTCTCCAAATGTCTACCACAGATGTGGCAAAATTGGGCTGAAGTCAGGAACTGGTAACTCAAAGTAGGTCTCCCACAAGGATGGCGGAGACCCATATATGTGGAGCCTTCACTGCTGAGTCCCAGAGTCTATGGTAACAGGAAACAGGGGTCAGAACTGGAGTCACAGGCTGGAGCCAGGCACTCCCATGTAGGGGAGATGGGTACATTAGCCACTAGGCCAAATACTTGCCTCCTTTCCTTTACAAAACTAGCACCTTCTGGAGAAGTCTATCAAATCTATTTGAGATCAAGTGGAGTCTCCTTAGCTTCCCACTTCCTTGTTACTCTTGAAAGTAAGGAATCTGGTTCCTCACAACTTTTTAGGGTCTTGCCTATCCTGACACCCATTCTAACACATTGCCTAGAAGTTGCAGTGCCTCCTTCTACAAACCTCCTACTAGTGCCTTCAGTCTGTATATTTTCCTGTTCCTTTTTGTAAATGTTTATTAGAAAGGTAGAGTTACAGAAAAAGAGGGAGAGACAATCTTTCATCTGCTGGTTCACTCTTTGGCCTGGCCCAAGCACTTGGGTCATCTTCTACTCCTTTTCCAGGTACATTAGCAGGGAGCAGAATTGCAAGTAAAGCAGCTGAAACTTGAACTGGTGCTCAAAGGGGATACTGGTGTCACAGGCAGTGGCTTAACCTGATTTGCCATGCTGCCAGCCCCCATTTTGATGTTTTCTTACTAAAATAATTTGATAGTTTGATACTGAATTGGTTTTGATCAATAACGACATTACTTTAATATACACTGAAAGCAGTCCAAAGTGATAACAGTATAATTGCATTTTAATTTATGTTGCCTTGTGGGTGCTGTCATAAAAATCCACTCTAAGCAGATTTCTAGCCTATTAACCTTTTGATGCACACATGAAACATTTACAAGATATGAACCAATTAGCAACTACTATGATACATGCATTATTTTAAAAAATGATTACAACTGCTAAGAATCCATGAGCATATTTATTTTTTTATTTTTTAAATTTATTTATTTATTTATTTATTTATTTATTTATTTATTTATTTATTTATGTAATTATTTAATTTTTTTCTCACATCAATATCATTTTACCCTGTATCTGGGGTCAGGGAAAAAACAAAGGGAAAAGCCCCACCCAACCTCCCACCCATCCCAGATCCCCAACGGGAGGTGCTCTGAGGGTCCTGCTCATACAGTTTTGATAGTTCATCAGTTCTGGATTGCTGCCAATCTCTCAGTTCCAATTGCAATGAACCCTATTCAGAATCCACTGGCTGACAGTCTCTTCATGGTTGGGGTTCTAAGATCAGCAGTTCAGTTGGAGGGATCTCCGAACAAACTTCATCTGAGATGCTCCCAGGCCTGATTCTTGTGCGAGTTTGCTAGTACAGAGTCCAACACCGTCTGTCACACCAATCAGCTTATGCTCATGCCGGTCCTTGGGACTCTGGGTTCGTTCTGTTCTGTTTCCAGCCCTGTCTTCCTCGTGAACCAACGGGTGTTGTAGTCCAGTTCGATCCTGCCCACTTCATACTCGGTCCTCAGGCAAACCGGTTGGAGCTGCAGCCTGGTTGGGGTGACTCCCCATAACCTCTACTAGTTCTGCCCCCTACCCTGGTTCCCATGCTTGCCAGTACACACTGCAGGCTTGTCAAGTCTGTCCCACATCCTGTTTAGCTCTTGCACGTGTCGATGGGCATTGAAGCCCAGCTCAACCCAACCAACCTACTATCCAGCCCACATACCTACTGGCAGGTGCCCTTCTGTACAGCCACCCCTGCCCCGTCCTGGTGTTCGTGCTGTCCAATGAGAGTGGTAACCCAAGAGGGAGGTGCCCACTATTTCCCTTCTAGGCCACACCCACTCCCAGATTATGCACTCTCCAGGTAGTTCTGGCATTTGACTTGACAGAATTAGCTCCAAGTGCCAGCCTCTGCCAGCTAATGCTGCGGCTAGCCCAACCAACCCTCACCCACTCTAGTTTTTCATGAGCATATTTTAAAAAAACTGTTTGGAAAGGAACATATGAAATCTGATTATACTTTGAATTTGGCTGACTCATCGGAATGAAGGACACATTTGTACAGAAGATGTGTGTTAATCATGGGTTCTACTTTCTGCAGTCAGAACACCCTGGTAAAAATGATTCTGACCTTCAAATTGTCATGTTTTATTTACAAGATCAGAGTGTGGCATACTTAGCTGATATTGCTTTAGGGACTGTGGGACCTGCACACATGAAGACCTAACACAAAGAATATTTTCTCTCAACCAGTAATCTTTTTGCACTCAGAAAGCATGGCCAGTGCTCAGAGCCATCACAATTCCTCTGGAACCTGCAAAACTAATTGATTCTGTAATCTAATTAAAAAGATATCTGTTTAGCATATAATCATTTAAGCGAGGCTAGAATGGTCATCTTTGGGGAAGTCATTTTTCTCACATTGAAAGTCTTAGCATTTTAAAATCTAGATTCCTATGTTTCCTTGTACAATCCTTCTATGTAGCATAAATAATTGATTTCAAGGCCTTATGCAGCCTGTTAGACTACATCATCCATGAGTCCAACCAATGTGCATTACTCTAGTATTTCAGAGGTCTTACGAAAACTTCAACACGGTATGAAAATAAAGCTTTCCCCGCCCCTCCCCCAAAAATGCAAGAGTTGTCATCAAAGTCTCTTTCAGCAGATTTGATCACAGGATGATTTTTTTTTTAATCTTGGCCTTTTCAAACAGCTATATTTTGTGATTGTTCTTAAAAGCTTCTACTGTGAGAATGGTTACTTTAAATGGTCTGTTTGCTATGTTTAGCTACAAGATGCTTGACAAAGAACAGTGTACATGCTTGATAAACTCTTCATAAATTTATTATAAGGCAATATCTATTTGTCAGTTCTTGAGTCATTACTTTGGACATTAGACTAAGATACAAATGGAAGGTGAATGTAAAGCCCTTGCAATTACTTTAAATGATGAATATATATCATAAGGGGGTGCTGATAATAAGAATAAATGAAATAACATGTGCTGGAAATATGATGATTGCATTTATAAAACCAAGTAGAGGTAGTTAAAATTTAAAAGCCATTGCAATCTGCTAAACCACAAGTGATGAAATGGTATCAAAGTAAATCTAGATTAAAAACCCCTTTCACTACAACTTTGTCTAAACACCCATTATGTACCTTTTATACAAGATTTAAAATAAATTTCTTGTTTGCAGTTACTGTGAAAATTACATTCAGGTAATACGGACTCCCCTTGTGCTAGGTCCCGCTAAAGATATGATCTAATGATGAGCAAAGGGAATTTTAAACACATGTGATCATAGGTATGGTGATCTAGGGAAATGACCAAATTCCTATTAAAATGAAACTTCCATTAAGATTGGATTTGATGGGTTTCCATAAATCACTTTACAGATTATGGAATTAATGTGGGTTACATCATATATCATCAACCTTCACTGGTCTCCGTCTGCCAAGATCTTAACTATAACTGGGAAGACAAGAGATAAAGACACAGAAAGCTAAATAATCCTTCCAGACAGTGATATAAGAGATATCACAAGGCAATAACATGATTGAATACCAAATCATACTTCTTGTCTCTGGGCTAGTGACATTTATTGCTCCATACAGAAGAGATCAGACCCAGAAGTGCTACAGGAGTTCTGAAGTGACAGAGGAATGTGGTCTGATGTACACAGAGGAGGCTTCCTGAAGGAAGCTGGTCTGGACATGGTGTGGGGACTTTGCCAAGAGGTGAGATGAGCCATTTTGGCCAGGAGCATTGTACTTTGACCCTGAGTTCTCAGTTGTGTTTCTGCTTGATTTCCACTCTTGCTGCTGTTCTGTCTGCTCCTGTGGAACTACTTAGTAAAAGCCCATGTATCTTTCTTCTGGTCTAGTTTCCTCTCCTTCTTTGAAGTTCCATATGGCTATGATTTTTTTTTCCTGTATGGGCAAATGAGTGACAATGCATTGGTTATCTGTTGCTATGTAACAAATTAACCTAAAGCTCAATGGTTTAAGACAATAAACATCCATATGTCTCAGTTTCTGAGGGTCAAGCATTCAGGAGTATATTATGAAGGTACTTCAGACAGTTCATGAAAAACACATATTATGATAGCAATTATGCCTGTATTTCAAATTTTTGGCACAAAAATAGACCTTAAAAACAGTAAAACATGCTTTAAGTCAGAACTATGATAGGGGAAGATCTTTCACTTACTGTTTTACTCCCCAAATGCCTGCAACAGCTACATCTGAACCAAGCCAGGAGCTTGATCAAGTTTTCCTACCTGGCAGGGGCCCTAACACCTGTACATCTTCTGCTACTTGCCTCAGGCCAATAGCAGGAAGTTGAATTAAAAGTGGGGCAGCTGGGACTTGTGACCTGCTGTCCATATGTGATGCCAGCATCACAGGTGGAGGCTTTACATACTATGCCACAATTTTATCGCAAAGTCAGATATACAGAGAGGAGGAGAGACAGAGAGAAAGATCTTGCATTTGCTGATTTACTCCCCAAGTGGCTGCAATGGCTGGAGCTGAGCTGGTCCAAAACCAGGACCCAAAGCTTCTTTCTGGTCCCCCACGCAGGTGCAGGGTCCCAAGGCTTTGGGCTATCCTCCACTGCTTTCCCAGGCCACAAGCAGGGAGCTGGATGGGAAGTGGAGCAGCTGTGATATGAACCGGTGCTCATATGGGATCCTGGCACATACAAGATGAGGACTTTATCCTCTAGGCTACTGTGCCAGGCCCCATCTTCTAATTTTTTTTTTAAAGTAGAGAGATAGAGATATCGAGGGACATATATAATGCTACTCTTACTAAAACCAACATATCCCATCTACTGGTTCATTCCCCAAATGGCTGCAACAGCTATGGCTGGATAACAGATCAGTTAACATAAAAGTATGTGTTTGAACATTACCATATAAAAGTTTGTTTATCTGCTTTTTCTCAAACTCCCAGGCAGAGAGTGTTTCAGCTTTTGCGTATGAACTTTAACTTCCAATCCTGTCTCTCCTAGCTTCCCCAGCTTTCCAGCACAGCAAAGAAAAAGGACACAAGGTATGTTCACATATGGAGTCCTTGGAGTGAGGGAAATGTTGTGTGCTTTGAGTTAGTGGAGTTTACAATGCTATTTTTGTCAAAATTCATAGAACTGTACTTCCAAGAAGGGTGAATTTTTCAAAATGGTATCTTAACAAACCCAATTTAAACAAAACCTGAAGGGGGGCAACAGATCCTTTAAAATACAAAGTCTGAAATTATAGGAGGGGACATGAATAGATTTTTTTAAAAATGGACCTTGTGACAGACATAGGGAAGGGAATTTAAAGGGTTCTGATCTAAATGATCATGGAGGAAAAATCTAGACTGTAGTTTTAGTTATGCCCTCTCAATCACAGGCCTTTGGCCACTCAACCTTGATCAGTTAGGCAGAGCATAAATTGAGCACCCTAGCTGTTAGCCTGCAAGGCAAGGGCGGACAAAGAAGGAATTGTTTCCATAGCCAGGGCGACAACAAGAGACTGGCTCCAGTACAGTGCCGGGAAACAGGATGTGTTGAAGAGACTGAAATTTTCCAGGCTCTGTTTGTTTGTGCTGGACTCAGGGCTAGGGCTGTACCTAGCTCCCATCTTCACTTCTTCCAGGTCTCTGCTCCAATGTCCCTTTGCAGAAAGACCTCCCTTGGCTGCAATGAGCGTTTCTGTGCATGGGCTATCTTCCTGGCTGGATTGTCAGCTTCCAGCAGGGGCTCTGGCTTTTCTATTCACTTCCATTAGCCCCAGAACTGGGGAAGCTTGGCATACAGGAGGTGCTCAGGTGCTATTTGCAGAAGAAAATGAACAGGAAAATCACTTGGCACCTGAATCGAAGCCACAGTCACAGATAGGAATAACCAGAACTAGGGTCTCAGATGCACCCAGGGCTTGCTTTGGTTGTTTACATGGCATTTCCTAGTGTTCTCACAGTGATCTTGCAGTGGCTACCATGTAAATTGCAGGCTTACTGTGCCACAGGGAAAAGGTTTCTGTCTCTCTTAGTTGCAGGTTGTATTCTGAGGGGCTTTCCTCCCAGTGAGCTGTGGAGGGTGTGAGGATTTTCCTTTCCTCATATTTCACCATCCATTCCTGTTCGTTTTATCTTCATCCTATTACTTCAGTTATAATTATGATGAATTATAGCAGGTAGCAGACGTGCTTAGAGCTCTGTCCATTGATGCCTTAGCTCCTGTAGCTTTTTGCTCATACCTGCTACTTGCACGTGTCCTTACTTAATAATAGCCACCTGTATGTAGTTCCTTCCTGATGACTACCCTGTGTAATTATTTCAAATTTATATATACACCATTGTGGGAAATTTAAAAATTAATCCTAAGTATCTATGAGTCAGCCTCAATTAGACTTGACTGACACAGAAACCAGAAGCTAGAAGTTTCCATTAGCAGAAAATGAGAAAACAGGAAAATTTTAAAACGTATTTAGGAGTCATGTTGACAATGTAAAAACACTGACTTAACCATTGCCCTTTGCTTCAACAGATAAGGAAAGACTTTAGCAAATGTTTATATACAAGTTTTCATAACATTCAAGCTACATCTTTACTTGTATATGTTTGCCACTGTAAGTTGAGTCTCTAAGACTATTAACTCAAAAAGGGCAAAGAGCATTTCTACAGTGTCAAAGGTTTGTTTTAATAACTCCAAAGACTGTTGGCTTGTAACCCTTAGACTATGAATGTTTATTATAGGAAACTGCATGTTAGAATGTCTGGGGTAGAAAACTGTGCTTGTTTGCTTAAACACATACACTGTGTTTGGCATAGGAGATTGATCACAGTCACCGACTCTTTGATAACTGATCTGTCACTTTTGACCTCACTGATCCAGCTCAATTAATTCAACAAATAAAGAAGGATGTGGGGATTAGTTTGGAATTAAAGACATAGCTGAAGGCATTCCTTGGGAAAAGTGGTTTTACCAAAGTAAATAACTCTCAGAAAATGTTAAAACACAAATACAGATCACAGTACTCTTACTCTTTGTAAAAGCCCGAAACTGGAAACTACCCAAATACTGCTCGATAACAGTAGTATAAATACATTGCAGTCTATTTACACAAAGGGATACTATACAGAGATGAGAATGCACAATCATCAGACACAACATAGATGGATCTCATAAACAAAATGTTGAGTGAAAGAAGCCAGATACAAAAGAGAACATGCATATGCTTCCATTCATTTAATGTTCAAAAACAGGCCAAAGTAATTAATACTGTTGGGACAACGCATATTTGGGGGCAGCCATGCCTGAAAGGGGGCATGAGCGGGGATTGCACATACTGTACTGTTTCTTGAGTTGTATGCTTAAGCATTCTCTCTAGGTTATCCTTAAACAGATGCTCAAAAAAAAATCATGCGATACAGAATCTCTATTTTCAATGGCAAGGTGTAATTCCCAAAGGAATTTAAGCAGTCTTTCAGATCCGGGAAATATGCCAGGTTCAGACTTTGTCCTCAAAGACCTCATGGGTTGAGGAGGAAGTGGCTTCCACACAGGGCGAGCGAGGTAAACCTACAGGTGGGCAGTGCTCACAGAAGGCTTCCAGGAGGAGGTGATGCTTCAGCCCATCTTAAAAGTTGTGCAAGCATTAGGCAGAGAAAGAAGCAACAGGAAGCAGAGGTAGCAACTACCGACAGGGAAATTACAGAATGCATCCATAGTTGGATATGATGATTGTAGCAAAAAAAGAAAAGGAGTGAGGAAGCAAAACAAGAGCTGTCTGATCCACATAAAACTGTTCATGAGATAAGGGACTTTTTAATTTTACTTTGGTATCAATAGCAACTCACTGAAAGGTTTTAATTAGAAATGTTATTGTATATATTCTAAATAGCTAAGAAAACCAAAGAGCAGAAGTTCTTTAAGACTTGTTTACGAACCTACTGGAAAACACTGACTTTGCAACAGGACAGAATTACTCAAAAAGACCATGCTACTTGGGATGATCTGCTTTAAAAAGAGAAAAGAGGCTGATAAATTTAAAATTGTGGTCTTAAGGTATTACTTTTGCTTCTCAATTTTTTATGATGTCCAAGAAATTCATCCCCCTGAAGTAAAGTCCTTCATGCTGCCATGTAACAGACCAGCCAGGGTGACTCTAATCAAACTTCACCACACAGCAAAGAGAGAAACTCTCCAGATTTAGAATCTATATCAAGATGATCTTAATTTTTTAACCCCAATCAATCTCTCAAGACTAATTTGAAGAGTCAAATTAAACAAAAATGAAGCTAAAACAAGTTCGGTGTGGGATTGCTTTGAGTACATTTTCAATGAACTGGTTTCAGTGATAATTTGTTTAATCTCCCAAAATTCAAGAACATGATTAGGTACACAGGCCTTGTGACCACATGATCTTAGTGCTTGACACAAAAGTCTTCACAGAGACACAATTAGATGTCCAAGTGACAGTGCAGTCACCAGGAAAGGTAAACAGGAATAGGAGTCAGAACATTGGTGTGACTATCTGCCCTTTGTCAGCCAACTTCTGTCTTCAACAACCTGTACAGCAAGAGCTTGCAAAAATGCAGTCCTAGAGTTTCTTCTAGATTTGCTGGATTTAGAGTTCCTAGAGATGGGCTTAAGAATCTTTATTTAACAAGCTTCCCAGATCTTTCTTTTCTCTACCCCTATTTGGTAGGCCTGAGTTGGGACCCGAATGGCTTTTATAAGAGCAGTTCAGCAGGTATCAGAGGAAACTGACACACAATGGCTCAATGCCTCTGCTTGGTATTAGGGTATCACTGTGTATAACTCATGTAACCTGCACTGTATGTGCCCATATGACTTTTACATTCCAAAACTGGGGTTAGAAAGGGAATAAGTGATATTTGGCAAAGTGTTAGCTGTGCAACCAGAAGTGCATCTGTGTTGTTTTATTTCTTTAAAGAATTAATTTTATGATTAAGTTTATCTTTGAAAAATTGAATATTTAAGGTTTCCAAAATCTTCAAAAGATGCTAAACATTAAAAGTTAACATTCTTTACAGTTGTCTAGCTGTAACAGATTGTTTTTTATCATTCAATAATAAAGCATGAATGGTTCCGCCTCTCTAAGTAGAATAAGGACCATTTGATGCACACAGGGCTAGAATGTAGGGTTGTGCCACATGGCATAATAGTGGGCACCAAAAAATATCAAGTGTCTTGGTCATCCCCATACCAAAGTGAGCCTGATGAAATTAGTTTTGGCTCCCAATTTCTTTTATTTGCATGAGGCAGTAATAATGATATTCTCTGCTGGTTGGTTTAGTACATGCCTGTGTATAAGCCAAGGAACAGACCAGCGTTAGGGTGGGGAAACTTTATTTTCTCCTCCCAGTAGCAACACGTAGTTTATCACCCTGTTTATAACAATTGGAGTTGAGAAGTAGAAGCAATTCCAGTTTTTAGAAGTAACAGAAGATATTTCTCCCCACTAAGAAGACAATAAGCAGCTGTTTTCTGGGCCCTCAAAGGAACTGAAACAGCTGCTAAGTTTGGACTCATGACCTTAGAGCCAAAAGGTGACGATTCAAGGCAGATAACTGGAGGCAGAAAACAAGGGTGGGTAGTGTACTACAGATGGGGAAACTTTAGGAAATGGAGATACTTCTAAGATAATGGTTCTGAGGATGTGTCTCCCTAGACAATGTGTAGATTTCATGTTTATAATAGTTGCTGTCTGTTAATTGAACCTCTCTCTATAGTTCTGAGAGGAGGAGGCATTTCCTGGGAGTTGGGCACCTGCTGAAGAAAGTGAAGCACAAGCCCTCAGCCCCTCGGTACTAAAGTACTGTCAAAGCCAAGGTTCCTGGTAAACAATTTCAGTTGCTCTGTTCTGAGTTTCAGTACTTTTCTCAAAACATATTTCTTGATACTATTTCTGAAAGTCACCTGGTCCTACCTTACTGTTTGGCTTCAATCATTCTTTTGGCTTCAGGAGATCACAACCATTTCGTGTGTGTGTGTGTGTGTGTGTGTGTGTGTGTGTGTGTGTATGACAGACTTCCTGGCTTGTCTTGAAGAGATTCAGACTGGATGAATAATTGCCTTGAAAAAACTAGATGTGGTGACTCATCATTCTAAAAATCCATACTGCTTGGCATTTACAGCACTCCTACTCTGTATCACAGGAGATGAAAAAAGAATTTGCTGTTTATGCCCTCTGAAGACTAAGGCTTGTTCCCATCCCCAGAACAGCTGATGCCTGATCAATGGAGCAGGTCATCTCAGACAAAAGCACCAGCTCATTCAATGACATTGAGAGCAGGAAGTACGTGTCACTACCAGCTTGCAACTTGCAGCTCACAAATATGAATTTGTACTTGGGTGTACAATGCTAGGGAATCCATCTTTTATCTTCTCTTCCACATCAGCACCCTGTCTTTCAAAGTCTTTTTGGAAAGCAGAGGAATTAGCAGAATTTGAGACGAGAACAGGCCTAGTGCTAGAATGCAGTAGCGGAATCTGCTGTGAACATGTTGTCCCAGCCAAGAGCATCACAAGGGCTTTCCACACTTCAGATGCAGTGGACAGAAGTCCGCGGGGGAGATAAAAGCAAAGGAGATAGCCTTCAACAGGCATTTGTGCTAGAGATGGGCTAGCTTGGGACAAGTCTTTCCCTTCTTCTGGGTACCTCTCTAGACATGTATCTATTAGCCTTCTCTGCAGTTAGGTGCTTTCATATGGCAGTTCTGGTTGGTCCAATGGGGGCACAATAGCTACTTAATGCCACTTTCATGCCAGGTCTCTGCAAAGTCTCCTCTATAAGCAATGTTGCTCCTCCTTGTTGTCTCTCTCCTGGTGCCTCACTCCCCTGCTTGCAGCCATCTGCTGATTACACACATGCTCAGAGGAAGTTTTGAAGATTATAGAGCCTTCTTCAGCCTGAGGCCACCAGCTCTCTATACCAACTGTACCATTTCTAATCAATAAATAAACTGCTTTGTTAGCCTGCCAAGGTTATGGTATTTATTGTAGTGGATAGGTTTACCTTAACTGATACAGGAGTCAACAGCATGCAAATATTATAGCCTGGATTTTTGTATCTCTCAAATTCATGTGTTCAAACCTAATTACCAATGCAATGATATTGAGTAGAAATTTTGGGGGCGATTAGATAGTGAGGGTGACACCTCCACAAATGGAATTAGTGTCCTCAGAAAAGAGGCTCTGTGTTGTGGCATAACGGATTAAAACCCTGCCTGTAAAAAGAGCATTTCATGTGGGTGCCAGTTCAAGTTCCAGGTGCTTCACTTCCCATCCAGCTCCCACAAAGTGGCCTGGAAAAGCAGTTGATGATGACCCAAGGCTTTGGGCTCTTCTAGCCACATGGGAGACCCAGGAGAAGCTCTTGGCTCCTGGCTTTGGATCAGCCCACCTCTGGCCGTTGAGGCCATTTGGGGAGTGAATCTGTGGATGATGAAGATCTCTGACTCTCCCCTCTCTGTAACTTTGCCTTTCAAACAGTTTTTTTTTTTTTAAATGAGACCCTGTAGAGCTGCCTTACCCTTTTATTGTGTGGAGACACAGAGAGCAAGAAGATGATATCAATGAACCAAAGCTATACCTGATACTCCATCTGCCAGGACTTCGATTTTGGAGTTTTCACAGCTCAGAAGTGTGAGAAATAAACTTATGTTTTTATTAGTTACTCTCTCGGTGGTACTTCGGTATAGGAGTCTGAATGACAACAAGGACTATGTGTGTGCGGCTATAGAAATTATGATTGACATCGACTCAGATTATCCTTTCTTGTTTTCTACTGTGATGATACAATGCTACAGCTGTGGGATTTCAGGCAGCAGACTAGATCCAGAGCTATAGCACTTGGAGAATGAGCAGCGTTCCTTTGAACAGTTACATGTCAGAAAGGAGGAAGACAAGGGGCCTCATGTCTCTAGATTACAGGGGTACAGGAAGAGAGGGTGGCAACTCCTTGACATTGTAAAGGAATATTATTCCCAACTGAAACAGCCTGGGTTAAAGAAAAATTCCACAAAGTTAGAAGCTTATGATACTGACCGATCTCCTCTGAAATTAACCTGACATTCAGCATTGAGGTTTTATACCGAAGTCTGAGACTTTTTTTGTTTAATTTATTTTTATTTTATTGTTGTTGACAATCTTTACATAGCTAATCACGGTTAAAAAAAAAAAAGGTTCAGGGGGTATAGGGAAGTGGGTAATACTATTATGTCCATATTGTTTCCATCATGTATCTGAGGTAAAGGGGGATATTGAGGGAGAAGCCCCACCCGGTTTCCCGCCCATCCCAAATCCCGGATGTGGGGCATGCTCTGAGATATTTGCTCAAGTGGTTTTAATAGTTCTCCAGTTATGAATCGCTGCCAGTTTCGCTTGATGAGGTCGTCCACTGATAGATATGGTCCATCATAAGGTCTCCGTTTGCCCCATATTTCGCTGCCAACATATAGCTGAGATGAATGTTTGACCTGTTCTGTCTTCTGTCTTTCCTTGGTTAGAGTTCTGAGTCCAGCAGTTCAATTGGGGAGATCTCCAAAGAAACTTTGAGGTATTCCCAGACTAGTTTCTTGTATGTTCTAGCAAGCACAGGGCCCGGCACAGTCCATCACCCCGATCAGCTGGTGGTTGCAATTGCTGGGTTGGTTCTGTTTTCAGTCCCGAGTTGCACTGGAACCAATGGGTGTTTGCAGTCCAGCCTGGTTCGGCCCAGCACATACTCGGCCCTTACATCAACCAGTGGGAGCTGCAGCCTAGTTGGGGCGACCCACAATAACCCCCACCAGGCCCGCCCCCTACCCTGGTTTGCCAGTATGTGTAGCAGACCAGTCTGCCCCCCATCCCATTTGGCTCTTCTACTTGTCAATGGGTATTAAAGCTTAGTTCCATCTAGCCAACTCAACCATCCAGCCCTCACGGATGTTGTTGAGTGCCTCTCTGCCTAGCCACCCCAGCCCCCGTCCTAGTTTCATGCCCTCCCACGGGAGTAGTGACCCAAGAAGGGGGAACCCACTTTTTCCCTCCCAGGTCTCTCTCAGTCCTGGTTTATGCACTCTTTAGGTGGTTCTGTGATTTGACTTGACAGAATTAGTCCCCAGTGCCAGCTTCTGCCAGCTAATGCTGCAGCTAAGCCCAAACATCCCTCACCCGCTCTAATTTATGCTTGCACCCGCAGGAATAATCAGCCCAGCCTGGCTTTTCCCTGATCTAGTCCACATGCAGCGCACAGGTGTTGCAGCCTTGCTTAGTCTGGTCTGTCCCCATCCCAGCCCACGCTCTCCAGTGGGAGTAGCTGTCCGGCGAGGGGACCAGCCCCTTAATCCCCCTGCCAGCTCTGCCCCTCCCTTCCTGGATCTCACATGTGCTGGTTGGGTGCTGCAGTCAAATCCAGTACAGGCAACCTCACCCTGGCATTCCATAATGTGTACTGGTTTTGTCACGACCAAACCCGGCTCAACCCATACTCTGTTCTGGTGTTCGGATTTGCCAGTGGATGACATGAACTGATTCAGCCTGGTCTGCCTTTTTTTTTTAAATACACCATATGCGTCCATTTCATGCTAATTATTAGAATTGGGTTCTGCTGTTCTAAATTGTCAAACTCAGCCTCATTTGTTTGCCCTGCTTTAGAGAGCCAGTGTGCTGAAGCCTTGGGTCACTACTAATGTTACTCTGACAGGCTGGGTTCCTGGACACTTCTAATTTCTCAGTTGCTACTTTGTTCCCAGTTCTGTTGGTCCAGTCATCTAACACTGTACCTATCTGGCCTCTGGTATGAATCTAAGACAAAGCTCAACTGTCAATCAATGTCTAATTGTCAAAACCAGAAAATAGTGCGGGGGCATTTGGGACATCTCCATGTGGTCACAGAGGAACATGTGACAGCAATGCTGCTTAACATGAACCCAAACAGCATGGTCAGGCTAGTGCACCTTAGGACATCCATCACTTGCTTAGGTGTCCAAACTTCATTTGTAGCTACTATCTGCAGCAGGTAGTACTAACCTTTCACTAAGGCTAGTGAGAGAGAAGAATGATTCCCATTGTGTTTTCCAGGATTCGGGTTTCAGTGCCTTAGTCTAGCAGATGCTATCAGTGTCTTTTCCAGGTCTTCTTGGTATTACCACTATTTACTGTGGATTTCCAACTGTGAACACCTGTGATTCTCTGTCTAAAGGTGTTTTTAAGGCTATAAAGGCCTGTGAATCTGAAGTGCTGCCAAGTAATGTCTCCGCAAGCAACCCTCAACCACAACCATTGATGAGCTTGTAAGCAAGGGCCCTAGCTTCCTCAACTTAGAAGTGGAATAGCTTGAAAGTATGTTCTACAGAGTCGCTTAGTGTTCCCACTAGGGGATGAACTCTGATTGCCTATAGTGCTAACTGATTTGCTGATATGTCATTAATAACTTTCTTGCTTTCCATCTGACTAATGCTTCCAGGATTCATATTTCAAATAAACCACTGGCATACACATATTTGACTCCGGGTTTGCTTATAGAAGTACTAAAAGCTAAAGAAAACTGATTTTGTAAAGTAAGGTAGAACAGTGCTAACTAGAGGCAAGGAAGGGTAATGGGGAGGAGGGTTTGAGGGAGGTTGGATAACATCCCACAGATACGAGGGATGAATTCTGGTTTATGAAACCTATTATTTGTTACCCAAAGAACATAGGAATTTGTAGGCTCCCCAAGAAATGATAAATGCTTAAAGAGATTGAAATACTAATTACCACGATTTGGTAACACACTGAATACAGGTATCAAATTACAGTGTATCACATAGGTATGTATAATGGTGTGTCAAACATCATGAAAAATAAAAAGTACCAAAGCTGAGAAGCATTTTTCTTCTAATGACTGTAAAATCAGACAAAAGGAGCCCCAAAAAGTTGGTAAAAGAAGGAAGAAGCAATGACAGAGGTTTACAGGGGGTGCTTCAAAGTCTCTGGAATCTGCAAATCAACATCAGGAGAATGAAGGACAAAAATATGACCACCACCTCTCTATAGCTGTAGAAAAACATTTCATAAAATTCAACATTTATTCCTGATAAAAACCAAGAGCACATTAGCCAAAGAAGATTTGTACTTCAACATAAATGATATGTATCAGTAACAAACCCCAGCCAATGTTGTAGCAAATAGGGACAAGATGAAAGTACGTCCCCTGAGATCTGCAACTAAAGATGTCAGTCCATTCTCACCATTCATATTCAATACGATCCTGAAAGTTGTAGAGCCATTAGGCAGGAGACAGAAATAAAAGGCATACAAATAGGGAAGGAGAACGTCAAATTTTTGCTGTTTGCAGATGACATGATTCTATATGTAAAGAAATCTGAAGGTTTCAAATTAGAGCTGATAAAATAATTCAGTAAAGTTTCAGGATACAAAAATCAATGCACTAAAAGCAGTGAAATACTTACATACCAACAACCAACTGAGCAAGAAGTAACAATGATGCCATTCATAATAGTTATAGAAAATTTAGGTACCTTAGATTAAATAGATGTGATAGAATCTATAATGAAAACTATGAACAATGATAAAATTTAACACAGAGAAAAATGGAAAGTTCTTCTGTATTCATGAATTGGAAGAAATTACTTTGTTAAAATGCCCATATTACTCAAAGTGGCTTACCAATTAAACACAAACCACATCAAAATACCAATGACAGGGGCAGGCGTTGTAGTGCAGTTCAAATCATATATTGGGATGTTGGTTTTATGCCTAGATACTTTGCTTCTGGTCCAATTTCTTGCTAATACATCTCAGAGGCAGCAGATGATGGCCCAAATGCTAAAGCCTCTGCCATCCACATGGGAATCCCAGATGGAGTTCTGACTTTCAACTTCAGCTTGGCCACTGCAGCTGTTGAAGCTGTTCAAGAAGCTCTCTTGGTAACTTACTTTCAAATAAATAATTAAATCTTCAAAAAAAAGATGGACTCCCAATGAAGCTGTTAAATATATCTTGACACTAGAATGCTGGACTTTATATCATTCTCTATTCCTACAATATCAGGACACATTTAAAGAATGATGGACTTGTAACTATTGTTGAGAGACTAAACTACTGTTATAGTATAGGGGAAAATGGGGGTGGAGCAGGCTAAGGGGAAATCCCTGAACTGAAGGATCTGTATCATGAAAAAGAAAAAATTCAAAAAATATATTGGGGAGGGAGATAGAAATGAATACTCCCGTCCATTGATTCACTTTCAAAATGTCCACAACAGTTAGGGCCAAGCTGGGGCCAAAGTTGGGAATGCAACCCAGATTTGCCACATGGGTAGTAGGAACCCAGTATCTTGAGCCGTTACCACTGGCAGGAAACTGGAGTCAGGAGTCAGGAGCCAGAGCCAGGTATTAAACCCAGGTACTTCCTGTGTGGGATGCAAGCATTTTAACAGCTAGGCTCACTTCCCACTCCCAACTTGGTTTTTGATTTTCCCTGAACTTGCTAAATTCCCCCAATACACATGAATATTCTATAAAACAAACAATGGGACTCTTTGATAGAGCTTGTCAATCTAGGCCTATGCTGTGTGATATAGTAGCAAATAATCACAAGTGTCCATGTAGCATTTAAATTGTGTCTATAGCAACTGAGGAAATACAGTTTTAATTCAGTTTCATTTAAATTTAGCTACATATGACTGGTGCCCATTAGATAGGACAGTATTAAGTACCCAACACTTGAATCATTTCAGAAAGTTCTATCGACTAGCACTGGTGTGGAGACAGGGCAGGAAAATGATACTATAAAAGGCCAGATAGGGCCCGGCAGTGTGGCCTAGCGGCTAAAGTCCTCACCTTGAAAGCCCCAGGATCCCATATGGGCGCCGGTTCTAATCCCAGCAGCTCCACTTCCCATCCAGCTCCCTGCTTGTGGCCTGGGAAAGCAGTTGAGGACGGCCCAATGCATTGGGACACTGCACCCGTGTGGGAGACCCGGAAGAGGTTCCTGGTTCCCGGCATCGGATTGGCGCACATCGGCCTGTTGCGGCTCACTTGGGGAGTGAATCATTGGACGGAAGATCTTTCTCTCTGTCTCTCCTCCTCCTCTGTATATCTGGCTTTGTAATAAAATAAATAAATCTTTTAAAAAAAAAAAAGGCCAGATAGTAAATATTTTTTACTTGGTAGGTCATCTCCAGTTCTCCTTGTGGTCATAGACAATGAACAAATGTACATGGCTATGTCCCTGCAAAATCTAATGGATACTAATATTCCAATTTCATATAATTCTCACATGCCATAGAATACATTCTTCTGATTTTTTGTTTTCACCATTGGTAAGCAAATAACCATTCTGAGCTCCTGAGACTGGACAGAAGCAGTTGGGCCACTGTGTGCTGAATTCTTGCTCATTATTTGTTGATCCTGTGCAGTAACTTCACTGTTAACTGTTACTGTTAGATTGAATTATTGGAACATTTTGATAACACTAGTGACAAGAGTAGCTCATAAGATGCTTACTGTTAGCCAAATTAACCTTGGAGACAAAAGCCTTTGTCTAGAGAGTAGATTAGTCTCAACTGCAATTGACAAAGAGGAGTTTTTCTGATGTTTATAAGGTCCCTTCCATGGTGGACATGGAGAATCACTGAGGCTGCTGGAATCTTTGATCAAGAAGATCCATGAGGCCCAGGATGCTTTTGTACCCTTACCTCGGCCAGCCTATTATGCACCTTCCAACAGCATTCTCCTCACACACATAAACCCTGAGGAGGTGGGGGGTCTCTCTAACCTCTCATTTGTTTGCCTTGCCTACTACATTTTTCCTCCACCTCCTTTTCTTACCACCAAGATCAATACATAGGCCTGGCAGATGCACTCAAAGCTTTCAAAAGGCTCCCGGCATGATAAAAGGTTGGTTTTCAAAAAAACACTCTGTTCTCAGAACAGAAGGCCATCAAAATAGCTAATTTAATCTTGAGACACCAGGAATTAAAGCAGTGTTATCTATGTTACACAGACAATTCTTTATTTTCGAGATCTGTTTCAGAGCCAGCTCAAAGCAAAACGAGGAGAGGATGGGAGTGGGACTGGGACAGTTTCCAGCTGGACAATTCAAAATAACAGATCTCCACTGCAACTCAACAGACAGTTGGCAACATTAAGCTAAAGGATCACAAATGAGGAACCTGGCAGGGATCAATAAAGCAGTAGGGAAGAGTCATTTCTGGAAAAGACTAAGCTATCTGCTCAGTGAGTTCTCAAGAGCTCTCAGAAGAAATGATCGGCACTGACATTTCAATGACTCTGCCAACAGAGCCCACAGACGCAGATGGTGCCTCTGATGTGAGCTCTTGCAACAGTCAAAGGTCTTGAAGCAGTGGAAAACCACGCTTTTTCATTCCCTTTCAAAAAAAAAAGGAAGGAAGGAAGGAAGGAAGGAAGGAAGGAAGGAAGGAAGGAAGGAAGAAAGAAAGAAAGAAAAAAAGAAAGAAAGAAAGAAAGAAAGAAAGAAAGAAAGAAAGAAAGAAAGAAAGAAAGAAAGAAATGATGTGTGGTGTTTCAGCCATACACACACGTACACACACACACACACACACCCCAAATTGAGGTAACATCCTCTCCAACTGGGGTTTAAAATAGCCACTGAAAGCTCTTTGTAATCAATAATATAGATCTCATTACGGGACCTGCATTAAAGAGGTAGGAGCTATGTTAACTTGGCAACTTCCTTGTGGGACACACAGAGATAAACCATGTGTGCTTTTACGTCTCTCAAACTGAATGCACCTAAGACAGAAGCAACACCCCATACACCATTTGAGTCTAATAACAATACTGTGATTGTTTCTCTGCTGCTAAAAGAAGCCGAGTCTCTGGGGAGGTTCATTTGGCCAGCTCTCTTGATGAATGGGTGGTAGAGTCAGGCTGCCCTCCAAGTCCTACACCTGTTTCCAAAACCAGTCTACTGTCCCACACTAGGCAGAACAGTCTACTCTAGCAACAATGCGGAATGAGCCTAATCTAGGTGCAGGTGCTGGTGCAGGATACAGACAAGATCCAGGGAGCCTGGCCTGGAATCACCTTGGCTGAACTTCCCAAATGTTGCCAAGACTTCATGAACAACTGAAGGCCTTATCAAGGCCAGATTCCTAGGGTAACCACTCTGCCAGCTATCAAACAATCAGTCTATCCTGTCAATGTGCACCCAGACTTAAAAAACAAGTTTTTGTTTTAAAGATTTATTCATTTTATTACAAAGCCAGATATACAGAGAGGAGGAGAGACAGAGAGGAAGATCTTCCGTCCAATGATTCACTCCCCAAGTGAGCCGCAACAGGCCGATGCGCACCGATTCGATGCCGGGAACCAGGAACCTCCCCCGGGTCTCCCACGCGGGTGCAGTGTCCCAATGCATTGGGCCGTCCTCAACTGCTTTCCCAGGCCACAAGCAGGGAGCTGGATGGGAAGTGGAGCTGCCGGGATTAGAACCGGCGCCCATATGGGATCCCGGGGCTTTCAAGGCGAGGACTTTAGCCGCTAGGCCACACTGCCGGGCCCTCCCCCAAAACACCAAGTTTTATTTTTTATTTGCAAGGCAGATTTATAGAGAGGAGGAGGGACAGAGATACATCTTCCACTTGCTGTCTCACTCGCCAAGTGACCACAATGGCCAGAACTGAGCCGATTCAAAGCCAGGAGCTAGGAGCTTCTTCCAGGGTTCCCACATGGGTGTAGGGCTCAAGGAGTTGGATCATCCTCTGCTGCTTTCTCTGGGAGCTGCATAGGAAGTGGAGCAGCTGGGACTCGAAGCATCACCCAAATGGGATGCTGGCACTGCAGGCAGAGACTTAGCCTACTATATGATGACAAGAACCCTAAGATTTTTTATTTGTAGACAGTCTGTAGATTTTCCTTTCTCTTTTCCCTAGTCTCTTCTAAATGCTGTTTTGGCTGTGACTCAGCCCAACTATGCATTCCCTCACATGCCAGAACAAGGCATATAGAAGGTCATTTTAAAAATCTGAGTTACTTGGGTGTGGGGCCACCTCCTGTGAACAACTGTATCCCATTTGGTTTCTGATTTATGTCCTGTCTGCTCCACTTCTAATATAGCCCCATGTTAATTGCCAGGGAAAAGCAGTGGGAGACAGGCCACATTTGGGGTCCTGCCACCCATGTGGGAGACCTGGTTAATGCTCCTGACTTTAGCCTGGATTAGTGCTGGCCATTTTGACAGTTTGAGAAGTGAAGCAATGGATGGGTGAAGTGTACTAATCTCTCTCTGTCTCTCCCTCTAACTCTGATATTCTAAATAAATACTAACATTTTGGATACCACTTAAATTTGTTTTCCATTAAGCATGTTTTTACCATTTTTTGGCAATCTTGTTATTTTGAGATTATTGTAGACTCCCAAGTAGGAGTAATACGCAACTGAGTCCCTTTGTGTTCCCTGCAGTTTCCCCCAGTTGTGACACTATTGCACTGTAGTATAATAGTATTTACTTTTGTAATAAATGAGAAATTGTTTAATTGTTGAGGGAAAAAAAACAAAATGGGGGCAGCTTGGAGAGAATTGCATAGCTATGGGAAATGATGTGCTTATTAAAGGCGAGAGTTGAAAGGATAACTGGGAGTAAAGTGAAGTCAGAGAGAGGATTGAGTCTCCTAGGCTGGCTTATTGTGCCCTGCCACAGAATTTTCTGCCATGATGGTTCCTGCATATACTCAGCTCAAATCACACTCAACAGAAGAGTTGTGGGCCTGGTGTGGTAGCCTAGTGGCTAAAGGCTTGCATGCACCAGGATCCCATATGGGCGCCAGTTCATATCCTAGTGGCCCTGCTTCCCATCCAGCCCCCTGCTTGTGGCCTGGGAAAGCAGTGGAGGACAGCCCAAAGCCTTGGGACTCTGTACCCACATGGGTGACCTGCAAGAGGCTCCAGGCTCCTGGCTTCAGATTGGCTCAGCTCTGGCCATTGCAACTGTTTGGGGAGTGAATCAATGGAAGAGCTTCCTCTCTGTCCTCCTCTCTGTAAATCTGATTTCCACGATAAAAACAAATAAATCTTTTTAAAAACAAAGCAGAGTTGTTTGTGCTCCATATCTGTGGGTCTCACATCTCTGGAATCAACCAACCACAGATTGAACATATTTAGGGAAAAATTCAGAAAGTTCCAAAGAGCAAAGCTTAGATTTGCCATGTGCTGTACACTATGTTGAACCCATACCAATGGAGGAATGTGTGGGCTCTATATTATCTATTATATGCACTCGGAAAAATATATGAGAGGATTCCATCAGTTACATACAAAGATCACACCATTTTGTATATGGATTTAAGCATCCATGATTTTGGTGTGCAGGGAGGGGGGTCCTGGAATGAATCCCCTGTGGATATTGGGAGATGACTTAATTCTCTTTGTTTACTACCCCTCTATTGCATAAAATTGGTGTGGCATGCCGCCCATTTGGGCATGGTGTGCCTAAATGAACTCATCCATGAGCTGAAATGTTAAGGGAGAAGGCCAGAACAGAGTGATGATTAGCCTTGGTTCAAAAGCAAGAGCACATTTTAAAAGTCCCCAATGACCAACTTTTTCCTTTTAGATGCTACTTTAACGCTTACTCATCTTATGGCATTTTCTTGCTTACAAGACAAGTAAACATCCCTCTTAGGTATCTCAATTTTCCCTGTCTCAGGAGGGTCACACTGTGTAAGAGTCTCTCAGGATTTGATCTATTTTTGTGCATTTCTTCTACATATTCTATACTCAGTTTTATTTGACAATCCCCCTGTGGTTTAAAATAGAATGTGCTTATTCTTCCTAGAATTGAGGGACACTAAAATAAGTTTGACTTAAATAGTTTCACCTGAAAAATGCACTATGAGATGCAAGCAAAGCCCTAAAGCAAAAATGTTTTTAAAACATTTTAATTATTTTATTTGAAGGAGAGAGAGAGAGAGAGAGAGAGAGAGAGAGAGAGAGAGAAATGAATATGTATATCTTATATCTTCCATTTGCCAGTTTACTAGACCAAAGCCAGGAGCCCAGAACTCCATCTGAATCTTCACTTGCTTTATCCAATCACCTGTTCATCAATACTTAGCTTGATCATACAGCTTGGCTATTGTGTGCTCAAAGGAACATGGGTGCACAAATATCTCTGACATGACTTTTCAGAGAAACTGAAAAAACTGACAGGAGCCCTTGGAATGTCCTCAGTGTCTTTGATCCTCAGTAACATGTCCTGTGCCCAAAGACACGTGGCCCCTGACTTAAGACGGATACAATGTTACACTTTTTAAAATTCCTTACATTTTTATGTTTCTATTATTAAAGCAATCTTAGTCTACATCACAGCTCATGAGATAATTTGTCTTTATATTTTAAGGAACAAATGTTCTTTGACAGTATTTTTGATTAAAATAGATTTGATTAAAATAGATTTATACTTTGGAATAGTCCTTGCTTAACTTTTTATTGTATTTGAAAGTGCAAGCAAGTGAGTGAGCACATTTCCATTCTTTGGTCCTCTCCCCAAATGTCCACAACACCTGGGGTTGGCCCAACTGGGGGGTGGTGTGGAGGGCACTGAGACTCAAGCTTTTGAAGCCATCATCTGCTGCCTTCTGGGATGTGCAGCAGCAGAAAGCCAATGTTGCAAATGGAGCTGGACTGGAACTCAGGCCATCTAGTATGATATGGCGTCCACCGAAGCAATGACCAGCACCTGCACCCAACACCTGATTCCCAATGTTGAATAACCTTGACAAACTTTCCCATAGCTAAACAATTGCATCTCTGGGATGTGAACTCCTTAATTCTTCCATAGCAATGGACAATCATGCCAGAACAGCCATGAGGATTTATGGTTTAGCCAACTGCTAAACACAATTAGACTGAACGCATGCAAGAATCAGAGACTGTGTGCTGTGTATCAGTTGCACTAATAAGCAATACTGAATTTCAGGGTCAGATCAAATTTAAGAGTTTTGTTGATTACTTTTCATCTCAGGCAGTATCTGGAATCTTTATTTGTCAGCCAGGATTTAAGAAATTAGGGATTCCAAAAATACTGGGAAATATAATCACTGTTCCAATATTAAACAGTTATCAGACTCAAATGAAGATGATATATTCCTTATTTCCTAAAAGACCAGAAGCAAGGCTGCCCAGAGAGGGCATTCAGATCAACCTCCTAAGGATAGCCTTTCTGTGCATTAAGTATCCACCTGGAAATAGGGTGATCAGCCACCGGGGATATCACATCAGGGTGGCAGCAGAGAGTAGATTAATGTAAACCTTTTCCAGCTCTGAGTTGACTTGAACAGCCACGGACAGTGCTTGGAGATTCTAACTATCTGATTCAGAAAGAGAATAGCTTAAAAGTGGAGATAGGACCACAGTAATCCCCTGCCCCCTTGTTTTTAGTACACTTCAAGCACTGAGGATATCAGAAACTTATTGTTAACACTTTGCATACACTGGTGGCTTAAATAAATTCTCTTACACGAGGTCCTGAGTACCCTTTACAAAGTGATCTTGGTTTCAATGAATTTTTGGTAAGTACTCCTTTTTGTCATACAATCCATGGTCATCAAGGTCGCAGTTCCAAAGTTAAGCCTATCCAAGACCAAAAGACTTCTGTCTACTGCTTCCATTCCCATACCCACTTTTCTACTTGCTCTATTCTATGCTCTTGAGAGGGTGGGCAAGGCATACCAGGACCCCCAAATATTACTCTCCGTGCCACAGAAGTACAGCATTTCCTTTGATCTAAATGGATTCTTAACAGGTCAGGAAGAAGTGCACGTCAGCTCAAAACCCACACTGCCATTAAACTCTCCTTCTCCAGGTTCAATTTTGTCCCACGTAAGCTTAACAGAATGCCAAGCATGACATGTACTGCATGTGAGTATATGTAAAGCAGCCCAAAATAAAAGACATAAATAACCTTGTCTCCTGCCACCAAAGACGTGGAGGAAAGCAAAGATGTTTTCGTGGTTTGAGTCAGATCAATACTGAACTCTTAAGCAGGAAATTGTGGTGCTCTTGCACAGAAAGCTACTCAGACACTGTCCGCTCCAGACTTGGAGCCAGACATCCTGACAGAGGCCACAGCAATGGCCCGGAGTGGGGCAGCAACATCTTGTGTTGCAGCCTAGATTCTCCAGCAAGCTCCTGAACTTGCCAGCCTCCTTGCAAAAGAAGGCCAAGATGAAAGAGCAAGTCTCTCAACTTGCATGAATCATATCCCAAGGAACCAAGAAATCATGCAAATTAGATGACAGAATCATTGTTCATTTCTGTGCAGCAACTGGCAATCTGAAAAATCACAGAAAACAGTGAAGAAGTCCCATTTTCAAGAACGAGAAAAAGATAGCTTTTACTTGGTCCTGATAGGATGAGCTGGATGCTGGTGTTTGGAAGCACCCTAGAACATATAACATCAATCTTCAGTCTTATGTTTAGGAGATGATACTAGAGTCCCTAGGACTCAGTAAGTGCTTAAAGAGAAGTCAAATAAGACATTTTTTCTTCAAAATCAGGTTATTAGTTTATTGTGATTAATCAGGCAATGTGATAAGAAATACTGCTTTTGAATCAACTTTGAGATGCAACTTACAGAAAATAAGTTCTAACCATTTAGAGTGCACAGTCTGATTGGTTTTGACAAAAGTGTACATTTATGTCAGAAGCAAAACACAGAATGCTTGCCTCACCCCTGGAGATTCCCCACAGCTTCCCCAACTACTGGCCCCAGGTGAACACTAGCCTGTTTTCTGTCACTCAGTGTCTGTTTCTAGAAGTTCATATAGATGAAATTGTGCAGTATGCACATTTTGGTGTCTGGCTTCTGTCATTTGCCACACTGTTTTGGGTTTCATCCATGCTGTTGGGTGTTACTTTCATCATGAGTCAAATTCCATCATGGATCTACAGCACATTTTGTTGATCTGTTTTTCTGTTGGACATTTGCGGTTGTTTTCCATTTTGGAGGTATTATGAATAAAGCCATTATGAATATTCATGTACAAGTTTGATGTGGATGTTTGTTTAAATTCTTTCACTATGTAATGGTCTGAACGCTAAGACATCTATAGCAGGGCCTCATACATAACTGAATAAAAGATATATGACAGCAAAATGTAAGTTATATATTTTATATATATGTACTTAAAAAATAACTCTTGGGGCTGGCACATGGCTCAATAGGCCAGTCTCTATCTGAAAGCACTGGCAACCTATATGGGAGCCTGTTCATGTCCTAGCTGTTCTACTCCCAATCCAGCTCCCTGTTCATGGCCTGGGAAAGCAGAAGACCATGACCCAAAGCCTTGGGACTTTGTACTTGAATGGGAGACCTGGAAAAGACTCCTAACCCCTGGCTTCCAAACAGGTCAGCTCAGCTCTAGCCATTGTGGCTACTTGGTGAGTGAACCAGCAGATGGAAGCTCTTTCTCTCTGTCTCTCTGTCTCTCCTTCTCTCTGTAAATTTGCCTTTCTAATAAAAATAAATAAGTCTTTAAAGAAGAGTAACTGTTAGTAATTGTACTTATGGTATACTGATCAGTGGATAAATGCCAATATGATGAGATGTCACAAGGCTCCATTTTCAGACTTATTTGAAAGAATGATGAGAGAGAGAGAAAGAGCGAGCGAGCGAGAGAGCGAGCACTTCCATCCACTGGTTCAGATCCAAGTGATTACAAAGGCCAGGACAGAGCCAGGCAAAAGCCAAGAGCTTTATCCAGGTCTCTCATGTGGGTGGCAGGGGTCCAAGCACTTGGACCATCTTGCCTTGCTTTTCCCAGGTACATTAGCAGGGAGGGAGCAGCTGCAACATGAACCTGTGCACACATGGGTAATGGTTTCCTCTGCTATCCACAATGCTGGCTTTTTCAGGGCTAATTAACATTTTAATTAATTGATATAGGTATACATTTATCAGAAACATGATTGGTTATGTCAAGATAATTAACATATGTGTTACCTCACATAGTTACTTTTTTGGTGAGAAAACTGGAAATCTACTCTTTTCACCACTTTTCAAGTATGATATATTGTCACTAACTAGAATCACCATGTTATGTCTTACAGCAGAACTTATTGCTTCTGTTTAACTGAAATTATATATAACTTTTGAACAACATGTCTCTGGCCACCCTCCCTTCCCAGCCTCTGATAATCACCATTCTCCTCTTTTCAGGCTATCAACTTTGACGTTTTACAAGAGTGAGATTATGTGCTACTTGCTTTTCCACGCCTGGTTTATTATGCTTAATACAATGTCTTCGACATCCATCAGTGACAAGATTTCTTAAGGTTGAGTAGTAGTCCATTGTGTACCCATGCCACATTTTATTTATCCATCTTGATGCACTACGGCTGATTCCTTATCTTAGCTACTGCGCAGAATGCTGCAATGACTTGTGAATGCACATGACTCCTTGTCAAACTGCTTTCATTTCCTTTGAATACATACGCAGTAGTGGATGTGCTAGATTAGATAGTGGCTCTGATTTTTTGAGGAACCTCCATACTGTTTTCCACAACAGCTGCAGTAATTTACATTCAATACTTGTTATCTTGTGTGACTTTGATAACAGTTATTGTAACAGGCATGAGGCAATATCTCATGGCGGTTCTGATGTACATTTTTCTGCTAGTGGTGTTGAGTATTACTTTTTCATATAGTTCTTGGTCATTTGTAAATATTTTAAGGGTCTAGTCAGATCATTTACCCATCTTTTAAAAGATTTACTTGAAAGGCAATTAGACAGCCAGGAACCCTGAGTGGTCCACAGAAACAGAACAGCAAACTTCCTTCGGGACTAGGGAGAGGAGCTTTCTCTGGTCCTCACTTAGTTCCAGCTTTGGATCCCCACCTTCTCTTGCAATAACCATCAGGGTTGCTCTGGAGCCCCCCCCCCAAACACACACACACACACACACACCCCAGAATAGATAGACAGAGAACAACAAGGAAAGCTTAGAATCAGACAGGAAACGGTCAGCATGGACTCACACATACCTTACTAGGTAGAACACAAAGATTAGTTACTCCTCACTAAGGTATTGAAGATTTCTCTGCATACCCTTCCTAAAACTGTTCTGCACCTCAATTATTGACATATGCCTTGTTAGAGTTATAAGCCAGTTCAGACTATCCTAAAATCCGCCAAGTTCAGCAAAATTATGCTCCAACACTATAAACTGCTAAATACTAAAATGAAAATAGACAGAACACAGCTGAATAGTACCCTATAGCCATTTAAGGTGTATAGAAGCCGGCAGTATATAAACTAAAATTGAAATGTCAGTTTAGTAGTCACAGGATGTGGTTAAGAACTTGCATTTTTAAAACATATTGGTTACTCAATACCATGTCAATTAATTCCATAATGTTGTAAATTGTTGTTGGCTTTAAATTGTTGTGGCTTTAAATTGATCAGGATGATATTCTGCCAGCTCTGCCTTCAGACCAGAGATGGTCTCCCCAAGAAACCATTGAATTTACCTGGACAATAAGATGCTGGACTCTATGCTTGGTATACGCTTGCAATGAAAGAATCTTGACTGAATTTGAAATGCAATACAGCAACAAGGTGGAGGAATCCACCATGGGGGAAGGGTATAGGGAGGGGCTGGAGGAATCTCAGAGACTATGAAACTGGGCCACATAATGCAATGTAATTCATATATATATATATATATATATATATATATATATATATATATAGAGAGAGAGAGAGAGAGAGAGAGAGAGAGACAGAAAGAGATCTTTCATTTGCTTGTTCACTCCTTAAATGGCTGCCATGACTGGAGACGCCATGACTGGCCTATTTAAAGCCAGGAGCTTCTTTGGGAGTCTCACATGAGTGACAGGGGTACAAGGGTGGTGTCATCTTCGACTGCTTTCTCAGGAACATGAGCATGGAGCTGGATTACAAATGGAATAGCCAAGACCTGAAGCAGTGCCTATAAGGGATGCCTGTGCTGCAAGTGGCGGCTTTATTGGCTACACCACAATGCGCATCTTTAAACTGAATTATTTGTGGCAGAGTTTCTTATATTATGGATATTAACCTCTTGTCAGATGAATAATCTCAAAATATTTTACTCACATGCTATTGGTTGTCTTTTCCCTCTATTTTTCTAAATTTTGATATACATGCTTTTTAGTTTCATACGGTAGCTTCACAAATCTTTTTGTTTATATATATATATATATAAATCACCCAGATCAGTCTGCAGCTTTTTCTCTATGTTTTTTCCTAGTAGTCTTATAGTTTTGGAGCTTACATTTAAAGTCAACCATTTTAAGCTCATTTTTGTATATAAGGTGTGAGATAGCCACCTGCAGACATGCAATTTTTCCAGCAGTACTTATTGAAGATACTGTCCTTTCCTGATGGAAAAATCAGTTGGTTTCCAAGCATTCTTATGTTCAATGTTCTTAGAACTTGTGGGATCATAAGTATCTGTACAGTCTGCAAGGCTAAAATGAGCAGCTAGTCAATGGCAGATTCAAGATCTAGAAAGATCCTAAATGATGCTTTTTTGAACTATTAAAGTTAATTTAACAGGAAAAAAAATCTTGGTTTGATTATCAAAAAGTAACTGCCCAATTTTGGTGTGAAAGAAACATGACTTAGGAATTTAAGTGTAAAAATATTCAAGTTTAGAATCAGTAATAGCCTTTGAGGTTAGTTGACTGTTAATCACCAGACAAAACAAAACAAGACAAAAATCAAAAACCAAACTGATTTGGGACTGCACTAATAACTGAATTTAAGAAGTTGTATTTCTTTTCTACCAGTTTTGTCACAAATGTTGGAAACAAACTTAAGTATGCACAAAGAGGCTAGGATGCTGGCTAACAAAGATTGTGTTTTATGAAGACAAGCTGAAGAAATGAAGGTATTAATCTTGTTTTTTTTCTAAAAAAGGTTTATGGTGAGAGTAAGGGTATGATTAAAATGATCTTTAAAAAATATGGAAAATCATATCAAAGAGAAGCAATTAGAATTATTACAGGCTCTGGAGGTTAGAATAGTTTGAGAGATTAATAGGAGATAAAAGCAATAATACCCCAACTACTAGACTGGCAAAAGACAAATGTGTTTTCCTAAGAAGTGAATTACTGCTCATTGGTGTTGTTCCAATATAGATCCAGTGACCTGGAATATTACCTTACCTACATAACGGGCATAATGACACTAGTGTAAGTGGACCGAGAATAATGTGAGTGAGTGTACTAACAGCTGTCACATTTCATTAGGCTTATTGGTTGAAATGTCTATCTCTACCAGCTAAAGTTCCTTAAAAATCAAAGATCACATATCTCTTTATCTACTATGCTAACGCATAAAGACATTCAATACAGGCGTTTTTGAATGAGTTAATGAATGACTCAAGGTAACAGATGTCAGAGTGCAGTGTTTTAAAATGAGTAAATCACAACACCAATGAAAGGTTGGATTATTAACATTCATAATTTGTTTCTTCCTAAATAGCCTGTAAATTCCTATATTTATATTCTTAATTATAATAAAATTTATACTTGCCATATGGCTTTTCTGATGAGTTTTCTAATAGCAAGTAATTTTCAGGCTGTATGAGCTGTTCAAGAACAGAAAAGATCAAAGGAACCTTCCCTTTTCATTTTTATGAAATTTTAGGTAGTATTAAAGTGATAATAAAACCCTACAAAACACTCAAAAATAAGAATGATAGCCTAATTTCAGTATGAACAAAATGCAATAAAATATAGTAGCAAATCAAATTTAATAAGCACATTCAAAGAACATCTCACAAAGAATCTTTTCCTAGGGATATAATGATAATATAATATTAGCAAATATATTAATATAATATATCATAACAGAATGACAAATAAGAGAAACCTTATAGTTACTATAATCGATGCTGAAAAGAGAATTGGTTATTCAATATCCAACTCTGATTTTAAAATTTTATATAACATTGCTATTAATTCCAGAATAGCAGTAAATAGACAATTACTTGTGATAAACCAAAAGAATGATTTAACACTGTTTTAGATGTTCTGGAAAATCCAACCACAAAAACAGGAGAGCTTCCATAGAAACAACTGTGTAAGAAAAGAACAAACTCCAGAGAGTTGACTAAAGTAGTACTGTGATAAATAAAATTTCAAAATATAGCCTGATGCAATGCCTCAACTGGCTAATCCTCTACCTACAAGGGCTGGCATCCCATGTAGGTACTGGTTCATGTCCCCGTTGTTTGATTTCTTATCCAGCTTCCAGCCTGTGGCCTGGGAAAGCAGCAGAGAATGGCCTAAAACCTTGGGACCCTGAACTCATGTGGGAGACTCAGAAGAACCTCCTGTCTTTAAATTGGCTCAGCTCTGGCCATTGTGGCCATCTGAGGAATAAACCAGGGATGGAAGACCTTTCTTTCTCTCCTTCTCTCTGTAAAACTGCCTTTCCAGTTAAAATAAAATACTTTTTAAACAGTATTGTTTTTAAGATTTCAGCATAGTGGCTGGATTAAAAAAAAAATAACATGTGCAAAATAGATTTACTGGTTAAGAGATAACTCAGAAGAGATTATGGACCAAGAACCTAAAACACTAGCACAATCACAATAGGCAAAGCTTAGGAACTAGCGTGACATATGAGTAATGAATTGAGAAACAATTGCATTAATTGATGTAAACACTATTTTAAGTATGCCAGTTCTTCCCTAATTAGCACCAAGTTTTGTTGTAATTACAATAAACACTGCAATTTTTCTCACTTGATGAAATGAGTCTAAGGTTTATCTGGAAAAATAAAAAGACAATGGATGAGAAAATATTGAGAGCAGAGAATTAGGGTACTATTACCTTGAGAAACATGAAAACATTCTATAAAGTTTCAGGACTGGGCCCAGTGCAATGGCTCAATGGCTAAATCCTTACCTTGCAAGTGCCAGGATTCCATATGGGTACTGGTTTGTATCCTGATTGCTCCACTTCCCATCCATTTTCCTGCTTGTGGCCTAAGAAAGCAGTGGAGGACATCCCAAAGCCTTGGGTCCTTGCACCCGTGTGGGAGACCCAGAAGAAGCTCCAGGTTCCTGGCTTCAGATTGGCTCAGCTCCAGCCATTGTTGCCATTTGGGGAGTGAGCCACTGGACAGAAGCTCTTTCACTCCTTCTCTCTGTAAACTTGCCTTTCCAATCAAAATTAATAAATCTTTCAAAAAGTTTCAGTACTGTACCATACTCCAAAAGGAGTCATCCTGACAAGGGACAAGAACTCAATAAATGAAAATGATCTAGCAGTGATTATATCAGGGAGACTGAGGTACTCAGTTTTATGTCACTTTACTAATACAGAAATACAAATCACAAGACCAAGAGAAAAGATAGAGATTAATAATCTCTGAGAATGGCTAATTAGAATAGAAGTACAGAAGTATAGTGATAATAATAATAAAATGTAAGTACAGAAACTGTTTTGTGTCCAAAATTTTTTAATGGAAGTGATGAACTGCAAGATGGGGCTTGTGTTCTTCTTTAACCGCAAATATAATAGATTTTTCACTAATTAAGAACCAGTAGACAACTTGGCAAATTGTCTGAACAGCTTACAAAATAGAAAGACAAATGGTTTCTCAGTAACTGCACTTGCAATCAAGATAATGAGAGTGGAACCAGTAAGGGCAATTTTCTTTTACAGATTGAGCCAATTTCTAGAGGGATGAAAACACGGTTGCTGCTATGGGTATGGTGGAAGACATTTTTGCGGTTTCTTGGTAGGAGTGTTAATTGGTGCAGCTTTTCTAGAAACCAATACCAAAACCCCTAAAAACGTTATCACAATTTAAAAAGGTGATTCTCCTGGAAATAATCTCCAAATCAGATACTTAGATATTGATTTCAGCATGCGTTATAAAAAAAGATAGCAATAAAAACATTTAGTAACAAGAGAAGAATTAAACAAATGTTAGAACATTTATGTATCTGGCACATAAAAATGCCTTTTAAAATGTGTATATTTAATGCAGAAATGATCACTTAAAATTGAGATCCAAGTTTATATACATATATGCATGTGAATGCATGCCCATGCAATATTTTCACACACCTGTTATATCACCCTGATTTTGTCAGTATATACACTGTGCATGTGTATTTAAAAAGCACATTATCTCAGACATGTGCATTATATGCAAATTTATCTATCTATCTATCTATCTATCCATCTGAGGGGGATAATCGGGTAAAAAGGCATGCCCATGGTATCAACTCTACCTGGTGGAATTATGGAGAATGTTACAGAAATCTTTATGATTTCCCATGTTTTCCCAAATCCCCAGGAGTATATATTACTTTCATTATTAGAAAAATTATTTCAAGGGAAAAAGTCTTACAACTGACTGAAAAAAGGCTGTCAGGAAAGAAGAAGATAGGAATCACACTGTATCAAGGTTTTGATTGACTTTCTGATAGGTTTACTTTGAAGACATTGCATTTGGGATGCCAGTACAAACTTAATCAGGACACTCGGCTGGCAAATGGAAAAACTAAAGTATCCAGGGGCAATATGGATTACAAGCAAGTGTAGAAATGTCAATACATACATGTTAGCTAGAGTTAGTAATTGTGTGAGTGTAAAGGATTTAGTTCCTTTGAGTCTGTTTCCTGTTCCACAACATGGGGAAAATAATGGTACCTCAAGGACTGTTGTAAAGATTCAGTGAGCTAATACAGATCAAACATACCAGACCCAATACATGCAGTGCCATCATTGTTAGCTTTACTTTCATCAATGAGAGAAATCCAGGGACAGTGGCTAAACTGAGAAGGTGGAGGTTGCTGGGAGTCCTTACATCCCTCAGCTCTTAGCATCCTGCACACAGCAGCCTGACTTCCAACTAGTGTTACCTGTGACTCTCAGGGGAGGCTAGAGATGTCAAGGAATTAGACCATTCCACCTTCCTTCTGGGAGCAATCCTTGACTGTTGCATTAGTGGATGAATAGCTTGCTTGCTCCACAAGCAAGGTAATTCAGAGGCATGCGTTCTACAGAGAGATTAACCTCCAGTTGTTCACAGTGGTAACTGGATCGATTTTATATCCTTTACTGGCTGCCTTCCTTTCCCTGTCTTATTTCCCCACTTTCCCACTGGGGAACATCTGCCTAACAATTGATTTTGCTTTGTCTCAGGCTCTGTTTCTAGGAAAACCAAAATTAAGACAGCTGAAGATGAAACCTGGCCTATAACAATGTTTCAGGGAGGCTTAGCACTAGAGAAGCTCATAATGGAAGCAGAGAAGAAACGGAAAGCTGTGATCTGAGAGCTCAAAGTAAAGGAGTTTCCTGAATGAGGTAGGAGGAAACAGCACAAATGCTATAGAGATGAGATGCAACTGGAAACTATCCATCTGAGTTGTCTTCCATGAGATGCTAGGTGACCCCTTCCATATTTTCAGTATACTGGCAGAAGAAGCCAGATGGTAGTGGGTTGGGGAAGTGAAGGGAGAAGCGAAAGTGGAGGCAGCAAGTACACACTTAAGAAGTCTGCCTATGAAAGGAGAAAGAGAACACATTAAAAGGAATACAAGGCAATTTCAAGTTGCTACCTTTAAGATGGAGAGACTTGGAAACACCCTAAGGACTGTGATGAGAGAAAGATGATCGGTTGAAGCATGGTTGAAAACCCATACCCTTTTTCATATGCATTAACTGATATTCTTAGCTTTGGCAACACTCTTTATTGAGCATCTACTATTTCTGAAGGACTCACCTCAAAAAGACTATGCTGTACAAGTGAGATATAAACACACAAAGAGGTCATTAGAAATTGAACTAAGGATGTAATAAAATGAGTGGTTCAGTTGATAGGTAGTTAAATGACATAGGCAAGTTTGTGTAACAGTAGTAATCATTTAAATGTTATATGTATATCAAAACAACATGTATGTCTTAAATACATACAATAATAAATTTCAAATTAAGTGCTATAACAATTTAAGGGGAAAACAGGTAAGAAAAGCTCCTGGGTTTAAGGATCAGAAATAGTAGGACATAAACACAAATTTTTCTTTATTCCAGCTCTAGAACTTAACAGGGATGGAGGGAGTCACAAGCCCAGAGAGCTGGGCAGAAAATCTCACTGGAGTGAAGCATCCAAAGGATGAATTAGGGAGAGGGAGTTAAGAAAAACAAGACCAGCACCAACTCAGATCTGGAAGATGTTTGAATGCTAACTTGAGCTGAAAACTTGGATTTAGCAGATGAAACAAAGTGAGCCATTTAGACTTTGTGTACATAGTGAAAAGTAGTGTTTTGGACAAAGTAATTTGAAAAGGCAGGAGGCTTGGGTGAATAACCAAGGAAGTCAGCCTGGTCTAGGCTAGGGGAGAATGGAGAATGGAAGTAGAGAGGAGAGAGGGGCTTTCACATTATGGATATTAGGGCTGCTGTATTCCATCTTTTACATTAGAGGCTACTTGCATGATGCCTTGCTCACAATTGGAGCCCATGCCATGCTTCAAAAAAAGTCCACTGTAAAAAGGTTCCTGAATAATGCAATGAGTGAGACAACATGAATAAATGAATGCACAAATGAATGACTAGTGCCAGATATGAGCCACCAACTGAGTCTTGGGGGGAAAAAGAAAGCAAAAAACAATGAAAGATTTCCAAGTATGGTTGACAGGAGAGAAAAAAAAAGTCATAGCCTTGCTGATTAAATGGCCTGAGAGCTTTGTCAGGGAGCCTAGGAGCTATGAATGAACTCACTTGAGGCCCATTTCTAACAAATCTGCTTTCTTAAGCATCAACCTTTTATTGAAACAGTTCCTGAGGTGCCCTTGCTCCCTGTTCAACAAGTACATGAAGTGTCTTGTTTGTTTGTAACAGGAGCTAAGCGCTGTCATCTGAAACTGTGTGCTTGCCCGCAGTGTGCCTCTCTATGGGCTAATGAGAGCTTGATGGAGTTATGCCTACTTTATTCCACTGAAGTGCTTTGTATCAAGAGGGTCTTCAGCGTGTAGAGGCCCAAAATAGTCAACATCTCATGAATACAATGAGACACACAGGTGAAATTTTAGAGGAAGAAAATTTGAGGAAAGTTCATTTTAGACATGATGCAGACAGCCATCATCTGTATAAAAATCCCCATAGAGATCAAATCTCATTTTTCAATCTATTTGTAAATACTTAAATCTTTTAACAAACTCTGCCAAATCTTGCGATGAAAAATAGTCATTAAACATGAACTACAGGTTAAGTCAGCTGATACCTCTTTATTGAGTGCAAACATATAATTGGCATTGGTTCATAGCTAATAAATGCAAAAGGAATGATAACTAGGAAATTATCAATTATAATTCTAATAAAACAGTTCTAGAGAAAATGGTAATCACTGGGTGCTAAAAACATTAGGTTTGAGGTCATCAATTTTGGCTGCTCATTGGAATAATTTAACTGATTTTAAAATGCTAATATTCATCTGGAACTGCCAGCACTACTGATTTACATGTTTGGAAGTGTGGCCTTGTTACTTTCATGTCACAAACCTGCCGAACTCCAATGTGTACTCAAAGTAGATGAAACCTCTACTGAAATCTACAATGGAGGAATCAAGCCAAGTTCAAAGCCCAATCTTAGAAGCTTCACAGGTGGAACCATCAGACATATACTATGCATGAAAAGATGCAATTAGGAGTTCTAGCACCACCTGAGAAAATCTTGCATACAAATATTGAACCTGTATCTAATGAAGTTTCTGGAGCTCCCAACTTGTAACAAACAGCACTCTGACAAAAAAAATGTGTCATAAGTACAAGTGCAACATACTACTTATTGTTACACAGAGATTATGTAAGATAAAGGAACACCTTGAAAAGTAAACCCCAAGGTGAGGCGTTCTTCAAGTCCCAACCTAGTTTCTCTATTAATGACATATTAAAATAAATGAAGACAATGTCAGGGCTGTTACAGAAGAGTCTCCAGCAACACAATAGTTCTGGTAGACTCCTAGGCATGGGACTTCTCATTTCTCCTCTGGGTTTTCTCTTTCTGTCCAGCTCTCTGGTTTAAAAGGTGACTTGACCAGACAGGTAGCTTTGCTCCTTTACCCTCTGGCTTCTGCACCAATTTGTTCACTGGCAAGTCCCAGCAGGAGATCGGGGCGTGGGGGTCGGGGGAAGAGAGGACTGTCTGGGTATTTATTCCCCTGGTCTTCTCCCTATGAGGTCACTGGGCATGGCAGGGTTCCTGTGGAGAACGTAGCACTTCTCTGGAGGGGGTCTTTCCTATAGGTTCCTTCCTTCTTGGTTCAGCAACTTTGACCTAGGGCTGGTAACAGCTCTCTAGTAGCCAGCCCAGGGTCACTGCACTATAGCCTGCGACAACTTCCATCACATCACGCCCACACTGGTCAGCAGTCTGTAAATTACTCTTGTGGGATTATTATAATCTTAGAATGCTCAGATTGAGATCGGCAAAAGATAAAATCAACTTGCCAGTGAGACAACGGAGCCATTTTGGAAAGCGAAGTCAACAGCACCAGCTATAAAGGAATTACTGATTTTAGCATGTGTGTGGATGGCATGGTAGAAACAAGAGAGAAATATGAAAGTATTGAGGGTACTTCAGAAAGTTCATGGGGAGGGCCTGGCACAATAGCCTAGTGGCTAAAGTCCTTTCCTTGCATGCACCAGGATCCCATATGGACGCCAGTTCTAATCCCGGCGGCCCTGATTCCCATCCAGCTCCCTGCTTATGGCCTGGGAAAGCAGTTGAGGATGGCCCAAGGCCTTGGGACCTTGCACCCACGTGGGGGACCTGCAAGAGGCTCCGGGGTCCTGGCTTCAGAATGGCTCAGCTCCAGCTGTTGTGGCCACTTGGGGAATGAATCATTGGACAGAAGATCTTCCTCTCTCTCTCCTCCACTCTATATATCTAACTTTCCAAAAGAAACAAATCTTTTTTAAAAAAAGTTCATGGGGAAAATTTATTTTGTCACAGTTTTTGAGACCCATGTTTAGTTTTCATAACATGCATTTACCATAAGCTCTTCAAATACCCTACACATTGGCTAAAGGATGTACCTGACAATTCTTTTTTAAAAGTTAAATATATTTCTACATTCTTTACTATAAAGAAAAATTGATGAGAGGCCAGTGTTGTAGAACAGCAAGTTAAGCCTTTGCTTGCAGTGCTGGTATCACACATGGGGGTAATATGCTGAGTTTGGTGGCTGTTTTGCATTTGCCATCTCCCTGCTGACTGGGAAAATATTAGATGATGATCAGGTAACTTGGATCCCTGCCATCTTCCTTGGGGACCTCTAATGAGTTCCAGGCCACTGTCTTTGCCCTGGTCCAGGCCTGGATGTTGTGGTCTCTTGGGGTAGATGGAATTCCGTTCCCTGTCACTTGGCCTTTCAAATTAATAATAAAAAACAAAAAACATTGATGAGAAAAATACATAAGTTGAATATTTTTTCCTCTATTCAGTTAACCACTGAATTAATTCCATCCAGGTGCTTGTGAATACCAACTGAGGGAAGAATAAAAAGAATCTTAGGGGAGGAGGTGAGGGCCCCAATAACCAGATGTGTGAGGCCCTGGGGTTCTTATTACCAGTATCTTCTGTGCTATTTCCAGTTTGTCAGTAACCTCAGTAAGACAATGTGTTATTGCTTACAGTTTCCTGTTTTGGGTAATGAATACTGGTAACAGAGCAAGTTTACGCATAAAATTGTCCATTTTATAATCCTTTTAGGAGATTTAGTTCTTTCTGGGGCAGCTCAGGAAGTGAACACAACAATTTTTCTGTATCAAATATTGCCCAAACCAAAGGAAATAAGAGCTGGGATTGGTTCTACCTCAGCAACATTTTTACTTCCCAAACAGCAGAGATAAGAGAATTTTGTTGATATTTGACACGAATGGATAGCTACATATTGAAAGCCATACATCTTGCCACTGAAATAATCTTCCTTTTATTCAGAACAAACAAGGAAAATCTGGGTGCAGAAAAACTGCATGCTCTAAAATTAAACAACAAAATCAAACTATGTATCTACTGGATGAATAAAGCTGCTTTATTTTCCTATGACAAAAGCTGGCAAAGTTCCATCTATATTGAAGTATTTCCTGGCATAGCACTCTTCATTTTGATTTTTCCTTTTTTGGTAAGTTTGTTCTATTGATGTTGCTAACTGATGGCTACTAGATGTCTCCACAAGACAGACAAATTATGAAGGCAATTTGAAGTTTGCTTATGAAACAGAAACTCTGCTTTTATGATGGTATTAACACTATTAACACAGGACTCTCCATTCACTAAGAAAAAAAAAAAAAAAGTACTGTTAACACAAACGCTTTGGTTCACCAAGATAAAAAGTACAGCTCCTGTAAATTTTAGTAAATGCTGACAGTAAAGATCAGTATTGGGTCAACAGTTTTATCCTTCTAAAATGAATCAGAAACTCCTTCTCCAAATTGTCTCTATTAAGTGTCATTGGCAGATGCAGACTAGGTTACAGGACTGGAGCATTCAGCTATCCACATATGGTGTAACAGCTTCAAGGTCAAGAGCAGATGCCGGTGTCAGCCCACCTGGATTCAAGCTGCGAAACCATGACTCAAGTAACTAACTGCTGGTGAGTTACTGGATCTTTCTGAAATACTGGCTCAACTTCCCTGTCAGAACTATAGGGATGACAGCAGGGTTCCTGGAAGAATGACAGAACATCACTTGACACATGGTAATTACTAAATGAAAACACAGTATTGTGAGCTATCTATGCTGATGTGACTTCTGATCCTCACAGACATAGTACAGTAAGAGCTGGAACAAACAAATCATCAGTTGTTCACAGGATCCTTATTTTGTCAACAAGTTGCAAAGTATGTGATCAATGTATTAGCAGAACAAGAGAGACCAATTAGTACTGTCAGCATGTCAAAATTCACTACGGTTCTAGAGGCTGACCCCATGAGAAGATTTGCTTCTCTCTGCAAAAGAAAATGGCCATTTTTGAGGTTCTTTAGCATTGAGAATTGTGAAATATTATCAACTCAGTGAGTCAATACTTGGGATCAGCAGCTAAGTTGAAATTAAGGTTCTACAGTAAACATGATTGGCCTTCAGGCTGAGTTTGAGTCACAAGTGAAGTCATCAATCAGAGGCACTCAGGATGTCCTGTTGTCATTAAACTCAGAGGAGGGTTCACACGGAGTCAAATTATACCGAGATGTAAGTACAAAGCCAAACGCACCCAGGTTCATGTTCATTTTCAAGAAGTGCATTCATCCTGCCTTTCCCCATCAGCACTAAGCTATGATTCAGAGGCAGCCCACTGATGAAGCATCCTCTGTTGGTATCTGGAGAGGTCACAGGCTCTGTGTGGGTTGAAGAGAAAGCAGCGAGGCCAAGGGTTTGCTTTTGTGTGTGACTTAGCAGAACCCCAGGGATTTGGAACAAGTTCTAGAACTCAGTTGAAGGACTTGATAATCAATGCCTCTGGTTCACAGAGGGCTTGCTTAGTTTCCAACTGTTCCCTTAACCAGGCCTTCATGTGCCAAAGAGCATGCAGCAGGATTCTTTTGATAAATGAGACAGTTGCATGGGTAAACAAACACAACATTTCTAATCTATAGAAAGTTTTATGCTCCCAGGTTAGAAAAGAACTGTAGAGCAGAGTCCTTAAGACACAGTGGCTGAAAACCCCTACAAGGTGATAAATCTCATTTGTGATGAAAGTCATCAAAAGAAGTATACACGGGTAATACAAAGATCTTGTGAGAATGATTCTGCTTGTTGGCTCAGATTCATTTGTATTTCCACCTATCACCTTCCTTCCACCTTAGGCCCCTCTGATTCACACTCACTCTAGCTCACCCTGTCTGTCCAGTGCCTGGCTTTATGCGATCATACTCCATCCTGTATTTTCTAGTGATGAGCATGTCCAAGTCCTAGTCCCAGACCAGCAGTACTCCACAGCAGGCGAACCTCTAACAGTTGTCTGAACTGAGCAGCTGTTAGCAGTTGATAACTTTTCCATCTCATGAAGGGTCACACAGCTAGATTAAAGCAGCCAATTCCAGAGCAAATGAAGACAAGACAACTTCCTGAATCTCTTTCTCTTTCATTAAGACTGCTTACTGTACTAGAATAAGAATTCAGATACAACCCAGGAAATTACAATATGTGGCTTTGGGGAAATGGGATCTAAAAGTAGAGGATTTCATAGTCTTCAGTTTGAAAGGCTGTTATAGTGGTGATTCCGGTTTTGGTTTTTTGGGTTTTTTTGTTTTTGTTTTTTGTTTTTTTTTTTTTGTTTTTTTTTTTAGTTAGAGGCCATATTTCTGGAACTTTGAAGACTAAATGTCTTTGTATTTGATCCTCTGTACTAGCACACAGCAGAGCACCAAGCATGCATCAGACAAATTGTTTATCATTGAACTAGTGGTTGCATATCTTCTCCCTTCTAGAGACTAAATGTACCCTATATCTACTCACAGATCATTAATCTAGAGAAGCTTAGTTCATCTTTCCATAGTTCTTTGTTAACTACTCCTGTATCAGAAACTGCCCCAAACCTGAGTATTTTAAAAGAGCATTTATCCTGCAGCATAGATGTTTTTCATTTTACTCATTTTCATTTTCTTTTAAATACACCAGGTAGAGCGGGGGATCTTCAGTCTTCTGGTTCACTATCCCAAGACACAGGACAGCTAGAGTTGGGCCAGGTTGAAGGCAGGCAGCTGGAACTCAACCTGGATCTTCTAGGTATGGGTGAAGACTCAAGTACTTGGCCTCTAGCTGCTGTCTCCCAGGCTGTGCAGAAGCAGAGGAGCTGGGACTTGGAACCAGGTATCCTAATACACCATGCAGATGTCCCGAGCTGGACCTTCAGCCCTGTACAACTCACCCAGTCCTGGGCATGAGTTATAGTGACTCATGCTTGCCAGCCTGCCATGGGCTGCTCGAGAGCCTTAGCTCTCTGCATTTCACCCGATGCTCTAGCATGTTCTTCACAGAGGATGGCAGGGCCACAGCAGGACAATCACACCAGCTTCACACGGATACCTTCACACTTGACAAAAGGAAGCGACACAGCTTACTCCAAACAGCAGTGGGTGACAAAATACACTGATTTTATGGAGAAATGCCAAAGTCACATGACAAAGGGCATAGGGAAGGGTGAAAACCTTGAGTTTTTGAGAGGGTTTTGTTGGTATTGATGTAAGCCTGAGTGTTGGATGACACTGGCTGTGAAGAAATTCACTTCCACCGAATGCTTACTCATTAGATCTGTACCCCTTCCAACAGGGTCATGATGGTTCAAACTAAAACTTGCTATGTTTTGGGAAAAGGTGACTCAGAGCAGTGAGGTAGGTGTTCGCTTTCCCATGCCATTCACTCCCTCCCCACCCCACACACTAGGTAAAGCCAAAGACATTACACTGTTTGCCTTAAGAGGTGGGTTAATGAAATCTTGAAAAGTTCGCACAAGTTCCAACTGGTAAATTAACTGCAGGGTCTCCCCTATAGACGTAAACATTTATTTCATGAGAAACCCAGGATAACCAAAACCTTTAAAGTACTTCCATAGCTTCCCCCTTCACGGTTATGAACTCACATTTCCTGGTTATTGAAATTTACAATTCTGCTATCCAACAGCCTTGATTGAAGCAGGTTGCAAAATGCAAAGCAAGCTTATCCATGGAGTGTTCTCTGTGGCTGGTTTTTCAATTTCATGAGAAGAAGCATTGTGAAACCCTCTTTAATGAAAGCCCCTTTAGTATGTCTTGTTTTGACTTTGGCAATTACGTGATTACCTTGCTTCTGGTGGCAATTAGAAAGGAGAAAATGAATCGCTCCCCCTCCCCATCTCATAATGCGCCCTGGGAGCTCAAACCTGAATGTTCTGTGCTCCATATGGATAGGCCAAGGTTGGCCTGGAGTGGTTAATTCGGGCTCAAGATTGACTCTCAGTTACTACAGAGCAAATTACCAGGGCGACTTGGCGCTAAGAGCCAGGTTTACAGGCCCCTCGCCCTATTCACACAACCAAAAAGGTTCTTCAGCTCCAACTACACCCAGGTTCTTCCCTTGAGAAGTAACGCTCCTGTGACGCCTGCCTCAGGTGAAAGCCAAAGAACCTCAGAGTGTTCCCTAACAGAAGCCAACTTGGCTACGCACCTGCTTGGCTCTTCCCAGAGCACTTCCTTCAGGAAGATACACGGGACTTTACTGACATTAACGTCACTACCTGAGATATTACATTTATAGCAGACACCCAGCACGACAACCAATGGTGCTCTCAAATGGTCACTTTGTCAGAGAGCTTGGATATTGATTACCGATTACACATAGGAAGCAGTGACAGCCAAAACCTGGTGACAGCAGACAGCCCTGGGTCCGGTCTGGGCGAGAACACGGATGTTTGGAAGAAACATGTGGTTCATTTGATTAAAACTCCTGGTGTTATCAACCAGCAAGAAAAAAAAATTAGAACTGTATTTTTGCAGTTCAATATTTAAAAATCAATTCCCATCAGTGTTGCCATAAGGATTGAGGCTGTTAAAAGCCATGGAAGGCCCCCACACAACTTGGCAGAGATACGTAAAACACACTACTCCGGCTAGCGAGAGTTCAGTGAACAAACACTAGCATGGACACCACTTCTGCTGGGACTTGGCACGGTGCCTAGTGCTTTGTACATGTCAGTTTCCTTCATTTTTCCCAAAGCCTGTGCCAAGGGTGCCACTGTCGCCTCCATCTTACAGAAGGAGCTGACAGGACTGAGGTTCAGTCTCCCTCTTACTGGATGGTAATGCCAGTGTCCCCTCGCAAATTGCAAGCCCTTCCTCATCACAGCAAAATGTCCCAATACGCTGTACTTGAACCCTTGCATTTTGCTAACTGGTCTTCGACTATCTTCCTTCTGCAGGCCCCTGCATGTTCATGAAGAAGTGAAGCAGCTGAAATGCACTAGCGACCTTGGCTGCCAATTAGGACAACTTGGAGAGCTGTGATGAGGCAGTTTGTTGGATACTGAACAGATGCTAAGCATCTCAATTGACTCAATTGTACTCAGAAATACCAGTTTCGAAACAAAGGCCACCCCATCTCACCAAGGAAAAGTTGAAGCTCAAGAAATTTCCTAACTTGCTATAGGTAAGATTCACTAGGGGGCTTTTTTAGTCTGGAGATGGGATGGATTGCTCTCAGCCTTGGATTTGGGATAGCTTTCCAGGCTGGTTCCCTTCTAATGTAACCCCACCATTGTTACCTAAGGGCTTAAAGATGCCCATCTTAGTTCTGCTTTGCAATGTGCCCTTGTGCCCACTGGGCCTCTGGATTTTTCTCACCTCCTTAATGTAGTGCAGGGACACGACGCCATCTGCTTACCTCTGCAGCCTGGTTTCCCACCATCGCAGCCCTGGAAGTTGGAGCAGGCAGTGGCGTAGACTCCTCCCACAGGCTTCCACTTGTTTCAAAATATCCTTGCCTCCATACCATCCAACCTCCTTCTTGGTCTGCAGCTCCGCCCAGGCTTTTCTCCAAAAGCTTCCGGAGCCCACAACCAGGGTACTCTCTGCATAGCATTTTCTGACACATAATTCACCCATTTTCCTGAACTGGAGGAGTCAAGGAGAGATGGAAGAGCAAGCAACTCCTGCCTTGCCACCACTGCCTCCTGCACCCTGGCCCAAGCCCCGTTATCTGACACCCCGAATTTTGAGAAACCCCACATCGCAGCAAGCCCCACTACAGCGATTTCCCAGCCCAGGTTGTGGCCAGAACCTGGTGAGCCTTTTTAAATAAGGCAGATCATGTGATTCCACTCACCATCCCGCCCCAAAACTCCCACCTTAGCAGCAATCAAGATCCAGGTGTTACAAAGCTTTCTGGGGGGGTCTTGTTAAAAACACAGCTGGAGAACTAGCAGGTTTGGGTGGGGCTGGGGCTTGTAGCTAGCCACTGGTGCAGCCAAGGCTGTTCCTCAGCACTGTGAGGAGTAAGACCGTCCATGATTTGCTTTCCCCACTGCCTGTCTGACCTCCTGTCCTTTTCTTCTTGCTCTCTCCACTCCAGCCACATCAGAAACACTAGAGCACACTAGAAATTTTCCTTTGCTTTGGGCACCGTGCAGTAGCTGCGAGTTCTTACTCCACACGATTTAGCTGACTCTCTTGGCTTATGTCCTTGTTCAGCTCTCCCCTTCTCCATGAGGCTTAATCACCCGACCATCTGATTGAACAGCCCATTTTCTGTCGTGTCCAAACCCTGTGTCCTGCACTCCCCCAAACTGTCTTTGCTCACAGCCCTTATGACCATTTTACATGTCTTAGAAACGTATGGATGACTAGCTCCTGTCTGGTTCCAAGCAGGCAGCTTGTTGGTGTGTTGTAAATGTGTTGTACTCACTGTTGTCCATAAAGAGTCTAGAAGAGTTGCGAACGAGAACCATTTGGAGAAAATCAAGGATTTATTTTCAGACATGAACTTCAAGCATGTATTTGTATTTGTTGCTTTCTGCCTTATCTAGGGCTCACATGGGTAAGGGCCTTTTCTGTAACTCCTGTCTTCAAATTTAGCAAAGTAATCAGGTGCACCTTTGATGATGGATGAAGCTGATTCCCTTTTGATTCTATCAGTTACTCTTTCCACTTTCTCCCTTCATTTTTCTCAGTCCTCCCACATCACAAAGCTGTAACCAGGCACTGGTCGATTAACCCTGTACTTGGTATTTTTTATATAACTAAGACCACCATTTCATGCAATAATGACACGAGCAAACTCCACCGATTCAGCTCTGGCATTGATCTTGGACACCTTGGATAAAGATCAGTACTCAGCCTGGCATCTTTTAAAACTGGGCTTTGTACTTGCTCACTGTCAAAAACAAAGTGTTAAATAGATTAGGTTGAATCATACAATATGTGGGCAATTTCATATGCTTCAACCTAAATATCATCAGCAGGGGTTCTACCCTCCTCCCTTCAGAAAACAGCCAACTCCTTGACAAAGAAGCAAACCTTGTGGGTTGCAGAACTAGAAGCTTGCTAGAAATAGGGCATTTGGCCTTGAAGAGAGAGCACTCTTTCTGTATCCCTATAACGTTCCACCCTGACTGCCATGGGCCTCTATGTAAGCTCTGGCTGACAGCACTGGGAAAGTCAGGCTGTGGGGCTCTCTGCTAAGCACTGCCACGAGGCAGAAACACTCTGACCCTCTTAGCCCACTCACAGAGACCCTTCCCAAATGTCATTACCAGTCTTTCCGCTGCCAAGGGCTTTACGGGCATGCTGACCTCACACCATCTCTTTCCTGACAAATAGATAGGCTGCTTGCCATTCTGCCCTTAAAGATTATTTATTTAAAAGAGTGACAGATATAGAATAGATATGTTCCACCCTCTGGTTCACTTCCCAGGTGGCTGCAAGGCAAGTGCAGGGCCAGGCAGAAACCAGGAGTCCATCCAGGCCCCCTACATGTGTGCCAGGAGCCCAAACACTTGGACCATCTTCTACTGCTTTTAACCCCAGGCCACTATCAGGGAGCTGGATCTGAGTGGAAAATCTGGGACGTGAACCAGTGTTCGTATGGGAAGCTGGCATTGCAGACAGTAGCCTAACTTGCTATGCCAGAATAGCAGCTCCTAGCTACTAGAAATTTTCTTATGGGAGGACTTGCGTTCTAGGCCATCTTTTTGGGTCACACTAAATGAAGCTATGTTCTGGCCACCTACCAATGTGGAACAAACAACTCCCAAGATGGTGGCATAAAGCCATTGTTTTATGCTCACAGATTCTGTGGGTGAGGTATTCCAATGGGTTATAGCAGGGATGGTAGCATGCTCTCTGGGACCTCAGTTGCAGTAATGAAAGGCTGGGGTACAGAATCTTCTGGGAGCTTCCTTACGTGTCTATCAGCTTGCAGGGAGATGTCATTTGGACCATTAGCTGTTGTTACAACTACATGTGACCTCACCTCTCTGAGCATGGGCTAGTTTGGTCTCTTGGCTGGATTGCAAGAGTGAGCCAACTTAAAGTGAACCAGGTGAAAACTCTCACCTTCGATATCCTGGCTGAGAAGTTACACAGCACCAAGTATGCTCTAGTAAGAAGCCTGCCCGGATTTAAGGGCAGGCGACATAGGGCTCCACCTAGCAGTGGGACGAGTGGCACTCCTCTTTATCACAAGAGGAGCATACGGAACAGGCAATATTCCGGCCAGGCATAAATGTTAGCTAGTATTCTTTGGCAGTCCCAGACCGTTTTATTGAGTACAGTTTTTTAAAAATCGTGATTCTGGTCTCTTTTCCACACATTATACTTTAAAATAAACACGTCAGGATGTTTCACAACTTTTTGTGTCCTTCAGAGCCTTTTTACACATTTTCAGAATATATATATATTGTTACCCTTTTATTTTCAAAATTTTGAATTCATTGACAGCCTGCGAGCAGAGGTATCAGCTGTCAGCTGGAAAAGTGGCTTCGCATGGAAAAAAATGGAGGGCTTATTTTTCCAGGGAACTCAAATTACAACTAACTACACTGATGACTAATGGCCCACAGCCCATGGTAATTACAAGCGGATCAATGTTTAGAACCAGTTTTTCTACCTCTGTGAGATTTCTGTGTCCCATCCAAGCGTCCCCTCACCCTGCGTTCACACTGGCAAGGCGCTTGGGGCGAAGCCTGGCCTTGCAGTCACACTGCTTGCAGCTTCAATGCTCCCAGGAAACACTCTATGAATGCTGGCTGGGTTATGTCAAATACGGGCACAGCAACTTTAAATGTAAATGTTTATGCAAAGATGGCAAACACACGTTGAGTAAATCAAATGAGCAGTGATGGTTGAAAATTAATTTTTAAGAGGAATGAGAAGGCAAATCAGAAGGGAGATGACATTGCTTTTGTAAACGTGTTCAAAATGTGTGCAATTTGCTAGGTTGTACCGAAATGATCAACATGAGTATTGCACATTGTACATGTTAATCCTTATGCTAATTTATCTTTAGATGATTCATTTACAGCTACAGATAAGTGCGGCAATGCATTCAACCAATAAGAAACAAGTGTGCCAAAGTGAATGCGGAAGAAAAGCCAAAACAGTATTATGTATGAAGACTCCTACTTCTGGGGAGGAAATGATAAGCACACTTGGAAACACTTGAAGGACTGTAAGCCTATACTGTGCTATTATCTCTATAAAGGAAGACACTATATCTGTCTCACTCAACATTCGATTTCCATTCCATAAATATTTAATGATTTAATGATGTATCAAATGATCAATATCTGAAAAAAGTGAACCTAGAATATTCAGTGTCAGTTTTAATCAACTCGTTGTTTTGGCTAATTGTGTTCCACCCAAATATTTTTAGCCAATTTATTTTCTATTAATTAACTTAGAGCTACACTAGGCAAAGCAGTATGATAAATAAAACTGTGAGTTACAATTCCTGGTTTCATTTTCTGCGTAATTTTGAGGTGAAAATGTGTGGGCATAAAACATTTTACAGTTAAAATAATAGGTCAAGACAGTCATGCATCTGTCTCAGGGCTCTTAATGATTAGTTATTCCATCAGTTGTCAATTGCCCTTTCTTATAAGGTGGTATAATAGGTGATATGAACTATTCTTATATAAAAACACGAACTAATAAATCAAACAGGAAAATACCGAAAGCAAATGGAGATCACGAAAAAACAAAAAACTAAAGCTCGTGCTTCCAAGAATCAAAAGCGAAGAAAAGTGAAGAAGCAAAATTTTAAGGGTAAAGTCAAAACTCTTGCTACTCAGAGCTGGGTGGTGGTGAGTTGTCCAGTCTCCAGCAAAAGCAAAGACTTAGCTCTTAGGGAGCATATGAAGATGAGCGCCTGTGCCTGGGATACTTCAAAAAGTCTGTGTGAAAATTACATATGCATTTCCATAACCTTGGTGAAGACTTCTTATCTGTGTATTTCAAAATATTTGGCACTAAAATAAACTTACCGGTTAATTTCATTTTTCATGAGTTATTTGAGAGGAAGGGGGACACACACACACTCACCCCACTCCCACCTACCAGTTCACTCTCCAGGCTGAAGCACATAGTGGGAATTTGGAACTCAATCTGGGTCTCACACATGAGTGGCAGCCATCCAGCTACCTCCCAGCATCTGTTGCCTCCTAGGGTTTACATTCTCAGGAAGTTCGAATGGAGACTGGAGATGGGACTCAAATCCAGGCAAGCCAATATGGGATAACAGGTATCCCAAGCTGCAGACTAGACTGCTAGCTCAAATGATCACCTTTCCATGAACTTTAGAAGTAGTCCCACATACTTTAGGTCACACCAAACCAGACAGGTCTGATTGCACAAAGCTACCACCTTCAAGGGATTAGGCTACACTGAAATGGTGAACAGAAGCAAATTGTTCCCCATGTTCACAACCTGAAAAACTGAGGTCTTCAGTCTATTCTTAGTGCAATTAGTGGTTCAAAGAAATCCTCCCTTAGTAATTCAATGCATTCCAACCCAAGAAATGAACACAGAGCTGGTCCCTGCTCACTGACTCTTCTAGGAGAAACATGCCAATCCTGTGTGGAAAGTCACATCCTCAATCCAAGCAATAAAGAATTCCTACAGAAAAAACCTACTCAACATGAGCTCGCCACTAAAACGAAAATGACATGTCATTCATGTAACTGTGAGGGGACACCAATGCACGCAACCATTGGTTAAATGAGATCCTAATATAATGAATGTATTAAATATGTATTATGAAATATGGCCATTTTTCAAAAAAGAGGAATGTATTAAAATATTAAGGCATTACCAAAATAGACCAGGCAGACTTGAAAAGGAACCAATTGACTTACCTTAATGCAAAAACACATGGCAATTAATACACAATCTTGGCAGATACAAGCCACATTAGACAGGACTGAAGAGTGAATTAGTGAAATGGAAGACAGAGCTGAAGAATTCATCGAGAATGCAATAATTTAGGGGATGTAGGGATCATCACTTTCAACCAGAACAATCATATTAATAAAAAGAATGCATGATTTAAACATTTTGTAGACAAAAATAAGACTTACCTTTTAATTCCAATTTCCATGAACTTTTGGAAGTATTCTTGTGTAACAGTACGCTGAGCTTGTGCTCTTTTGGGCCCTTGGCACTCCAGGTTGGCTACACTTGCTCCAGTGCACATGTGCCATGTGTGACGACTGAAAGCAGATGTTATAGCTCTCTCACCAATCCTTGTACACAGAGGTATCTTCCAAAATCTGTATCATTGGAACCTGATTCAAAAGAAAAGCAAAGTTGCAGAAAGTTGGAATTGCATCGGGCTGGGAAAGGCTAATGCAGTGTGTAACCATTTTTCTCTCTATGTTATCATCTCCTTAAATGAATTTCTAAAGATAGAGACACTTTGATCATCTCCAATTCCTTTCCAAAGGGATGGTACACTGGATTCTGGCATCAGCAATTGCATAAAACCTTGGAGGAAAGGGTAGGTTTCTGGTTTCCCAGCAAGGGACGAATCTACTTTCCTTATTGCCTTCCGCTTCTCTCCATGGCCTCTACCTCACAGCAAAGCATGTGCTGCCCCACCCACTCAGAGGGAGGACAGACTGCCTTGCCCTGGATAAAGTGACAGAACTGTCGATGGACATTTACCCACACAAGTTTGGGGCCAGCTGATTTGCATAAAGCTGCTCCCATTCTGCCCTAGCAAGAGAAACGCCAATGGCAAGGAAAGCCTGCAACCCCATTACAGCTAAATAAGTAGATCAAAAAGCAAAGTATGGAAGGCAAGCAGGTAGAAACAAAGGAAGAAAGAGGAGGTTCCTTACCTGTCCCACAGTGATGGAATCTAAATCCACCACTCTAACTTCCAGAAAGCAAGAAGGGACATGCAATGCAAAAGCCACAGAGAGAAAGGGAGCTTATGGGAGGGCGGTGTCTAGAAATGTGCTGACCATTCCCTGGAAACATTAGGGACAGCAAATAGAGGAATCTTTAGGAGGCAACAAACCATGGAGAAAGAGCTGAGTCTCGATGGACGGAGGTCAGAAATATGAGACAAGATGAAGGAAATGGAACACAGATCAGTCAACAGACTACACAATTGTGATCCCGGGTGCAGAAAACCAGTTAGAATACGGAGCCGGGGACAGCCTCGCTTTCCTCACTGAGGGGAGGGAGGGCATGGCTTCCTCAAGGACATTCAAGGTGCTGTGATCACGTGAAGGACAATGCACTGTGAGGAAAACTGTTGGGGAGAATGCAGCGACTAGATCAACTTCTTGAGACCGAGAATTCTATGTAGGGTTCGTTCTATCTGGTGTAGTTGCTGCCCCAGGTCCTTGTTAGAGTACAGGTGCTCAAAGAATGAATCACTGTGTTTCACATAGCATCCTTCACCGTGAAATGAAGAAGCGGGAAGGCTTGAACTCCCAAGGTTCCTCCAGATAATATTGGAGTTTATGACAGAGTCCCTGAGAGCATGTCTCATGGGGTCCTGCCTTAAGCATGCTTGGTCAACTCTTCAGGGAAGTATTCTAACAGTTACTCGTCTGTATAGTTCCTGATAGATGTCTTCAACTTTCCAAACTTTCCAAGTTTTAGTATGCCTTCCATATGCCTTCTTTAAGTTAATGCCCCACAGTATTAAGGAACATGTGTTTTAATTGCACACGAGCCTTTGCTGAAAATGTATGTTTTTGTTGAAATATGATTACTTTTCATTGCTCTGAAGCCTCAGAACAAGAAATGAAAATCTTGGGGCCAGTGTTGTGGCATAGTGTGTTAGGCTGCCAACCGACACGTCAGCATTCCATATCGGCACTGGCTTGAGTCCTGGCTGCTCCACTTCTGATTCAGCTCCCTGCTGATACACCTGAGAAAGCAGTGAAAGATGACTCAAGTCCTTGGGCTCCTGCACTCATGTGGAAGATTGGGAAGAAACTTCTGGCTTTAGAATGGTCCAGCCCCAACTGCTGTGGCCATCAGAGAGAGGGAATTGGTGAAGGGAAACGCTGTTTCTCTCTCCTCTCTGCAACTCCGCCTTATTAACAACAACAACAAAAAGATAACATCTTTAAGGATACGTAAGAAATCAGTTTTATCTTCATGCATTGCCCTCCTGTTTATACCTACTTAAAAATTCACTGTCTTAACTAGCCTCTCATTTTGCTTAGCCAGAAACCTTACCAACTTTCTTTTTTTCCCTCAGCCTATTGTCTACCAAGTCTTATTAATTCTACTGCAAATATGTTAGATCTCTGTCCTACACCAAATTCTTGTTTCCTTGTATCCTCATAGCCACAGTCCAGTTCTTATAGCTACTATGTGCTCCTTTCCCTCTCTGCTTGTCATATGAATATACATTGATAATAGACTGGAGAAAAGGCTAGGCCTCCATGTGCAGTGCCAGCACCTCATATGGATGGTGATTCTAGTCCCAGCTGCTGCACTTCCCATCCAGCTTTCTCCTTGAGGCCTGGGAAAACAGTGGGAATGGTTAATGGACTTGGGACCCTGGACCTGCATGGGAGACTCGGAAGAAGCTCCTGGCTCCTGGCTTCGGATCGGCTCAGCTCTCGCCATTGCAGACATTGGGGAGTGAACCAGTGAATGGAAGATATTCTCTCTCTCTCTCTCTCTCTCTCTCTCTCTCTCTCTCTCTGTTTCTCCTTCCCTCCCTCCCTCCCATTCTCCCTCTCTCCCTCTCCACATCTCTCTCTCTGTAATTCTGCCTTTGAAATGAAAAAAAATTTTGAGAAAGCAAGAGAACATATTGAGGCAATTTGCCTGGTTCAAAGCCTGACTCCAGAAGGTTTTGTGACTCTGGGGGAGTTACACAACTCTGAGTTCAGCTCCTTTTTCTGCAAAATGAGACTAAGGACAGCACTTCATAGGGCTACTGAGGACATTAAATCCATTAAAACTTACATCAGTGTCTGGCATATGACAATTATTACATATATATTGTCTATTATTCTTAATAGCTTTGTCTACAATAATAGTTCTACTCTATATATTTAGATAGCTGATTTGTCAACTATACTGGGAACTTACCAAGGGGAAAATAATTAGTATTTTATTAGTATTTTCCAAAAGTAGCATTTAGTATTTTAATCACTAACATTTAGTCTGCTCAGGGTAGGGATATTTCAAAATTTTAAATTCATTGTTGAAATAAGGGAGTTCTGCGTAGAAACCACTAGATGGCAGCAAAGACTTATAAAATCAGTTCTCCCCAGCAAGTGCTGCCGCGGTCCCCACCATCAAGCCCTTTTGTCTCCTTTATCTGTACAACCTCAATGTCAGCAATGACAAACTACCCTCATCATCATCGCTGATCACAACGGCTACCCCAAAGGCAGATCGCGACGAAGGCTGAAACCTTGACTAGAGAACAGAAGTGACAATTAAGCTTTTGGAATGTCTTTGCTACAGATTCATGGGGACATCTTACTGAAGAGGTGCTGCAAATGTTGTCATGGAACCAAAATGCAGGTGCCACCTCCCACGCGAAAGCTCAGCACCTCATCACCGAGCAGAGAGAAGCAGCGCCTTAGCTCCGGGCTGCAGCCCCGCTGCCTAAGTAACGATCAGTTGTCCCTGCCAATGCCTCACCTCCCTTCCCTGCAACCCAAGCACTGTTGCATTCCCATATTGTTAGGGATGAGTATGATTTACAGGACTTCAACAATGTCACTCCGGGCTTTGCGTTCCTGTTCAGATGCTGCCAAGGTCCATCTTCACACATGTGTTTGGGGTCTGATTTGCTGTGAAGGAGTTCATTTCTTTCTCCGTGGCTTATCTTGCAGTGCTCCTGGGGCTTTTGTCTCCCACTGGATGCCACCTCCAGGATGCCATCTGCAGTGTCACTGCTGTGGGGCAGCTGCCATCCACCCAGCTCCAGGCTCCTGCTCCCTTCACTGAACCTCAGTTCTCCCCCCTTTTCTCCCTGCCCTTTCTTTGCACAGCTCTGCTTGGTCTCACCTCCCTCTTTCCCTTCTCTCTTCAAACTCCCCATATTTCCTTTGTGCACTGCGAAGCCATTTTAGCCGTAGAGCAAGCCGGCATGCCTATAACATACATTTTTATCTCCCAAAGCAAGAGGAAGCATTTCTTTGCATATTAAATAGAAACTTGGGCTGTCTGGGAAGGAACCGAAATTTGCACTTAAAAGCAATGTTCAGACACAGCATCCAATCACCCGAAGTCGAAGGCAGAACTGATGTGCGATGACCTACTTAGGCTCTCCCCACATCACCAGGAGGAAAATGGATCTCAAGTCCAGTATTATTTTTGTTGTTGTTGTTGTTCTGAGAATTTCTTTCCAGCCAGAGAGAGGCGGTGGCTGCACACTCAGGGCACAAAGCAAAGCTCCTTCTAAGAGTTAGCTTTGCATAGGCCAAGTCTCCGGCCTCATTAGCTTGGGGCTGTTGTAGGGATTTTGAACCCCGAATACTGCAGCAACCTCAAATTCTTGTCTCGCAGGAAAGAAGAATTTTCATGCGGACACAGTTTAGTTTTAAAGTAAGATTTATTAGAAATAGTTGAGAAAGTAGACTCCCATCCTAGTGATGGGAGGGGGCCTCGAGATCCTCTGCCATAGTGGCAGGGGGAAAGGCAAGAGAGAAAAACCCTTACCTCCTGCCATAGTGGCAGGAGGAAAAGCTAAGAGAGAGAAAAACCCATATTAATGGTGGAGAAAGCATCTTTTAAAGGTTCCCCTCAAAGATGTTTCTCCATAAATAAAGGAAATTCCTGGTTTCCATGGTACCTGGCCTTGGGACAAAAGGCCAGAAAGGTGTCACTGGCCAACTTCCTTGGTCCCTTTCTAATGATAAAGAGGCCAGTCTGAAGTCCACCCCCTTGGCAATGGCTGGAGACAGAATTGGGTGGAGGCTTCAGGTGGGGAATAGATATGTTAATGTCACCCTTGTCTCCTGGGGGAAACACTCCTGATAAGATATGCATTTGTCTTGGGAGAGACGTGTTCTGGTGAATCCAAGACATGGTGGGGAAAATACCCCTTTATATTTGGGAAGAAAAATGACTTGGGGACCCAGAAAACCCTAACTGCCTACCACCCAGTCTAACTCCTCTCACAGGGCCAGGTTCTGGTGGCTCCATGCCAGCTCTCCTGCATAACCGCCCCCCACCTTTCTTCCCCAGAGCAGCTCTACTCTTCCCAGGGCCAGGTGCACTAATTCAGGCAGCTGCCCTGGCAGTAAAACGTGGGACCTCAGGCCAGCCCCTGGACCTGGTTAGCATGAATAGGTGTGAGGATTTCAAAGAGACAGAGCCCGTGTCTGCCCCTGGGGCATCTAACAAAGTTGGATTTCAAATCCACAAATGCAGCCAGCTAGAAACTGCTTTCTATCCCCGTGGGCTCCCAGACCAACTCAAAATGGATGCACAGCTACCGGCATGTGGGGGTGGGGGAGGTCACTTTCCCTGACATGGAGGGTGTTGCTCCAGGCACGTGGAAAAAGCTGCAACCCTGAGATCGCCCACCCCCACCCCCCTGCCGCCTGGCCTCCCAGCTGCCTTATATAATGCAGCCTGCTTGCTAATGGGCTCTGGATGGATCTGCTGCAGGCCCTTGTTTGTACTGTAAACCCAGTGCCTGGCCCTGGGAGCAAGACTCAGCTGGCTGCTGGGCTTTGCGGCTCTACAGCTCTCTGCAAATGTTAAAGGGAGCAGCATTAAGGAAATAGACCCAGATGTCTGTGCCCAGCCAGCTCAGGAATGCGCTTGGTGAATAATGGGGACCCTTGAGGTGGTCTCAATGTGTGTGTGTGTGTGTGTGTGTGTGTGTGTGTGTGTATACGTGTATACACAGAAGGAACTGTGCCATATGATATGCAGGGCAAGGAATTAGGAAAAATTCCGTCGCCACCAGCAGCTAAGCATAGATCATTGGAATGCATCCCTTATCTAACGTGAGCCGGGCCCAGGGGACTCAGTATCGGAGCGGAATGCCTGATAGCCAAGCTGGCTTTCTCTCCTTGCTCTTTGCACGGGAATGCTTAAGGAAACACAGAGGCAGATCATAGGGCTTTAAGGAAGGAGGCGAACAAGCAGGAAAAGACTGAACGGTGGAGGATTTGTCACGGAAAGCAGGACTTACTTGTTGTGTTGTTTCTAAACAGCCCACATACCTCATTTAGTTTTTGTCAAAACACTTCTCGGAGGCAGCTCCACTGGCTCTGGAGTTCTCTGTCTCACTAGTGCACCCTTTGTGAAGATTTCTGAAGGAGCTTAATATCAGCAGCTCCCCTCCATCCTGACTTTACACCGCTGTCCCTGTGGAGTGGCTGAGTTCTCACTTCTCCGTAAACACATATCCCGACAAGCTAATGCTCAGGAGAGCTCCCTAAGTCGCCCGGCTTTGAATTTCTCTTACGCACCTCTGCACAAGAGCTAACAGAACTCTCAGCGGGTCTTCCACAACTGCCAACTTACTACTATAAAGCTGGACATTAATGAGTTAGCTCCAGATTTTCTTCTCCCCAATAAAAAATTCCTTTTGGTATGGTAATTGTTTACTTCTCCCAAGAGCCGGTCGTTACGGGAACCCGCCACCAGAGGGCGAGTGTTCCCAGAAAATGCCCCGGTGGCCCGCTCTGGCTGGTCCCTTCCCCTCCCTGTATGCAAGCGGCAAGACACTAGTTTCATTCGGAGGTATTTTCAGTTCAAATTCAAGTTCTAGAACTTTGATTTATTATTAGCATGTTTTCTTACTTGGGTAGAAGGGAGGAAAGGAAAACAGGGTTGTCTGCTACTATTGTGTTCTACACCCCCCATTCAAGGTCGACCCTACAAAGGGCAAATTTTCCAGAGAAGACCAATGGGAGGCACCCCAGAGCCAGGCTGCAGCCTCTCTAAGCTGACAAATCGCCTCGCGTTCCTCCGGACATCACAAAAGCTTCGCACCCACCCCCACCTCCCCCGGGCCTTGTCCGTCTGCAAGTGACTTGCAGTCGCAGACAAGGATTATATAAGGATGGAGCAGAAGCCCGGTCCCTTCGGCTCGTTGTTTCTTTCCGAGAACAGACATCACCCAACCTTCCTGAGTGCCTGTGTGAATAGCATTCCTGAGACAGAAACGTCGGGAGAGGAACCGATGGAAATTTGCATCCCTATAAACAAGGTGGCCGAGGGACAATTGGAACGGCACGCTGGGGCTAGTGGACCAATGCTGACTTGTCTGCCAATAGGGAAAGTTGCAGTCTAATCCTGGCTGCCTGCTGGGCATCCTCTGGTTCTTAACTTCTCTGGGCTGCACACTGGGACTAGATGATCTTGGAATTTCCTCTATTCTAACACCTTATCGTTTTCTCCAGAAAAAAAAAAAATGTGGGCGGCATTATTCATTTGACTTGTGGAAAACACAGCATCATGCAATACATCATCCCTTTTGCAGGATACGGTATACTTCAGACAGCTCTGAAGTCCACTGTGTTTCATAGTTGAGAAAATAGCCCGTTATTAGCCATGATTCCTTTAATGCTTTTATGGCAGTGTGCCCCGGACAAATTCTCTCCACGGAATGCTGAACAGATACTGTAGCATGATCAAAAACAAAAGCAAAAACAAAACACAGGCTTAGGTTTGGACCTTGGATCTGCCTTTTAAAATTTTTTTTTTCTGTGTAGCCTTGGACAAATTCGTTAAATATTTGGGCTTTTGATTCTTAAACCGCAAGGATCTTTCGGGCCACAGCAAGAATTAAAGACCCAAACAGATGGGCTAAAGCTGTCACTAGATGGGATCTCTTTGCTATTGTTCCTTTCTCCTGGCTACTCAGACATGCAGCCTAGACAATTGGTTCAAGTTCTTGAACTCTGAAGAACAACAGTCTGTTTTGTCTCCAGGTTAGCCACGTGCTAACTTAGGAGCTTCAGAATCACCAATCCTTGAATGCGGAAATGTAAAGGAGGATTTTTCAGAGATGCGATTGTGTCTTAAAAAAGTGATGTCATCATAGTCTCCAAGAGGTGGGAATGTGGGATTGTGGGAGGAGCTAGTCATTGCAGGCTGAAGGGGCAGCATGAGAAGCCTCTTGGCAGGGTGACGGGCTGGACTCCCCCAGTGTAGGTGGAAAGGACTGGCCTGCAGTGCTAACAGGATGAAATGGGTGTCCATGGTGTGTGATGATAGCAGCTTGTGTCTTCCTCACAGTTTATAATACCCGGCTGGAGCCAGTCAAGAGAGAACGACCGGGGGAAACAAATCAGGAAAGCCAATCTCAATGCTAATTCCAATCTGTTCAACTGAATCCTGCCTTGGTGTGTGCAGCAGCTTAACGGACCACGTGTTCCCAGGCCTTGGGAATTTCTCTCCTTTTTTAGTTCCCACTTATGTACTTTGTGCTCTGTCTGCAGCCACCCACTCCCCTCCTCCACATCCCACAGGCTGCTTTCTGTGAATCTCTGTGGGTCTTTGCCTGAGATCTTTTTCTGACTAGCATGCTTAGTCTGTGCTCAGGGCAAGCGCTGAGGACACATTAGATGCTTTATTCCCTACAAAGCTGCTCTCAACCAATGACCCGCATGGGAATAGCTGCCAGGATTATCTCAGTTTCTTGCCAATAAGGTAGGTTAACTCCTTCCTTTTCCAGAACTCCTGGCATATTCAGGGTGCTGACTACTTTAATTTGAGTTTCTTGGATGATGCCTGGGAGCATGCCACCTGGGATACCAGGGTGAGGCTTCAATCTCCAAACTTGCATGCAGGACATGAGTCATGAAGCTCCAGACATCCAGGCCTGAAACTGGGCATTGTCATTTATCAGCTTTATGACCATGGCTCTAGTTCTGGAACTTCCATGTACACACCTAAAAGCTGAGGAGCATAATGCTACCTGGACATCCAATTGACATGACCGGCGGGTGCACTTCTGCACATAAACTGCCTTATAATAGTGAGGCTCAACTTTGGAGCCAGTATTAGCAATCAGTGTTCTTATTCATCTCCCATTGCCGCTGAAGATGTCTTCTGGGGCTGCCATGGAAATCAGAAGAGAAAGACAATGATCTGTCACATTTCCATTTCCATGGCAGAAGATAATTTCCTCAGGAGCGTTTGGCTTTGTTTTTTTTTTCTTTTTCTTTTTAAAAAATAAATAAAACAAAGCCAAACATCCTGTTCTGTGAGCAGGAAGCACTGAAGGACATTAACAAGGAGTGCAAGTGCAAGTGGTCAGGCCCAGTCAGGCTGTGGACATGCTAGGTACACACGTGGGAGCCGGCGCAGTGAAGACAGCCTGCGTTGGAGGCACTGTTTTTAGAAACTGGAGAGATGCTGGGGAAGAAGAAAGGGGGGGTGGGGAAATGCCACATTTTTGTAACACATTTCCTTGGATCTCTGAAAAGAAGCCTTCTATTTCATGGAGTAGTTAACAATTGGGATCAGAAGCTTAAAATAGAAGTAAGAATATTTAGGCAACCTAGGAATATTTTGTTGGGTCTGCTGTAGAATATTAAGTTTGGGGAAGCCATGTGCAGGCATAGGTAATGGATAAATAGGAAATGAATGTAGCCCTGAGATTGCATTCATGTTTGGATTTTGTCCGAAGACTCTTGCTAACAATTTGACTTCATCTTGATAAGCACTGGCCTCCCTTGCCCATCAGCTTCTTTTCTTTCTCTATAGTGTTCTCTCCTTCAGTGCTTTTTGCTTGGATTGCTTCCCTACTCCACCATGCCTTCCTGCTTACTCTCCTCCCACGTACATTCTGTTCTTCAAGTCTCTTCTGTTCCTGGGAGCCCTAGAGATGCTTTGCCTTGAAGAAAAATTCTGTCCAAGTCGTGCAGGACATTGGATGCTGTTGTCTTTAGTCCTCGGCCGGGAGGCCCCTGGGCATCTTCCATGAGAGTGGCTGCATGTGTCCTGGGGGTACGCAGGAAGATCTGAGTAACTCCAGCAGCACTTGGGACAATGACTCCCAAAAGCAAGAGGCTAGGTAGCTATTGCGATGGCTCGGGTACAAAGAAGCCAGGACATAGACGAGGCAATGTATAGATGTCAAAGGGTACTAGAGATGACTTTGAGAGGCTCTGGGGGCAATAGCTCAGACACACCTGGTGACCAGTGGGATGTGTGGAGTGGGAGACGAAGAGCAGAAAGCTATCTCGGGGGTCCTGAGGTTTCCCCAGAGGTTTTGGAGGGCAGTGACAGAGGGCAGGGCTTGAGGAAAACAGGCAAGAGCTGGGCTTGGACGTGTGTACAAACTTGGTAGTGATATTCTGGGGGAATGACAGTAAGGAAGAAGGAAACCTTTACTGAAAACTATAGAAAGATGTAGCATTTAAAAGGTAGATGAGGGCCAGGCGCAGTACCCTAGTGGCTAAATCCTCACTTCGCATGTGCTGGGATCCCATTTGGCATTGGTTTGTGTCCTGGCTGTTCCACTTCCCATCCAGCTCCCTGCTTGTGGCCTGGGAAAGCAGTCGAGGACATCCCAAAGCTTTAGGACCCTGCACCTGCATGGGAGACCTGGAAGAAGCTCCTGGCTCCTGGCTTCAGATTGACTCAGCTCCGGCCCTTGTGGTTACCTGGAGTGAACTAGTGGATAGCAGATCCGCTCTGTCTTTCCTTCTTTCTGTAAATCTGCCTTTCCAACAAAAATAATAAATATCTTTTTTAAAAAGGCAGATGAGGGTAGAGAACTCAGCAAATAGGAGTAAGGAGTGGGATTGGAGGTGAGGGAGCAACAGAGCTGTGTAGCCGAGGATGTTGAGAGGGGGCTCAAAGGTAAGAGGCTGCAGAGTGGCATGCAAAGCAGAAGGGCCTCACCTGAGCCCGGAAATGGGGAAGGCCTATCTGATTTGACATATTGCTAGGTAGAGGCAGCTATAGAAACTGGACTGCAGTGTATTGAAGAGTGACGGAGGCATGAGAAGGGAAGAAAGGAGAGCTCAAACCCTTTTCAGAGAACTATAACAGGGTTGGGTCATGGCTGAACCAGAGGCAGCAACCATCGTTTCTCAACCTAACCAGCTTTGTTGATCTTTGCTACGTGCTAACCTGATCCAATGGTCTGAACTTGTCAACACCGAGAGAGAGAGGGCTGTGCGGCACAGCTGGGTCAAGAACTCACAGAAGGGGCTCAGTGCGGTAGCCTAGTGGCTAACGTCCTCACCTTGCATGCACCAGGATCCCAGGTGGGTGCTGGTTCCAATCCCTGCGGCCCCGTTTCCCATCCAGCTCCCTGCTTGTGGCCATGGGAAACAGTCGAGGACGGCCCAAAGCCTTGGGACCCTGCACCCGTGTGGGAGACCTGAAAGAAGTTTCTGGCTCCTGACTTATAGCTCCAGCCATTGTGGCTGCTTAGGGAGTGAACCAGCAGATGGAAGATTTTTCTGTCTGTATCTTCTACTATTTGCAAATCTGACTTTGCAATAGAAAAATAAGTAAATCTTAAAAAGAGAAAGAGAGAGAGAGAATTCTGATTTTTCCAATGACATTGACCAGCAGCCATGGAGTCCCTATGATGTCACAGACTACAGGTTCCATGTATTTCCTGAAGTGACTGCATCTCTACCCTCCATGTCTACTTCCCAATCAAGTCAATTCTTGCTCTTTCCAGAAAATTCAAGATTAAAGCAAAATAAAATTTTGTCTCACAAATATAGAATCTAGACAATGGCTAACACTGGATACCATCTCAGACAGACAGGCCACTGGGCATTATATTCCTTATAATTATATTGTATTATATTTCTTCTTACATTCCTTCTTGCATCATATTCCTTCTTCATTCAGTTCTCTTGTCAAAATAGCAAATGGGAATCAGAGCTAGCCTATAGATTAACTACCAATTTATGGAGGGCAGAGGATATGCTAAATATTAGTACAGGGATGCAATCAGCAAACTCAAGTGTCAATACTCCAAGGACAAACATGCTTTCTTCAATAACAAAATCGCATTGAAGTGTAAGAAAAAGAGGAAGAGAGGGAGAAAGAAAAAGAAAGGAAGGGAGGGAGGGAGTGAGGGTTGGAAAGATAGAAGAGGGGGGCAAAAGATGAGTCCACCTTGATTCAAGATGATGAAGAAGTAAAATGAGACCCTCACTGCCCCTCCCCTGTCATTCCTGTCTAGTAGCTTACAGAACATTTGTGGCAGGTACAAGGCATATTTCCTTGCATGGGATGGGAAGAACATCACATTTTACTGAATTTCTCCCGGCTTGAATTGAGACATCATTGGCATCCTTTAATCTGTTTTTCCTTTCATCTTAAAGATGTTACTTCTGATGTTGATGTGAATGTTGGCATCGTGTGGGTGCGGTGTAGTGTTATTGTGTGGTGAAACCAACTGAAGAACAGGGAGAGTGGGGAAAAGAGGGAGGGGGTGCTCTGCCCTCACATGACCCCAAGTTTCTTTTCCCTGCAGTTCGTGGAGGAGCCATCAGATTCTTTAACTGGCAGGAACAGGATTACTCCAGTCACTTATTCTTGGGTTGAAGATGCTTATGAAACGGGACAAAAGAATAATAACTAGGAATAAAACAGTAATGATGATCGTTTATAAAGAAATTCCTACATGGGAGTATGTGCTAAATATTTTACAGGCATAATTGAGTTTGCTCTTCTGAAACTAGTGTGGTGGTTGTGCTTATTGTCCCCAGCTTGCAGTGTCCTGTTCAGGGCCCTCCAGCGAATGGCACAGCAAGTTCCCACCTGTATCTTACTGTTCCCAAAGCTATGCTATTTACTACAAGAACAGATGCCTCATGTGTTGCTTTTTCCTGTACTGGAGTTCTGATGAGGACCAGCAGCTGTCGAGGGTCACTGTTGCTCCAATTGTTCCCCTTTCCATCATTCCTGAGTTCACCGAGGCCTGTTCGGGTTTGAAAGACCATGGCTCTGCACAGAAGCCTCCAGAGGCTCCGTGCGGTGCTTGGCCGCTAGGCACATGTTAACTTTTTTTTTTTTTTTGGAAAGTCAGATTTATAGAGAGGAGGAGAGACAGAGAGGAAGATCTTCTATCCGATGATTCACTCCCCAAGTGGCCGCGATGGCTGGAGCTGAGCTAATCTGGAGCCAGGAACCAGGAGATTCCTCTGGGTCACCCACGTGGGTGCAGGCTCCCAAGGTCTTAGGCCGTCCTCGACTGCTTTCCCAGGCCACAAGCAGGGAGCTGGATGGGAAGTGGAGCTGCTGGGATTAGAACCGGCGTCCATATGGGATCCTGGTGCATGCAAGGCGAGGACTTTAGCTGCTAGGCTATCACGTTGGGCCCACACGTTAACTTTTAATGTGAATTTTCCAAACCTCTCTTTGGCCCAGCATGGGGCTTACTGTTAGGGAGAAAGCTATTGGTTTGTGGTTAGCTCATGGTGTCCAGGCCTTAGCAATCTATCTAACTGGGCACAGAATTATCAAAGCAATGAGAACATCCTAAGTGGGAAACCACCCCCTGTCTGCCTGCATTTGAATTTGTGTTGTGTTTTGAATATGTACACTTTTATACTGAATCTAACATATTATTGTTAGAATGACCCAGTGTGAAAAACATAACAATACCTCAGCTGTAGGCAACTGCCTAGGTAGCCTAGTGTTACATTGTTGGGAGAAAAGCACCCAACAGCTCGCAGGCATTCTGGGCCTGGTTAATGCAAAATCCGTGTTACTATACCAATGTGCCAACAGAGTTGCCTATTTTATTTATTTATTTTTTTCTTGTTTCAAGATTTGCAGGGAAGGAGGGGGATGACAGGCTGGCTGTGTGCCACTGGGCAGTGGGAGGGGAGGCTGCAGATTGCCCAGGGAAGGGGGTCTGGGGCAGTGTCTTTAAGTCATCATCAAATAATCATCCCCCATTCTGGGGTGATGATGTAGTTTGACAGCAACGAGTGGCCCTCTCCCCTACCCTCCACCTGCAGACACAGAAGAAAATAAAAAAAGAACTGAAATATTTGTGCCACTCATCTTCCTCTGCATACCTCAGACCCTTCCCATGCTAATGAAAGGCCCACAGGGGCATGCATTTCTCTAAACTATTGATTGAGAATTCCCCACCAAGTGGAAGGAGCCAGAAACCCAGGTGTCAGGACTGGGGATGAAGAGGGGTGGGAGAAGTGTAGGAGTAGAGGGAGAAGACTTTCAGGGAAAGGTTAATTTGAAATATGTGGCTCGGTAACATTGGAGATCTGATTCAGCCAGCAAGATCAAGTCTGGGACAAAATGAGAGAAAGTCATTCGTGACAGCACAGAAGTGACATTCCCTTGGCCCTTCCTGCTAGGTTGTTTCATAGGAAAGCAGGACTTCCTGCCTTTGAGCCTTTGTAAAGTCTGAGCTCCTTCAGTTTGAGTGCTAAAGTACTATTCAATTAGGAGCATTTAACATCCCTAATCAATGCTAATTTGGTATGTTTATCAGATCTCTTGGCAGATTAGATAGAATGAGAGCAAAGATATATAACAGTCTTAGCAATTATAACCAGGGCCTTGACTCCAAAGCAATCCTTTGATATTGTAGTGAGCAAATCTTTTAGCCACTGGTTTATAAAGCAATGTATTATGAAGTTCCATCGAATAGATAATTAGAATACCTACTGGATAAATATATTGAAAAGAAAATATGCAGAGAAGGTACTCTTAATTTGGGGTTCAATTCCCACTAACCTAATAATATATTGAATCAAAAAATGCTGCTTATAATTCAGGATGAATTGAAGATGAGGCCAACAATGACCACAGTGAGAATGATGACGTGGACCCCTATCCACATAAACTTGTGAAGATGAGTTTGGAAAAAGCACTGTTTCATATTACTTCATTTTATTTAAATTGGTGAGACTATGTATGTGTGCGAGATCTAAAAAGTAACATGTTATAGGCAGATGTCTGACTAACACATGGTTTAAAAATTTTTATTGTGTTTACATTGGCTTCAGGAGCTGGCACCTGCAACACTGATATCCCATGTGGACACCTGTTTATATCCCAGTTATTCCACTTCTGATCCAGCTTTCTGCTGGGTAAAGCAGCAGATGACCCAATTGCTTGGGTCTCTGCCACTCACATAGGAGACCCTGAAAAAGCTCCAGGCTCCTGGCTCTGGCCTGGCCCAGTACTGGCCATTGTGGCTATCTGGGGAGTGAACCAGTGGATGGAAGATTTCTCTCTCTCTCTCCCTCTCCTTCCCTTTCTAACTCTTTGAAAATAAAAAAGAAAATAAATCTTTAAAAGACAAACATAAAAAATGATTTGGTTTCAGTTTTGGGGGAGGGATTTTCTCCTTGGAAGACTAAGAGGTTGCTTTAGATATGGGCATGTGAACTAATCAGACTTGGTGTGTCTAGGGAAACCAAGAAGATGCACAGGAGACTGCTTCAGATGGGTAGGTAGTATTTCAGGACTGAAAGAATACAGACAGCAGACACTGAGGCCAAATGTATAGATCGTGGAGACAGCCAGCCTAGACTGGAATCCCTGCATTGCCATTCTGGCTCTCTGACATTGGGATCAAACTACTCAATTTCTCTGGACCTCTAAGAAATCAGAATGATAACAATTCTTACTGAAATAATACTAATATGTATTGCATATATTATTACAGGAACTGAATGAGCTAATGTTGATAAAGGATTTGGAACAGGGGGTTGGCACAAGGAGGAGCCTTTGTGTTTGTAAGATGGATGGTGCCTGCATAATCTCTGGGTGTTTCCTTGAGACAGTTGGCTTTATTCAGGAAGAGTTTGTGTCTCTGTTACCTGGTATCTTAGTACGTTAAAGAATAGATGTGTTTATTTGCTGGTTTGTTTATTGGCTTCAGCAGATTTAGAGCAACTTCTTTTTCAGTGGAGAAGATACACATGTATATGTGGCTGTCTGAAGACTTAATGCAAAATAACTGGAGTATGGGAGTCAAGCTGGAGCCCTGCATCCTAGGGTGCTTTTCTTGAGGGAATGTTTTCTACAGTAATGCACAGGCCGTGCCCCAAATCCTTGTTAGGTCCTGCTCAAAGCCATGTTCTTCTTTATCTGTGTGTTGTCAAAAGGTTTCCCTGTGGATGCTGCAGAACACTGGCAAGAATGTGGGACAGCAGGAAAACCTAGGCGCTATTGGTGAAAGGGTCACATGGCACCAAAGCTCTGGAAATCAGTTTGGCAGCAACTCCTAAAGCTGAGACTATGCCTGCCGCCATGACCTTGCTGCGGGGTGGAGGTTGTCCTCAAAAGCCATATGTGCACATGTCCACCAAAAGTCATGGACTTGAATGTTCATAACAATACTACTCATCAGATGCAGAGGCCTACCAATCATGAAGTGGACAAATGCATTCTCCAGTATTTGCTCAACCGGGGTATTACCCAGCATGGGAGTGCACAATAACTCTGTAGGGTAATGTGGCTGAATCTCTCAGACACAATGTACAGCCGAAGAAGTGGGATGCCAAGCCATTTCCACATCCTGCAGGATTATTCCACTCAAAGAAAGAGCCAAAACAGGCAAAATAAATCTGTGGTGATGCAAGCCAGACGAAGGGTTACCCTCAAAGGCAAGTGACGACTGGAAAGGGGAAAATGAGGGGCTTCTGGAATGTTGGTGATGTTCTTTTCCTTGACCTAACATTTATGAAAATCCTGAGTTGCATACTCACGCTACTACAGTATTTCAAAAGTTATGGGAAAAATGGGATTTTTTTCAAAGATTTATTTATATTTGTTGCAAAGGCAGATACACAGAGAGGAGGAGAGACAGAGAGGAAGATCTTCCGTCTGATGATTCACTTCCCAAGTGGCTGCAATGGCCAGAGCTGAATGGGCCAAAGCCAGGAACCAGGAACTTCTTCCAGGTCTCCCACGTGGGTGCAGGGTCCCAAGGCTTTGGACCATCCTCAACTGCCTTCCCAGGTCACAAGCAGGGAGCTGGATGGGAAGTGGAACCGTTGGGATTAGAATCAGCGTCCATATGGGATCCGAGTGCGTTCAAGGAGAGGACTTAAGCCACTAGGCCGCCGTACCAGGCCACAAAAGGAATTTAAAAAAGAGTTTATTTTGGTGCAAGAACAAATCAAAGCCCACTGTACATATTGTACATGAACTTCTTGAAGAGCTCTCATGGGTGCACATTTCTGCATGTCTACCAGATTTCAATCAATCAATGCTTCAAAGAGACAATGCAGGTTCCTGCACCTCCTGCAACCTGGGCCTGGGCATGTGGTGCTGTTATCGCTGCTGCAATCTGCAATCTGCATCCTGCATGCTAATGTCTGCAATGGTTTTGTTTTCATGTATTTATGTTTTGCTTCTCTAATTAAATTTTAAGCTTCTTTGATGGGGATGACTGTGTCTTGTTTTCCTTTGCATTGCTCATTAAGTGTTTGTCCATTTATCAGGAGGCAAAGCAGTACGCCCAGGTACTTCGTGGAAGGGCATGGTTTTCATGTCCAATTGTTGCAGAACCTTTTAATAATTATGTTCCTTAATCAAAGACAGTCTTGGAATAGGGTGGCTATTTTGAGCTCTTACCCTTGCGTTTTAGACAATCTGATGTGCCAAATGCTTTGACTAAAATTCTCCCGAGGTAAAGTGCCAACTTTGGAATAGATTTTCTGAGAAGCCAACTTCGAGTGTTGGCAGAACGGACTGGCTGACTGCCAGCTAGGGGTGGGAAAAGCTGCTCTGGACTTGAGTTGCCTGCTTCTAGAACTGATGAGGCCACACCTGAACTCTCTAGGGATCTCCAGGCCTTGGGTGGAAAGGCGGAGAAGGAGGGGGGAGAGGACAGAGAGGTCTAGAGAGATCAGGAAAGGTGGTGGGGAGCAGGGAGGGACTGGGGAGAGAGAGCAACTGGCAAGTTACTGCAGGAGAAATTGCTCCAAGACCTAAGCGGCAGAGGGAACTGGTGCTGCCTTGAGACATGGTTGGTGAAGTGACTTAGTGTGCCAGGTCAGCCGCGGACAAAGTCTGGAGCGAAAACTTTCATCAAACTGAGAACCAGAATTTTCTCTCATAGTTTAAAATAGAAGCAAGCCTTGGTGGAAAAATGTTATACCATAAATAATGTACAGGAAGTTATATTTATAATACTATGGCATCTACAGGTATGCTTTAGTTTTTTAAAAACCCCCTTTTTCTTTTGTTTTATTGCTTTTAGAAAAAAATTTGCTCTGAAAATAAAATGAATGATTCTTTTTAAAGTGCCATGGAAAAGAACATTTCCAGACCCTAGGTTACTAAAAATTAATACTGAAGAAAAATGTAAACAAATATATTTTTCTGGAACTTATAATTCTCTTAACTGGTTCCAATTTGAGATGACTGAGAGATCTGTGAATCTCTTGTGTTATATTTTTCCACTTGGAAACTCAGAGCTAACTTGGCCTGTTTCTGTAATCAGCTTTAAGCAGCTGAAAAAAAAAAGAGTGGTGTCCTGACTCACTTTGCAGAATGTTTTGCTGATTTCTTAATTTGGGGGACACCACTTTTGGGGCATGGAGCTTACTTCACAGTGTACTATATGTTTTCCTTTCTGGAATGATGTTCTCTCCCCCCAGCACACGTGCATATGTGCGTACACCCACATATACACGCACACATTTTGATTAGTACCGGCAAATGTTTAGTCGAAGTCGAACTTTTGTCACCTGGGATCTGGGGAAATTTCTGGAGTGCAAAAGTCATGAACAAATTTGTAGGCGTCTGGAAAGCTCTGGAAGCCATTAGGAGGGCAGAGGAGCCCTACAAAAGGGGTTCATCTGCAAGTGTGTGTGTGCACACTGCTTTCCCAATTTATCCACGCCCAGAAAAGTGCTTGCATGGCTCCTAACTGAAAGTAACTGCTTCAACATTCATAGAATGGGAAACTTTGGTGGATTTGGATTTCTGAACTCATACGGTTTTATTCTATTTAGGTAAAATGCAAGAGATACAATTCAATATTGATTCTTGAATATCTATTTTCTGAAATGTCCAAAGTTTACCAGAATTGTGTCCAAATGAGGAATTTTGAGTTCTGTTGTTGTTCAGAGCTACATGTTAAAGGATCTATACATTTTTAGAAAAAGATTTATGTATTCACTTATTTGAAAGAAACAGAGAGAGACAGAAAGACAGAAACCTTCTATCTACTTGTTCACTCTCCAAATGGCCATAATAGTCAGGGCTGGGCCAGGCTGAAACTAGGAGTCAGGAATTCCATCCTGGTCTCTCCCATGGGCAGCAGGGACTCAAGTACTTGGGTCACCTTCTGGTACTTTTCCAGGTGCATTAACAGGGAGTTGGACTGGAAGCAGAGCAGCTGGGTCTTGCACAAATGCAAGCATGACAACCCATGGCACTAAAATGCTGGCCCCAAGGAGCTATAACTTTGAAAAACATCTTTCAAGATAGCCTACCTCTGTGGTCCCAAATGCTAATGAATGGGGAAGTTTTGTGTTTTGAAGAATGGTTATTTATATAAAGCATTGGATAACACAGAAACAGGAAAAAAATTCACCATTTTACACAGCTTAGAGTTCTGAATTTTAACTCATTAGTAATGAATTTATATGGGTTTCATAGCCGATGAAACCCTGAGATGAAAGCATGCATTTCAGGTAGGCTGCCTTCAGGTCCCTCCCCTGCACCACCAGGAGGAACCTGAGAACTATTCTCTCTCTTAGTTTCCTAGCCTTCTTTTCTCAAACAGTCCCTTTCTTTTTTCTCTTTGGGCCTCATGCCTTATAAAAACTCAACTACCTCATGCACATTATCTTAACAGAATATTCAAGCACACAACAGTTTCAGACTCACTTAGAAAGCTTGGAAATCTAATTTCCTTGGTTTTGGACTTGGGTGCTATGGAAGTAACTGATCTACAAATTTTGTGGGTGGATTTCCCAAGTGACTGTAAGATTCAGACAATACTATAGCCAGTCTGTGCCACAAGGATACATGCACATGGTGTTAATTCCTATATATTAAACCAAGGAGCAGAAAACTTTTTTTTACAAACAGCCAGACAGTAAACATTTCAGTCTTTGTGGGCCATTCTATCTGTCTCATAATTTCTCAATATATCACTATAGGTTGAAAGCAGCCATGAACAATATATGTGACAATAAATAAATAAAACGTCATAAAACCACATGGGAGGAAATAGGAGGTTGCATTTGTCCTGCAGTTGTAGCTTCCTGATTCCAAATGTGTTTCCCCCGTCAGTCTTAAAATCAGCACATAATTTTTGCATTTTATGGGGAATAGTATTATAATTCGATATTTGCATCTAATATGTAAATGATCAGATTAAGATAGCATTTTTTTCCTTTTTGGTTCCTATTTTCAGGATATTGTTACTTTAAGCATCAATTTTTTTTTACAGTTTATTTTTTCTTATCTTTTCCTGTGGTCTTAGGTCAAAGTACTGCAATCTGATTTCTAGTTTAATAATTTGTTCTCTGCCTGTATTCATCCTGTTACTTATCCTAATTATTAAAGATTTCATTGCTATGATTATATTTCTGATACTTTTTTCTTTTTTTTTTTAAGATTTATTTTTATTACAAAGTCAGATATACAGAGAGGAGGAGAGACAGAGAGGAAGATCTTCCGTCTGATGATTCACTCCCCAAGTGAGCCGCAACGGCCGGTGCTGCACCATCCGAAGCCAGGAACCAGGAACTTCTTCCAGGTCTCCCACGCAGGTGCAGTGTCCCAATGCATTGGGCCGTCCTCGACTGCCTTCCCAGGCCACAAGCAGGGAGCTGGATGGGAAGTGGAGCTGCCGGGATTAGAACCGGCGCCCATATGGGAACCCAGGGTGTTCAAGGCGAGGACTTTAGCTGCTAGGCCACACTGCCAGGCCCTGATACTTAACATTTTCATATAGATCATTTTAAAGTCTTATTTTCACTGTTTCATAATTCAAATAACTTCCCTAATATCTTGAGGAGTATTTAACATATCATCCATTCCAATAATTGTTGCATGTGGTATACATGGTTTCAGTTATTGTTTTTGTTTTGTAGATGCTACATTTTTCATGTATAAATGTATGTTGGCAACAATGATCACATTCCTTGCACACCAGCTATTCTCTTTAGGAATACACACTAGGAATGGACAAAACCCAGGCTCTGGTCGTTTATGACTCCCATGAGGGTTTTTTGGTTAAGAAGTGTGGATGAACCCAAGTGTGGACTGCCTCAGAAACCACAGAAGCATTTGCTACCATGCCACAGGCAACTCTTCTAATTCTTATAGATCCTTTCTTTACTTAAAGAAGCCACATGGGTGTGATGATCATCTTAAACTGCAGTCTGTCATCCTTGAAGATTTGGAGAAGTGGGGAGCAGGGATTGTCTAGATAGTTCTTAGCTGCTCTGATCTATTTTTAGTAGCTCCTTACTGCAAGAATGTTTTTGTACCACCTGTAAGAACCCTACTGACATGAAGTCTCTAGGTTGTTGCCATATTTCCTGCATAGGATACATCCTGAGAGAGTGTGGGAGAAAACAGCAAGAAGACACTTCAATGGTCTCTCTGAGTCTATCAGAGTCCTGCTGAGGTGGCCTCTGCCCTGGCCTAGGCTTCTGCTATTTCCAGCTGTGTAACTTGATGACTGTTTGACTCTATGGCTTCCAAAAGTGTTCCAAAGAAGTCTGCTTGTATGTTGCTGGTATGTTGCTTCTATCTGGTCCTCTCACTTGTGAAGTTCTTCCATGGTTTACTTGGAAGGAGTGTAGCAAGTAGCTGGTATTAGCTTTTCACCTTGTCAAACATCGAAAGTTCTCTGGAGCTAAGTATAGTTTTACAATTACCTTCATACCTGCTTTGCCCAAGTAATAATTATGGGAAATGTAACTGCTATATTGGTTGCTTGTTCAAAAGAAGATTTAATATATTATTATTAAGCAGGGAAGCACAAAACAGAAAAAAAGAAAAGGGCCACAGGGATCACATAAAATATAATAGCAAAAATAAGTCTTAATGTGAGAGGACCTGCAACAAATATCAATATTCCAACATCACCATTAAAAACGGAATTAAAGGGCCTGGTGTGACAGCCTAGTGACTAAATCTTTGCCTTGCATGAGCCAGGATCACATATGGTCACTGGCTTGTATCCCAGCTGCTCCACTTCCCATCCAGTTCCCTGCTTGTAGACTGGAGGATGGCCCAAAGCCTTGGGATCCTGCTCCCACATGGGAGACAAGGAGGAATCTTCTGGCTCCTGGCTTCAGATTGGAGTGAACCAGCAGACTGAAGATCTTTCTCTCTGTCTCTCCTTCTCCATATATCTGCCTTTCCAATAAAAATAAATCTTTTAAAAATTGAATTAAAAATAAGGCTAAATAAAAATTATCTAGAATTTAATTAAAAGAAGACCAAGCAAACAACCAAAAAAAGAACCAAACAAAAAGATTAAAATTAAAAGATAAGGGCATAGGAAAATTAAAACAAAAAGGACAAAAATATATACTAGGTACATACGAAATAACAAAATTTGTGACAACAGGCTTAATAGCTGATAAAATACAATTTAAGCAAAAATTCTTGTAAGGGTCAAAAAGGTATTTATATATAAGCAAAAAGTTACAATGGAATCAGAGGGACAAAACAATCATGACCATGTATCTAACAATATAGTCTCAAATATATATAAAGCAATTATTCACAGTATCACGTGCGGTTTAGATGTTTAATGCAGTCCTTTATAGAATTGACAGATCAAGAGATCAAAAACCAAGCTGAGACATGGGAAGTCTGAATATACCAATGAGAAGTTTTCAGCAATTGGATATTGGTTACCTACTCCTTTTTGAGTACATTTTCAAAAAATTCACAATGTAAAAGCTACAAAGGAAGTCCAATAAATTCCAAAGTATAAATACTAAACTCTTGTTTTCTGTAACGATAATGCAATGAAATCAGAACACATATAGAAGCATTGCTAAACATGTTTGTCAGATGGGAAACTGAATAGTGTAATACCAAATTCTCGATGGTTAATAAACAAACAATTAAAATGAAATTCAAAGAAATTACACTAAGAACCTTACTTGTCGAATTTTGTGGGGTACAGAACATGTTCTCCCTTAAAGCAAAATTAATAGTTGTGAATGCATTTACCAAGAAACAAGGAATGCTGAAATGAAATGGGCTATGCTGCAAGTATGAGGTTTTAAAACTACAAATAGACTAAATAATAAAAACCATAACAAATAATTCTAAATAATTACATTTGAAAATTTATATTACTAGATTATTTTCTAGAAAAAGTTTCTTAAATGCTAAAGTTCACTTAAGAGGTTAGTAAAAAGTATACTCTCTAAGCAACACCTTGCCATTTCTCCCACACCTAACACTTGGCAACCACTCTCCTACTCCCTGATTCTAAAAATTTGACTTCTAGATTATGCATATGAGCGAGATCATACAGTGTCTTTGTGTTCCTGACGTATTTTACTTATCATAATGGTCCCTGGGTTCCACCATGTTGTTGCAGGATGAATAATCTCAGGCATCTTACATATAGCATGATGTCTGTAGTCAATAACATTATGTTGTGTACTTGAAAGGTTCTAAGAGAGTAAGATCTTAAGCATTCTTACCAAAAGAAAAAGATAAACATGTGAGGTGGTGGATAGGTTAGCTAGCCTGATTGTGGGAGTATTTCACAGGTATACCCAAACAGCATGTTATATACCTTAAAAATATGCCCTTTCCACAAAGATCATGCCAAAGGGGAAGAAGGACGCCCCTGCCCCTCCCAAAGCCGAAGCGAAGCAAAGGCTCTGAAGGCCGAGAAGGCGGTGCTGAAAGGTATCCAGAGCCACAGGAAGATCTGCACCTCACCCACTTTCCAGCGACCTAAGACGCAGCGCCCATGCTGGTAGCCCAAATACCCTTGGAAGAGCGCCCTCAGGAGGAACAAGCTTGACCACTGTGCCATCATCAAGTTCCCCCGAGCACAGAGTCTGAAGAAGAGAGAAGACAACAACACACTGGTGTTCACTGTGGATGTCAAGGCCAACAAGCACCAGATCAAACAAGCTGTGAAGAAGCTCTAGGTACATGGATGTGGCCAAAGTCAACACCCTGATCAGGTCTGATGGAGAAAAGAAGGCGCACGTGTGGCTGCCTCCTGATTATGATGCTCTGGATGTCGCCAACAAAATTGGGTCATGTACACTGCGCCCAGCTTTCTAAGTATTGTTTTTCACCATAAAAATATGCAATATTTATGATCAATCATACATCAATAAAAAAGAGCAGGAAGCATAAAAATGTTTGGTAATTAAACTTCCAACTCCCTTTGTAGGACCATATATTCTTACATATACTTCCTGCCAAACTTTAAAGGAATCATCTGCATATCAATTAAGTTTTTCTGGACCATAGAATAGATATCCATTACATATTATGAAGCTAGTGAACTCTGGTTTCCAAAACTGTATAAGAAAAACACAGTGAAAGAAAAAGTATTCCTAGGCTGATCTCACTGATGACTGTAGAGGGCAAACTCCCAATGCAGGGAAAGAATATTATTCCCACTAATGCAGTAGAGGTCTTTGATAATTCAAAATCCTCTTATCATCTAAGCCTTTACCAAGTTGTTTTGCATGAAAAAGAGTTTTCCTTCTTGTGGGAAAGGTCATATACTAAATCATTGCAGTAAATGTTTCATTTAATTGAGAAATTCGAAGCTTCAGAATGAGGCAAAGATGCCACCATTTCAGGTACTATTGAATGTAGTACTGGGACTCCCAAAGTTATAAGAAAGAAAACCAAAATAAGATGATAAAAAAAATGGAATGCAAGTCACAAAGCTATCATTTTCCAACACTAGCAACAACTGTTGAGAAATGTTTCAAAAATATATCAAAAACCAATTAATAATAATAAAAACTATATAGCAGTTACAGTAGCAAAAGAAAACCCTAAACATAAAAATCAAGAGAAAACAAAACAACATACAAACCAAAACAGATATAAAACCATAATGGATAGCACTATTCACGACAGCCAAGACACTGAATCATCCTGTGTCTATCCACTGATGAGTGGATTTAAAAGTGGTATGTATATAATAGAATACTCCTTAGCCATTAAAAATTTTTGTAACAATATGGCTGGCAACGGGAGCTATTATGTTGAGTAAAATAAGCCAAGTATAAAAAGACAAGTGCTACATGATTTTATTTTTGTGTAGACTTTAAAAATATTTTATATAAGTTCAGAGTAGAACATAGTAGATTGGAATAGTTCAGCGATTGGAGAGAGAAATGGGAAGGAAGACATGGAAAAGGTTGATCAGCAGGATACTAAGTTAGACTTGGACAGGAGTAAGAATTTTTGGGGTTCCAAAGGCCAAATATCATATGTCCTTTCTGATATAAGCCAAACCACACAAAATGTAAGATCAACAGCCCTTTCAATACTGTTTCTTGCTACATCTCATGGGTTTTGATATTTTTATTTTTATTTTCATTTCTTCAAAATAGTTTCTTTCCTTTTATTAAATTCTTCACTGACTCATAGGTTATACAGTAGCATCATTTTCTCCAAGAAGGTTTTTCTAAAAATTTTATTTTTCATTTCTTCAGTGACGCATTGGTCATTCAGTAGCATGCTATTTAACTTTATGACACTGTAAATTTTTTAACTTTCTTCCTGTTGTTGATTTTGTTTTATGGCTTTTCATATAAGGGGATGTATAGTAGCTGTGTAACGGAGACTCTCACATCCAAATGTGAGGATGCAAAGCAGTATGCATCTCTACTTCCAGATCAAAGATGGACTCCCAATGAAACTGCTTGATATATCTTGACAGGTTGCTGTACTCTCTCTGCCATTGTCCATGCCTACAATCTTAGGATACACTTAAATAACAGAATGATGGACTTATGACTGTTATGAAGGACTACACTATTGTAATAATATAGGGGAAATCATTGAGGGGAGGGAATTTGAGGAGGGGGTCAGGGAAATCCCAGAGCCTATGGAATTGTATCATAAAAAAAGAATTTCTGGGGTTATATACCATAGTAAACATAAATTCTGATAATGTACCACGCATATTTTTTTATTAGAAAGGCAGATATATAGAGTGGAGGAGACACAGGGAGGAAGATCTTCCATCCAATGGTTCTCTCCCCAAGCGGCCACAACGGCTGGAGCTGAGCCAATCCGAAGCCAGGAGCCAGGAGCTCTTCCGGGTCTCCCACATGGGTACAGGGTCCCAAGGTTTTGGGTAGTCCTCGACTGCTTTCCCAGGCCACAAGCAGGGAGTTGGATGGGAAATGGGGCTGCCTGGATTAGAACCGGCGCCTACATGGGATCCCGGCGCATGCAAAGTGAGGACTTTAACCACTACGCTATCGCACTGGACCCCCCATGAATATTTTAAATAAATGATTTTATGATTAAAATTTTTATCATGTAATACTTATATTCTGTATTGTCTATGACTGCTTTCATGCAACCAGGGAAGAACTGGGCAGTTTTAACAGAAACTGTGAGGCCTGGAAACCTTAAACCCTTGTTCTCAGGATTTTTATGGAAAAAGTTTGTTGATCCCTGCTTTAATGTGCCTTGCATGATCAAAATTGTGTATAATCAAAAATACACAATACTTTTACAGAAAAAATGCAAAGCTCTGTTGAAGGACAGAAAACAAGATTTGAACAGATAGTTATTTTTTCTCCTGGTGGGTTTGAGTAGTTTCAAAAAACTGTATGGTTTGTATATGATACAAAATCGTTATTTAGGTGCATTAATTATAAAGTATAGCAATGCCAGAATCAAATTAGATTTGGAGACTAGCTCAGTAACTGTACTCTCAAACTAATCTGGAAGAATTAAATTCAGCAAATAGAAAATCAATCCTGAAAATGAAGAGCAGAGTGAAGAGTTGCCCATTCATATATTAAGGCTTACCTCAAAGGCACAGTAAAAACAAAACCAAAACAGTTTATGTGTGTAGGAACAAATAAATCAGTAGACTGCAACAGAGAGCTCAGACAGACCTTGTTGTATACAGGAATTTAACATGATAAAAATGGTACCAGGATTCAATAGGTAAAGGATGAATTGTTTAGTAAATGGCTTTTGGAACCCTATCTTACTATATGAAACAGATCCTTTGTTAGTTGTATCCTGGGACCCAAATGCTTCTCACATTCAAAAGTGTACTCCCATACACGAAGGAAGTAAATGTGAAAGATAAAGCTAAAATATTATTAGAAGATGATGCTGGAAATGTCTTTGTGATCAAAGAGGATGTAAACTAAAACTTCAAAGAAAAAAGAAAACATGAATTTGGTTATATAAAAATCACAAATTTTTGTTCAGTAAAGAAAACTGGGAAAATAAACCGTTAGATGATAGACTGAGAAAAAACAAAACACGTGGAAATAAATAAAATAGGCAAAAGAAAAGAAGTAGCAATTCACAGAAGAGAAATGCCAAAGACTGCATTATGTGAGTATTCTGTCATTAATTTTTCAACAAATGAAAACTAGAACAAGGGACATTGGACAAGTAGATTGCACTAAGCCTGTGGTGGGGGTGATACAGACTCTTGCGGCTGTACTTACTAATGAATAAACTATCAGCTTTTAATCAAATGGAAAATCTGTATACATTATAACACAGCAAATCTACTTGTGGTTACTTATGGCTGGGAAATTCTCAGATAGGTCTCTATGTAGCAGCTACATTCCCAGACATTCATCATGGGGCTTGTGTTGTGGTGCAGCGGGTTGTCTCTGAGGCCTGCTAATGTGTCTGAGAAGGAAGCAGAAGATGGCTCATTTTCTGGGCCCCTACTACCCATGTGGGAGACCCAGATGGAGTTTCTGACTCCTGGTTTTGGTCTGGTCCAGACGTGGCTGTTGTTGCCATTTGGGGAGTTAACCAAAAGATGGAGGGTTTCTCTGTCTGCCCCTATCTATAAGGCTCTGCCTTTCAAGCAAATAAATGAAGAGATGGATGAATAAATCAATGAACCTTAAATAAAGATTCTCAGCATATGAGCTGCGATAGTGAGACTGGGGAAAATCCACATCTGCAGTACTGGGAGCTACATAAGTAAAATGTCAAAGTGCAACTCAGCGAATAACACACGATCATCATAAGCATCTGATTAGTTGTACACAGAGATCTTGAAACTGTGGTATTGAATGGGAAAAAATTAAGAAGGGGATTCGGGGAACGAGCGCAGGCAAGGAGATTAAAGGATTAAAGACAACATGAGAACAAGGGCTGAACCTTGCACGGACCAACACGTCAGTATGTCATGAACACATGCGCAGAGGAATGTAATTAACTCAACCCCTCCCACACTTGATGCTCCCAACTGAACATCCTTTGTCAATTTCTGTCAGTCCCACTGGCTCTGATTTTGTAGCTATGCTGAGCTTTCACTGGAAAAACTCTCCTTTTGTGCTTTTGGCAGTTTTGTAAAGGGTTAGGGTTTCCTAGGCTGCTTTGTGCTTTTGGGTGTCCCTCTCAGTGTGATCCGATTGAATTTCTACCTACCACATATTTCTTTCTTTCCGGGTTTATTGCTGACACTCACTAGAGACTCCCGGCCGACTGAAATGATGACTTTGATATTTCTTCTTCAAGGCTTTTTGTAACAAGGAGAGGTAAATCTCTGTAACTCAATTATCTTGAATCAGAAGTTGGAAAGATTTATTATTTACCTTTTAATTCTGTGCTCCAACAGTCCTAATCTAAATTTCAAAACCCACGGTTGCTGAAATAACTTTCTTAAATATTTTAAGCATGGCTTCTGAGAAAATCACTTTAAACTCAGAACTCCAACAAGTTTAGACAGATCCTCTATTTGTGGGTTTTTAATATGGCCTCATGCTAAAATCCAGTGTGCAAATTTGAGAACGCTAAGCTATCTTTAAATTGCTTTAGTACCTGAAGTGAAATAAAATTCACAAACCAATAAAGAAAAGAAAGCAACAATGAATAAAACACTAATTTACTTATGCTGAGACTTTTTAAATTTGAAGAATTCTCTGAATTTGATTATTTCACTCTTGTTGCTACTCTGCTTATAAATGTAGTTTGAAAAACTTGCTAATTGGGCCCGGCAGCGTGGCCTAGCGGCTAAAGTCCTCGCCTTGAAAGCCCCGGGATCCCATATGGGCGCCGGTTCTAATCCCAGCAGCTCCACTTCCCATCCAGCTCCCTGCTTGTGGCCTGGGAAAGCAGTTGAGGACGGCCCAATGCATTGGGACACTGCACCCACATGGGAGACCCGGAAGAGGTTCCTGGTTCCCAGCTTCGGTTGGGCACGCATCGGCCCGTTGCGGCTCACTTGGGGAGTGAATCATTGGATGGAAGATCTTCCTCTCTGTCTCTCCTCCTCTGTGTATATCTGGCTGTAATAAAAAATGAATAAATCTTTAAAAAAACTTGTTAATTAAAAATAGAACATTTAAAAATGTGCACAAATTCTAGCTACCCAGATCAGTGAATGTGCTCAGTAAACAGACCTATGACCCCTGACCAATTTGGATGAAGACTAGAACCAGCATCTCAGAAGGGACCCTCCTGTCAACTCCCAGTCATTTCTCTTGCCAAGGGAATCAATCTTCTAACTTAAAAATTATAGACTCATTTTGGCCAGTTATGAACTTAAAATGTAATCAAACAATAATCTGGTTTCTGTCATTCAACAGCATGTTTTTGAGGTTCATCAATGTCATCATGTATAGATATAGTCCATTTTTTATTGCTGTATATAATTCCATTATAAAGAATGTACTATGATTTCTTTATATTTATAACATGGATGAATACTTGGGTTATTTTAGGTTTGGATTATGAGAAATTATATCACTATATCTCTTGACAATTTTATTAATATTTTCAATGGACAAATAGTTCTGTACATTGGTGGGGTACAATGTAAAGTGACTCAGTCAAAGTCAGTTAACATATCCATCACTCCACTTGTGTTTTGTGGTGAGGCATTTGATATTGACTTTTGTAAACTATTTTGAAATATACATTTTATGACTATAGTCACTTTGCAGTGCAATAGAGCTTAGAAATTTATTCCTCTTGCTAATCGAAATTTTGTATTCTCTCCTTGCCTAATCTACCAATCCAACTTAGCAACCACCATTATACTTCAGTTGTACGAATTCAACTTCTTAAAAAAGAATTTTTAATTGGAAAGGCAGATATACAGAGAGAAGGATATACAGAAAGGTCTTCCATCCACTGGTTCACTCCCCAAATGGCTGCAACAGCTAGAGCTGAGACAACTCAAAGCCTGGAGTCAGAGGCTTCCTCTGTGTCTCCCAGTTGAGTACAGGGTCCCAAGGCTCTGGGCCGTCCTCAACTGCTTTCCCAAGCCATAAGAAGGGAGCTGGATGGGAAGTGGAGCAGCTGGGACATGAACCGGCACCGATATGGGATCCTGGTGCATGCAAGGTGAGGACTTTAGCCACTAGGCTATCGTGTGGGGGTCCTATGCATTCAACTTTTTAAGCATTCTGTATATGCTTACTTCAGTTGGTTATGTACCTAAAAAGAGTGATTTCTGGGCTATGAAGAGTATCTAAATTCAGCTTTAGTAGACTCAAAAGAATTTCCCAAAGTTGGTCATGCTCATTTCTATTCCTACTGGCATTGCAAGTGTGTTTCTGATGTTATATACTCTGTCAATATCTCCTAATGATAGTCTTTTAAATGTCAGCCATTTTATTTGTTCTGCAGCTGTACTCTTAGTAGCTTTAGTTTGCATTATTCTGGTCATTAATGCTACTGAGTATATTTTTGCATTCCTTAATTATTTGGATATCTGCTTTTAAAATTTTCAGGATGACTCCACCCCCCCCCCAATTTTACTGCTTTTTTCTTATGGATTGATATAGAAGTCTATACCTTTTTTTTCTCTTTCTTTTCATATTTGTTCTTCTTCTTCTTAAAGACTTTTTTTTTATTGTAAAGTCAGATATACAGAGAGGAGGAGCAGAGACAGAGAGGAAGATCTTCTGTCCGTTGATTCACTCCCCAAGTGGCCGCAATGGCTGGAGTTGAACCAATCCGGAGCCAGGAGCCAGGAGATTCCTCTGGTTCTCCCATGCAGATACAGGGTCCCAAGGCTTTGAGCCATCCTTGACTGTTTCCCATGGCCACAAGCAGGGAGCTGGATGGGAAGCGGGGCTGCAGGGATTGGAACCAGTGCCCACATGGGATCCTGGTGCAAGCAAGTTGAGGACGTTAGCCACTATGTTACTGCGTTGGGTCCCCCCATGTTTCTTCTTTCAAAAATATCTTTCGAGTATAATTTCTTTACTGTCTATGGATGCTGGAAATTCTCTCTCCTGGTATGTGTATTTCTTTTCACTCTTTTAATGAGATAGAAATTATTAGTTTTAAGTGGTGTCCAATTTATAGAGAGTGGTTTTGTTGATGATTGAAGCCATCTTTATCATGGGCTCAAAATAGTAAGTTCTTCAGGGTAGAAACCTTTCCAGGGTGGGATGGGGCGGGGCGTGTCGGTGCGTGGGTTCAGGGTACTGGAGGGGCTAACAGTGTCTGTAAGACCTTAGAGTCTTGGGCCCGGCGCAATAGCGTGGCATCGGGATCCCATATGGGCGCCGGTTCTAGACCCAGCGGCTCCACTTCCCATCCAGCTCCCTGCTTGTGGCCTAGGAAAGCAATCGAGGACTACCCAAAACCTTGGGACCCTGCACCTGTGTGGAAGACCCGGAAGAGCTCCTGGATCCTGGCTCCGGATTGGCTCAGCTCCAGCTGTTGTGGCCGCTTGGGGAGTGAAGCATGGGACGGAAGACAGTCCTGTCTGTCTCTCCTTCTATGTATATCTGCCTTTCCAATGAAAATAAATATATCTTTCAAAAAAAAAAAAAAAAAAAAAGACCTTAGAGTCTTACAGGAGTCAGGCCAAGAACTGCCTGAAATTTCTGCCCACACATTCTGGAACAGTGTTTCTCAGCCTCTGGCAGCAACTTGCAAGAACTCTACTGGTGTGGCTAGCTCTAACTAGACTTTTTTTTTTAAGCTTTTGAGAGAACATTTTAAGCTAACATTGTACTCAACTAATTAATGTTTCACCAAATAAAGAGATCAACAAACAACAAGACCTTAGTTCAATGGAAATATATGCAAGAGTTATAAACACAAATCTAAAGGAAACATGGCTATTTCACTGATATACAATACATTTTAAATAATCACATATTGTTACAACTGTAGTGGCATAAAAGCTTAAACATTGCTTTGACAAAAAGTTTCACAAAAATCTATTTGGAGCAATTCTTGTTTTTATTTTTTTCTCTTTTAATTTTGGTTTTAGTTCCTACATGTAAGGTATCAAAGGATATATGTTGTATCAAAGGATGGCTCCTAAAGTCCCCCTGGACCTAGACAGAGAACTGCCACATCAGATATTGACATAATGCTGACCCCTTTACAAATAAATGGCTATAAAGTCATTTTCTTATTATAATTTCCAAGGCTGTGAGAGCTGTAGTGCTTTAGGAGAGGCCAAAGAGAGGCCTCTGAGATCACACCAGGGGATGGCAGAGGATACAAAAGAGAACTTATTGTTGCTTCATGGGTTCTTTAAATTCTTTAAATTCTGGGTTTCTTTCCTCATCCATCTTTTAGAATCCACTCTCCAGGGTACTCAAATAGCTGCGGCATGCATTCCACCCAGAGCTCACAGCTGAGTGGAAAGATGGAGTGGAGTGCTGTTGATTGCACGTTACTTAGATGCAAGCAAAAGTGTATTCGTTTCTTTTCTGTCGTTTTTGCTGCCAAAATTCTCCACTTATGGTTTAATTTTTTAACCACATCATTGTGACCAAAGTCTGTGTAATTAACTCCATTTTTAAGATTTCCTGTGAGCCTTTTTGCTATTATCTGTCTCTTTTCTTAAATCCTTGGTTTCAGTTACATCTTATCTCCTTAGTGCCTGATTATTTTTGATTGAGTGCCAGATATTTGCATTCAAATTTTTATGGATGTTTTGATGCTCTATGTAATGCAAGCTTTCTCTGAAGAGGCTTTAGCTTTGCATTTGTTAGACAACTAGGCGTGGGGATAATCTCTTTTATCCAGGCAGGAATTGAGATGATTTAAACCTGGGCTTTAATCCTTTTTGAGAGCTGTTTTATTTCCAGTTCACCCTTTCTTGTAGAGGGTAGCCCTTTGTGGGCTGTCAACTTGGGATGTTTAGCAGGACCCCTTTCCCTTGGCAGTCTGACCTGCCATTTTTGTCCCTTTACACCCGCTTATGTTTATCTCTCAACTGCTGCTTTCATTTTTAAAATTGGCAATCACCTCAAAGGTGAAACTATTCCCAAATACTTGTCTCAAGCTTCTTGGATTCCATATTCTCGTTTATCTTGACTCTAAACATTCTCGCTGTCTGAGTAGTGCTGGGATTCATTCATGTTAAAAGTTCTTTTGTGTGTGGTCCCCACCTCCAGATTTCCTAAATATTTTCAGCAGCATTATTGGTGTAAAATAGCCTACTCAGCTATTGCCCCCAAAGCAGCTTTTCTTTTTCTAATTTTAAAGGTTTGCTTACTTATTTGAAAGGCATTTTATAGAAGATAGAGAGAGAGAGATCATTCATCTATTGGTTCACTCCCCAAAAGGCTGTACAAGCCAGGACTGGATCAGGCTGAAGCTAGGTCTCCTACCTGGGTGCAGGGACCCAAGCCCTTAGGCCATCCTCTGCTGATTTTCCCAGACAATTAGCAGGGAACTGGATTGGAAATGGAGCAGTTGGGACACTAAGTGGTGCCCATATGGGATACCAACATCAGAAATGGCTTTACTACTATGCCACAGCTCTTCTCCCTTTAAGAGGACACTTTTAAAGGTAAAAATCTAATGCCATTCCTTTCTTCAGAAACCTTTAGTTCTAGTTTCCATCCACTCATTACTCCTGTATTGTATCTTGCAGGTTTTCCTGAAGCATGCATACAATTTTAGTCTTCCATGACTCTTCCATGACTTTCCCTTTATTTTTTTTACTGGAATTCTCTTTTGTCCTTTGTCTCCTTCATACGTTCTGCTATAAGCAGGGAGGTAACAAGTGAAGACAAACTGAGAACTGCCAGCATCTTTGCCACAGCCCTTTGTGCACTGTCCACATACTGCAGCTGCCAGGGTGGTACCAGCCAGAATTCTTCAACATGACTGCAAACTAGGTGCCTGTGATGGCGGTGCAATTACCACGATCGTTACAGCCACTAGCATCCTGCACCTGCTGCTGAACCCCACTCTCAGCATGAACTTGGTGCCATGACACCCATAAGCTTTTAAAAAAAGCATAGGGGAACAGACAGCATTCAAGCTCTACCCCCAAACTCTGCCTCCATTTGCGTATTCAATTAAGCCCAGGACCAAACACTAACCACTGTGCCTCCCAACCCTGTAAAAGGATGACCCCAATTTTGTTAATGGCCATGCTCTCCCATGAGGTTAGCCAGACTCCCTCCTGTGGGTGTGCTTTTCATTTGCCTCTAAATAAATCTTGCTTCTCTGCTCATCTTTATCTAAATTGAATTCTTTCTCATATGGAGACAAGAACCTGGACCAAGCCCAGCCAAGAGCCTCCCTCACAACAATTTCGTCCCTTTCTTCATAACCTATGTGCCATTTTAAGTCCTCCCTTAGATTCTCTTTTGTGTTTGGCCCTTGTATTTCTTTTTTTTTTTTTAAAACACCATTATTTGCTTTAAAAACATAAGACTTCTTGTACAATAAAGCATAAGCATGTTTCATCTACAAAGTCAGAATATCTTCCTCATGGAACACGCAGGAAGAAAGGAAAAACACACACATGGCAAAGTAGTCACAGATCACCTCTAAAATAATTAAGACTTTCGGCCAGAAAAATTAATCTTTTGAAAACAAAAGTATAACAATAACAAAAAGCCATATTTCACACCTGGTACTAACAGTAAACATTCATAGTACAAAATTATCTGTTAAAATCAAATTCCTATATATTGAAAGTATTAATATCATCAAAATACCCATCGTACTTAAAGCAATTTACAAGCTTATTGCAATCTCAAAATACCAAAGACATTTTTTTTTCTCATATCTAGAACATTTTTTAAACTATTTTTCGGATTGACATCATTTCATAACAGCCACATCAATCACAGCATGAATAACAACAGCAACAACGTCATGGCCCTTGTATTTCATACATATTATTCTAGTTGCAACGCTCATGAAGCTTTAAAATTATCTGTACAAATATTTGCCTTCCTCACTTGGATCTGAGTGCCTGTGTGGCACAGACCATGTATTACTCATCTTTTTATTTACAGGTGCCTATTGCAGTATTTGGTGCTGAGGAAGCATCAAATAAATGTTTCTTGGAGTAAAATTATTGAACAAGCACAACACAAGTGTAAGCTTGATTTGGTTCTGAAGTCACTTCCCTGGCTATCTAGTCTTAGGAGCTGGCAAAGGCCGTGTCTCGGAGTGTCAGGTTGGCTGTCTCCTTTTATAGCCCTGGTTGATTATTATCTCTGTCAGTTGTGTCTAAGGCTATCACAGCCTGGGCAACATGTAATTCCGGGTCTGATATTAACTCTAGTGACATTTCAGCCTCTGTCTGAGTTGTTCAAAGTTCAAACTTGTACAGAGCCCTGAGTTTTGTTTCTCTGGTTCCAGTCATCTTTTCTTATTAGATCTCCAAAGTTCTTCCCAAGTATTTTTAGCTCATTCTGGTTTTCAGCAGAAAATGGACATCTTTTAGGTTGTATGCTACCTGAAAAAGTCTTCCCCACTGTGTAGATGTCATTTTTTTCTGCATTTATCCTCAGGATCTTGTTATTAAATGCATGCCCTCTGCACCTCTCCTATCTGTAACTGTCTGGGGATTTGCTATTTCATTGCTTTACAGAATAGTATGAGCAGCATTGCTCTTGAAAAACTTGGATGTTCATCAAAATAGCTATTAATTTTAAAATGTGGTTCAATATATTATTTATGGATTCATTTATATTCTTCAAACCTCCAAAAGTGCTTTTAGGGAAGGTAGGCAAGGTAAGACTGTGGCCACAAAGCAAAAAATTTCAAAAATTAAAATAAGGACAAAAACTTAGCAAGAAATCCTTATTAAAGAAGCTATGGGTTTCACATGCCAAATTTGCCTCTGTGTCTTCTCATGGCAAAGGGAAAAGGAGAGGATGAAACTCAATAGGCTTTATAGCTTACATTTTCAGTAGTTGGTTCTCTGGTTTCTCCATAGAACTGACAATACCTTTACAGTTGGAAATTTATCATTGGATTCCTATGTCAAGGGGATTTTTGGGAATAACAGAAAAAAAGAATTTCAATGTTTTAGTAAGAAATGCAAGGATATCTTGATTTAGCCCTTTCGTGGCAGGACCTAAGTGAAAAAAAATCCAATGTTTAGTGCTAAAATATTGTCCTCTAAAATTTTTTCCTCCAGGTTGAAGAGAAGGCAAGCCAGAGGTGTAGGTTTCTGATGGCTTAGCTTTACAAGGGTAGGGTTTGAAGAATTTTGAGGAAGGCCTGCTAACATTTTTTAGTAAACGTTTTTTAGTAAATCTGAATTTTTAGTTTCGTTGAGAGGGAGGTAGGGAGAGGGAGGAAAGTAAGACAGAGGAGAGAGAGAGAGAGAGAGAGAGAGAGAGAGAGAGATCGGGGAGAGAGGTAAAAGGTGACGGGGGAGATAAAGGGAGATGGGGAATATCTTTCAATTATTGGGTTACTTTCCAAATGCCTGCAATAGTAAGGGCCTCACCAGGTTGAAACCAGGAACTCACTGAGGAAAAATAATACCAGCTATTGCATTGCATTGGTTAAAACAGGTCTGTGTGGCCCTCAGACCTAACGGCCAACAGGTTCTTGCAAGATTACTACCACCAACAACCTAGCTATATAGGACACCTGGTGTCTCCCTAATCCTGGACACTGCTCTAACAGGAAGTGGGAGAAAGGTTGTACAGACAAGGGTGCAGCCTCAGGAGGTAGAGAATGGTGAGCCAGGAGCCGGGGCTATGGAGACCATGGTGGAAATGTAACATAAGAACCCAGACCTGGAACTCACTGGAGGGAGTAGCACAAGTGATTGCAAACAAAGAACCATGTACCAACTGCAATAAGTAAAATCGAATTGTAGACCCGTGGGTGACACAGCTTAGAAACCTGCCCCAAGGAGAACACTCTGCTAACCAGAAGTACAATGAAGAGCAAAAGAAGAGACAAAGGCACAATGAATATTACTGAAAACTCCTCTGCAAAGGAGCAAGTCTTTTCCAACCTCAGAGTTATCTGACGAAGACGCCGAGAAAATGGGGGATACACAATTCAAAACACTTGTTTTAAAGCTTCTTATCAACAATGAGAAGCAAATAAAGCAGGAGTTCAAGGAATTTAAGGAATATGTTACATAGAAAATAGCAGCAATCCTGTACTGGATATGGATGCAGCACCCAACCAGCACACGTGAGATCCAGGAAGGAAGGGGCAGAACTGGCAGGGGGTTTAAGGGGCTGGTCCCCTCGCCGGACAGCTACTCCCACTGGAGAGCGTGGGCTGGGATAGAGACAGACCAGACTAAGCAAGGCTGCAACACCTGTGCGCTGCATGTGGACTAGATCAGGGAAAAGCCAGGCTGGGCTGATTATTCCTGCGGGTGCAAGCATAAATTAGAGTGGGTGAGGGATGTATGGGCATAGCTGCAGAAGCTGGCACTGGGGACTAATTCTGTCAAGTCAAATCACAGAACCACCTAAAGAGTGCATAAACCAGGACGGAGAGAGACCTGGGAGGGAAAAAGTGGGTTCCCCCTTCTTGGGTCACTACTCCCGCGGGAGGGCATGAAAACTAGGACGGGAGCTGGGATGGCTAGGCAGAGAGGCACTCAACAACACCCGTGAGGGCTGGATGGTTGAGTTGGTTAGATGGAACTAAGCTTTAATACCCATTGACAAGTACAAGAGCCAAATGGGATGGGGGACAGACTGGTCTGCTACACATACTGGCAAATCAGGGTATGGGGCAGGCCTGGTGGGGGTTATTGTGGGTCGCCCCGACTAGGCTGCAGCTCCCACTGGTTAGTGTGAGGGCCGAGTACGTGCTGGGCAGAACCAGACTGGACTGCAACACCCATTGGTTCCAGTGCAACTCGGGACTGAAAACAGAACCAACCCAGCAATTGCAACCACCAGCTGATCGGGGTGATGGACTGTGCCGGGCCCTGTGCTTGCTAGAACATACAAGAAACTAGTCTGGGAATACCTCAAAGTTTCTTTGGAGATCTCCCCAATCGAACTGCTGGACTCAGAACTCTGATCAAGAAAAGATAGAAGACAGAGCAGATCAATCATTCATCTCAGCTATATGTTGGCAGCGAAATATGGGGCAAACGGAGACTTTATGATGGACCATATCAATCAGTGGACGACCTCATCGAGCGAAACTGGCAGCGATTCATAACTGGAGAACTATTAACACCACTCGAGCACATATCTCAGAGCATGCCCCACATCCGGGACTTGGGGTGGGCGGGAAACCGGGTGGGGCTTCTCCCTCAATATCCCCCTTTACCTCAGATACAAGATGGAAACAATATGGACATAATAGTATTACCCACTTCCCTATACCCCTGAACCTTTTTTTAAAACCGTAATTAACTATGTAAAGATTGTCAACAACAATACAATAAAATAGATTTAAAAAAAAGAAAATAGCAGCAATGAATCAAATGAAAGCTGATATATCAGAAATTAGGAATACAGTGGAGCAAATTAAAAGTACAGTGGAGAGTCTCCAAAATAAGATGAAGGAAGCAGAAGAAAGAATCTCAAGATTAGAAGATATTTCCTGTCACCAGGGGGAAGCAAACAAAAAGCTGGAAACAGAGCTGGGTCAATCTAAAAAAAATATTCAAAAATTGAAAGACACTATTAAGAGGCCAAATATAGGGTCCAGCAGCATGTCCTACCGGCTAAAGTCCTCGCCTTGAACGCACTGGGATCCCATATGGGCGCCAGTTCATGTCCCAGCAGCTCCACTTCCCATCCAGCTCCCTGCTTGTGGCCTGGGAAGGCAGTCAAGGACGGCCCAATGCTTTGGGATCCTGCACCCGTGTGGGGGACCTGGAGGAAGTTCCTGGCTCCTGGCTCTGGACTGACACAGCACCGGCCGTTGCGCTCACTTGGGGAGTGAATCATCGGAAGGAAGATCTTTGTTTCTTCTCCTCTCTGTATATCTGACTTTGTAATAGGAATAAATAAATCTTAAAAAAAGAGGCCAAGTATAAGAGTTATGGGAGTCCCAGAAGGTGCAGAAAGAGAAACTGGGTTTACAAATGTATGCAATGAAATAATAAGGCAAAATTTCCCTAATCTAGAGAAAGAATTGGGAAACAACATCCAGGAGGGGCACACAACTCCCAACAGGCTTGACCAAAAGCAGTCTTCACCATGACACATGATAATCAAGTTCTCTTCAGTCGAACATAAGGAAAAAATTCTTAAATGTGCACATGAAAAATTCAATTGATATATAAAGGAATGCCGACTAAACTCACAGGAGATCTCTCACAGGTAACTCTCTACAGGCCAGAAGAGAATGGAGTGACATATTCCAGATTCTAAAAGCAAAAAATTGTCGGCCCAGGATAACATATCCAGCAAAGCTTTCTTTTGTCTTTGAAAATGAAAGAAAATTCTTCCACAGTGAAGAAAAGTTAAAAGAATATGCCTCTTTCAAACCTGCCCTACAAAAGATACTTAAAGATGTTCTCTTGACAGAGAAGAGAAATAGCACCAACCAAAACCAAAGGCAAATGTGAAGAACATCCCAGTAAAATGACAACAGAAGACTAAATCAGTGAAAAACTCATTGCTAAAATGACAGAACCAAATTACCACCCATTCATATTAACCCTGAATGTAAATGGTTTAAACTCATCAATCAAACATCATAGATTAGTAAACTGGATTCAAAAAACAAAACCCTTCTATTTGTTGCCTACAGGAGACACATCTCACCAACAAAGATCAGTGGAAACTATCTCATGGATTTTGATTTTTTGTTGTTGTTGTTTGTTTCATCTCTTCAAAACACTTTCTTCTGATTGAATTATTCAATGACTCATAGATCATACAATAGCACCATTTTCTTCAAGAAGGTTCTTGATTTTCTTCTTCATGTGTTCAACAACACATTAGTCATTCAGTAGCATATTATTTAACTTCATGGTGATGTTAATTTTTTTTCTTTCCTGTTGCTGCATTTGTTTTGTGGCTTTTCATTTAAGGGGATGTATAGCAACTATGTAATAGAGACTATCATATCTAGTAACATATTATTTAACTTCATGGCATTGTAAATTTCTATTTTTGTTCCTGTTGTTGATTTTGTATTGTGACTTTTCATTTAAGGGGATGTACAGTAACTGTGAAATGGAGACTAACATATTCAGATGTGAGGGTACAATGCAGAATGCATCTCTACTTCCAGACTAAAGATGGACTCACAATGAACCTGTTTACTATATGACAATAGGATTCTGGACTCTCTGCCATTGTCCATGCCCACAATAATGGACATATGACTGTGTATGAAGAGCTATACTTTATTAACAATATATGGGAACTCGGTGGTGGGGCAGGATATTTAAGGAGGAGATAAGGGAAATCCCAGGGGCCTATGGAACTGTATCATAAAATAAAAATAAATAATAATAATAAATAAAATATTAAAAAAATAGTCACCAATACAAAGTACCAGCCAGATGGTACTGTGAGAGCTGTTGAAGATGTAGTGGATAGGACGTATGCAACTTATAGCCCTGTGGTTAAATACAAGAATAAACCAGAATGTTATACAAAGAATTTAAAGAATGTACAGAACACTTGCTTTTTATTAATGCTGTAACAAAGCATTGCAAAGGTCATGGCTCTGGACATTGTGGACATTTGAGGAGTGAACCTGCAGATGGAAGATATCTCTCTGTCTCTCCCTTTCTCTTTGTAACTTGATCTTTATAAAAAACAAATAAATCTTAAAAAAAAAAACCCAAACACAATAAGTGTGAAAGCATTTGTAAGTGTACCTGGGACATAGTAGGTACTGCAGTCGATGTTGGCCAAATGGGATTGTAAATCTCATACCTAAAACCTGCATCATGCAGAAAGTTTTAATCCAACAGACTGGACAGAAAGAAAGTTTTAATTCTTCTTTTAGGTTGGTGCATATTTTTCTGAGAAAATAGAAAATGTGCCTTCAGATAATACTAGCTTTGTGTGCCTTATTTGAGAACTAATCATATGGTGAAATATCACATGCATTGGCATTATCTTCTGCAAAACATAAGGGTGAAGCTTAAAAATAGAAAAATAGAAAATCTCAACAATAATTCTGGTAGAAACGAGTTGTAACTACTTAGCACCTTATTTTTATTTCTGGAACACTTTCTGTTGGAAGAGCTCAAATAACTTGGGGCATGCTAGCTCATTTTTATGGTACCAGATGTAACTGGTGCAATGAGGGGGTAGGTAGCAACAAAGAAGGGAATAGGGGGAATTGGGGCAGGTGTGACAAGCTGGGGTTTGCATTTGGAAGCAGATCTTGGCAAAGGTGAAGATATCTTTAGGTAATCCTTTCTTTTTCCTGTGAAAGTCTGTAATACTCTAAAATTTGCTCCATTCTTACAGCTTGCAAATAGAACCCTGGAAATAGAAAGACTCCAGTTTGGTGGTTATTGTGGGCTTGAGAGTGAAACCCAAAGTGGTGGATCTGAAACTTTTACTTTGGGATTTCTCTCCCTCACCACCTCTGGCTCCTCTGAGTCTTGGTGGCACACACCAATAATATTTTGTCCTTGCCACTTTTTCTTGATGCCTCTCACAAACGCAAAATAGCTCTACTTATACTTTTACTAGGACTGCTACAGCCTGGCATCATTTTAGCATTCTGTTATGTTGTTCTTTCTTGTGAGACCTCAGGAGACATCAAACCTTGCTCAAAAGACAGAAGTGGTAGAATGCAAATCCTCTGTTCCTACTGTGTACAAATGGTTACCTTGCTTAAATCATTCATTTAACAAACATTTTGAGAACTACCTCCCTAAGCTATTAGCTCTGTATGCTAAAGTAGTGAACAATCTAGATATAGATTCTGTCCTCATGTACGTTATAGTCTAGTGAAAAAGATAAGAAAACTGGGATGTTATGGGACAATTAAAGTTGCTATTAAGTACGAAGGGTGAAATAAAGTAATGAGATATAATGCAATATGAGTTAGTTTAGAAGAGATGGGGGTGGTTCAGGACCATGGTGTAGCAAGCTAAGCCTCCACATGTGATGCCAGAATCCCATATAGGTAATGGCTCTAGTCCTGAGTGTTCTACTTTCCATCCAGCTCTTTACTAATGGGAAATAACCTGAGAAAACAGAAGAAGAAAACTTAAGTAGTTGCACCTATGTAGGATACCTGGAGGGGCTCCTGGCTCCTGGTTTCAGGTCAGCCCTGCTCAGGCTGTTGTGGCTATTCGGAGAGTGAACCAGCAGATGAAAGATCTGTCTTTCTGTCTCTTTCTCTCTGTTGTCTCTCAAATAAAAATGAATTTATCTTTTTTTTTTGTTCTTAAGAGATGGGAACTTGATCTTGTTGAGGAAGAGAAAGAAGGTGAATATGGCTGGAACATGCAAAGCTGATTTAGACTTTCCTGAGATGTGTTTAGGGAAGTAGACATTTCCCAGTGAAACATAGGAATTTGGATTTATTTTTATTTTATTTTTTTAAAGATTTATTTTTTTTTTATTACAAAGTCAGATATACAGAGAGGAGGAGAAACAGAGAAGAAGATCTTCCATCCGATGATTCACTCCCCAAGTGAGCGCAACGGGCCGGTGCTGCGCCGATCCGGAGCCAGGAGCCAGGAACTTCCTCCAGGTCTCCCTCACGGGTGCAGAGTCCCAAAGCACTGGGCCATCCTCAACTGCTTTCCCAGGCCACAAGCAGGGAGCTGGATGGGAAGTAGAGCTGCTGGGACATGAACTGGCGCCCATATGGGATCCCAGCATGTTCAAGGCGAGGACTTTAGCTGGTAGGCCACGCCGCCGGGCCCTGGATTTATTTTTAAACACAATGGGAAGTCATGAGAGGGATTTCAATTTGGATAATAAATAACACTCTGACTTACATTAAAAAAAGTTTCAGAAGCAGAGGGACCTGCCTGGATATATTGAGAACTAAAGATGATGATGTTGTGGGATGCGTGGAATCAGTATGGGTGGAGAGCCATGGACAGTATGAAGATATTTTGGAGGGCTGGAAGAACTTGCAGTGTGATAAGGCAGCTGATGGAGAGACAGAAAACTTGAATGACCCTAGGGTTTGACTTGCCAATGGAGTAACTTGATAGGTGTTTTCTACCAAGATGAGAAAGACAGGTAGTGGAATGGTTTTTGTGGAGAGAGGGGATTATGAGTTTTCTTTCTATCTACCAGGAACTTCAAGGATTTTAGGCTACAGTCTACAAAAAGGATATGCCATTTCAGCAGAGAGTATGGTTTAGAAGTGATTAGAATATCAATGGTATTTAAAACTACAGAACTTCATGAGTCCATCAACAAGACAACGGAATTTTGAAGTCTACAAACCTTTGGAGATCTGTTGGAGGAAGAGAAGCCAGTTAGGGCAAGTGCAATATCACTGAAACCATGAGAAGATATTACTTTCAAATGAAACAATGTCCAACTGTATTGAATACAGGTGAGAAATCATTAAGTTTGAGGACGAAGAAGTGACACCTGGATCTGTTCAGGCAGACTTCTGGTGACCTTGACCAGAGTGGGCTCAGTGTTGTTCTGACAAAACAAGCTACGTTGTGGAAGACTGAATGGGAAGGGGTAGAAATGAGCTAAATAAAGACAGACACTGGTTTCGGCCTTTCCTGTGTTAATGCTGTTATCCTTGTGAAGTTTATTGGAACACCTTGGGGCAATTGTTTGGGTTAGGTGATGGAATGGGACATGAAGAGTATATATTTCCTATTGGAGAAACAATTATCAGAAAACATTAAGTAAGTGCCCTTCCCAATTAAGTGCTGTCAATATCTTGGGTTTTAGGGTGATGGTGAATCTTTAAATACTTTTCCTGTTTCCTAACTTTTCCCACTCATTTTCTGCTAAAACATTTTGTCATGTTCAATCTTCTGTACTTAATAGTGATCATAAACACTGTTTTCCTCTCCTATGATAAACCCAATCGAAGTTTCCTTTCTTGTAGTTGAGTATCCATGTGCCTATCATCTTTACTTTTTCTGGTTCTTTTCCTTTTAGTTTTTATTAAGGATCTACTTATTTTAATTTGAAAGGCAAATTTTACAGAGAGAAAGAGAGACAGAGAGAGATTGATTTTCCATTTGTTGATTCATTCCCTAAGCAGACATAATGGCCAGAGTCAGGCTGGTCCAGAACCGGGAGCCAGTAGCTTCCTTTGGGTTTCTCACATCGGTACAGGGGCCCAAGGACTTGAGTCATCTGCTGCTTTCCCAGGCAATAAGCAGGGAGTTAGATGGATAACGGAGTACCTGTGACTAGAATCAGAACCTATGTGGGCAGGTGAAAGATGAACCTGCTATACCACTGTGCCGTCCCCTCCAGGTAGGTTTTGTGAAGGGTTCCCTGGCTGAGTAATTTTGCATAACTGTTTATATTGCTAAAAGAAGTTACGTTTTCTCAAATGAGAGCACAATGCTGGAGCAAGGTGGACTTTGATTCCTACCTTTCCATCAACTTTCACCATGACAGTCAGTGATAAATGACACTTTAAAACAAGAGCAAAAGATGCACATGGGGGATATAGCAATTCATTGGGGGCCTGCAGAGGATATCTAGTAGCACAGCAGAGTATAGAAGGCAGAACAAACTGGACAACTGTCCCAGCCAGGCTTTGACAGCTAATATCTGGGCTTAATGGAGATTCTAAGGCAGACTATGTCAGCCAACAGACTTTGAAAGGATTTCCTCATTCTTGGAGTGGCGAAATTAATAGCATTTCAGAACTATCAAAACCACTTGAGCAGTACCCTCAAAACATGTTTCACACTGGGGACCCTAGGATGACATCGGGTGGCTGCCCCCCATTTTCAGGTACTGATGCAGTTGGAATGCTGGGTGCGGCTTCTCCTCTTCTCTCACTCTTTCCCCCAGATGCAGGAAGAAGAAAAAACAAAATGGGAAACAATGGTCTTGTCCACTTCCCCTATTCCTGGACCCTTCCCACTCTGGTTGGTGGTCCACATGGGCATGCATCCATCTTAGTCATGTAAATATAATAAAGAATAAATTAAAAAAGTAAAACAAGCTTGGGACTGCAAGGAGAGGAATAAAATGCTTCTAAGGTCTAGGGAAGCAGCTTCTGTTTGCATGATATAGTTTTAGGGCGCCATATCTCTCTTTCTCCCAGGCACACTATTGGATTACATTTCTCAGCCTCCTTTGCCATTATATGGAGGCATGCTGTTGAGTTCAGGCCAGTAGATTGAGACTGGGTATAAAGTAAGCAACTTTTAGGCTTGGCTTATTTAAAACATATAGTTTTCTAAAATAATCTGTGTCCTCGTTCCCCTGTCTCCAAGCAAGTTGCAGAATGCCCAGTAGCACAATTCGACTTTGGAGCTGGCAAAGACCCAAGATGGAGAGAGTAAGAATCTGAAGGTAATCTCATGAGCAGACAGCCCTATGCTCATGGACATACTCTTTGGACTTCACATGAACAACAAATTAACTTAATAAGCCATTGAGAGCTGCTTGTTATAGATATGGGTGTTACTGACCCTAACTCATACACATTATTTGTTGATTTTACAGTCTATGCTTTTTTAGCATTCTTCCTCACTGTCCTGGAGTACCCTTCCCTTACTTTATCAAACATGACAGCTGCTTTGCTGATCTGCTATTTTTTTCCTAGTGTGAAATGCTTTTTGACCATCTTAGCCTGAGGCCATCTCTCCCTCTAAATGTCTAAAGTGACTACTAACTTTATGGTCTACTGGGTGAATAAAGAAAAGATCATAAGCTCTTATCACATAAGTTACTTTGAGTTAGTTACTTAACTTTGCTGAGCTTCAGTTTATTTTATTCTGAAAAGCAGGTGCAATAATGATTAAACCAACCTCTGTGCTAAATAAACAGTAAGCACTCAATAAGTGTTATGATTTACATTTATGGATAATATTTTACCATGATGCCCCTTCACTGCCTCCATTATTGGGAGTTTGCTGCAAATTAGTACAAAAATAGTATAGGTGGAGGATTTGGCTGCATTTGTTTCAAGAGGAGAAACCTGTTTTAGGCATGTGGCTAAGTGAAAAATATCCTTTAAAACCATATACTTAACTATCCAACCAAAACTATTATGAGTTTTAAAAGTCCCAATTTTCAATGAGGTTGACAGGCAAGCAATGATTATCGAGTTGTTGGTCTGCTCTGTGCATCTGTACACACACTGTGGAATAAGCTGTTAATCCTTCCATCTTTGCAGGATATTTTAGGGATGCTCATGGTGAGGTCATGCATATCCATTTCTGTAGTGTTCTCCCACTCTACCCACTCACCATGTGTTCTGCTGCTCTGTGATATTTTAGTCCACTCTCATAGTATTTTCTCTCTTTCTCGTTTTTACCCTATTTCCCTCTCCAAATCAAGGAAAAAGAAAATTGATTCTTCAAATCTTTTCCTCCAAATTGGAAATGTGACTGAGATTAGGAAGGAGAGTCCTGCTATTTTTTTTCTTCCACTTAAGGTTGGTGTTAAAATGACTCAGAGTAAAAAACAATTCTTCAATTGAAGAAAATTGTATCAATGATAAGAAACAATATTTGCTTTTCTGAAAGAGGTTTTCTTGTATTCTCAACTTTTACTTCTAGATTCTGTTACTGCCTTTCATACAACTTAATATCTGCAGAGAAACCTGATAAAGGAAAAAGATGATCAAGTTATGCTTTTTAAAATGATTCAAGATTTGATTTAACTTATGGTATGTTTGCATTGGATTTTAAAGAAATCTGTTTATTACTCATCGAGTACCATGGACAGTGAAATGGCTTCCAGTCCATCTCTCTTCCTACCTCCTTCAGCTTTCAATAATACAACACACATACAAAGAAGAGTTTAAGTCCTCAATTCACGCTGCCCTTGTATTTTCAAAAATATGTTGTGTTCTACTCCAGGCATATTGCCTCTTTGCATTTACTTATCCTTAAAAAAATTCTAGTTTTTTTTTCTTCCTTAAGTGTAGTTAGTTTGAGGTAATCTTGTCTCCAATTCCAAGAGCCAAACCGTAATCTGTCACTTAAAATTATCTAAAAATTACAGACTCGCAGAAATTGCAAAAATTGTACAAAGTTTTATGTGTCCTTTACTCACAGTTTCCCAATGTAAGATTGTCAGAAAACAGAACACTTAGCTAAATCAGATACTCAACAATAAACACTTTTTAAATGTTAAGTATCTTTAGTATATATTCAGTCCAATGTTTGGGATCCATTTGTACTAAACAGTGATGGATTTTTAGGCTGAAATTCATATTTAATAGGAATTTTTGTCATTAGTGTACATATAAGTAGAGATATTTGAAGTTACATGGAATAATGTCTCTGCAAGATTAGAACACCAACTGGATACATAGTTGTGTTCTTTAGTGTCCTTTTACTTTCAGATACTTTATGAATTGATTTTAAATTTAACTTTTATAGCATATTTACATGAGTCTAAGGCCAAATTACATGAATATAACATTAGTGTATAGGTGCTCCAAACTAAAATTATTTTGCATATTTTAATTTTTAAAAAGAGGTATAATATTAATTTTTATGTATCCTCTTTTTATGATTATTTTGTAAAACATCTCTATGAAACAGAATTATCTCAAAAAGGCAACCTGTATAACACTGGGTGCTGTTCGTTTTGGGGTGCTTTAAAACAAGTCACCTCAAATTCAACCCCAAGAGAAACTAGAATTGCATACTAATTAGGTTCCTAGTTCCTTACATTTTTTTTATTTTTTTATTATTTTTTTTTTCATTAATTACATTGTATTACATGACACAATTTCATAGGTACTGGGATTCTTCCCCCCTTCACCCCAAACCCTTCCCCCATGGTGAATTCCTTCACCTTGATGCATAACCACAGCTCAAGTTCCGCTGGGATTCCCTAATTACAAGCTCACACCATATAGAGTCCAGCATCCCACTGTCCAGTCAAGTTCAACGGCCTCTTAGGGAGGCCCTCTCAGGTTTGAGGGCAGAGCCAGCAGAGCGTCACCTCGATCAATTAGAAGCTCCAACATATCATCAGCAACAATCCAGGTACGATGAGACTGGCGCAGAGTCCACTGATTGACATAGTCCATCTTAGAGTTTCCCCTTGTCCAGTTTTTCGCTGCAAACATATAGCTGAGGTGGTTGATTGATCTACTCCATCTTCTATCTTTTCTTGGTTAATGTTTTGATTCCTCCATTTTGTTCAGGAGAATCCCCAAAGAAACTTTGAGGAGTTCCCAGTCCAGGCTCCTACATGCACTACTAGTAAGCACAGTACTCGCCACAGTCCATCACTCCGATCAGCTGGTGGTTGTAACCCCTGGGTTGGTTCTCTTCTGAGCCCCGACCTCCATTGGAACCAATGAGTATTGCAGCTCTTCCCGGCTCTGCCCATCACACACTCATCCCTCACCTAAACCAGTGGGAGGTGTGCTGGTTGGGTGCTGCATTCCCTACTGGCACAGGCCATTCCACCTTGGCATTTTGTGTTTTGTACTGTTTTTATCGCAACCAAACCTGGCCAGGCCCCCACACAGTTCCAGCGCTCGGATTTGCCAGTGGATGACGTGAACCGACTCAGCCTGGTCTGCCCCCAACCCGAGCCAAATGTATGCCAGTGGGTCACTTTCCAAAGCCTCTTCTGGGTTGTTTACCTCCATGCTTCATGCGTTTATTTGTAGGGTCAGTGTCCTGTCAGAGGAACTGTTCAGATTCCTCCATCAGACCCCTTCCTGGTGTCAGGCTTCACGCATACCAGCAGGTCCTTCGGCCAGCACCGCTCTTCAACCCATTCTGGTTCCTGTTGTTGAGAGTTTCAGCCCAGCCACGGCTCGTCCATACCCACATATAGCTCATATATGGCTCAGTTGGGGTTGCTAGTTCCTTACATTTTGTACATAACTAAAAATATTTTCATGAAGGCTTTAAATAGAAAATCAACAAGGGAGTTTTGCTAATGTAATCCCAATTAAGGTGCTTGGATTTTATTTTTGATAACTCTATATGTAGCTTTTATGTTTTGGGAATTGTGATAACAAGCAACGAATTAATAACTTTTTTAGAAAATGTTATTTCAGGGATAAGAATGAACTGGTATTCAACTAAATTCAACTAAATAAATTTAATTTATTTAATTAAATAATTTAATTCAACTAAATAAATTAAACATAACTTGTTAGAACAAGTCATTTTGATTTTTTAAAAAAAGCTTGCTTGCTTACTTGCTTGGTTCCTTCCTTCTCTTTCTCTTTCTCTCTCTCTTAAAAGTTAGATATACAGAGAGATGTAGAGACAGAAAGAACGATCTTCTGTCCGATGATTCACTCCCCAAGTGGACACAACAGTTGGAGCTGAGCTGATCCAATGTCAGGAGCCTCCTCCAGGTCTCCTACGCAGGTGCAGGGTCCCAAGGCGTTGGGCCATCCTTTATTGCTTTCTCATTGCCACAAGCAGGGAGCTGGATGGGAAGCAGGGCTGCCGGGATGAGAACCGGCACCCATATGGGATCCCGGTGCATGCAACGTGGAGAATTTAGCCACCAGGTTACTGTGCCAGGTCCAAGTTATTTTAATTTTTATAACTATCTCAATTTTAATAAGATAAATGACAATTCATTCCTAGTCAGTTCTCATTATCTTAATTTTTTGCTAGCTTTGTGTCTATCTTGTTAACTTTCATTTCTGCCTATTTATCTTTTCTGTGTTTCTGAAAAGACAAATTTCAACTTGTGAAAATGAAAGCATATTTTTATCTTTCTGGGTATCACAGTAATACATATTTATTATAGAAAAAAATCGTAAATCTTATGAATCGGAAATGAAACCTTTAACAATTCCATTATGCGAACAGAATCAGTGACTGCAGGTGTAATTCTTCCTATTATTTTCGTATGCTAAAGTTAACTTTTACATACATTAAATTTTACCCTCTTCTGTTTAGCACTAAAATAAGCATTTTGCATCTTATTATAAACTCTGTAAATGATATATTAGTTGTTTAATATTGTATCATATAACTTGGAATGAAGACCTTTAAATGTTGAATTAATCACTGTAGGGCATATATAAAAAGTTTAAATGTACTTTAAAATATTATTTTGATCTTATCAAGTGCAATTATGGAAAAAGCTTTTAGTTATTCTCATGTGGCACTTTTTATAAGTTGTGAGAAATATGTAGTAATTCTTAGGAATCATGTATTTTACCCTTATGTCTACATTAGTGGTTCTCAGTTTGCTCTTTGGACTGGAGGCGTCAGCATCACCTCGGAGCATATTACAAATGAAAATTTGGGAGTGCTATCTCAGCCTGATTAAAAGTTCCAGGGGAAAGGGCCAGGGATCTGTGACCCACCATGTCCTCTCAGTGATTTTAGTGCATATTTAAGTTTGTGAACCACTGTTTGAAACTTCACAGTAATTTGTACTGTGAGGACTCTCTTTTATCACTTCTTCACAGATAAGGAAAATATGACACACATACACAATGGAATCTTATTCAGCCATACAAAGAACAATAACTCACCAATTGTAGCAAAGTTAATGGGAGTAGATAGAGGACACCATGTTGAGTGAAATAATCCAGACATAAAAAGATAACTATGGCCTATTTACCCTTACATGTCAGGATAAGAGGAAACTCTTATTCTGAACACAGAATGCTGATTACTGGATGTTGGGAGGTGTGAGAGACAAAGAAAGTTTGAATTAAAGAAAAAACAGGAAGCTGTGTGCGGTTCATTAGTCATGACAAATGTATAACACTAATATAAAACATCAAGAATAGTAAAAACTGGGTGTGAGGAATATGGGAAATTTTTGTAGTATACTACAACTACTGTTTTGTAAGCTTAAAACTGTTCCAAAATTAAAAAAAATTTTAAATCATGTAATGCCACACAGTGTATACAACTTTATCATTCAGTGAAAAGAAAATTGTTGCAAAATGGCAAAATGACAGTAATTAACGGGTTGGCCAATTCCCCCAAACATTTATGGAGTATCTACAACAAAAAGTCTTGCACTAAGATACAGCTCTCACTAATGTTTTAGTGGGGGTAGTCTCACAGTAACTAGATAACAAGTACAGACCATCATAGACTGGTAAGAAGCACAATACAGAAAACTACGTTTAGAAAATGGAATAGGGAACAGGGATCTAAATGGGATGGTCAGGGCAGGCTTTGATAAGAAGGTGATGTGATGGAACCAGCCATGTAAAACTTTGGGAGAGAAGAAAAATAAGCAAAAGAGAGCTAGAAGTGAAGAGGCTCAGAGATGTGATAACATGGTCCTATTGAAGGAGCAGTACAGTAATTACTGTAGCAGAGGTTAGGTGGAAGATCATATTGGTGGCTGACAAAGCAGGATGCTCTGTAATTATGGGGCAGGGGTGCTATAGCGTGGATGCTGTGGGTGGCCAACCTGTACTACAGGATGCTGCAGCGACTGCCACCTAACAATTGATCACTGTTACATTCTGGAGCAATGAACCTGGGCTTAGCAGAAGCCAACTTTCTAGGTCAGTCTCTAGCCTCATCCCCTGCTAGGGGAAGTTCAAAGATTCACTGAAACATATACCAAAATTTGATTCCCTTGCCTCAAAGTGGGATGAATTCTGTGGTGCTGCTTGACTTTAGAGTGCCTAGTAAGTTAGCAATGAAGTTGACATACTTGCAGGGTTGTTTCTCTGTCTCAGCCTGTTTCTCCTGGAAGCACTTCTTCAATAAAGCCTGCAAACAGCTTCTGATTCTAGCAGCATTAATCTAGGATAGTTGGTCCCAGGAATGATCCAGAAAGCAGACTTTAAGGATAGGATTGGGGTACTGGATCACTCAATGGTATGACGTCCTTAGCATTGATGGAAGTATACTTCTTGCAGATGCCAAAGAACTATGCTTACTAAACGTTTAACCTGAAGTGATCTGAGATAGCGTTATGTGTACAGGGGATTCTACTGTTTGTACAATGTCACTGGATCTTGAGAGGCAAGTGAAATGAGAAATTATAAGAACTGTAGAGCTTCTGAGCATCACTGATGCATGAAGAGAGAGCATGACAAGCTTGTATCTTACTAATCATCCATTTAAATAAAATATGAGAGTCACAGGGCAGCACTTAAAAAACCCCTCATATCTGCAACTACAGAGCAGATAGCTTTAAAAATCAGGCATAGAACATTATTTTAGTATGTTTTACAGTGGACCCTTTGGATCTACAGATTTCTAACAGTATAATCAGTATGAACATAACTAGAAGGTAGACATTCATCTTGGGTAGATAAGAGCTAAAGCTATCCTTGACTCCCACTTCACAGTCAAGATAACAAAACATACAGAACATTTCATTTTGAGTGGATCTGATTACAAGGAAAGAAAGAGGGCTCTTTCAGTGAGACCCTTCTTTTGTAAGGAAAGCATGGATAGGACATTAGATGTTGGTATTCCTTTTTCCTGTGGTCTGACTTGTACTTAGCTGTAACAAAAGGGTTTTGCAATTTGAGGTGTGTGTGTGTGTGTGTGTCTGTCTTCCTAGATATATTCTAGGAACATGGTGTATTACTGGCCAGATTACATTTAAATGTATGTGGCTGAAATAGCTTTTAAACTTACTTGAATTTATAACTAAATCACATAAAATAATGGATTCTGGAAGGTAGGTGTAAGTGGCCATACAATTTCATATTTGCACAAGCTTTAAACAAATATTCAGAGAACTTAATTCACAACAGAATAGTTCCAGTTGAATTCTTTAAGACTAGACTTACTTGAATATTTTGTTGAAATACGATAAAATATCTTAGAAATGTGGTTGAAATTTTATTATAACACTAAAAAGCAGAAAATCTGTAGTTATTATTTTACTATGGTTTTAGACTTCTACTTGACAATAGCTTGGCCTTGAATCATTCTCACATGGTCTCTCATCCTGGATTGAGAGTCTTTGGTCTTTCCTAATTGTAGACCTGGCCATGGCAGTTACCCAATAAAGATTTATTAAAAACTTTCAGGGTAGGGGCCCGGCGGCGTGGCCTAGCGGCTAAAGTCCTCGCCTTGAAAGCCCCGGGATCCCATATGGGCGCCGGTTCTAATCCCAACGGTCCCACTTCCCATCCAGCTCCCTGCTTGTGGCCTGGGAAAGCAGTTGAGGACGGCCCAATGCATTGGGACCCTGCACCCGCGTGGGAGACCCGGAAGAGGTTCCTGGTTCCCGGCTTCGGATCGGCGCAGCACCGGCCTGTTGCGGCTCACTTGGGGAGGGAATCATCGGATGGAAGATCTTCCTCTCTGTCTCTCCTCCTCTCTGTATATCTGGCTTTGTAATAAAATAAATAAATCTTTAAAAAAAAAAAAACTTTCAGGGTAGGCAATATTGTGTGCAGCTGGTGACCAACCCAGGAAATGTAAGTCTTTTTTGAAGGTGACCATTTGCCAGGAATAGAACCCTATAATTTCTGTGTGGATGTGTGACAAAATGTTTCCAGGTTGAGTGCCTCCCATTTCTATCCTTGGCATTTACTTAGTCACACCACAAGTTAATGTAATATGGTTGTTAGAAGTGACGCCACTGAAAATGATTATAAATCTGTATTAGTTTTCTAGGACTTCCATAACAAAGTACCACGGGCTAGGTGGCTTAAATAACTGCAATTACCTCAATTGTTAGGAGATTAGAAGTCTGAGAGCATGATGCTAGCCAGTCCCTGCCCTCTCTGAAGGCACAGGATAGGTTATTTTCTAAGCTTCTCTTCAGCTTCTCAGAGTTCTGTGGCTTTCATTCTTTACAAAGCATATTCCCAATGGTGCACTAATGTTCACATATTCCCTTTTATAAGGATACCAGTCTTATTGGATTAGGGACCTGCCTCATTCCAGCATAATCTGATCCTTAGTAAGTACATTTGCCACAATCTTATTTCCAAATAAGGTCACATTTCATGGTCTTGGAGGGGTAGGACTTCAACATACACATCTTAGTAACTTATAATTTAACCCCTAGTAGACTCTTTTCCTTTTGCTTGGATAATTGGCTTTCTTCTTCTTCTTCTTTTTTTAAGATGTTATTTATTTTTATTAGAAAGGCTAATCAGATTTCCGGAGGGAAGGAGAGACAGAAAAATCTTGCATCTGCTGGTTTACTCCTCAAATGGCCACAAAGGCTGAAGCTGAGGTAATATGAAGCCAGAAGCCCGGAGCTTCTTCGAGGTCTCCCATGTGGGTGCAGGTTCCCAAGGATTTGGGCTATCCTCTTATTCTTTCCCAAGCCATAAGCAGGGAGCTGTGAGTGAAGCAGCCAGGACAAAAACCAGCACTTATATGAGATCCTGGTACTTGGAGGGTGAGGATTTAGTCATTGAGCCATTGTGCTGGACCTGGATCACTGGTTCTTAATCTTGATTATAGATCAGTAACAATTTCTGAGATTTGAAACTCTCAGTAGCCAGTTTGTAGTCAAATTTCATCAACTTAAGTATGGGCAGCAAGCATCCTTACTTTTAAAGCGTTCAAGGTGATTCTAAAGTGTAGCCAAGGTGAAAACCCACTCTATTTAGGCATCCACCTCTAAGAACAGAATTTTACCCTAGCCTACGACAAAATGTTAGGAAAATTAGAGTGACTAGCTTATTAAAAATTTTTCTCCTTGTTGTCAGTAGTAGTATGATTGATCTTAGAGTGGGGAGAAACTTTTTAAAGAAGCGGAACTGCGGTTGATTTTTTTTCCCTTTTCAATATTTTTCTTGTGACTATTAAGAATATTTTCCATAACTAGCATGGGACTTTTGTGCCACAACCCAACAATGAATTATTTAGAAATATGTAACTTTCTCTTGTTAACTATTATGTGCTATTCTCTACATAGTAAAACAGAAAAAATCATTCCCAATGCATTTAGTGTTTTTAAGGGCCTTAATAAAATCCGTGCCCTTTTATCAAATTACTAACAAGTCTAAAAGCTACAATATCACTGAGTACTATTATTGACAATGTAGAAGATACAGAGAGATTACATTATGGTGTTACACTGGAACTAAAATAAATTAATTTAACAAACTGACATTTGAAGACTCACCACCATTAAAAGTTTAGAGACAAAGGATCCATTAGCTGTGCAAATATTAATATATGCACGCAAGAAATATGAGAAAGCAAGGCAATATATTGCCTTCAAAGGAAAACAGTAATGACAAAGTAACAGATCAAAATAAAAATGAGATTGAGGAAGTGCCTGATAAGCAATTTGAAACAGCCGTGTATAGTCATGTAGCCAATTTCAGCTGCCACTAGTCATGTTTGCATCCCAGACTGGAGTGCTTACTCTGTGCTTCAGATGCAGCTGTAATATTTCTGGGAAGCAGAAGACGATGGTCCAAGTACATGATTTCCTGTCAATTATATGGGAAATTCCGAAAAGGTTCCTAAATCCAGGTTCTGGCTTGGCATTTGGGGAATGATCCAGCAGATGGAAAATCTCTCTCCAGCACTCCACCTTCTAAATCATTAATAAATAAATATTTAAAAATATTCAAACAAATAACTATAATGGTATTCAAAAAGGTAAAAGAGAATACAAATGGGCAGTTGAATAAAATCAGGAAAACAATGCATGCTCTAAATGAAAAACTAAATAAAGGGATAAGGTTCTTGAAAAAAAGTAGCAACCTTGGAAATGAATAATTCAGTAAGTTAAATCAAAAATACAGGGGAAAGCCTCAACAATTAGATCAAACAGAAGAAAGAATATCTGAATTTGAAAAACTTATAGAAAGTCAGATAAATTTAAAAACAAGTTAAGACAACTTCTAAGACTTCTAGGTACCATTAAATGAATATTTAAGGTTTGCACAGAAAATCTACTCAAAGGAATAATATCTGTAAATTTCTCTAGTCTTCAAATATAGAGACATCAAAATATAGGAAATACATAGGATCCCAGACAGATTTGGACAGCAAATTTCCTTTGATTATGAATTATGAGCAACAGATAACGAAGAAACTCACTTGTCTGTATAGTTATGTACATTTCTTTTTCTGTTTATTGAATTTTAGTTAAACATTAGAAAGATAAAGAGGGTGTGGTTAGGTGGGCTTGTAGCTAACGTGCCAGGATTCCATATGGGCACTGGTCCTAATCCCAGCAGCCCCCACTTTCCATCCAGCTCCCTGCTTTTGGCCTGGGAAAGCAGTAGAGGATGGCTCAAAACCTAGGGACCCTGAACCCATGTGGGAGACCAGGAAGAAGCTCCGGGCTCTTGGCTTCGGATCGGAACAACTTCAGCTGTTTTGGCCACTTGAGGAGTGAATCAATGGACAGAAGATCCTCCTCTCTGTCTCTCCTCCTCTCTGTATATCTGACTTTCCAATAAAAATAAATAAATCTTTAAAAGTTAAAAAAGAAAGATAAAGAAGGTCAGTATATAATGACCAAGGCATCAAGTCAACAAGAAGATATTATAATCATAAATATATATGCACCTAATGTCAGAACACACAATTTTGTAAAATAAATGCCATTAATCTAACCAGAGGAACAAATACCAACACAATGACAGTGGGTATCTTCAACACCCCATTATTCATCAATGGACACAGCAATCAGGCAAACATAAATCAATAAGGAAACATCAGAGTTCATCTGTACTACAGGTTAAGTGGACACAACAGATATTTAAAAAGGCTTTCATACAACTGATGCACATCACACTTTTTTTTTACATTAACACATGAAACATTTTCTAGGGTGGGACATATACTAGGCCACAAAAGAAGTCTCAACAAACTCAAGAAATTATAATAATATTAAGCATTTTTCTTACTATAATAGACTAAAACTAGAAATCAACAACAAAAGAAACTTTAGGGATTATAAAAATACATGGAGACAGGAGAACATGCATCTAACCGACAAAGGGTCATTGAAGAAATCAAAACAGAAACAGAAATTTTATCAAAACAACCAAAAAAGGAAGCATAACATGCAAAAACGTATGGGATACACTAAAAATTTACTAATTAGGAAGTTTTTAGCAGTAACAACAATAAGGACTATAAAAAGATATAAAATAAAGTAATAATTCATCTGAAGGGCCAAGAAAAAAACAAACAAAAGAAAATAAAAATCAGTAGAATAGAAATAAATATCAGGACAGCATTAATTGAAATAGAGATTAAGAAAGATGTCCAGGAGACCAACAAAACTAAAAACTGATTTTGGGAAAAGAAATACAAAATAAACAAACATTTTGTTATACAAATCAAGATAGAAAAAGATTCTAATAAAATCATAGGTAAGAAAGGAGTCATCATAACACATCATGGAAATAGATATCAGAAATGCTGTGAGAAATGGACCATTTCTGGACACATGTAACTTACCAACACTGAACCATGAAGATACTGAAAACTTGAACAAACCATTAAACGTAAGGCCAGGACCAAATGGCTTCACTATTAAGTTCTACCAGATTTTAAAGAAAGAAGTAACATCAATTCTTCTCAAGTTGGCTATTATGAAATTCTGCTAGAATTGCAGGAATTCCATATCTAGAAAACCCTCCACCCAGGGAGACATTCCAGTGAAGGAGAAGAGAAAGGGCCCATACTGAAAATTAGTCTGAATGCATACTGGGATCTCACTGTAAAGTAAGATGTCCAACTGATTTGTCAGATGAATTCTATTCCTTTTCATTTAACTTTTCCTCAGTATTGGCTACATGCTTTAAACATTTTTTAAGACCAGTCTAAAAAATGGGAATTTTAAAATCTGTTTGTTCTGAATCAGTGTTGACCCAATATTATTTTTCAAGAAAAATGTTGGCCCTACTCATGCATAGTTCCATTTACCTTCTGTTCATGTTCTTTACAAAAGGTCATGAATCCCTACCATTGCCTTGTGCTTAACACGGGATATACCAACACTAAGAGTTCATCTGGAAGAAGAATCTCAAGCTTGCTGTTACTCATTATATATCAAAAGCCTGACTGCAATTCTGGCAATTCATCCTTTGTTTATAATTTAATACAGGTTTAATGGCATATATTAAATAATATTTATTGCAGCAATCTGTTTAATATAACAGACTAAATGTCAATTTATCTTTTTTTTCCCTCATTTATACAGCATATCTAGGAAATCTACCTTACCTAAGGTCACATGAGGTTTTGTCTGGGGTTTCTGTGAAATCTATTTCACCAAAGGTCACTGGTATTTTCACCTGGATTTCTTTCTCACGTTTAGAATTATGAGGTTTTAAAATAATTTTTATTTATATAAAGTTAACAAATATGACATATTTTATATATAGAGATTTAAGAGCATGGTATTTCCCACCCTACTCTCTCCACTTCTTACACTGTGTGCTGGATACTTTTCTTGTAATTTTTACAATGACATACTTTCAGTTTATTTTATAATGACAAGGTTAACCCTTCTATAAATAAATAATTCAACAAGTAATGCATAGGAAAACCACTATTTTTTGTAACCAGAATATATAAAAACTCTAAGATTTGTGACCCAAAAACAATGGGCCAAAAATGTGAAAGGAGACTTACTTCACAAGGAAGTGATATGAATGGCAAATAAGCACAGAAAAATATGTTCATCATATGGAAATGTAAATTAAAAGTACTAGACACCAACCACTCAGTCAAGTGTTGGCAAGAATATAGCAGAACCAGAATTTTCTTAAATTGGAAGTAGAAATGTGAAATGGTAAAACTACTTTGGAAAACAGTGAAATATAGAGGCAACATTGTGGTAGGTAAGTTAATGCTGCCACCTGTGCCACTGGCATCCCATTTGAGTACCAGTTTGGGTCCTGGCTGTTCCAATTCTGATCCAACTCTGCTAGTGTGACTGGGATAGCAGAGAAGATAGCCTAAATGCTTGGGTCTGTAACCCCATGTGGGAGACCTGGAAGAAGCTCTTAGCTTCTGACTTTGGGCTGGCCCAGCCTTGCCTGTTGAGGTCATCTGGGGAATGAACCAGCAGTTTGAAGAGGTCTCTCTGTCTCCCTCTCTCTAATTCTTATCTTTAAATATAAATTTGAAAAGCTAAATACATACATACATATCATATAACCAAAAATTTGTGTGTATAAATATTCATAGGAGCTTTATTTAATAGTTAAAAACTAGGAATAACTTGTATCTACCAACAGGTGAACAGACAAACTGCTATATAATGGAGTGATATTCAGCAATACAAAGGAATGGACCGTTAACCTACATAACAGCATGAATAAATCTTAAAATAACTGGTCTAAATTAAAGAATGCACATGAAACAGGATACTTACTGCACAATTCCATTTATATAAAATCTCTAGAATTACAAAGTAATAGAGAGTGACAGACAGTGAATCAATAATAACTGTGGGATTCCTACTCTTGGGAGAGGGTAGAGAAGAATGGCCAGAGAGAAAATGAAAGAACTTAATATAGTTTTACATTTATAAATGGTTGAATATCATCAAAGAGGAAAATTTTGTGATATGTGAAACACATGAAATTCAAATTTCAGTGTCCACAGATAAAAGTTTTGTTAGAACACATCTCATTTATGGTGTTGTCTATTATTGATTATTCACTTTATAGCCACCCACACATCAGAGGTTGCCTCAGAGATCATGTGGCCTGAAAAGATGAAAATATTTACTGTTTTGGTGCTCACAGATTGAGTTTCTTGATCCCTGATCTAGACAACGCATAGTTTTCTACTGAAGCACACTTTGCCCTATAAAAAGGGTAAGAATATTAAGATCTCCATCTTCATTCCTCTGCCTGGCATTTCTTCAGGAACATTTCTGGAATACCTACTGTGTATCAATATCGTAAACTCTAAAGATACAAAGATGAGAGAAAACACTACCCCTAGGGTAATGGAGTTTTCAGTCTGTGGGAAGAAAAATATTCATCAAATATCCTCTTGAAGATATGTAATTATGGACTGTACGTTTCTGGGAAAGGAAGGGGGTGTCATATGAATGGGTCCCAGGACCCTAGTCTTGCAGAGTGGAAGATGTTGAGGGAAAGCTTTTCCCCAAAACAACTGAATGTGCAACTGACTTCTCACTATATAGAGGGGCATATTGTTAGTAGGTGCCGGAGTCCAGCTCCAGCCTGGGTTTCGGAACTCGGGAAGGGTGCGTGGATGAGGCTCAGAAAGAAAGAGACGGACCAGTAGGATTCCATGATGATAGTGGACTATGCAATAAAGCCGTCCGCTTTATTTATACAGTCAGTCAAACTCTGGCTCAGACTTTTTACGTCATGACCAAATGGGTGTTGCTAAAGATAATTCTGCCGTTTGTCTCACCTAAGGAAAGCTCAACCAGTAACACATACCTCTTGAATCAGCTAAGGGAGGAATGTGTCCGGAGGCAGGACCCAAAAGATCAAAGAGAGAAAGAATGGGTTTCCCCTATACCTGGGAAGTTAGCACCCTTGATTAGCATATCGTCAATGGGAGAGGAAAGGCTGTAAACAAGTCCCCACCACCTGAGGACAGAACACCTTTGATTAACATAGCAATGGTGGAGCCGTAGCAGTAGTAGGTAAAAACCTTTATGCTAGAAGCGAATATCAGTAACATCAACTTCCAAGCTCGCACAGATACCATACATCAACTGTTAACTCCGCAGGGGCAGACAGTGCCTAGGCAGATCACTGAAAACTCAGTGGGGAAGTCCGGTGTCCGGCAACGGAAAGCGGGCTGCATTCAGGTGATCAAAACAACGTCCCGCCGGAGCCCTGCTCGGTGGGGAGTTCCTTCGCGGCCTTGCCTGCAATGGAAGCAATGTTTCTCACACCTTCCTGTTTGTCTACATCCATCACACGGACCCCGGCAAGTAGGAGAGAGGAGACTTTCAGGCAGGAGGAACAGTGTATGCCTCAAGTTTAGGTGATCAGGAGCAAGAAACACAAAGGGACCATGAAGAAAGTCATTGTGTATGGCTGCCCAGGGACACTGAGCTAACTGGACCCTATGAGCCTTACAAAGGTCATTGGTCTTCATCTTGAGAGTAGGGATAGGAGGTACAGGGGGCTTTTTACTTGGATTTACTGAGTGGACAATGGAAAAAAAGGTGGGGTGGGGTTATTGTGAGAGACCAGTTGAGAGGCTACTGAGTGGTGCCAAGAAAGGTGAGGATTTTTGATTTAACAAACTCAGGCATGGTTTGGTTTGTGAGAGGCCATGAAAAACTGTGCTCCTAGAAGTGCCATTGATTGTGACAGTTCTTTGTAGCGATAGCTTGGAGAGATTCCATTCATAGCTCTTAGTGGAAATCCATAAGATATTTCTTTGTTCTAATGATTTATATAAAGACCTTGTCTTTGGAATTGCCAAGATAGTAATGCCTCCAGTATACACACACACACACACACACACACACACACACACACCTTCCAGAACTCAAGAAACAAGCAGTGCCTTTTAGATCAGGATCTTATTCCAGCTCACAGGCCTGATTGAAAAAAAAAAAGTGAAGCTTGTGATTTTTTTTTTTCTGCAAGATTGGAAAATTTCTGTAGTTATTTTTTCTTTAACATTCTACAATTTCCTAGTGATGGTACTTTAGGCTACAGGGAATGCTTAATGTAGTTAACATTCTTACCTGCCAGGATATAAGCCTTTAAAACCCAATTCTTGTCTCCCAGGCTAGATCTAAGTCTATACAAACTAATGTGCCTAATCAGATTCCTCTAACACTCCCTAATACAATTTTCTTTTTCCAGGGGTTATCCTGTTTTAGAAATTATTTTTTAGAGCCTACATTTGCTCTGTTTGGGTCTCAGATAGTCTTGACCATTTGGGCCTTTCCTTAGCAACACCTGCCTTGGAAATCAGGAGAAATCTTATATTGGTAAAACCCTCTATGTGTGTGTTATTCATTCATATTGGAAGTATCTGGGGTTACCAACTATATTATTTTGCCTATGACTGAGAGATGTGCTGGGATGTGGAATTTGAGGGCTGAGCCTGGGAAACACTGCCACTTTTTTCCTTTGATAAATCATTTTGAGAGGCTAAAAGATTATATTAGAGTATGCTTATTTGAGAATAGAGAAAACCAAAGGTGACTTACTCATGACATTCTGAATAGAGCCAATAGAATAGTATTTTGGCTCTACCAAAGAATTATGAAGATACAACGTGCAGGAACACAGGTCCATGTCTTTCCATGTGGTGCATAAGAAACCCATCTTAATTTTTAACTTTGAATTTAACAAATACACCTAAAGTACCCACATTTGAATGGTATACTGAAAAACAGCTATTTTCCTTATACTATATTCCCTGAGTAGCTTTAAAAACCGGCTTCCCATCAGAAACACTCAGTAAGATTTTAAAAAACAGCGATGCCTGAGTTCAACTTCCAAAGCTGATATAATTAGTTTGGGGTGGAGCCTGGATATTTGTAAGGTTAAAAACTTCCCCCAGGAAATTGCACTGTGCAGACAAGATTGATAATTGCCATTCTAGATCAGGTGCATATGGATCACTTGGAGATTTCCCCAAAATACATATTCTCATTTGGCAGTTCTAGGGTGGGGTGCACAGTCTGCACTGCTAACAAACTCTCCAGAGATGCCCAGGCATTAAAAAAAAGTGGTTGCATTATTGTGGTGGCTTAAATTTAGTCTGAACTGATAGTAACTGCAGGATGCCTAGTTGATGGGTCTAGTCAAAGGTATTACTTTCCCAAATACATTGAATTAATTGGATTCTAACTCTCTCCTTTGCAGATTCAAACTGGATATTTACAACTTCCTGCTTATAGTATAAGGCAGGAATATTATAAACTACATAGTATAAGGAAAAGGCATGTTTTTTAGGATACCATTCAAATGTGGGTACTCGAAGTGTATTCATTAAATTCAAAGTGAAAAATTAAGATGATTTTCTGTACACCACATGGAAAGACATGGACCTGTGTCCCTGTACGTTGTATCTTCACTGTTAGAGCTCACTGTTTTAATTCCTTGGGCTCTTGTGTATGCATAGTGGATTCTACTTTTGCTGCTTGTGAAATCTATGTGGAAATGCACAAATTACACAAATTGCTGAGGTTCAGGATACTTGCCTCCCACTTGACTGACTGGTTACGTTTTCTCCTAGGATATCACAGAGATATTACAAATTCCAGAATGAATTGCAGGAACTATCCTAATGTTGCAATTGAGGGCACAAGGATTAGGGTATTTGACCCAGAAGGCCTCTGCTGGAGATAGTTGCTTGTCATTTGCAGTTCTCACTGCTTTGTGGGGTCTTTAAGAATAAAGCCATTGGGGGTGATTCAGAGCAGCACTTTTCATTTCCACCCTTCTCCAGTGCGTTTGGGTAATGGGGTGGAATTCTGAGTAAGTCTAAATGGAGCAGGAAAGAGTGAATCGTACTGTGTGATAATGAAGGTGCAGCTCAGGCATTCAGGAGTCCTGCTTCAACTCTGCTCAGAATAAAACACGAATTAAAATTAGTAATATTTGCTCCTTAGTAAACTAAGTTCACCACCAGCTCCCACTTGAATTCTCATTTCAGTATCTCATGGAGTGCCAATATTTCAGATATTGAACTATCTACCCAGGCATCCACTGTTGCACATAATTTCTAATCTAGGTTAATTTCAGTCTCCATAATGTGATTCCTTTGTGCCAGTCGCTCACTCCCCATACCCTTTGTTTTCTATGTGGGCCAGAGTCCATTTTGCTGAAAGCTTCTTTTAAAAAGTAACACTGCTCCCAGATAACTTTGACAGCAGTTTCAGTTCTTGAACTCTGCCAGCCATTTCCAGCAAGCACAAACACCAGCAAGAACCCTCCATGGTGTCTATTTTCCCCCTGGCTGATTCATAGCCAGATGTATGTCTGCAGCTGACATTTAATAACACCAGAATGTTCTTATGAGTGGGAGGAGTAGGTGACTGCTTCTGGGGACATGACTCAGAGGACTGGGGAAACCCTCTTTTTACCAAAATATTTCCTCCCTTCTGTCTGATGTCTAAAATTTTCCCAAGAGGATGCTTTTATTCTGGCTAAGGATCTAGTTCTTGTGAAGTGTTTTGGGAAAGGGAAATGCTCCAAACCAGATCTCATCAAACATCAGTGTGCAGATGTGTTATCTGGGAGATCTTTTAAAACTGCAAATTGGGTCTCAGTAGATTTAGAAAATGGTCCACAAGCTCCCACTTCTAACAAGCTCGCAGTTGATGCAATTCCTGGAGGCTGGGGTATATTTTGAACTGCAAGGTCAAATCAGTGTTTCTTAAACTTGGCTGTGAGTTACAAACTCCTGGAGAGTTTTTACTCGCTCAAACATCCAGACTGTACCCCAGATGAAATAAATGTGATTTTCTGGGGGCAAGCTAGTCATGAGTAGCTTTTAAAGCTTTCCAGGTGATTCCATTTTGTGAGCATTTGGTAACAAGTGCTCAAATCAAAGGCTCTTGACCCTACCAGCTGGTTCCAATCATTGGGATAGCTTTTAAAAAATACCAACACCCACTCTGGTGCTACACAAGATCAGTAAAATCTGAGTCCAAGGCAAGGAGGTCCAGGTGTCTGGATGGTCTGAAAAGCAGCCTGAATTTTTCTAGCATGTAGTTGTCTTTATCTGTCTTTCTAACTTCTTGTGGAAGAAATCTTTGGGCAAGGTTTGGTAGGAGGGGCAGAAGAGGTAAGATGGAGACACTCAAGGAGCTAGGGGTCAAAGGAAGAGCAGGAGTTTGAAAAGGCTGTAAAATAGGGAAGGTTGGGGGAATTAACTATTGTGTACATTGTACATTTTGCCCAGGCCTTACCTGGAGAGTATCAGAAAGACAACTGGGGAGGGTCTGATCTTGATTCTATCTCCAGACTGATTGGTAGAATACAATTAATAGCTGAGTCTGCCTTTTTTTTTTTTTTAAGGCAGAGTGACAGAGAGGGAGAGACAGAGAAATCTTTCATCTGCTGGTTTGCACCTCCAAATGACCACATGACCACAATAGAAGATAGAAGCAAGGAGTACAGAACACCATGTGGGACTCCTACATAGGAGGTAATGACCCAAGTGTTTGCTGCATTTTCAGCTGCCAGGTACACTTGAAGGGAGTTGGCCTGGAAGCAAAATAGCTAAGACTTGAACCTGCATGGGCATAGGATATAAATGTTGTAAATGGCAGCTAAAACCACAATTCCACAACTCCAGCCCCTGTTAATTCTTTTTTAAAATACATTTTATTATTATTATTATTATTTTATAGTACAGTTTCATATTCCCTTATCCCCTCCCCAGTTCCCTCCCTCCCCCCCCCCCAGTTCCTCTATATCATTACTAACATATAGTTCTTCATACTCAGGCATATGTCCATCATTGCGGGCATGGACAATGGCCAAGAGTCCAGAATCCTATTGTCAAGATATAGTAAACAGTTTCATTGTAAGTCCATCTTTGTCTGGAAGCAGAAATGTACACCACACTACATCCTCACATCTGAATGTCAGTCTCCATTTCACAGCTACTGTACATCCCCTTAAATGAAAAGTCATGTTTCAAAATCAACAATAGAAAGGAAAGAGGAAATTTACAATGCCATGAAGTTAAATGACATGTTACTAGATATGACAGTCTCCATTACACAGCTACTAAACATCCCCTTAAATGAAGAGCCACAAAACAAAATCAACAACAGCAGGAAGAAAGAAGAAATTTACAACACCAAGAAGTTAAATAACATGATATTAAATGACTAATGTGTAGCTGAAGAAATGAAAATCAAGAACCTTCTTGAAGAAAATGATGCTACCGTATGATATACGAGTCATTGAATGATTTAACCAGGAGGAAGTGTTTTGAAGAGATGAAACTAACACAGAATAACAAAACCCATGTGATATAGTTTCCGCTAATCTTTGTTGAAGTGTGTCTCCTCCAGACAATAAGCAGATGGGTTTTGTTTTTTAATCAAGTGTACTACTCTATGATGTTTGATTAAGCTTAAGCCATTAACATTCAGAGTTTAATATACATGGGTGTTACGTTGGTCCTGTCATTTTAGCAATGGGTTGTTCATTGGTTTAGTCTTCTATGGTCATTTTACTGGAATGTTCTTCCCATTTGCTTTTGGTTTTGGTAGGTGCTATTTCTCTTCTCTGTCAAGAGAACATCTTGAAGTATCATTTGTAGGGCAGGTTTGGAAGAGGCATATTCTTTTAGCTTTTCTTTGAAAATGAATTTTATTTCATTTTCAAAGGCAAAAGAAAGCTTTGCTGGATATGTTATCCTAGGCCGACAATTTTTTTCTTTTAGAATTTGGAATATGTCACTCCATTCTCTTCTAGCCTGTAGAGTTTCCTGTGAGAGATCTCCTGTGAGCTTAATTGGCTTTCCTTTATATATCAATTGAATTTTTCATGTGCACATTTAACGATCTTTTCCTTATGTTCAATTGAAGAGAGCTTGATGATCATATGTCGTGGTGAAGATCACTTTTGGTCAAGCCTGTTGGGAGTTCTGTGCCCTCCTGGATCTTATTTCCCAATTCTTTCTGTAGATGAGGGAAATTTTCCTTTATTATTTCATTAAATACATTTGCAAACTCAGCTTCTCTTTCTGCACCTTCTGGGACTCCCATAACTCTTAGATTTGGCCTCTTAATAGTGTCTTTCAATTCTTGAATATTTTTTTTGGCCTGATCCAGCTCTGCTTCCAGCTTTTTGTTTGCTTCCCCCTGGTGACAGGAAATACCTTCCAATTCTGAGATTCTTTCTTCTGCTTGCTTCATTCTGTTTTGGAGACTCTCCACTGTACTCTTAATTTGCTCTACTGTGTTCTTAATTTCTGATATACCAGCCTTGATTTGCTTTATTGCTTCCTTAAATTCTTTGAACTCTTGCATGAGCTTCTCATTGTTGATCAGAATCTTTAAAATGAGTCTTATGGATTCTGTGTGCCCCATTTTCTCGATGTCTTCCTCAGTTAACTCTGAGATTGGCATAGGGTTTTGCTCCCTTGCAGGAGAGTTTTCGGCAATATTCATTGTGCCATTGTCTCTTCTTTTGCTCTTGATCATTGTACTTCTGGTTAGCAGAGTCTTCTCCTTGGAGTAAGTTTCTAAGCTGTGTCATCCACAGGTCTACAATGCGATTTTATTTATTGCGGTTGGTACACAACTTTTCATGCAGCCGCTTGTGCCACAACCTCCAGCAAGTTCCAGGTCTGGGTTCTTATGTCAGATTTCCACTGTGGTCTCCACAGCCCCAGCTCTTGGCTCACCACTCACCACCTCCTGTGATATTGTGGTGAGGCCGCACCATTGTCTCTGCAACCTTTCTCCCACTTCCGGTTGGAGCAGGTCCCAGGATTAGAGAGACACCAGGTGTCCTATATAATTAGGTGGTTGGTGGCGCTGATCTTGCTGGTGGTCTGGGTGCCACACGGACCTGTTTTAACCCATATGATGCCACAGTCGGTATTATTTTCCTGCGGGACCAGTGCAATCTCGGACCTCAGCAAGTTCTCGAGAGATCAGCACATGCGCAGTTCACTGTTGTCCCCTGCAGTCCCAAAGCTATTGCCACAGTGCCCAAAATGGCGCCTGCCGTACAACCACTACAGTTCTTGATCTGCTGGCTGTCAGATCCGAGGGCTATCCCAGACCTGCCCTGAGTGGAACCCGTAGAATGCCACGTTGTTGCAGTTCACCCAGACAGAAATGAGCTCACCCTCAGCTCAGCGCATGCTCAGTCCTCTCCCTCGCACTTTCCTCCTCTTTGCACAAAATGGGGCCCAATTCAGCTCTGGGGGGCTGACTGGACTGTGAAATCCACTCTCTTCTTGCACTGTCCATCTGAGATCGGCTGCTCTGTCTCTGCTCCTGGTCAAATCAAATGGATCAGCAGAACGGACAGTTCTTTGTCTGGGTTCACCACCCGAGCTCCCAGTGAAAGTCCCTTCCCACCTGGTTGCTGGTGGAGTTCAGGCTGCTGTGGAGTTCAGATCGCCGTGCTGGAATATCAGTCTCTGCAACACCACACCATTGTGTCCGCTGCTTTCCTGTGTCTGTCAGTCTCCAGGTACCCCTCTGCTGTTGTTCTGTCCTTTCCTATTTCCTGAAATATGTCCTCTCTGCTTCATCCTGGTTAAATGTTTTTCCATCTGTATAAACATGTCCTTACCCTATTCCACCATCTTGATTCTCCCCCTGTTAATTCTTTTACTATTCTCTGAATCACAAGTGTCAGCAAGGATGACCCACTACTTTGGCTGACACGGACATATCCTGATTTTGGCAATGAAAGCTTGGCATCCTGGGAAACTATACAGTCTCAGGCAAATTGGTTTGGTTGATCACCATAGCTTCATCTCTCTTCTGCAGCAGTGACCCAGCAGGCTTGTGCTTCTTGCTGGTCACTTAGAAGCAGAGTCTTCACTGGGTTCTTAGGCATATTTTATTCATTGTTGATGTTGAAGGATAGGTCTTATTAAGATGGAGAATTTGAAGAAACCCAATTCCAGACACAAGGCTGGAGGGCAATTTGAATGGTTTCTTCTAATTTTTTTCCTTGTCATTTTTGAAAAAAGATGTTCCTATCCACACACACACTTATGCACATGCGCACATACATGTAGATCACTACTTGGCACAGCACTGACCTATATAAGCACAGAGGGCAGAGAGATTCTGAAGACTCGAGAAAAAATATTGTAGTCTACACAGCTTTGGTCTGACAGATGGAGGGATCCTACTCAGAGAGTATTTTCGAAGCATTTGGCTTGAATGCAGATTAATGTTATGCAAAGTGGATATGCAAATGTTAAGACACCAAGTCACAGAGTAAAATGCCACATCAGAAGAAGATAGGGTTAATCAGGAAAGACCTTTTGAAGATTTGAATGCCACTTTATAAATGAAGATAATGCCATCTTTTTGAGAGACAAAACATGGCTACAATACTGAAACTGCAACCATTGAAAATGCTTAATAAACGAGGAATGAAAACTAGATTATTCAATGATCTATGTTCTAGTTCAGAGACTTCAGGATGGAATTTCCGAGGTGATCCATGCTTTGCACAACTGAAATCTGTCTTTGAGGCCATTTCAGCTTGTTCTGTCAGGCTACTGATGGCTGGATTCCTCACTGGAGAAGCCATTAGGAATTCCTTACTTAAATTGGGACTTTGGGTCAGACTGCCTAGCAGTGGTTCTTACATATGACAATGCATCAGATTCATTGGGAAGACTTGCTAAAGGGAGGCCAAGGCCCACTCTCAGGGTTTCTGATTCAATAGGTCTTTGATGGGGCCTGGTAACCTGAGGTGCTGCTGCAGGTTCTGAGTCCACAAGAAAGAATGAACTAGAGAACTGTCCTTGAAAAATTTTATAGACATAGTAACACGGCTCCTCTTTGAACAGACCTTGACATTTAGAACATCATGACCAAAACTGAATGACATAAAAGAGATGGAAATTAGAAGCTGAGAAAGCTTAGATGCCATCTGGAAAAACTAAAAACATTCTTATTTTTGTTTGTGGCTAGAACTATAGCCACTGAAACATGGTTATATTTCTGGATTTTATGTATATGTAATTAAAGTGAATGCTTGCCATTCTGGCTTAGAAACACAGAATATCCTACTCTTTGGGATGAGGAAACCTTGCTTTCTTATGAATCATAAATGGATGACAAGGTCACTAGATTTTTTTGTACACATAGATATCAAAATACATTATAAAGTCCATCATTTGCCATATATTGGTCTTCTTAGTGGGCAATCTTTGGGACTAAATGTATTAGTCTAGCTATGCCAATGAGATAATTCAATCAGGAAACACTGCAAGATCCATTTAATTGAAATTATTATTATTTTTATTAAGATTAATTTTATTTTTATTGGAAAGTCAGATTTACAGAGAGAAGACGAGACAGAGAAAGATCTTCCATCTCCAAGTTCACTCCCTAAGTGGCCACAACAGTCGGAGCTGAGCTGACCCAAAGCCAGGAGCCAGGAACCTCTTCCGGGTCTCCCACACGGGTGCAGAGTCCCAAGGCTTTGGGCCACCCTCAACTGCTTTCCCAGGCCACAAGCAGGGAGCTGGTGGGAAGTAGGGCGGCTGGGATTAGAAGCGGCTCCCATATGGGATTCTGGCTTGTGTAAGGAGAGGATTTAACTGCTAGGCTACTGTGCCAGGCCTAATGGAAATTATTTTTAAGTAACACAAGATAGACAACTGTATTTATTTACACGAGCTTCTACAACACCTAAAGTAAATGCTTCTCATTCCTATATGGGAAATGTATGTAAGTAGTAATGAACTCCATGACTAACACACATTTTCTCCACTTACTCCTTTGCTCTAGCACCCTAATGTTGTTAAGGTAGCTGCAAATCATATATTTGCCAAGTAGTCTTGTGAAACAACTGTTAGAGAATAGAGGTTCTCTATTCAACAGATAAGGGAAAGAAGCCAGCAAGGCTTCATTGTTAAGTGAGTTACACATGTGGACTGTTGCAGCTGAGCCTTGCTAGGGAAGTGTGCTGATGGTAGACAGACTTTTAGGAGACAAATTCACCATGGTGTTTCTGCATGTAGTGTGACAGTTGTTGTCCCTGTTTATCTTTTCAATGATACTTGCATTAAAAATCCATGAACATATTCTATTGGAATAGAAAGATAATGGCTCTAAGCGGCAAAGGAACGACTCATTTCCTGGCCAGGGCAAAAAGCTAATGTCTTTCCCTGGGACAAGGGTTGGGCAGGATTACAAGTAGCCCTTAGAAGATTGAGGATTTCTAATCTTGCAGCTCCTTGGCTAAAACACAGGTCTACTGTGGGCATAGCATCCACCTAGATTGCACTCCATCACATCCATGGGATTTGAGTGTCATGGAAAACCAATGATAGAGTAAGAAACTCAGGCTGCTTGTTATACCGTTAGTAATGAAGTCTTTTGTTTATGACCCAGAAGACTCATGTCTTCTGCCAGCTTGTACAAAACTGCGTCAGATTCATGCATTAGCTTGTAGGCGAGGTAAAACTCTCAGACCCTTTGCAGTTCTTAATAAATGGCGCAGAGATATTATTCTTAACAATTCTCACTTCTGGAAAATGTAAAATCTCCCAACATTTTCAGCTTTGTGCGTGAACTAAGTGCAACCTTGTTGAAAATCCAAAATGAAAAGTTGTAGATAATGCCTTTTAGAATTAGCTGATGCACACTTAAATGAAAAGGCCTAAATGACATAGGTAGGCCATGACAAAGGAGGGGTGCACATCTCTTCTTGTTCTTGTCCCTCACTTTGTAGACCAGTAGTGAAAGGCAAGGGAAGGACATGCCACTTAGATGAAGCCATCAGCAGTAAAGGACATAAAGTTGTGCAAGAGTGTTATGTAGCACCACTGGATATGTTAATCAAGGTTGCCACTATGTATTGATAATTTGTTATAGATTAAGCATGATACCAGGGACTTAAAATACATTAACATAAATCTTAAAGTTTCATAGCATGATTTTCATAATTTTAGATATGAAGGAGTATTTTAAAAAGAATTTGAGAAACTAACTCAAAATTAAACACCAACAGTGATTTCTTCATTTATTTATAAGGCAAATGTGCCAGTTCTCAAGTTCAGCTGTGTTTGTTCTGAAGCCAACAGTCTTCTCTAGGCCAATGCTGTCTCTTATCCTCAACCTTTCTGTACTTATGAGAAAACAAGATGCAATTCCTAGCATGACATGATTCAGCTTAGGCATTGAATTGGTTGGTGGCTTTTCATTTTATCTTTTAGTATGAGCCACTTTATATCTTTATTAAGCTAGTTTACATGTTTATGAAAAAATTTATTCTTTAATGTACACATTAAACTAAAAACAAAACTACTTTGCAGTTGATTGGTAAATTCTCTTAATTTTAAATACCCAACTGCTATATTTTTAAGAATTATTCCAATCTATTGTAGTCTTATATTTAAAAAGGCTAGAAAATGTAATGGCTATTAAAGTAGAAAATACATATATATTGATGTTTTCATGTTTACCAAAGTGGATCCTGCTTTTTATTGCCATGTAAACACATCCTATTTATTTGAAGTCGATGATAACGTCCCAAGAAAAATCTCAATTTACGTTGCTTCAACCAGGATCCCTGAGCGGTCCGCAGAAACAGAAGAACAGTAAACTTCCTTCGGGACTAGAGAGAGGAGCTTTCTCTGGTTCTTGCCTGCTTCCAACTTTGGGTCCCCACCACCTCTCGTAATAACCATCAGGAGCACTCCAGAAACCCCTCAAAACAAACAGACAAACAAACTAAAATAGATAGACAGAGAACAACAAGGAAAGCTTAGAACCAGACAGGAAACGGTCAGCGGGGATGCACTTATACCTCACTGGGTGGGACACAAAGATTAGTTACTCCTCACTGGGGTATTGAAGATTTCTCTGCACACCCCTCCTAAACATGCTCACCTAAACTGTTGACATATATCCTGTTAGAATTATAGAGTTAGACCACCTGAAAAACAGCCAGGTTCAGCGAAAACGTGCTTCAATGCTATAAACTGCTAAAGACTAAAATTAAAATAGGCATGAGACAGCTGAATAGCAATCTAAGCCATTTTAAGGTGTATAGAATATGGTTGAATGTAAACCAAAATTTAAATGTCTATGAAGAAGTCACAGGTTGTGGTTGAGAACCCGCATTTTCCTATTAACATATTGGTTAATCAATACCATGTCAATTAATGCCATAATGCTGTAATTGGTTGTAAATATTATGTTGGGCCTTTTAATTGATTGAGATGATACTCTGCCGGCTCTACCTTCAGACCAGAGATGGTCTCACCAAGAAACTATTGAACTTACCAGAACAATAAGATGCTGGACTTTATGCTTGGTAAATACCTCCAATGAAAGAATCTCAACTGAATTTGAGCTATGGAAATGCAACAAGGTGGAGCAATCCACCATGGGGGGAGGGTTTGGGGAGGGGTGGGGGGAATCCCAGTGCATAAAAAAATGTATCACATAATGCAATGTAATTAATTTTTTAAAAAAGGAAATGCAATAAAAACATATGTTTAAAAAAATTTATGTTGCTTAATGGTTCATAAATAAATCCCTTCTTCACTCCTAAATTTAAAAAAATAACCTTTTGAGACTAAATCTTCCATGATTTATCTTAGCTCCTATGTGATAGTATTGAGCAATGTTGGCAGTTATTTTTGAACTAAGTGTAGAGATGAAAGTAAACAATGTCTACATATTGAAAGCTTGCTAGGTGTTGAATATTTTCCCTCTAAACATTTTCCCAAGATGTCTAAAAACAATGTGAAAGTTCAACTAAAAAATTCCCTATATAAATATGCTTAGTGCAGGGATTTGGGGTTTTTACATGAAAGCCTTTCTCTATTACAAAGCATTTCTTAGAGTGTTTTTTCTTCTGTACTTTTCTTAGGCCAGCTAAATGTCAGTGCACATTGAAAAGGAGCATTCAGGATAAAATTCAAGCGTCACAATTAAGCTACTGCTGGAGTTATCTGTCTTATCACCTACATGCCTTTTCAAATTTACTTTTTTATGTCTAACAAATGATAACATACTCAGATTCTATTACTTTGGGAAATTTATCTACATATTTCATACTTAAATCTAACAGCACCCATTTATCACACACAGGTTCTAAGGCCCCTTCAATGACCACATTCAAAGTGGTCATTCAAGTTTGCTTTAGATTTCATTTAAATTTGCTTTAAATTTCATTGTCAAAGTGTGTCTACGTATTGTCATTTAAAATTCTATTGAGATGGGGTTGCAGGTGATAATACTTCAGAAATTAAGCATGTTAGCCATCTCTATTTGAAAATGGCATGGAAGTGATTAGAGAATTTGGGTGATGTCTCCGTGAGTAAGCAAAGGTTATTAAGCAAAGGTAAATCAGCCATAAGGGACATTCCCAGAGATATAAATAGATTCCGAGGCACTTCCAGTTCTTTGTGCATGTACACAAAGTAGGAACCTGCAGCCTGAGAAATGTGTTCCAACAAAGAGACCCAGTGCTTGTTGCTGGAAGTGAAAGCAGCTGAAAGCTGATGTATGTGAATATACAGGTTTCCAGTAGAAAAGGGTGGAGTACTACTGGCAGAGTTTGTCACATATCTGTCACACCCTCTGCTCTCCAAAACACACGTGCAGGCTGTGTGTGCATACACATGACCCACACCACTCAGGCTGGTTTGGGCTTCCCTCCTCAGTACTTCTACAATGTGCTAGGTACATACCATTGTTGCAGCTATTGACAGTACATCAGTGTCCCCCATGTTACTTTGAATGCTATAGGGATAGCAATCACTTTAATCTTTAAAGTACAGTGTCAGGCACACAATAAGTGCTCAATAAATGTGCCTAAATTTAATGTATGAGAGGAAACCATGGCAGCAGCACAAACAGAAGGAATTGGGTCTGAGGAAGGGGCATAAGTTGAGTAGAATCACAGAAGAGTGGATGAAAAACTGAGGCATGAGAATGTGAATGAATAGGTCTTCAGTTTTCAGGTTTGGTGTGATCGGCAAGGATAGCACCAAGACAACAGAAGTAAGGGAAAATTAGAAAATGGTTTTTCAGGTCCTTAAAGATTAGCTTCCTGATATTATTTTCTCTTTTAAAAAGCACTATAAATTATCAGGGATACTTAGAAATCATGGGTAAAATGCTGGCGTTATGCAAGAACCCATGCTTGTCCTCCAGGCCAGAGGTTGAGGAGGCTTGAATGCATTGTTCATAGGAATTTCCTTGAAATCTGATTAGCACCTAAGTACACTTCAAATTATGGCTCTGCTGCTTGCAACATGTAATTATGGATATTACAAGCATGTCTAATTTGACAAGTAATGTAGAGGGTGAATATTAGAAAGGAGTGATAATATTTGGCAATATACACTGCAGAGTTCAGTGTTGTACTGCCACCACAATCATCTTTGCGTGCCAAATTGTATGGAAATGATGGATATTAGGAAAGCAACATGAGAGAAGCATTCTGTCCTTCTTTCTGAATCAATGCTTCTAGGCAACTGGTTAAAGTATGTAAACCACAAGGAAAAGTGAATTATAATGATCATTATTTAAAAAAAATCATTCTCGGCTCTTCAATATTAGACAGCTTTTTAAAACCAGTTCTTTCCTCTTGGATTCAAGGCATTTGAGTCACCTGGGGCTACTTGGTGAAGATTTGAGGAGCATGCAATCTGAGGAGTGCTTGTTGTAGGCAACTTCCTAGGTCACCTTATACACCTAGGCCAATGTTACACTGCTGGAAGGAAAGCATGCATAGCTGTTGGGCATTTGGGGCCTGATTAATACCAATTGTATGTTAACTATACCAGTGTGCCAGCAAAGTTGCTTATCCTTTTTTATTTTTTTTAAAGATATGTGGGAAAGGCAAGGGATGCCAGGCCAGGAAGCACCACTCCAGTACCCAGATTGGGGATGGGGTGTCTGCAGTTTGCTTAAGGAAGGGGATCTGGGACATACTGAACTAGGAGCAGGTAAGGGCATGTTTGATGGGGGAGGAGTGATTTCTGGGCTCTTCTGTCGACTGGCCATTGCCCTTGCAGGTAGGTGAGAGAGCTGAGACAGTGTCTTAGAGGCATACCAGAGGGCATGTCTGGATCAGGCCAAGGCACCTGCCCACAAGGGAGACCTGATCTAGGCTAAATAGTATCACCCACCGCCTGCTTGTACTTGCAAATGCCTCACCTGGAGGCATGCCTGGCTGTGGGCTAGGTCGCAGCACCCACTTGTAAGTGTTGGAGCAGGGGAGAACCATGTCAGGCTGGACTGGTGCACCCACCAGAATGTGAAAGAACCAGATCTGGGAGCAGATTCTGTAGGGGACTTTTGGGCTCACCCCTGTGGGACTGTGGACCTTGTAGGGTAACATGGAGAATGCCCCTGCTAGGCCTCAGCTCACCTTGGGGAGCAAAAGCTGGGTTTGAATGAGTGGGCCAGGCCAGATAGGGTTGCAGCACTCCTCAGCACTTGTGTGACAGGCAGGGCTGGGTCAGGTTGCAGAACCCGAGAGCCAGGACATATGAGAGACAGAAGAGTATATGTGCTGTGCCCGGTCTGCAACACCTGCTGGTGAGAGCTAAGATCATGGGTTTGCCAAACTAATCTGTGCTGAAACATCTGCCAGCACACACAACATCCAGGGGTGAGAAGAGGCCTGGAAGGGGAACTCTGGGTAATATCCTGCTAGGCTGCTCTCACTGGTGAGTGTGAGGGTTGGAGATGGGGGTGGACCAGAACGGGTAAAGTTGCAGTACCCATTGGCATGTGTGTGGGCTGTTTCAGGGGCGGGCCAGACTGGACTAGGTCCCAGCACACTCTGGCACTCACAACTAGACCACTGGACTTAGACCTCGGCCACAGGAAAAATTTCAATATATGTGGTCCAACCTTGGAGTGCATGCATTGGGACTGGGCCTTTTTAGTTGCTGATGCCGGTGCATCGGACAGCATGTCTAGATGCACATGGGGGACATGACAGCCAGTTCATCTAAGACAGTTGAGTACATCGAGTGCCTCATCAGAGAATAGAAAGCAGAAAATGTTGGACCACTCTCCTGGCCAAGCTTTGCAACAAGCTCCTAGGCCTAGAGGTATGCTAAGGTCAACTTTTTCAGTCAATAGACCTTGAAAAAATTTTCTCAACCCTAGAGCAACAAAATCAGCAACTCTTCAGAACTATCAAAACCACTCAAGTAACACTCACAGAACAGTCTTCTCCACATCAGGGATTTCTTAGCATCATCAAAGGACCGTCCTCTATACCCGGGAGTTGATGTAGTTTGACAGCAAGGAGCGATCCCCTCCCTTCCCCCACTGAGGAGATAGGAAAAAAAATTTTGAAACATTTGTTCCACTCATCTTCTTCCATATCTAATCCTCCCCACCCAAATTGGAGGTCCACATGGGTGTGTATCTCTCTCAATTATGCAAACAAAATTAAAAATTAAATTAAAAAAGAAATCCGAGGAGAAGAAAAGGAAGTTATGATAATTATGTGGGAAGAAATTTAAGTATTTCAAATAAGAGCAGACTTTAAAAAGCATCGAAGAGGGCCTGCCCGGCATGGTAGCCTGGCGGCTAATGTCCATGCCTTGAACATGCCAGGATCCCATTCGGGCACTAGTTCTAATCCCGGTGGCTCCGCTTCCCATCCAGCTCCCTGCTTGTGGCCTGGGAGAGCAGTCAAGGATGGCCCAAAGCCTTGGGACTCTGCACCCACGTGGGAGACCTGGAAGAGGCTCCTGGTTCCTGGCTTCGGATCAGCTTGGCTCCAGCCATTGTGGTCCCTTTGGGGGAGTGAATCATTGGACAGAGGATCTTCCTCCCTGTTTCTCCTCCTCTGTGTATATCTGACTTTGGAATAAAAATAAATAAATATTTTTTAAAAAAATATCGAAGTGAAATCTGAGACAAGGACTAAGATATAGTGTCAGTAAAGAATTTGTTAACCATTTGCACTGATAAAAACGCATCTTCCTGTTCCCCTGTGTGCCTCCAGAACTCAATGGAGCATCTGAGGTTATCTATCTCTTTTAGCCTTCCTATCTACTTTACAGAGCTTCTTCTTCTTATACTTTCAAAATGCCATGTACCCCAAACCAGCCTAGGAATAGACAGAGCAGGATGACAGGATTTGGGTCATTCAGGAGGTATCATTTTTATGGGTCAAGAAAGAATGCACAAATTCAACTCATTGAAAGAAGGTGATAAATCAGTTGACTTAAAGAAATACGTTGACAGATATTAAACCAGGGTTTGAATGGGGGTTGGAGGAGGTAGAGGAAAGAAGCAAAGAAAGGATAAGAGACAGGATTCTGGCAGCAAAACATCTTTTTTTTTTTTTTTTTTTTTTTTTTTTTGGTGTTGTGATGGGGTCTGGTTAACAGGGTCTGGGTAGGTAGGCTTGCAGAGATACAACACATTTCAGTTAGAATGAGATCTCCGCAGATGAGATTTATTCAGGAAATCAACTGAACAGCACCGTGACCACCTTTAATCACAACGTATTGTATCCTTGAAAATTGCTAAAAATGAAGTTTCAGTGTTCTCAGCACAGATAGGAGGAATATGAGACAATGCATGTTAATTAGTCCCATTTACCACTGGACAGTGTATAACTACTTCAAAACCTGCTGTATACCGTAAGTACATACAATTTTTGTCAATTCAAAATAAAAGAGCTGACTGCTTCATTCTTCTCTGCTCCCAGGCACCTGGCCATGTGTCACCCTCCTCCCCTCTCTAGCAGTTTTCTGCCCTTATGTTCCCTCTGGCATTCATATCTTGGCACTCTTTTCTGGCTTTAGCTTTGTTTCCTCCTGGCCTCAGAAGTGCTCCCTGCTGCCTGCTCCAGCCCCCATGCTTGCATCTCAAAGGAAAGGGAAGGAGAAGATGTTCTTGTGTAATTCCCACTGCAAATCTGGGAGCTAATTCTGCCAAAAGAACCATGTGGCATTTTAAGGAGAGACTGAAAGCATGTAGGGGAAGGGTGTAGTGCACGGTGGTTGGTCCTGTTGAAATACCGAACTTCATAATTAGAGCTACTCTGTTCTAGCACCTGTCTTTTGACCACAGTAGAGGGTATATTAACATTTATAAACATTCATTTCACTGGGTTGTTTTCAATATCCACTAAAATCTTCACATTTTCTGGGTTAATATTTGTAGCCCTGTTGAGATTTTTATTTCTCATCCCATTTCCTACTAAGAATAGAACCTGACGTAAATGAGCCCCTCAAGAGAGAAGATCTAGAGCAGCACTTCTCAAATTGGAAGCACAGTCCCATCACCTATGGGGCCCGTTCAAATGAGATTCTGGTTCAGTAGATCTGGGCCAGGGCCTGAGATTCTGTGCTGCCAACAAGCTCCCCCTGATTACTGATGCTGCTGGTCCAGAAACCATATTTAAAACAGCTAGGATCTCAGTGAGTCTAGATGATAGACTTTTCAGCTATGATAAATGAATATTAGGTAATGGAGGATTGATTTCAGACCTAGGCTTGCCCACCAGCATATATACCATAGATACTTCATTTTGGAAGCAATCTGGGAAAGCTTTAGACTCTAAGGCAGATAATGACCGACTAGCCAGTTTTCTTGTGCAACTTCTCAGGGTTTATAAAGCAGAAAGGAAGATCAGAGGCTTGATCCAGAATCAGTCCTGTGTGTAGGAATATTGCCTGCAGAGTTAATGTTCAACTAGTGGCACCCTCAGGGGAAGTATTCAGGTGTTTCAGTTCTGAAAACCTGAGACACACAGAAATAATCAGTACCAATCAAAGCTTCCTAAATTCAGCATTCTTTCAGATTGAAAGAGCATGCATGTATAATGAACATTGGTGGCAAAGAACTCGGTGACTATTTCTCATCTCTGATTTTTGATAACTCTTCTCCCTTGAGATGTTTCTTTTGATTTCAGTCATTGATACATTTATCACAGATATTTTCAAAGTCATTGCAGAGATCCTTGTAAACCCTTTCCCCCTCTACTTTGTTTTAGTAATGAAATTAGACTTAAGCATGGCAATCACCTTGGAAACCTTCAACCTTTTGACTATCCAGGTGAAAGCAATAGAAATACCAGGTAACAATAGGCTAGAACCCAGAGCTGGCCACATAACCCAGCTGTCACGACATTGTATTGTAATTAGTTGTTTACATTCCATCTCCAGTCTGCACTCTGCTTCTTTCCCATCCCATTGCCCTGTCAGACACATTTCTCTTTTATGCTCTTGAGCCCCAGCAGGTAGTACAATGATTGGAGACTAATTCAATGAGAGTCTAACTGGTTCCTGGCTTGTGGCAATTGTATTGTCATGTCAGTACAACAAAGAGAATGCACCAGGACAACATCAAGTAGTTCCGTTTTGATGAGTCTTGGGTTTCCTTGCTCAGTCTGTAGGCTCCCCACACTGTTGCTTTTACAAGAATTCCACCTTTCTGCAGCATTACAGCTGATTTTTCTAAATCCCTCTGATCCACACATTTCACTTTAAATTGATTTCATCCAGACTAATTAACTTTGATAAGTTTCCTTCCTTTAATATATTAAACCCCTCTGCAGGTCGGCACTCAGTAGCATGCATTCAGATTCCATCTTGGACTTTCAGGCCACATGCCATTCACTCCATGCAGGTGACCCTGGCCCAGCCTTCTGTTGTGGTACACATTGCTGCATATCTCTGTGACGCAGAAATCACCCCATGGTTCTGACTGCTGAGTCTTTCTTGAAAGGCTTGATTCTTCCTAATCTGGCCCTGAGAGTATTTTGTCACTGTGGATTCTTTGTTCTTCCAAATTGAAAATAGCCTTCTCATTGATTTTTGATTATAAAAACAATCTCGGGACCCGGCGGCGTGGCCTAGCGGCTGAAGTCCTCACCTTGAACGCCCCGGGATCCCATGTGGGCACCGGTTCATATCCCGGAAGCTCCACTTCCCATCCAGCTCCCTGCTTGTGGCCTGGGAAAGCAGTCGAGGATGGCCCAAAGCCTTGGGACCCTGCACCCATGAGAGAGACCTGGAAGAGGTTCCAGGTTCCTGGCTTCGGATCGGTGCAGTACCGGCCGTTGCGCTCACTTGGGGAGTCAATCATCGGACGGAAGAGCTTCTTCTCTGTCACTCCTCCTCTCTGTATATCTGACTTTGTAATAAAGGTGGATAAATCTTAAAAAAAAAAACAATCTCAGCTTTGTGTAAAACTTTCAAACAATGTAGATTAGTACACTGAAGTAAGGAAAACATTATCCTAAATTCCAATACATGGGGAGTGATAGCATTCACAGTCTTCCAGACCTTTTTTGCACAGATGCAATTTTCTACAACTGAAATGTAGTCTTTTGGCTGAATATATTGCTACCATTTCTGCAAGTACAGATATTAAAATAGGTATTTATTTCCACTGATTGAACTGCAACATAAACAGAAGCATGATTCTTTATATTTCCTATAACTTCACTTTTTTTCCCCTCCATCCAATCCCTTTCTCTTCAAGCCCCCTCTCTCTTATGAAGGCCCTCAGCAGCCCCTGAAGGGCAGTTCTGGGGGCTGCAGTTGCCAGAGAGAGCAACAGAAGGAAGGAGGTGCAGGTGGTTGGGCAGCAGGAGGCATGCTCCATGCTGTCACTTCCAGGAGAATTGGCCCTTTCTGCTTCTGCCAGGTGGGAGTTGAAGTGACGTCAGTCTCCCATTTCATCCCAGCTCCTTGGCTTTTCTACTTCCTCCAACTCTTCTCTTTCCTGGGCAGCAAAAGGGAGGTATCTGCATGGTCATCAAGCTTCTTTGGTGATTCTAAGTTAGTGGGTACATGGCTACTCTCTGAGGCATGTTACTCCATGCCTTGCAGAACAGGTACAGCTCATGGCTGAATAGGAATCACCTGGGGAGCTAGTTAATCATACAAATTCCTCCACCTCTTTCCTGGAGATGGATTCTGTAGTGCTGGGACATGGCCCAAGTTTTTTTTTTTAAAGAAGATTCCTAAATAATCCTGATGGGCAGCTTGGTTGGCCCAGGCTTTCCTTTGGCTACCCAAAGTGTGATTCAGAGACCAGCATTGTCATCACTTGGGAGCTTTTTAGACCTGCAGGATTTCATCGTCATCCTAGCCCTGCTAATTCAGTGTCTATATTTTAACAAGAACGATCCCCAGGTGATTTAGGATTGCACATTGATGTTTGAAAAACTGCTCTCCTCCAGCGCTGTAGAATGGGGGGCGGTTGTGGATTCTTCCTTGTGGGATTTAAATGAAACAATGTGGCTTACCTGATGCCCACCTAGTTCACTGGTTATGAAATTTAATAAGATGTAACTTAAGGCAACACTTTTTAAGACAAGGTGATATAGAGTCCATATAATATGAAGTTAAAGGAAGCACTACATGAGTTTTGAATCTTGGCCTACCTTTCATTTTATGCCAGAAATCTTCAAGAAAGAAACAAAGATTTACATAAGCATTTTAAAGGTTAAAATTTTACTATGGTTTTCTCCATAGAGTGATCAGATATCTCAGCTCTTAAATAACAGCTCTTGAAAAATTCCAGAGATTCTAGGTAATGTTTATACTGACTTAAGCACTGCTGATGTACAACCAATAAAATGCATTTCAGGAGGAGAAAAATCAAAACTGAATGTTCATTTTAATCAGGGCACTCATACCCTCCCACCAGTTCTAGTGGAGTCATTATGCAGGGACAATTGTGGACTTTTGTGTTGTTCATAAAAGCTTCTTAACCAGAATTGTGATTCATCTAGATTTGTCCCTGAAAAAACATAAGCCTCAACATGTTGATGGTTTCACTTATTATTTAGAAAAAAAAAGATTCTGTAAAGCAATACTGCCTTTTCTCCCACTTAAAGTTTCAATGCAGAATAAAATCAAAGGAAAGTTGTTCACGATAAGCTGGTCTACAAGGCCCCAAAACTTCCCCTTCCATAGGTTTCTGTTTTGAAGATGTGTTTCTGGCATCTCACATTCTATACCTTCTCTAGGACTTCTCACTCATCGTAAAACTCACTCCATGATGGTTGCCCAAACCTTGGTAATACCGCTTCCATGGTATTACTTCTGGCTCCCCATAACAGACACCTATCTCTAGAGGGTTTTACAACCCAACATGATATGTTCCCCCCAAATATGTGAGGGGTTTGCCCAACTATAGCAGCATAGCAGTGACTGTTGGTGTAAACAAACATTTAGGCTCCTACCTTCCATTGTACCAATGATAGGGTGTAGCACATGTTCTTGGCTGTTTTGCCTCCACAGTGTCCCTTCCATGAAGAAAGGATGGAAAGGGGAAAGATATGTTATTGTTTTTAAAAATCTGCCTCTTTTCAGGAGGACAGGAGGAGGCTTGTATCCCAACCCTGAAGACTCCCAGATCCTCACCAAGGACTATCAGTACGAGCACCGAAGACTACATCCCAACTGCCAAGGAGACCACGGGGAAATGGAGTGCCTTTGGAGGCCAAGAACTCTGAGGTCACCCACCCCCATTTGGATCTACCACATGGGATGGAAGAAGCCCAAATCCTGCCTTGCAGGATCCAAGCTCATCGGAACGACAACCAGGATCCCTGAGCGGTCCACAGAAACAGAAGAACAGTAAACTTCCTTCGGGACTAGGGAGAGGAGCTTTCTCTGGTCCTTGCCTGCTTCCAACTTTGGGTCCCCACTACCTCTCGTAATAACCATCAGGAGCGCTCCAGAAACCCCTCAAAACAAACAAACAAACAAACAAACAAACTAAAATAGATAGAGAACAACAAGGAAAGCTTAGAACCAGACAGGAAACGGTCAGCGGGGATGCACTTACACCTCACTGGGTGGGACACAAAGATTAGTTACTCCTCACTGGGGTATTGAAGATTTCTCTGCACACCCCTCCTACACATGCTCACCTAAACTGTTGACATAAGTCTTGTTCTAGAGTTAGACTACCCAAAAAACAGCCAGGTTCAGCGAAAACGTGCTTCAATGCTATAAACTGCTAAAGACTAAAATTAAAATAGAAAAGAGACAGTTGAATGGCAATTTATAGCCATTTTAAGGTGTATGGAACACGGTTGAATATAAACCAAAATTTAAATGTCTATGAAGAAGTCACAGGTTGTGGTTGAGAACCCGCATTTTCCTATTAACATATTGGTTAATCAATACCATGTCAATTAATGCCATAATGCTGTAATTGGTTGTAAATATTATGTTGGGGCTTTTAATTGATTGGGATGATACTCTGCCGGCTCTACCTTCAGACCAGAGATGGTCTCACCAAGAAACTATTGAACTTACCAGAACAATAAGATGCTGGACTTTATGCTTGGTAAATACCTCCAATGAAAGAATCTCAACTGAATTTGAGCTATGGAAATGCAACAAGGTGGAGTAATCCACCGTGGGGGGAGGGTTTGGGGAGGGGTGGGGAGAATCTCAGTGCATAAAAAAATGTATCACATATTGCAATGTAATTAATAAAAAAAATTATAAAAAAAGGAAAAAAATCTGCCTCTTTTAACAAACTTTTTGGGCAGGCCACAGATGCTGTCCACTAACAGAACACTGAATAGAAAAATCTCAGACATTGGTTTCTGTGTAGTTAGTCTTTGTAAATGTTTAGGGATGAGAAATTACTATTACCTCTCAGTTCTCTGTATGCAGAATACTTGCCTGCTAAGACTGGGTATAAATCGGACCCACTTAGATAAGAAAGCACAATTTCCACAGTGTGAGGATAGGTCCCCTTAGCTATACTCTGCTTTGCTTTGGGCCATGATGTTCTTTAACAGAGTTGCTAAAACAAATAATTAAAAATACTACCCAGCCCCTGCTTTTATTTGGGAACATATTAGAATAGTTATTCAGAGTTGTATCATATATATTCAGTTTCTGTTTGACATATTCTAATGTAATTCATAATGCTTCATTTTAAAGTTGTGATACGTATTTCAGGCAGGGACTTAATAAGATCAAATTCTCAAACAGCCTTAGTTTTTACTGAGGGTGCTCTTGTTTTTTCAGTCTGTATAGGCTCTTGGATGCCCAGTCTCAGCATTCACTAGCAGGTGCTATAGCCTGGGTTAGCCTGCCCTGTCCCAGTCCCAGCTCTTGTCAGTGCATGCAGCAGTCTGTCCCACCCTGGCCCACACTCAGCCCTCATGTGAACTGGTGAGCATTGTAACATAACCTAGCCTGGCCTACATCCCTGCCTGTCTCACTTGTGGCATTGTGTGCTGTGGATTGACCCTGGCTACACTGTCCCCAGATTTGGCTCACAGTTAATGCGAACAGGTACTGCAGCCCAGCCCCTGCTCTTACACTCACCAACAGGCCTGCTCCCAGCAACAGATCTCATAGGTGCTGGTGGGTGCTGCTACCCAGACTGACATATTAGGCTCCCAGTCCTGGCACTTACTGGCAGGTACCACAGCCTAGCCCAGACAGGCATGCCTCTCAACCCCAGCTTTTGTGTGCACCAGTGGGTGGTGGATGATGCTATTTAGCCCAGGCCTGGTTTCCCTTGTGAGTAGGTGCCTTGGCCTGACCCAGACGTGCCCTTTGGTATTCCTCTTCTAAACCACTTTGTCTCAGCTCCCTCACCTACCTGCGAGTGCAGTGGCCTGGTGTGTACAAGACCCCAGAAATAATTCTTTCCCTGTCAAACATGGCCTCAGCAGCTCCCATTCTAATATGGATGGCCCCAGATCCTCTTCCCCAGGCATCCTTAGCCTGGGGTTCAGAGTGGTGTCCCAGCCCAGCATTCCCCACCTTCTCCATATGTCTTGAAAAGAAAAACCAGAATAGGCAACTATGCTGGCACACTGGTATAGTTAACACTAATTTGGCATTAACCAAGCCCAGAATGCCTGCCAGATACTGGCTGCTTTCCTCCCAGTAGTGTAACACTTGCCTAGGTACAAGGAAACCTAGACAGTTGCCTATAACTGGATGGAGACATTTCATCCTTTTTCCAAGCATAAGTACAAGGCATCTTCAGAAATTCATAGAAATTTTATAATATGAAGATACTGTGGGGATTTCAAATAGTTTTATAAAAAAATTCAGTAAATCTGCTAATTCCTTTTGCTGCAAACTTTTTGAAGTCCCCTTTCAAAAATAATTGAAGAATTTTTTTTGTCTAGAATTTAGCCTTGGGACATGTCTTTGCACAGGTTGCGAATCCCACCGTGCAGGTCTGCAGGTTTTGCAAGCCTTTATTTTTCTGTTTTACATCTATTAAGTTTCCTGCAATTAAAACATGGGAGGGTGATTCTTTGTGATTTTCTTGGGAAAAAGATGAACACTGTCCTTAGACGAAGACCTCATTTGGAGATGTTTTTCTCTGAACAAATCATTGTGGTTCCTGGGTACTATACCATTATAATGAGCTTGGTGTGACAGTTTTAATTAATCAATGAGAAGGATGAGTCTTCTGAGGAGGCTCTCAGGAGAGTCTGACATGACAGACAGCAGTTCCTGCTGAAATAGTACACGCATCTTGCTCTGACAACAGTAGTGATCACAGGTACCTAGGCATTGGAAATTACTGGGATGCAGAGTTACAATGGATAAAGGAGAATTGACACACTCCAACAAGTGACCTCACTGATGAAAATAAAATCGGATTTAAGAACTGAAATATAGATTTCTGTCTGTGCTGCAATCACCTCCCTTTCAGCTTTTAGGTTCAGCTTTCTATGATGTGCATCAAATCTTTCTGGTGAAATAAATTTAGATTTGTGATAAATGAAAGTTTAGTAATAGAATATGGAAATGTTTTGATCATGAGCTTTTAGAATGGCTCTTTTTATTCTTGCTTTCCATTATACAGTTTTGCAGGCATAAGGCTTCCCAGAGTTCTTTCCCTTTCCTCCGTTGCCCTCCTGCCCTCCCCCTTGTCCCCTATATTTTACAATAATATAGTCCTTCAGCTGTAGTCTCAACTCCAGCTTTCTGTTCTTGACGTGTTTCAAGACATGTAGGTATAAGCAATGTTAGAGAGTCTAGTATTTTGTTGTCAAGGTATATTTCATAGTTTTGCTGGGGTTCTTCTTTTATTCGGCAAATAGATACGCATACTGCAGTTCTTCGTTGTTTCCCAGTACTCTGGTCTCCATTACACTGTTCATTTATGAGATTAAAAGTGTATACTTGTTCACCTATGTATCTTTTTGTTCTGTATTTTGGATGAAAGTTGTCTTAGAGAGAATATATGTTATTTGCCCTTTCAGGACTGGCTTATTTCACTGAGCATAATGGTCTCCAGTTGGGACCGTACACAGAAGCAAAAAACAAACCCCCTTCTTTCACCATATACAAAGATCAAATATAAATGAATCACAGACCTAAACCTGTTCCCAGAAACTATCAAACTATTAGAAGAAAACATAGGAAGCACTCTATCACATTTAGGCATAGACAAAGACTTCCTAGAAAATCCACCAAAAACGTCAGTTGAGGTCAAAACTAAAAAATAGGATCACATCGAATGAAGAAATTTCTGTACAACAAAGGGAAATGGTCAACAAAGTGAAGAGGAAACCAACAGAATGGGAGAAAATCTTTGCATACTACACAACAGATAGGAGACTAATATCCAGGACATACAAAGAGCTCCAGAAACACAGAGCAAAACAAACAAAGAAAACAACCGGTTAAGAAATGGGCAAAGGGGTCCTGGCATGATGGGCCAGTGGCTAAATCCTTCCTTGCACATGCTGGGATCCCATACGGGCAGCATTTCATGTCCCAGCTGTTCCACTTCCCATCCATCTCTCTGTTTATGACCTGGGAAAACAACAGAGAATGGTCCAAAGCCTGGGACCCTGCACCCATGTGGGAGACCCAGAAGAAGCTCCTGACTCCTGGTTTTAGATCTCTCAACTCTGGTCATTGCAGCCACTTGGGGAGCGCACCATTGGACAGAAGATCTTTCTGCATCTCTTTCTCCTTGTAAATCTGTCTTTCAATTAAAAAAAAATCCTTAAAAATAAAAGAAATGGGCAAAGGAAATGAGCAGACATTTTTCAAAGGAACAAATTCATGTGGCTAACAAATATATAGAATAACTTTTTGAATATTGTATTGTAGCCAAATGTAGCTGATGCCCTTTGCCTCACCAAGCCCCTTGGCCTTTCTGTGATGTTAGCTATAGCTGACACTTCCTGTCAAGCCTCTCATGTTCTTGCTACAATCTTGCCCAGCTACTTGAGAGTGTGTCAAGGAGTGAGGTGTGGGAATTAAGACCTTTGGGTGCCACTTCCTAGACCAAAGGAGATAGGAGTAGGCCCATAAATGCTTCCTCTTTTTTTTTAAAAAGATTTATTATTATTGGAAATCCAGACATACAGAGAGGAGGAGAGACAGAGAGGAAGATCTTCCATCCGATGATTCACTCCCCAAGTGAGCCCAACAGCTGGTGTGCGCGGATCCGATGCCGGGAACCAGGAACCTCTTCCGGGTCTCCCACGCAGGTGCAGGATCCCAAGGCTTTGGGCCATCCTCGACTGCTTTCCCAGGCCACAAGCAGGGATCTGGATGGGAAGTGGAGCTTCCGGGATTAGAACTGGCGCCCATATGGGATCCCGGGCGTTCAAGGCGAGGACTTTAGCCTCTAGGCCACACCGCCGGGCCCAATGCTTCGTCTTTCTTGTGCGAAGCCACATTGCACATTGTCTGTGAGCAGATTCCTTCTTCATTTCAGCTGAACTCTGTCTCAGAATCCATATTCTCTACCCAGTCCATCAGACAGAATCTCGATGAATTCATCTTACTTTGAGGGATCCTTTGCTTACATAGACCCTTGGTTCCCAAGACATTCACCAATTAGCTACTAAAGGCAGTTAGATGCTAAAGTTGGAATGAGAGTCCTTCTTTTGGGCATAGCTGGATTTCAGGTCTAACTCAGGCCAATGCATTTGGTGTTTTGAATTGTGAGTCCGTTAAAACAGATCCAAAATATACCTTGATTTCTATTGTTTTTTGCATGAAAATAAACTTATCTTTTAATTATACTTTTTCATGTATGTTAGGAAGCATCTGAATTATAATTACTGTTAAAACTAAACCAATGTTGTGGCAGAAGTACAGGTAAAGCCATTGCCTGTGGTGGCTGGCATATCATATAGGTGCCAGTCGGCATCCTGCCTGCTCCACTTCTACTCTAGCTTCCTGCTAATGTCCTGAGAAAAGCAGTAGGAGATGGCTCAAGTGCATGGGAGGGGATAGCAGTAAACCCCATAGTCTTTTTGCAGAAAGCTAACACCAAAGGAAAGCATAGGGAACTGGAAAATAGATTCTAATTATTTGGCAACTGGAACATATAAGAATAATGGGATTTGAAATCAGTGGTTAAAGAAGAAACAATTTAAAAAGAATCCTAAGAAACCTGGTTAACAATATATCAAAAACCCCAAATCAAAGCACATTTAGAGCTATGTAAAAATCCAGACAAAAAGTTAAATATTTAAAGTAAAAAAAAAAACAGAAAAACAAAAAACCCAAAGTAAGTTTTTAACCCAGAAATTAAGATGAGGTTTGGGTTGCTGGTATCCTACATTTGTATATTTGGATTTGTTTCCTGGCCATGGCTTCTGATTCTAGCAAACCCTTGGAGATCAAGGTGATGGCCTCCAGGTCTCTCCTATGTGGGAGACCTGGATTTAATTCTCAGTGCCGGGCTTTTTCCACAACCCAGACTCAGCAACTGCAGGCATTTGGGAGTGAACCAGTGGATGGGAGCTCTGTCTCTATGCCTCTAAACGTGACTTTTAAAAAATTGTAAAACTACACGTTTGTGTTCTGGTTTTTGAAAGGCTTTTAAAGCATTATAGTAATGGTAGAAATCAGAAAGGAAAAAAACTGAAATTTTGACAACAATGGTAAGTAGAGATTTTATATGGCAAAAACATCATACCACTGAAACTGGAAAATACACATGTAGCATTTGTGACAGAGAAAAGATTTTCCTAAACATTCAAAGAACCATTATAAGAAGAAAAAGTAACAAAAAATGATTAAGGTTGTGACTAGAATACTTACTAATGAAGAGACACATAAAACATTAAAAGCTCTGAAAGAAGTAATTGCACATTAAAATAATAAGATATCTTTTCTTAGAATATCAAGGATTAATGTGATTGAAGACACAGAGGCTTAGCTGACACATGGGAAAACAGATCATACACTGATGAGTTATTCTGCTGAGAAGCTTGGCAAAAATATCATATTCATGTATATATCATTTAGTTAAAAATTCCACATATAATTATCTATCTAAAGGCAATGACTCTCTCTCTATATATATATACATGTCTCTCTCTCTATATATACATGTTTCATATATATGTATATAAAGATGGGAAATTAGGACTTTTTAATGCCATTTGTGCAAAATAAACAGGGCATAATCTAAATGAGGATAAGGGATGACTTAAATAAATCAAGATTGTATAAAATGAATACTAGAAGCAATTAAGATTAATAATAAATTGGCATGTTTATTAATAGTTTTCCTTAATTTTGACTGGAAGACACAATGCACAAACCTCTAGGTACTCTGTGATACCATTGCTCATGTACTTACCACAGTATAGAAAAAGTGATAATAACAGTATTATGTCTGAGTGATAGTATGTGAATTTTTAAAAGGTATTTTTATTTATCTGCATTACCTATTTAATTTACAATGAAATTGTTTAATTTTAAGAACTATATTTTAGAGTTAAAATTCAGATTGTCCATTTAGATTGCTAAGTTTTCATATACTAACTGAAAAATTTCTGGTATTTCTCAAGATTGGCTGATATGTTTATTTAATTTTATTATTTGACAGGCAGGATTTTATTGTTTGACAGGCAGGGAGACATACACACACACACACACAGATACACAGAGGATGTGGTAGTGGGTAGAGAGCACACCCATATGCTGATTTATGCCCCAAAATGTCTGTGATAGCTGAGTGGGTTGGGCAGAAGTCATGAGTCAGGAAGTCAGTGCAGGTCTCTCACGTAGGTGCTGCTTCTCAAAGTCTACATTAGAAGGAGGTTGGAATTAGCAGCTGAAGCTTGGACTTGAATTCAGATGCTCCAGTGGGGTATATGGGCTAAGTACTGTCTTAAGTCCCAGCTTCAACCTGTATTTAAGTTTTTAAAATAACCTGTGTCAAGCAAGTCTTGTATGAAAATTATCATTTCCCTAGGGAGTCAATTTCATGATTACGATCTGTATGTATTTTTCTCTTTGGTATTTGCATTTTAATAATACTGAAAGTAGTACAAGCAGCAACTGGCCTAGAAGTTGTGATCCAAGTTTACATAGGCTGATTGAAGTAGACAGCGTCACCTGTAGGAATACGTGCCTTTTTTGTTTTGTTTTCAACAATAGCTTTATTTGAATATAATTCACACGATATCATCCAGTTGCAAATGATACAAGTTAGCTATTTTATAGCTGAGTAATATATCATGCAGTTCACCTACTTAAAGTGTATAATTCCCCAGTTTTTTCATATACACATAAAGTTGTAAAACCATTGGCATAATTCTCACTACTCTGAATAAAGCCCTTGTAATCCTTTTCTTCTCCAATTCTTCCAGGTCCAGGCAACCACTCTATAAACTTGACTATTCTGGACATTTCACATAAATGGAACCATATACTATGTGGGCATTTGTGATTATCTTCTTGCATTTAGTACAGTGCTCTCAAGGATAATCCATGCTATAGCACATCTTAATATTATGTTTCTTTTCATTCCTAAATTACATTGCACTGTTTAGATATGCATTTTATTAGTTCACAGATTCTAGTGTTATTTAAACTTGTTGGTGAGTACGAATAATGCTGCCAAGAAATGTAGTGTGCAAGTTTTTGTGGGGGATGATTACTATTTCCATCTTTTTATATGTTATATAATGCTCCAGAGTTTCTATTTCTTTTAGGGTCATTTTTGCTAGTTTGTACCTTTAATTTTTTCTATTTTATTCAAATTATCTAATTTATTGGAAGCCACATAATTTTGAAAAATATTTGGAGTGTAAAGGGAAGAACAGGAGAAAAGTGGAAGAGTGTATAGCAACTTTATCTCTGCTATAATGCCTGAAATATTTAGTAAAAGACTGGATTTTTTGGTGAATAGAACTGACAACCAAAAAAAAAAAAAAGAGTTTGAATTAGTTAATAAGACTTCCTTTGCCATATAGTGTATATTCAAGTAGCTTGTTCTGTTTGTTCAGCTGTTTGCTAAAAATTGAATTCAACAGTGGCCTACGTGATATGAAATTGGGAAGCCAGAAATACCTTAGTATCATGTGAAAACGGAATGTAAAAGCTTAGGAAGACAATAATGTTGGAGTATATTTATCATGTGCAATTGTCTTATTCAAACACAGGTGTGTTCCCTGAGAGGACTACAAGATATATATATATATATATATCTATATATATCTATATCTATATATATATATATATATATAGTTTTTTTTCATCATGGCAATGAAGTATCAATTGGTGAAGGTGAAAGTAGCACAGTGCTGATGATTCTGTGCAGCAGGAGACAAAGACAGGGAAATGAAACCATTGAAATGGAATGGCTGAGGCAGAGACTGAGTAGTAGCACTTAATCATGAAAAGGGTATTGGGTAGAACGGTTAGTATAACTAGCTGCACTATATCTGTTAACAAATGATGGAATTCACTTGTATGTTTTCCATTCTTTGTTCTAATTTTTCCTTTTCATCCTACTTTAAGGAGAAAATGGATTTTCCATTCCCATTTCTATGAAGGATGTTTTCTACCACTTTTGGCTCTTTAACAACGGTCAAGAATTTGATTTAAAAATATAGTTGATGCAGCTATTTGACTTTTGTACAAATACTAGATTTGATCCACAGACTCTATTTCTCTAGTCTTCTATTTGTTTTTTTAGTTTATGGTTTTGTTTGTGCTTCATAATTGGGCCCAGACTAGATAACAGTGCCAAAGTCAAAGCCTGAAGGTCATTTGAATTTTTCCATTAAAATATATTTACAAAAATAATACATTGCAGACACTGCTTACATAAGATTCCGTCAGTCTTAAGTTGTTCAAGACCCTGGCATTCTTAGCTGAAGAATCTTAGGAACTAATGCATATTTTTATATCCTATATCACGTCAGAAATAGATTCAAAACAGAACATACACAGAATTGGAGATAATTACTAAATTTAGGGCAAGAAAAAAAAAATAGGATTTCAAAAGGTGAAGTAAATATTTTCCCCTGTAGCTACATGCTAGCTCTTACAATAAAATGTGAAGAAAATGGAAACTTTTAATAGGGTTTTATGTATTTATCTTGGAATTCCAAAAGTGCCATTTAAGCGTTTGAAGCACCAGGCATGGACAATAATGGAAATCAATTTATTCGTGCTCTTTTAGAGTAGATCATATTTGAAGATGACATTTCAAGACATAACTGAGAAATATAGGCCTTTCCATTGAATTCTTAAGTATTTTAAGCTTATTTCATATGGATAAATTGATAACACTTAATTAGCTTTCTGAAAATCAACATGCTGAATATTCTGATTGTCACCTCTGGATTCAATATTGTTTTGGTGTTTTATGCTAACATTTGCAATTCTGTTGTATGAATCTTTATCAAGTTTTTTTGCATTTAATTCTTTTTATTGCAAGTATTAATTGAATGAGGTATTATAGAAATCAAAATAATATTCAGTAAATAAACCGTAGCATAAGAAGTGTCTCCAATAAATTTGATTCAATCATATTCGTTGGATAGTTACTGGATGATTCATGAACTCAAGTGCATTTACATTCCAAGCAGACAAATTAGTGAAGTAGGGCAAGTGTACAGAAAACCAATTGGCAAAAAAAAAAGTAATCAAGCTTTCTTTGTTTTTACGGAAATGTGATTTAGACAGTAACATAATAAACACAATTATACCCTATACATGAGAAAATGAAAATTGGAAATAGACATAGCTATCTGTTAATTATTTTCTTTCATTTTTCTTTTGATTTGGAATTGGAAGACAAATACCCTAGCATCTGAAAAAACATGAAGTGTCAGGTCTTATATTTCACACTGAGAGGTACATGGTAAAATTGAACCTTGAATCAACTAATTGATTTTGATATTTAATTTAATTTTGCTTTCATAACAGAAAGAAGCTCTTCATAAACTGACAGCTCATTTTGAACATGGATAGGTTTATCGCTTAGTGCTTTTATAAAAACATGCTGTTATTTCCCCTTTGGTACTATATTGCATTGCAGTTCAGTAACTTCTATTTGGAGCTCCCAATTCACACTATTAACAGTAGTTGAAGAAGGTGAACTGAAAAACACTTGCTTATTTTCACAAAGTGTCAGATCAAGAAAATATATTTGGAATTCAGGATTGAATTTCACACTGGGGAATGGATAGTGGGTTGTGGCTTTCACTTATTTTAATATTAAAAGAATATATTGATGAGGGTCATAATGTAAAGTCTTTCACCCAAGTTTTGCTGTTAAGTTGAGATGGACATATTTCCTTGGATAACATTAAACAGAGGATATCATCGGTAAAAAAAAAAAAAATTCAGCATCCATTGATAATTTTTAAAAAAACATCAAACTCTCAGCAAGTTTGGGAATTGCATTGAATGAATATGGATCTTTGGCCTCTGAAATTCCATAATATCATTTACATAATGGTGGTGACATCATTACATATTAGCACTGTTTCATGCATCCTGCTGCTATGATTCTTGCAGATGTTGTAACTGTGCTTTTTGGATGATGATTGCAGATGCTAACCTTATTCACAGCATGCAGAAACATGTGAATAAGTCATTTTCTGATTGTGTTAAATTTACCACCCAGAATTTGATAGTGTGCAAGAATGGAACAGCAGTAGCAAACCATGTCTTTCCTTGAACTCTTTAGGAGATCATCATTGTATTCCTAGAATGCAGCCTCTGTCACTGTTGAATAGGGCCCTGCTGTGAACACTCTGGGCTGTACAAGAAGTTGTATCTCACTTATCCAAGGTTTTGCCACCCCTAGCCATGGCTTGAGACTGATCTGCTACAGCATTGTAGCCACATCAATCAGAAGCAAGAGAGGACACAGATGTAATACTGACTTTATAGAACAATAATTCCCAAAGACCATAAGACACAAGCAAGACCTCTTTAAGTACAACTGACAAGTGGGCCTTTGGATGCTGAACTAAGAGGTCCCTTGTGCATCACCTTGGATACCAGCAGGGGGACACACAGGGTGACAAATGCCTGCCATCAACCTGCCATTCTGAAGTGCCACAGATTGGCAGTGGCATGGCCACAGCTACCTGTTCTGTGTCTAATATGAGAGCCACCCCGAATCAGTGAATCATCACCAACCTTGTGCAATTCCATGAAATAACATCTTACCCTTATGCAATCTATAGTTGCCAGATGGCCTTCCTGAAACCAGGGCTTCAAGAACAGAGAGCAGATGCAATTCCTAGAGCATCCTGTTGACCTCACGAAAAAGTCAAGGTGGTAGGTCAAAGAGCATATGGGATGGGAAAATGGCAACAGATTCTTAGGTACCACACAGGTTCTGGTTCTGGGCAAAGTCAGTATGCACCACCTGATTAGCTGTTCAGGCTACCATCAACACATGACAGGAAGTTAGAGCATTTCCAGAAGGGCAGCTTTGAGACCAAGGCCCCTTCTATCAACAACTGTTTATTTCATAAAACCATTAAATGTATATAGTATACAGTATATAGTACATAAAGTGTATATATATACAGTATATAGTATAGTGCCAGGCAATTAAACTAATATGGAGCTGCATTTTATAACATCATTGCTGATTTTCTTCACATTAAAAATAAATATTATTGAAATTGTACTCTTTTCTTTCACTTTACCAAATGTCTTCTCATAGTGTCTGTTAGTTCTGATAACAGGTTCTGAAACAGTGAGGCTTGGATATGAATCCCAGTTCTTCTGTTCACTGGCTGCATGACACTGGGCAAGTTGTTTAACCTGTCTGTGTTCCAGTTTCCTCACACATACAATAAGAAAAATACTAGAACCAACCTCTTAGGGTTGTACTGAGGATTAAATGTGTGAAAAAGTGTTATTACTTCGAACCTTGCCAGCTGTATGCTGAACAGTCTCTAGGTATGTGTTGCTATTATTGCATGTCAGAGGTTCTCAGCAGGGCTACCTTTGCCACCCAGGTACATGTGGTAACACTGTTAGACAGTTTTGATTGTTAGCATTTGCCCTAAGGGAGAGGGAAGAGCGTATAACTGGCATCTGGTGGGGAGGGGCCAGGATGCTGCTAAACAACCCACAGTGCTCCAAATGTTAATAGTATCAAAGTCGAGGAAGCCTCTTGGATGCTTTTCAGAGTTCTTACTGTGATTTGTTTCATTACAGTGTCTTCACTGTTTCTTCTCACATAAGTGAACTTTTTCTTTTGCCAAAAAAACCTGTTAAAATTAATAAGTTAAAGTCTTTGTTGGCACAGGGAAATAGACTCTTTCCTATGTATCTTGATGTAGACTATCCTCCTAAACTATTGTACAGATAATAGATACAAGAAATATTTCTCCAAAGATATGTTGCCGTATACATCTCTACTGCCGAATAAAAGGAGGACTTCCAATAAAACAATTAAATATATCTTGACAATAGGATGCTGGACATTCTATCATTGTCTATACTTACAATGTCACGAATCACTTAAATAGCAGAATGATGGACTTGTGCCTGTAACTAAAGGACTATACTATTGTAATAATATGAAGGAAAATGGGGAGGGAGGAAGGGGAACTGGAGGGGGTGATCCCTATACCTCAAAACTGTATCATGGAAAATAACAGCAATTAAAATATACAAAAAAAGAAAACCTTTTCTCCAGTTACCCTTCCTCTGTTACAAGAGCAACAGTAACAGTTGAGAGCCAACACCTGGCTCAGTGACAGAGTGATGGAGTAACACTGTGATGTAGAACTACTCTTAGTTCCTTGAAACCCTCAAATCTGAAAAGAAACTACTTTCTTTCCATCTTGTCTCTTTTATGCACCACAGGGAAGCACATCAGTTTGAATGGGGAGAACGGAGGAAGAAAAGATTGAACTAATGGACAAGCTCTCGATGAATTAATAGTTCAAGTCTGTTAATTCTGTGTCATACAATTGGAAAACACTGAACAACAACTAAAACACAGATCTCGAGTCAAAGTTTGGACAGATTTTCAGTGGAAAGTTTGGTCTGAATGAAGCTTCCTAGCAGGATTGCAGGTTCTCTATATCCTCATGACTCAAAGTGTGGTCTACAGACCAGCTGCAGCACCCTTAGTTTGTTAGAAAGGTGGAATCTCAGGCTACCCAGGACCTGCTGAATCAGAATATGCATTTTCACAAACTCTCCTGAATGCACATTAGCATTCAAGGAGCACTGGAGTGATCTCTATTTCTGGCAAGCATCATATGCAGGTCAGCTTTTAACTTAAAATGGGGCTATTAATAGGCTAAAGGTGACAGGGGAAAGCATTTTTAATCAATGAGAAAGTGAGACCATTAAATAATTTACACACTATTGAGTTTATTTATAACTTCTTCAATGATCTAATTTTATAAGATGATCTTTTCATTAAACTGATGTATGTGTAATTATTTGTGTTATATTTGGAGTTTCAAAGGGAAACATTGATGCTTTAAAGGGTAGCAAAGTGGATTCTGCTATCTTTATAATTTGCAAACAGAGGAGAACTACACTTGCTATTCAGCAATGGTAATTTATGTATCTAATATTTATAGTGTATATTTATTTGCATAAAACTAAATATGATAATTCTAATCTCCCGCACACTTAGCTGGCTGCCACAGTCTGAGACTGAAAAGGGAATTATAGTGAATTGAACAGTGATAGAAGGACACATTACTCTAATTAAGTGCATTTATTACTAAATAAATTGGATTGGGAGACTAGGAGATTGGAAATCATATTTGCAGCAGGAATCCCCATTGGAAAAGCTAAAGCAGGGGTACAGGTTCTATACCATCTCAGTTACCTTGGGCCATTCTGGGCATTTGTCCCTGGCTTTGCCTTCATGTTTTATGTGCTTCTAATCCCAGGGAAGGAGGACAGTGTGACCATCTCTTCTAGCCAATGGGTGGAGTGTGCAAATGATGCAAAGCCAAACAGACAGGCACTACTGCTTTCTTCCCTAAAGTTCCTGTTACTCCTCCCTAACTTTCTGATTTCTGCCTACTGAAATTCCAGTCAATTTTAGAGAGTTAATACAACTGGAAAACTTGAGGCAGAAACAAAACTTTGGCTTTCAATCCAGAAAAGAAAAACATTCCCATGCTCTTTCATATTGGGTGATTTCCAAAGTACTGTAATCTGTGTGTCTTGGAAATGGTTGGGTGTTTTGGGCTGTAAGCCATCAGTAGGAATAAATTTCAACTTTATCTGCTGCTGGTGAAGGATAATGAGCGCTTTCTTATGAAATTTGGGGCCTTTCTCTTCCAGGCAGCTTTGGCACTTCTATTGTGCCAGCTTTGATACACTGTCATTATCATTATTAGACACAACATCTAAAACGCCATCAAAATAAATCTCCTCTCCAATTGCCTTCCTGAAGTGAACTGAGGAGAGGCTGGCATCTGTAAATGCAGAAATACATGCTGCAACAGGTATTGTTCTATCAGACCAAAAACTGAAATGAGGAAACTATCAAGCTTGAAGATTCATCAGGAGTTTCTAGATAATTCTGCCACCATTTCAACTTAAGTATTCTCTTATGAAATACTGAATCTCATTAGGTTTTCTGCTCTAGAGCCCCAGGATGCATTTTATTTAATTAACTCTTCTTGGCATAAAACTTCTCAGAAGCTCCAAGTACTTACTGGTAGCCAAATAAAATACTCTCAATGGTAATCTCAGAAATCCCTTTACATATATGTTTCCTGAAGTATTTCATATATGTAAACAGATTTACATATTTGTGTCTAAAGATATATGTGTAAATATAATTATATATGCAAATTTAGACCTTTGCAGGAGGTATGCGTGCTGATAGAGACAACTATAGATATCTAAGACTAGTGTGAAATTTGGCTCACAGGGAAATTTGCCTTATTACTGTTGAGTGGTTCTGAGCAGCATGCATGCTTACTTCTGGCTTGGGCCAATGCCATGAGTAAAGCTTATTGAAACATTTCTGAGAAAATAGAAATCTGGGCTGAATAAAAGCAAGTTGTAGCATGTCAGTTCTTGAAAGAAGTTTAATCGCCTCTTTGCTATGTTTTTTTTTTTTTCTTGATTAGTCCATTTGATGGTGTTACAGACTGGAATATTATTTGAATATGGAGTTTTTAAATAAGAGGCGTTGGTGAATAATAATAAAAAACAACAATAATATGCAATAGTGCTCACTTCTGTCTGTTCTTAAAACCATTTCCCAGGATGGAAGAGCTGACAAAATGCCCTTTTCAATCAGGCTCTCAAAAATAGAAACCCCAGAGAAGAATTTAACATTCTTTCCAAACAAATACTCTTGTCCAAACATGTTAATCAACAGGACGGTCAAGGGAAGAGAGGGGGAAAATGCGGTGAGTGATGGTGACTCTTGGTGAGGGAAATAACTGAAAAGACCAAGGGAGCTACTGAAAAGTTACTAAGATTTCTTTTTTCCAACTGGGTGCTGGCAATGTTGGTGTGTATGATCTGTGAAAATTTATGCCATGTGCTTATCATCTGTGCACATTTCTCTATGTTTTAACACAAACAACAACCCAAACATGTAGTTTATGAAGGTGGCGTAGGCAGAAGCATGAATCTAGAAGGCCGACTCTGGGTGAACGCTGGGGTGGGATAATGTCATTTGAAGTGGAGAGATAAGTACCAAAGTATCTGGAGGAAAGTCTGAAAAGGATGGAGAGGAGATGTGTATGCAGTTAATGAATGGAAGAGGGACAGTTATCAGAGTGATAGAGCTCAATTGGTGTTCAAACAGGAAGCTAATGCAGGAGACAAGTGCATGTGCACCATAGAGTACTGCAGAAAGGAGTTAGGATTAGCATAGATCTGGGCAGGAGAGGAATTTGGTGTGGGGCTCTCCTCCTTAATTCATTAAGTGGCAGAGATCCCAGACAGGCTCTTGGATGGGACCCAGTACTCATTTAGAAGATATAATTACTGACTGCACAGAAAACCTTGGTTCCCTAGATAATATGTCCTTTGAGGCGTGGTCTTGCTTATGGTGAAATTTCCTTGAGCACTTCCAAATGATGAAGAGCGCCTTCTGAGTGCTGTTTGATTTACCATTCCAGTCCAGGATTGGATTTTGTAGTAACCCCTAGCAAGGCCATGACTGTATAGAGCCATCAATTGCTCATTTAGCACTTGTTGAGTACTTACTATGTGTCAGCAGCTTTTCAATATGTTAGGGAGACAATGAGCAGGCAAAGAAAATTCATGTCCTTGAAGTTTATACCATATTATTTTTAAGATAACATATATTTGTCAATTTTGCAATACTTCACTGAAAGACCTTAGACATTCTGTTTACAAAGTAAAGTGATACTTGTTTGGCTCACAGTTTTGGAAGTTTGTGGCCAAAACCTGGATGTTCCCATTGGTTTGGTCTCTGATGACCCAAGGTGATACAGAGCACCATCTGACAAAAGACAGGGAGACCTGTCTGTCTGCATCTATGTAGTCTCTCTCCTTATCATGTCACCAGGATTCAGTCATGAGGACTCCACCCTAATGATCCAATCCAATGAACTCATTTCCCAAAGGTCCCACCTCAAAACATAATAATAGGATTGAGTTTGTATGTATTTAGTATTAATAACATAATTTATGGGGGACTAAACTCTTGCATGAATTTGTGTGTGGAGGGCACAAATATTAAAAGCATAGCACTAGAGCTGAATGACATACTTAATTTTAGGACTTTTATGATTTTATGAGAATCATAAAAAGCTACAATGGTTGAAATATGCACACATGTGTCCAGTAGTTATGCTAGGCACATAGACATATAAAAAGATATCATATGTAGACATATTCTTTGTTAATTCTCAGACTAAGTGGGCATATTTCATACGGTTGAAAAGAGCTGGTTTTAAGGTAAGGATGGCTAATAAATTAATCTTATATCCTAAGGCAAATATATTATGAACAAACTGTAACACTTTGTGCATTTTTGAATACTCCAACTCTTACAGTTTACTGAGTCTCTCCTTTCGTTAGGCATTTCAACTTTTACAATGCATCATATCCATATTGTGAGATACCCAGGGTCTATCACAACCTTTACAAGAATTGGTGAAATAGGGAGATTTGGAGCTTCCTGTGCATATTACTTTCTGAATTTTATTGCATTTAAATTCTTGATTCCACTCATGAAGTGATGATCTAGTCATTTAAAACTTGGCCTGAAAGTTGGCTAACAGGCATTTCCATTTGCCTTTTCTAACCTCCATATAGCATTAACATGAGGTTGTTGAGTATAGAAGGCTTTGAGACTGTTAGAGATAACCAAGATCCCATGGTGTTGCCCAGAACAATGGCACTCTTTTAATGGAGAATTCTCTTCTATGTATAGCTCTCTTGGTATCCAAACTATCAAGAATTCCTGATTTCTGTTGACTGTACCTTCAAAGTAGACAAAGCAGGAAAAAAAAAATATATATATATATATATGTATATATATAAATGCCTGCTCTAAAGTAGGTGCTAATAATTGTGTAAAATATGCTTACAACAATGGCTGACATGTAGACATATCAACACTTAAGATTTTATTGATATGATTGTTTATGCTGTATAAGCTAACCTTTGAAGTAGTTATTGTTAGGATAAATTTTCTCCATACAAATTTGGCTGTCATCAACTTCACATTTCAAGTTAATTAGTAGCTGAATGTACCGTTTCCCCCAATTGATCTTCCTGAGTTCTTAGTAAAGTCAGTGTCTCAGATTTGTAAACCTGTGCAAGAGAGAGCAAGGCCTTAATAACCCCCTAAGGAGTTCGTACCTTGTGAAGATCAGCTTGAAACAAGATGAAAAGTCTCTTAACTGCACTCGTCATACTTCTATCTTTAAATAGCATCAGGCTGATCAAGGAAAAGAAACCATCTGAACTGTCAGGTGTTTGCAATTAAAAATAAAATGGCAACAGCCAAGAAATCATTACCATAAGTCCTGCACATGTCAGACATGTTGGGTTTGACCAGGTACATCACAAGAGGTATCAAGAATATGAGAAAGGCACATGTTGCACTTTGAGTTCAGTGAGACAGTTTTTCTAATTGTTACTTCAACAAAAGGACAGTTTTTACACACATGTTAACATATCTCTGTGCTGCTCACAATCTTGTTAATGATGCTCCATAAAACATATGAAACACATTCTCTTAGTCTAACATTCCAGGAATCCCATATCCATTACTGGGTGATACAGAGCCCAAGAGATGCCAGCTGTGTTTTCCTCCCTTCCGCACCTATGGCGAGTGGTAGTAGCTCTCTTTCCTGTTCAGTCTGCATTTGGTCTCAACATTCTTTCCCATACAACATTCCCAGCAGTTTGTCACTAAGTAAGCCTGTGCCTTCTGACAGTCTAGTCTGAATAGGGCAGGCAGAATGGACTGTCCTGCTTTGTTCAATGTTCCCATCCCAATGCATTGGTACAAGTTATCTGGAGTTCCCACTTTCTGATATTATCTGGATATGCTCTCTCTGGTTCACTGTGTCAGATATCTTGGTCTTCATGTTCCTTGAATACACTAGGGTCTATCAGTGTCAGGGCCTTTCACCGGCTATTAACTCTTTCTTGAACATGCTTGGAAAACATATCTTCATAGGTAACTCCCCTATTTTTTCAAGTTTATTTATTTTTATTTTTTGGAAGGGAGAAAGATCTATCTACCCAGCTATCTAGCTATTTAGCTTTCACATATGGTTCCTTTTTTGAGTGCTTGAAACAGTCAAGGCTGGGGCAGGTCAAAGCAAAAGGTCAGGAACTTCATATGGGACCTCATGTGCCTACCACAGACCCTTGTGCCTAAAGTTGTATCTGCTGTATCCTAGGCTGTGTACCAGCAGAAAGATGGGTCAGAAGTGGACATACGCGGGGGCTTGATCCCAGGTACTCATACAAGGTATTCAAGTATCTGAAGTGCTAGCTTAATTTGCTGTACCACAATGCCTGCCACTTCAATGCCCTTAGGTTTTTGTTCATATATTGTATTTTTAAATGAGCCTTACCATAGTCATTAATTTAAGATTGTAACTCTGCTGTGGTAGATAAAGCAATCGTCCCCTAAAGATGTTCACATCTCAATACTGAGGACCTGTAAGTATATTCCTTTATAAACCAAAAGACACTTTGCAAGTAGGATTCCAGTAAAGATCTCAAGCTGGGGACATTCTACAAGATCATCTGTGAGTATCCCAGGCAAAGGAGATGTGACATAGACACAACAGTCAGAGAGGAGAGAAATTTTAAGATGCTACCTAGATAGTTTCGAAGATGGAAGAAGAGGCTATGAGCCAACAAATGCGGTGTACTATAGAGGCAGGAAAATGTAAGGAAATTTATCTCCTGTGGAGCCTCTAGAAAAAACATGGCCCTACCAGCATTCTGCTTTCAAGACTTCTGCTCTCCAGACTGTGATGCTAAATCCATGTTTTTGTAAGCCACTGTTAGTAGAGATGGTTATAGCAATCAGAGGACCAACGCACCTCGTACTGCTTTTTCCTTTTATCATTTCTCTTCCCAATCTGAATTGAGCCAGTTAATTTTTTATCATGTCTCTCTCCTGCCTTACCCTTGGGCTGTAATTAGAATGTCAGGTCTATAAGGGCAGACATATTCTTGTCTTGTATTCACTGCTATAAATCTGCACTTAGAATCTGATACATAGTAGGTGTTCAGGAACATTTGTTACATTATCTAACTAGTTGGTTAATTTTTAATCTGTTTTTACCTCCAAATTACATGCAACCACTTTTCAAAGATCTATTTATTTGAAAGGCAGAATGGTGGTGATTGGTGAGGGAAGAGAGACAGGGAGAGAGAGAGAGACAGACAGACTAAGCAAGCCATTGGTTCATTTCTTAAATGCTACCAACAGCCAGGGCTGGGCCTGATCAAATCCAGGAGCCTGAAACTCCATCTAGGTATTCCACAAGGGTGACAGAAACACAAGCACTTGGGCCATCGCCTACTGCCTTCCAGGTGTGTTAGCAGAAATGCTGCACTGGAAGTGCAAAATACCCAGGACTGAACTCAGGCATGTGGAGATGGGATGTGGGCATCCCAGATGTAAGGTTAGCATATTTTGTCACAATGCCTGCCACAGGTATCACTTTTAATGAATTCTCTCTCTCTCTCTCTCTCTCTCTCTCTCTCTCTCACTCTTTTTCTCTCTCCCTCTCTCTCTCTCTCTCCCTCCCTCCCTCCTTCCCTCCCTCCTTCCCTCCCTCCCTCTCTCCATCCATCCCTCTCTCTCTTGACTCAACAACTCTACATTTTCTGAACTCCCTCAGCATCTCTTATCATTATCCCACAGTCTTGTGCTTATATTCTCTTGCTTTTTTTATCTTCCAGGTTTTATCCAGGAGGGAGAAATAATGTAACAATTAGGAAGAGAGAGTTTTATATAGGTTGAGTAATCTTGATCTGTAATGCTTAGGACAAGAAATGCTTTGGATTTGGGAATTTTAAAAATTTTTGAATATTTGCAACCTTAGAAATATAGACAAAATTCATTAATGCTTCATATACACCTTATACACATAGTCTGGGATCACTTCACACAATATGTTTAATATGTCTTGTGTTTTGACTGTAATCTGTCATATGAGGTCAGGTGTGGATTTTTCCTGCATGATGCCATGTCTGTGTTCAAAAAAGTTTTCATTTCTGAAGAATTTTTGATTTGGTATATTCAGTTGGCATAAATAATATCTAAGTGATAAGAAAAACTTAATAACCAAGGGGTGAAGGATTCATTTTAAGAATGCAGGGATAGCAGATGCAAGAAACAGCTACTACCTTGCAGGATGAGGGAAGGTACCTAAGGGAGGAACACATATGGAAGAGCTTCCTGCAGCTCCCACCAAGGCTGGGATACAGATCTCAGTGCAGAGAGTGTAGCTGTGACCCAGCAGATGGAGACGTTCACTGAGGGACTGGAGACAGAGGCTGGCAAGCAAAAGCCTGCTGGCTGTAGTGTCAACTAGATTCACTAGGAACTACCTGCTGGGGTGCTAATGAGACTCACCAGGAAAAGTTGTCCATAAGTGCCATTAAAATGGTCTGGAAAGTCACCCTCTGGAATGCAAGTGGAACTTGATAGAAAATCACATTGTGAGAGATGTTGCTGAATTTCTCAGAAGAGTGAGCACCTTTGAGTGATCTGCATGCCACTCTACCATTGAAGCAAGGGGAGGGGAGCATGTTAGGAAGTGAAGCCCCTTTGCTCTGTCATACACCCTCACTGCCTTCAATTGACAAATCCTAAAAGTGAACCAGCTGACTAAAGTGAAATTTTCATAGGATCCAGCTTCAGTATCATAAAGCAAGGTGAAGGGTGGATTTGTTGCTGAGAGGCAATGTGTATTACTAAGTGGTACACTTAGTAATTTATTTTGACAGTTAGCCATACCATAAGCCTCTTGAGGGCAAGGATAACATCACTCTTCTGTATCTCCTCCCTCCCTTCACTCCTGCCATGGTTTCTATGGCCTTTTAATGTAGTGCTGACCACATGTAATAGGTGTTTGGTCAACTGTAAATAAGATTTCCCTGAGCTCCTATTTGCTCAATAGCATAGGAAGCCAATGGCACCATCCCCTTCCTTTGCATTATCCTAATCTGCAATCTAACAACAGAGCCGTTCAACCATGAGTGAACAACAGCTGCCACCAACCTTGCAATTTCCAACTGCAAACCAGGCTGTGATTTTCTCTTCTGTGATTATGCCATCTTGGATGTCATTCTCAAAAATGCTAGAGTCAAGCAGGGGCCAGTTGTGATTTTGTTTATGAAGCTCTCACTTGCTGGCAAATGAACCTGCCAGCTTCTGGTTTTTCCAAAGCCAAATCACACCCAGGCTTCCAAGGTCAGGCCATCAGAGGAGTGTATTGCAATGTATCCCACCTTATTCTTTTCTCATAAGGAATTAGATGCATCATAGACCAGACCTTTCAGATTTAGAATGAGTCAAGCTGCGCAAACATGCTTTGTGGCCAAAAGGAAAAGAGTGTAGTTAAACAGTTAATTTGAGTGCATTTCTTGGTTTCCAAAGGCCTCCAAACATCTTATTTTGTATGAATTAAAGAATCTCTCGCTCTGGGGAGTCTCACTATTAAATCACCGATTATAAAACCAAGGTTTTCTACCCTTAAATTCAACACTAACCCTAATTCTTGTATGCCCATGATTAACATGTGATGGTATCCCCTATTTTCCTCCACACAAAGACTTTGGTCCAGATACTAGTTCAGTACCAGTAATTATGGTTCATACAGCTTCATAGGAGTCTGTGTCATTAGATACATTTTTATGAACTCAGAGTCTGTTATTTATTATTTGTAAGATCTTGACTATATTACTAACTCTCCTTAAATTTCAGATTCCTCCTTGGTAAATTCAGGATGCCTGATGGAAATGTGGCAAATTATTCTGTTTAAATATAACATCCCTGCTTAGTAAATAGGAGCTAATGATCACACTCCAAAGTGTGATATGAGGACAATGCTCTCTAGTCCTATAATTTACCTTATTTTATTCATACTACATTGTAGTTTACATGATCTTCTATGTCTATTTTTTGTATTTTCTTATTAAAATACAAACTTCATAAAGGCAAAGGTTTAGTTTTGATCACCATGTTCCAGTGCTTTGCATATGGTAGGTGCAAAATAAATGTTGAAACAATTGTCATATTTTATATGTTGTTATAACAGTATTATTTTTATCATTCCTCATGAGTTTGAAACTTCCAAAACTTCGAGTCCATCTGTGAGGCTCTTGTTGGAGTGCTAATGTCTCCAGCAAGTGTCCAATTCAGTCCCTTCTTGGTGATTGATGTAAATATTAGCTGTGCATCCCAGAAATAAGATTCATGGCTTGATTCCAAGTCTTTAGGGGAAGCACAGAATGAAAAAAAGTCTAAGGAAGAGAAGAGTAACCAAAAGAGATATGGGACTGTCTTCAAGAAAAATTCTCACCCAATTTATTATTTTGTCCTGAGCCATGCCTGGATACTTGCTCAAATCAGAATTTTATGAGAGCAAAACTCTCTCTACTTCCCTTTCTGGAGTCTACTTATATTCTGCCTATACAACATAAATGTAATGTCAATTGCTGAAGATAAGCCAATTTTAACGTTTTTCAAGCTGTCCAAAAACAAAATGGAAGAATTTCATTTGCAATGTTGCTTTAGTAATGGAAACCACGCCCTATTTTATCATGAAACAAAACAAACTGAAATAGTAAGTCATAGTGGAAATGTATACCAGGATTCTGCAAGTGCACTCTCAGCAGTCCTATGGCTGTGAATCAAAGTACTTTGGCTTTTAGATCATGTTCCCTGCTAACGATTTTAGAAGTTCTACTTTAAAGTTGAATAGTGATTGTTTGTACTAAATGAGTTCTTCCATATTTGGGGGGGGCATGATTGACAATGATTAAATGAAAATTACTGGGAATGAAATAAAGTTTATGATACAAAGATCTATAATTATTCAAGTTTGGTTAATGACTAACATTTGTTTTTCCAGTCTTATCACCCAAAGTTGGGACAAATTTCCCATTATCTTGATAGTTGGAGTAGGTACAAAACATGAAGGAAAGAGTGAGGACTGGTGAAAATTGTTCATCTACCCTGTCTGGGGCAATCTCAAGGTATAGAGTGGATGCTTGAATTTCCAATATTCTCCTGGCCCCACTTCTCCTTATCCTGCCATCAGAATTTGTGCCAACTGCCAGGGAAATGCTTGGAAAGGCAGAGCCACTCCTATGAGCTATTCAATCTATAATGAAATTAGGAGACGGCAAAAAAGGCTTGAATTGGGATTGACTCAGATCACACATCTAAAACCTTGGAACTCCTGGCCAATGGGCACATAGGCTAACTCAAAGCTTTCATTAACACAGGAACGTTATGGTTCTTCATTTTACACAATGGATATAATTACCTTATTCTTTGTTACTGATTTAATACCTGTTTGCCTATGCAAACTCTTTCACCATAGAGACCATGGCTTTCCTATCCTCAACACATGCCTATGATGTGGTGGGTGTTCAATCTATATTTGTTGAATGAAGAAATGAAAGAACATGAATGAATGAACCGTAGGGATTATACTGGGTATAAAGGTGAGCCAATTGGGTGTTCCCTGTACTAAATATACACACCTATTGGCTTGTAAAATAATCCAATACACGAAGATTCTGAGGCTGAATCCACCAGTGGGGCCAAAATGTAAGGTATACACCTGATGCAGGGCTTGAATTCTCAAGTTTGACCCAGCCTGTGTTGCACATCATCTACCTGCCTTGGGTTTGGGGACATCTATATTTTTGACTACTGCTCTGGTAAGATGAGATCTCAGAAATCCTGAATGAAATTACAGCAGGAAAATTAATCTGTTGTCCCCAAGCAGCGCCTAAGGGTAGTGGAAAAAAGTGGTAGTAGACTGGAACAAAGTCTTAGCTTGATATTTGGTGATGACCCACATGGTTTGTGACCAAGAACTAAATGGAATAAGTACCTGCAAGAATCCAGGGAGAACCAAACCATGAGTTCCTAGCATTGATATGATAGACAAGTCATCAAACTTCTATGTAATTTAGGAGAATATGATGTAATATCAAATTATCCAAGACTATAGTTTTGGTGGAAGGTATGGGGCTTAATAAAGTAAATTGCATTATCAAAGAGTCAAAATTCCATTTCTTTTACGTCTGATTTTCTGGTTTAATATTTGCAAATATGCTACATTTTTATAGTCTTCAATACTGAGCAACAAGAATTATGTACCAAAACATATCCTCATCACAACTGACCATGATTCAATTAGTAATTGAAAATAGAGTAGAGGCCAGCATTGTGGCATAGTGGATAAAGCCCCCACCTAATGCAACATATGTCACCAGTTTGTGTCCCCATGATTCACAGCCAGCTCCTTGCCAATGGCCTAGGAGAAACAACAGAAGATGGCCTAGGTATTTGGGCACATGCCCCTCCAAAAGAGACCTGGCTCCTGGCATTGGCCTGGCTCAGCCCTGGCCATTGCAGTCATCTGGGTAGTAAACCAACGGAGGGAAAGCCTCCCTCTCATTCTCTAACTCTAGTTTTCAAGTAGAAATACATCTATTAAAATATAAAATAAAGAGTATTCTCATTGACAAAAATGACATAGTTGATATTTATGCTTCCATTAATATTGAATTTCTAGGAATCTTCCTGTTATATATCACCTTTCCTTCATCCTAATGAAATCAGTTCTGTTTATGTAATTCCTTGGAAAAATTTTCTGTGAGGTAGACAAATCATTTACTCCCTCTGGATTTCAATGGCTTTGTGTATAAAACAAAGAGTCAACTAGACCCAAATTTCTGAAGCTATAATATATGTCACCCTGGGGATACTGTTAAAAATGAATATTAGGGCTCGGTGCGATAGCGTAGTGGTTAAAGCCCTCGCCTTGAATGTGCCGGGATCCCATATGGGCACCGGTTCTAATCCCGACAGGCCCCACCTTCCCATCCAGCTCCCTGCTTGTGGCCTGGGAAAGCAGTAGAGGACGACCCAAAGCTTTGGTTGCCTGCACTCGCGTGGGAGACCCAGAAGAAGCTCCTGGCTCCTGGCTTCAGATTGGCTTATCTCTAGCTGTTGCGGCTGCTTGGGGAGTGAACCATCAGATGGAAGATCTTCCTCTCTATCTCTCTTCCTCTATGTATATCTGCATTTCCAATAAAAATAAATAAATCTTTAAAAAAATGACTATTACTGTTTCTAGGGTGAGCCTGAGACTGAATATATAATAAGTTCCTAGGAAATATTAGTGGTGCATCTTTAGGGGCTCACACAAACGCCTGAGGCTGAGCTGGGGCCAAAGCTAGATGCTAGGAACTCAATGCAGATCCCCCACATGTGTGACAGGTGGCAGGCACCCAATTACTTGAGCCTTCTTCAATACTTCTCTAATGCATTAGCTGGAAGCTAAAGTCAGTAGTTAAAGCTGAGTGCTGAAATCAGATACTTAAACTGATATGAGTCTCTTAACTAATGTCATAACTGCTCTGGTAAAAATTTGTTCCTGAACTCTATTATATCATGTCATTTATTTAAATATTTTATGAGGATTACTTATAATAATATAAGGTCATTTACAATACATTGGAGTCTTAACATTTTCATGTTATTCACTGTCCTATGCAAAAAAAAAAAAACTTGTTTCTAGTGGTGACATTACTTGGGTAGGAAAGTTAGTGGCTACACCTCAGGCATGAAGTGAAAAAAGTGAGGTTTGTATCAAGAACGATGCAGGTATTATTGCTGTGTCTGAGTTTCACGCTGCAGGAAAAGTAAAGCTGATCTGCATCACAGTAGCTATTGGAAAGTGGAGTCATGGCATTGGAAGTCATTTTGAGGAGGGACCTATTTCTAATGGTTACTGCGTAGACCATTAAGAAAGCTTTTACTAAATTATGCAATGATATCTGTCTGCATATGTAACATATGCTTTGATTCCCATATATAAGATTAATGTCACCTTTACAGTTGTCACATTTTTTTTCTGGGTTTCATCTAATGCCACACAGATTTATCCTAAACAATTCTGGGAGCATTTAGAAAGCATTAGATTTGTAGTGAGAAGTAAACTTTTACACATATCTTTTATTTCCCTTCCCTCCTATTTGGTGTAACAGAAACCCATTCTTTTTTTTTTAAGGTTTATAAAACATGGGAATGTTTGTATTTTTAAATTATTGATGATAAAATTTTCCCAGACTTCAATTTTCTCACCTCTAAACTAAGATTAGGATTGGATTATCTCTCAGAAATTCTTCCTGCCTCTGAATATATTTCACCTAAGCAGTGATCATAACTATGTGGTACTTTTCTAAAGACACTTGGAAGTTCACAACGTTAAAAACAGAGTACAGTCATTGTTTAATCAGAATGTGTGTCCACTGCCGGGAAATTCAAAGAATTCTGTCACCCTTGAAAAGTAAATCACAATCATCAGAAGATTGTGTAATTAAGTTTATTGCAGAGAGTACAATGTAATTCACATCTGCAAACCCTGAACTAACTAAAGTAATGGGATGTCAATGTTTATAAAGTACTCGACAAACACACTTTTGATGGAACAGCAGTAAAACAAATAAGGGCTTGTCAGATGTATGTCTCATAGCAAAAGAGTGATAGCTACTGGCGGTGCAGAGCTAGAAAATCGAGAACAGAAAGTTGGCCAACCTAGCAGTTCTTCATTCAAGAAACTGTTCAAGGAGCTCCTTTTTGAAAGAGGCCAACAAACTTTTAGGTTGTAGACTATTTATTCATATTCTACCCCTGTGCCTGCCAGTCCCTAGCACACAGCCATCGTGAATTATAACTACATATGCTGTCAGATTTTTGGATTGTACTTTAAAGAATGATAATAATAAAGATACTGGAAAATATATTCATTGTAGCAACTAAGAACTAACTAACGCATTTTTATATTTCATTTGTCCCTGCTAATTTTGTATATGTGTTAGGAAAGCTTTTAATTTCAAGTAGCAGACAGTTAAATAGCTCTAACATGATAAAGACCAAGGTTACTTACTCAGTCTGAAGCCCAGATCTAGGTGTCAGTTATGAAGCTGTGTGATGTTGTCAAGAACTCAGGCCTTCCTTTAATCTGCTCTGCCATCAACAATGTGTTCATGATGTCCACGCTCAGTGATCCAAGGTAGCTGGCTCATTCTATATGCCACCACACTACGCAAGAAACACAAAAGATGGTACAAAAAGAGCTATTATTCTCATTATCTTTCAGAGAAAGCAAAATTTTCCTGGTATCCTGCATCAGTTTTCCTTATGATTTATTGACAAGAACCAATATATATATTAACCCTTAACACATTTACTGATAAAGGGATACAGAGTGTTTGAAATATTTTAGATCAATCACAGTTCATTCCCTTGGGCAGGCAATTATCAAACTACATTTCAAATGTCCAAACAGGAATCTCATGCAAACATAGAGTAAGCACATATCAAAGGCAACTTGTTAATGAGGGAGTCATCATAATAGTACTGTTGGGGCAAGTGTTGGGGTATACCAGGTAAAACTACTGCCTGCAATGCTATAATCCCATATAGTCACTGGTTCAAGTCTTGACTGTCACACCTCTGATCATCTGTGGAGCCTCTAGAAAAAAACATGATCCTACCAACATTCTGATCTCAAGACTTCTGCTCTCCAGACTGTAAAGATAGTAAATCTATGTTTTTTGAAAAAAAAAAAAGCAGTGGAATATGGCCCAAATTCTTGGATCCTTGATACCCATGTGGGGCGCCTGGAGGAGGCTCCTGGTTTTGGCTTGGTCCAGCCCTGACCATTGTGTCTAACCGGGGAGTGAACAAGTAGGTTCAAAGTGTCTCTCTCTCTATATATATATATATCTTTCCCTCCATCCCCCTTCCTTTGTAAGCTCAACTTCCTAACAAATAAATCTTTAAAAACAAATGTAGTAAAGCTTGTTCATAGCTGATCAGGAAAGACTGACAGATATGGTCCACTAAGGACAGAATACTAATTACTGCAACTTAAGAGACTTGGAAAACAAGATCAAATGTAAAGTTGGTAGAAGGAAAGAAATAACAAAGCTCACAACACAAATAAATGACATACAGATGTCAAAAAATATCAAATCTGTGATTTGCCTTGTAGTTGGAGTTCTGAGTCCAGCGGTTCAGTTAGCAGGGAGATCTCTAAAGAAACATCATCTGAGGCAGTCTGTGGTCTGATCATCCCATATTTGCCTTCATTATCCATTTGGGTGTAGCTTGAGTCCTGGTAGTTCCACTTCTAATCTTACTCCCGCTAATGTGCCTGGGAAAGCAGCAGAAGATGGTCCCAATGTTTTGTCTCCTGCTACCCATGTGGGAGACCAGGATGGAGTTCTAGGTTCCTGGTTTTGTCCTGGGCTAGCCATGGCCATTGATGAGTGAACCAGCAGATGAACAATCTCTCTGTTTTCCCCAAACCCCTCTCTCTGTAACTGTAATTCAGATAAATAAATATATAAATTTTAAAAGATGTGTCTTTACTCATGAGGTTACTCAAATGTTTTTTGAGTGCATGCTATATCTTTCAATAAATTCTGCTTTTGTTTCACTTCAAAAAATGCATATTTATTCCAATTAAAAACTGGGAAATTTATTAAAAGAATGCACAGATATGACCAAAGCACACATTAAAAAATGCTCAACATTAGTAATCATTAGGGATGCAAATCAAAACCACAGTGAGAAATGATCACACCTCAGTAAATTTGTCTGTTATCAAAAACATAAATGACACGTGTTGGTAAAAATCCGGAAGAAAGGGAAACTGTGCAGTGTGTTGGTGGGAATGCAAACTAATACAGTCATTGAGGAAAACCATGTGAAAGTTCAACAACAACAACAAAAACCTAAAAATAGAACTGCCGTATGACCTAGCAATCCCACTACGGAGTATACATGCAAGGGAAATGAAATCCATCTGTCACAGAGACATTACCACTCCCATGTTTAGTGCAGTACTATCCACACCAGCCAAGAAATGGAAACAACCTAAGTGTCCATCAACTGATGAATGGATAGACACAATAGAATATTAGCTACGAAAATGATGAAATCTTGTCATTTGAAACAATATGAATGGAACCAAAGGTCATTATGGTAAGTGAAACAAACCAAGCACAGAAATACAAATATCACATTATCTTACCTTAATATCTAAAGTCCTAAAAGATAGGTGACTTCACAAAATTTAAGACAGCAGTAAGAAATTTTAGGGTTCTATTGCATTGTAGGATGAGGATGAAGATAGATAATGTTAATTTACTGTATATCTACAGAACCTTAGGAGACAAATTTTTTTGATTTTTTGCTAGAAAGAAATGTTAAATTTTTAAATCATATGTGCATCCTGGTTGGACATTGCACAGTGCACGCATGCATGCAGTGAAACATAACATGGTACTCCACAGATATGTACAATTTAAAAAATTAAAAAAACACTGAAATGCAGTTGCTAAATTAGATATAAAACTGATTCATATCCTACAAGACTAAAATACATCCTTGGGAACAAAAATTTTATAGCAGACAAAAATTCATTGAAACTTATTAATGCTACACAAGATAATATCTTTCCTTGCAGAGGCAAGAATAAATTATAGGTCAAAGGTAGATAGAAATCATCACAGGTAGATCAAGTGCTTAAACATTTTTATCCTTTCAGTCTGAACAAGGACAGCAAATTTAAGGGGTTTGAATTGTTAACACTATCTTCTGTTTTTAGTATTATTGAGCAATATTTTGAGAAATACTTCAGTGTCACCAGGAGCAACCCCTTACTGACATTTTTTTTTAAGATTTACTTATTTTTATTTGAAAGTCAGAGCATACAGAGAGAGGAGAGATAGACAAGGTTTTCCATCAGCTGGTTCACTCCCCAAGTGGTCACAAAGGCCGGAGCTGAGCCAATCTGAAGCTATGAGTCAGGAGCTTCTTCTGGGCCTCCCACGTGAGTGCAGGATCCCAAGGACTTGGGCCACCCTCTACTGCTTTCCCAGGCCACAAGCAAGGGGCTGGTAGGGAAACAGAGCAGATGGGATAGGAACTGGTGCCCATATGGGATGCTTGTGTCACAAAATGGAGGACTAGGTGCCACAGGGAAGAGGATTAGCATGCTGGGCCACCCCAGAGAGCAGAGCCACCTATTGACATTTCAACCTAGGTTCTTATTTTGAATCGTTATGCAGATTTCTTTACCCAGTTTCATTGAAATGTAAAGTATTGTTACTGATAAATAATTGTGTCAAAAGGGGAATGTTTTTTTTCAGGTGTTTTCTGCTCTTGATTTTTCAAGATTGGTCCTTGAAATTTATCTCTAAGAAGAGATTGCTTCTTCCTTCCCACAAGCCCATCTAAATTCCAATGATGTTGAAATTTCTCAGAAGCCTGAGCTGTGTAGGTTTGTTTTTCCATAGTTATTAATATCCTATTGATTCAATAAAGCCAAATACAGAGCTCTATGTCAAGACTACCTGTGAATACCACTGTGAACATCTTGACCTTCAGAAAAGGGAAAGTTGGCTTTCACTCCAAATGGCCTGTGTAGAATTGTGATACCAGCAATAAGAGAGTAATAATAGTGCAGGGGCTGGCATGGAGGCTCCACAGGCTAATCCTCCATCTGCAAATGTCAGTATCCCATATGGGTGCCAATTAATGCCCTACCTGTTTCAGATCCAGTTCCCTGCTTATATCCTGGGAAAGCAGTGGAGGATTACTCCAGTCCTTGGATCCCTGTATCCACATGAGAGACCCCAAAGAAGTTCCTGGCACCTAGCTTAGGAACAGCTCAGCTTCAGCTTCTGTGGCCATTGAGGGAGTGAGTCAGTGGATGAAAAATCTCTCTCTGCTTATCTCTGTAAATACACCTTTCAAATACAAATAAATAATTTTTAAAAGAGAAAGTAATAGTACAATGTAAGTACATTCCATGTGGGATAAGATCTACTGTTAAGGAACTTGTCACATGATGAAGCTTAGAAATAGCAGTTATAATTAAACAGGTGATTCCCTCTCTATTAATTTAACTTCCAAGTGAGTCATATCGCTAGAGCTCTATGACAGCACAAGAAGCAAGTTTGTGCTCACTGTCCCTTCTGTGACACCGCATAGGTCTTTCATGCTTCCTTTTGTAGTTTGTATAGAAGGGTCTGAGGAGTAGGAGCTTTTATATTGTTTCAATTTCCCAAAATACAGCTAAATAGCATTTGGGGTAGGGGGGAAGTAGTGACAGTAACTTAATCCTAAAATCATGTAGTTTATGTCCAAGTGTTTTTGTACCCAGTGATAAAAAGAAACACAAAACTTACTGTGTTTAATTAAAACTTTTCTAGTATGCTCATTTATTGTTGAGAATTCCTGACTAGCTCAGGGGACTGTAGCATCAAGACAAAATGTAAAGAAGAAAATAGAAAGGATATGGTTTTTTCCTGAGTAGGGCCATGATATTAAAGATGGAAAAATGTGTGTCAACTGTCAAAATGAAGAGAAATTAATAACTTTCTGGAATCTGATCTCTTTTTCTTAGTTCTAACCATGTTAAAACAAATGTGAATTGAGAAGCTCTTATTTACTTCAAATGTTATATTGTGTTTTACCTTAAGTAATGTATTATTTGAACGAAAGCTTTAGTTTTCTATAATTATAAGTGAAAATAATAAATTTGAATACTTTCTTTAAAAATGTATCTACTCATTTGACAGGGAGGGAGGGAGTAAAAGAGGGAGAGAAAAAAGGTGAGCTCTCATCTGCTAGTCCATTTCCTAAATGCTTGCAATGTTTGAGACTAGACAGAGTAAAGGCCAGGAGACAGGAAGTTAATTTAGCTTTCTGTTGTGGGTGGCAGGAACTCAATCACTTGAGCCTTCATGGCATCTCCCAGGATCTGTTTCAATACCTTCTTTTATTAACAGCATCATGAGATAACAATACATTTCCTAACTTCTTACTCTCCCAACTATTTTTTAAACATTTATTTATTTTTATTGGAAAGGCAGATATACAGAGAGGAGGGGAGACAGAAAGATCTTCTGTCTGCTGATTCACTCCCTAAGTGGCCACAACAGTTGGAGTTGAGCCGATCCAAAACTAGGAGATAGGAGCTCTTCTGGATCTCCCATGCGTGTACAGGTTTTCAAGGCTTTGGGCTGTCCTCAATTGCTTTCCCAGGCCACAAGCAGGGAGCTGGAAGGGAAGTGAGGCTGCTGGGACATGAACCAGTGTTCATATGGGGTCCCTGTGTGTACAAGGTGAGGACTTGAGCCGCTAGGTGACCATGTCGGGCCCCTTACTCTCCCGTTTATTAAACACTAGTTTTATTTCTTTGCAGCCCCTTTCAGTACTGTATGTATGTACAGATGATTTGTTTTAGAATGCATGTCGAAGAAGATACAGCTTATAGTCTGCTTTCTCCATTTGCAATGTGTCTCAATTATAATCATAATCTGTTAAGTTGTGAAACACACGTGCTTAACTTGATTTGTCAGACATTATGATCTTAACTCTTCATGATGCTGCAAAACAAACTACACAAATTTTTTTTTAAAATTGGTGATAGGAAGTATGTTAGGATGGGCTAACTTATGTTCCATTAAAAGACTGACTCCAAATTACCAGCAGCTTAACTTGTTAATGACTTGTGTCTCATCCATGCTAAGTGTTCGACATTAGTTAATGAGGAGAGAAGGGTTCACAGTACTATAGGAATATGTGTCTAGGCCAATTATGGCAAAGAAGAGAGTACAAAATCATACTCAGGCCATCCACTGCTTATATCTGGGGATGACATATGTCCCTCTGCTCACAGCCATTAAGTAGAAATTGTCTGGAAAAGGGCAGGGAAATATAGTGGAATAAGTGGAGTATTAGGAGTATGCCACAATTTTTTTCACATCAGAGTTACTGAAGAAGCAGGAAAGATCTACGTAGAACAATTCCTGATTGGAGGAATTTCTTGGTCATAGGAGTTGTATTATTCATAGAGTATTTTATAGAAGCAAATGCCTTCTTCATGCCAACTGGTGGTATAGAGTATGACAAAGAGCATGAGCATCAGTCAGAGGCATATTTGTGTTTATGTCCTGGCATTTTGTCCTTGGGCAAGTTATTTTGCTAATTTGCAGTTGTGGGTGTAATTGTATCTACTGTACTTATGTAGGATTAGATGAAAGATTATGTATGAAGTATTGGCACAGTGTGTCTGGCCTGTGATTAATACTCAGTGAATGGTAAATGTCATTGTTTACCACTTTCCAGCATGGTTTTCACTATGGACACATCCTTTCTAATTTCATGTGTGTCATGTATTAAAATTTTAAACATAAATTATTTGATAGGTTCAACAGTCAATAGTTTTAGCAGTGTGAAGATTCCTCAATCAAAGATAGAATTACCAATATTATCCAGCAACCCCACTTCTGAGATTGCAAATATTGCAAAGATACAAAGGAAGTGAAATTGAGGGCCAGTATTGTGGCACATCAGGTTTGGCTGCCTCCTGAAATGCTGGTACCCCACATGAATGGTTTTGTTTTCCAGCTGTTCCACTTCTGATCCAGATTCCTTCTATTAGCCTGGAAATGAAGCAGAAGGAAGCTGGAGTTCTTAGGCCCCTGCCTCCCACGTTGAAGACCCAGATGGAGTCCCAGATTCTTGGTTTCAGCCTGGCCAAAGCCCTGGTCAATGAGGCCATTTGGGGATGGAAGAACTATATCTCTTCAAATAAATAACAAGCAAACCTTTATTTTAAAAAGTAAATGAATTAATATCTTGAAGAGATATCTGAACCACCATATATGTTGTAGCATTATTTATAATAGCCAAGATATGAAAACAATTTGAGTTTTTCCATTGGTGGATGAACATATAAAAACTGTGATATATATAAATATATACACTATATATATATACATACACACAAACATATGGATAATGGATAATTAAATATTATTCATCTTTTTAAAAATAAAGAGGTTGTTCCATTTGCGACAACATGGATGAACCTGGAGGGCGTTATGCTGAATGCAGTAAGGTTGACACAGAAAGACAAGCACTGCCTGGTCTCACTTGTATGTGAAATCTGAAAAGGTTGAACTCATACAAGCAGAGCAGAATGGTGGATTCCAGGGTGAGCGGAGAGTGTGTAATTGGGAGCTTCCAGTCAAATGGTGTCAAGTTTCAGTTACAAAATAAGTACCTTCTTGGGATCTAATAGGTAACATGGTGATTATAGCTAATAATATTGTGTTGTGTATTTGAAATTTACTCAGAACAGATCTTATTTGTTCTCACCAAGTGCATGCGCTCATGTGTATACACACTCACAGATGGTAATTATCGAAGTGATGGATTCATTAATCAACTTGATTGCAGTAATCATTTCACAATTACATGTATATCAAATCATCACATTGTATATCTTACATATATACATATTATAGTCAATTACACCTCAATAAAGCTGGAAAAACTGGTAATGGATGTAATTATATATACTTCCCTTTCAAATAAATGAGGTGAGGGATGATACTTGTTCTCTAGTTACAGTCCTAGGGAATCTAAGAGGCTTTCTTGGGTTTCTTACCATTTCTATCACCTTTTTTGTTTTTTGTTTTTTAAAGATTTTTAAAATTTACATTGGAAAGGCAGATCAGATTTACAGAGAGAAGGAGATAAAGAGATCTTCCATCTGCTGGTTCACTCCCCAAGTGGCCACAACAGCCAGAGCTATGCCGATCCGAAGCCAGGAGCTAGGAGCTTCTTTCAGTCTTCCATGCAGGAACAGGGTCCTAAGGTTTTGGGCCATCCTCTAATGCCTTCCCAGGCCACAAGCAGGGAGCTGGCTGGGAAGAGGAGCAGCTGGGTCATGAGTCTGTGCCCATACAGGATGCTGGCATCATTAGTGGAGGCATAGCTTATTATGCCACCATGCCAGTCCTTCTGTCACCTTTGTTTAATCCTACTGGGAGGTGCAGTAATGGTGGGGCATAGAAAGAGAAGAAGGGCATTCTCTGTTATCAAGAGTCTAATTCTTATTTATGAGCATCAGCCATTGTATGTATATATATACCCAGGTTTTGAGTATTTGTTAGCTTGTCTCATGAGAGAGATGGAAAGAGAAGGATATAATGTTTTGTATACTGTAGAATTAAAAACATATGAACTTTTTTTCCTGCTCAAGAATAACAGCTCACTATTTAAATTTTCCTTTGTGATTTTTATCAAATAGGGTTGATTTACATGATCTACCATCTGTGTGCCTGATACTGAACACATGTTAGTATTCTTTTTATTTTTCTGGCTTTAATATACATATTTATACAGCAGTTTTTGAGAGATTTTTATGTAGCTTCACTGTACCACGTGCTATGGTAATTAAGCTAAAAGGCACAACTCAGTGTTGTGAAGATAAATATGTCTGTACTTGGACAACTATTGTTAACAATATTACAGGGTAAAGGCCAAAAGTAAAACAAAAATGTATGGCTCTGGGCATAGATGAATGGGCCAATTACACCTGTATGTTTTTTTTTATTTTTAAAGATTTATTTATTATTATTGGAAAGGAAGATATACAGACAGGAGGAGAGACAGAGGAAGATCTTCCATTTGATGGCTCACTCCCCAAGCGGCCGCAATGGCTAGAGATAAGCCAATCTAAAGCTAGGAACCAGGAGCCTCTTCTGAGTTTCCTATGCAGATGCAGGTCCCAAGACTTTGGGCCATCCTCAACTGCTTTCCCAGGCCACAAGCAGGGAGCTGGATGGGACATGGGCCACCAGGAAATGAACTGGCACCCATATGGGATCCCGGGGAGTGTAAGGTGAGGACTTTAGCCTCTTAGGCTACAATGCCAGGCCCTATACATATATGTTTTTAAAAAAAATCTTTGTGGTTGGACCTGGTGGGATGGCCCAGTGGCTGAATCCTTGTCTTGCACGAGTGAGGATCCCATATGTGCACCATTTTGTGTCCTGGCTGCTCCATTCCCATCTAGGGAGTGGGAACAGTATATGTGGAATCTGTGAGCAAAAGGATGAAAGTAGGCAAGTGACAGGGATCATGGCAAGTAGCTGAAACTTACATATAGAAAGATGTGTATTAGGAGAGGGAGGGTATGCTGCGAGGGGCCTTGAGATATTAAAAAGGGTCACATTAGGAATGGATTTGAACCCAAATGAAGAATTTGTATTTCATCTTGAGAATGATTGGAAGTCATTAGAGAATTTCAATTGGGAGAATACCATGGCTAGATTTGAATTTTAGAAAAGCTAACTTAACTGATAACAGAAAGTGGGTTGGAGTAGAGCAAGACTGGAGGCAGGGAGACTTTTGTAGTCTGTTGAAATATAGAGGAAAGTGGGGATATATTCATCACAGTATATGGAATATAGAAACAGCAATGAAATTGGCATGGGAGTAACTGAGTTGCTGGGTAGTAAAGGACAGAAATAAATGGCAACGGGTTAGACAAAAGTAAAGGATGGGGCTCGGCAGCGTGGCCTGGTGGCTAAGGTCCTCGCCTTGATCCCATATGGCCGCTGGTTCTAATCCCAGCAGCTCCACTTCCTCTCTATCTCTCCTCCTCTCAGTATATCTGACTTTGTAATAAAAATAAAAATAAATCTTTAAAAAAAAAGTAAAAGATGTAGGTAGTACTTGGAAGAATAATTGTGAGAGTGACTGAATATGGGGATATAAATTATAAGGTATTCTGATCAGAATTTAAATTTGGTTGAGGGAAGGGGAGAGGGGCGAGAAACTTCTAGGGTAGCTAATTGATCATTTGGTTAGCACACTGAAGGTATGCTAGAGAAGATGTGGGAACTATGGAAGCGGGGCAGGTCTAGAAGTCAGAGGGTAAAGATCAGGGGAAGGGATGGAACACTGTGTTGCTGTTTCAGGCAAAGGAACACTCAGAACACTAGGGGGAGAAAATGTTGAATTTAGATGACTCACAAAGGCTTCGGATCTTCCTTTTGCTCTTGGAAAGACAGCAGTGTGAGGCAGACTTGGCTGTTCCCTGGGGGCAGGTGTGAGGTGAGAACATTTTACTTGTCCCTAAGAACTAGCAGGCTTGGATAGATTTTTTTTTTCTTTCAGGGAGACCTGCAGATTGAGCAGCTTTCAAGCTTGTACATTGTACATTGATCAATTCATTGATTCGTTCAGTGGCACTCATCATTTAGAGAACATGGGCTTTGTGTGAAACTGGGTCAGTCACTACCATTTTGTTAGCAATAAATGGGTAACCTGCCTTAAGGAAAGCAAGTGCTAACATGTGAGAAATAAACATTGCATCACCACAGAAATCTTGATTTGGGAAACGGATTCAAAGTCAGGTTTCTTTAACATTTCAAATTGAACTACATGCTTAATGTGATTCGATTTACGAAAAAAACCCCACATATTTTGCATTTTTTCTTGAATATATCTGCTGTGCAGTGATACGAACATGAAATAGCCTCCAACATTGCTCCTCTTTTCCCCACAGTCCTGTAATGGGTCTGTATTCAACCAACACTGCGTGGTAACTGAAAGCAAGCAATGGAGCCAGTATGCGTGTGGACCTGGCCTCACAACTTGCCAACTATTGGCCTTTGGGAGATTTTTTGCCTCTGTGTGCCTCAGTTTCCTGATCTACAAAATGAGGATAGCAACATTGCCTGCTGTACAGAAATATTCTGAGAATTATATCAGTTAATATTTGTAAAATGCTTAGAGCAGTAAGTGCTAAACATATTAAACAAAATTAGAGCATTTAGGAATTTGCACACATGGACAGAAATCATAGGCTTCCCATCCCAGGCCACTGTTACTTAAATTAAGAGAGAAGGTTTTAACATTTATTTATGCACCAACTATTTAGCAGACCCCTGTGATAGGTGGTAAATAATTGAAAATATGCTAGGCATAGTACCCAATCACAGTTAGGGAAGGGGAACGGAAAGGGCTTTTCTTCTGATAATAGTGAGGCTCCCTTCACCCCATGCTTCCAGTGCTGTTTGAGAACAAGCGTAGACATCATGCTCAGTGGAGGCTGAACAGCAAGATTCTGCTTTCTGGAGGTGATGTGAGGATAGCAGACAGATCTGAGCGTGTTCAGCGGGCACATTCCCTGGGGCTTGCTGTGTCTCCATTTACCGACACTGATGTACAGTGACTGCCCTCTCTTTTCCTTCCTAACCAGTGGTAACTGTCTTAGGCTGAGTGTTTTGGGCCCATAAAAGCCTTGATGCTAACACATTTCCAGAATGCATCCAAGTATTACAAGAGAAAAAGGAAGAAAAAGCACAACAATGAAAAGACAAATGACCCAATTTAGAGGTGGTTAAAGAATGTGAACAGACATTTTTCCAAGGAGATATACAAATGACCAATGAGCGTGAAATAAGGTGCTCAACATCATCAGTCATTACAGAAATGTAAATCAAAACCACAAGAACACTTCATACCCACTAGACTGGCTCTAAGCAAAGAGACAGACAATGGAAAATATTAGTGAGGATGTGGGGTACCTGGAGTTCTCATATGGTTCCACTAATGCAAAATGGTGCACCCGCTTTGCCAAACAGTTTTTTCCTCAAAGTGTTAATCATGGAGTTACCGCATGATTCAGCAATTCCATTTTCAGGTTCACGTCCAAGAGAAACACAGCATGGCTATACAAAACTTAAATACAAATGTTCATAGCAGAATTACTTAGAACAGCCAAAAGGTAGAAACAATTCACAAGTGCATCAGTGAATGATTAGGTAAACCCATCATGTCACATACATATAATGGAATACCATTTAGAACAAAAAAGAAATAAAATATTAATCCATGCTTCAACACAGATGCTCTTTGAATTGATAGTCCAAGTGAAAGAAAGTTGTCAACCAGATAGCATTAAATTTAAAGGATTAAATTTATTAAATTTGTATTAAACGGCCAGGGGAAAGCTGGAGAGTAATGGGGAATAACCAGTAACAGGTATGGGATTTGTTTTTGAAGTGATGAAATTATAATAAAATTGTGGTAATGTGTGCACAACTCTGTGAACATACTAAAATCCACTGCATTATGTATTTCAAAAGGGTGAATTTCATGGTATAGAAATTGTATCATAATAGCAAAGAATAGAAACCTGATAAAAACAAAACAGAAACATGACATCTGATTGGAGTCATATCAAGCCATGTCAAGCAATTGATAAGTTTAGAGATGAAAGTTCTCAATATTTTCCTTCCTTGTTCTTATCTGGAAAATGTTTCAGATAGAAAGAAATCTAAGCAAGTCCCTTCTACTCAAATTTCAGACACTGAGGCAAACATCAGGCATGTGGACTGTGAAATACAATCCTCCAAATTTTAATATCCACATGTAGTTAGATTATGAAATTTCTGTAAAGCGGTGGGCTAAAGGAATAGGGTGTGGGTGCACTTAAGGCAGGGATTTCCTCAGGAGATCCTTCATAGGTTGTTGCTGCTGGGAAATTTCACTGCAGAAAAGTTACCCTGTTGCTAGGCAACACTGCAGCCTGAATTGAATTCACAATGATCAGAATGCTTCACACAGACTCACGATTTCACATTCTTATCCACAGTAAGAACAGTGCAGAAAAAAAATTTGGTAAATTAAAAAGATATAATTACAGTACTGAAGAAAATAAAAAAAAACAGGGCTCACTCATATACCTCTAAACAGTTATTAAAATTTCTATATATTTTAATAGGATCCAATTACTCACAAGCATGTATTTTGCAAGATCATAATTGCAATGCATATACCACTTAACATTATTCTTTCTCCTTTAATGTATTGTAGGATGTGTATCTATTCCTAAAGTCTTCCTAAAAGGATTATTTTAAATAACCAGATATCATTTTCTTTGGTTGATGTCTAACAATTTGCTAAATCTTTGCTTTAATCAATGGACATTTGTACATTTCACTCTCCCCCCTTTTTTTGTAGAAAATTTCAGCATGTGGCTCCTGTGCGAACCATGCATAATACAAGAGCTTGACGAGTTAAGTACTGCTCTTCAATGACTATATTTAATTAGCCTCTTTTTTTTATAGCTGTTTAGAAATCACTTCGGAAGCACATTTAATCCATCCAATCAGTCATTTCTCCAAAGTGAGAACACAGTCTCAATGCTTGGTTGAGTCTTAAAGCTGCCTGCGTGCTTGACAAAGGTATCTGATGGAAGCTTTTGTATCTTTGAGATAGCCAATTGCATGGAATATGGCTGGGGGAATTAGCAAAATTATGTGGAAAGCATTCCATAGGAAAGAAAGATCATTTTCTCCATGGAAAGGAATGGGGCTCCCTCAACACATGAAATTAATGTGTGGAAAACGTGACCACATGCAGATCCTGTGTATTTTGAAGAGATAAAGAGGGATTAAGAAAATGAAAGGAATTTCATTGTCTTCAGTTTCAAAATTGTTATAGTTGCTAATCAGAGGACTCAAGGGTTTAAGATTGGAGCTTTCCTTATAAGTACTGTAAGATCTGCCTCATTTCCTTGCTGCTCTGATAAATGATATAGATTAGAGACCTAGTGAAAATGCAACTATTTCATGTGAATATCTGTGATGATTGTGGATTTCCCATCTGCAAGTTCAATTATTGCCAGTAGCAAAACTTTCAAAAATAAATATTTGAAAATAATGTAGGAAAAATGAAACAGTTTTCTAAAGTTGGAACAAACAAGGAAATCCTCCATCTGAATGTGTGGGTTATTTTAAAAAAAATCTACATTAGATCAGAAAGGTAATTTAGTTCTTATTTCAAAAAACCAAGCTTGTATCCCTTTGGCCCTTACCTTTCACAACTGAAATGTTGCAAATTGATTTTGAGATGGGAAGCTCTGCTAATGTCAGTTGAATGCTTACCTTGGACATTTTTTGCCATTTCAAAAAGAAAAGCTTCTCTAAGCTTTCTTCTCATTCAGCAGTAGCCTGCTTAGCATTAAGAAAGGGCAAGGCTGGGCTCTTGGATATTCTCTTTGGGAGATAACAAGGTAAGGTCTTCCCGTATTAAGAGAAGCCAGGAGGTGCTTGCTGGGCTGACTGCACCCTGCATCTTGCATTTGGAAAGCGACTCAACTTAGAACACTGTTGAGGCATCAAGTAAATGTACAGCCCTGGCCAAATGGAGTTTGCTTTAAAAAAGAAGCTACCTGGAAATATGGCTCTCCACAAAGATCTGCAGTGACCTTTGAGCAGGAGGCCTGATTAATCATTCAGGATCATAATGATGCTGCCTAACTGGGAAAACATTTGTTCCTAAGGAGCTAAAGGATCTTCTTGTATGTTGGGATGATTCTCAAAGGAATCAAATCAGTATTTTCTAATTAGTTAGAATTAAGTGCCTGTCACTCTCTCTTGCTTTTTAAAAAATTCTAGTTTACTCATCCTTTTATGTATATCATTCTCTGTATGCTGAGAAACACACATAATCGTAACTACCAACATTATCAAGACATAGAATATTTCCATCACCCCCATAAGTTTGAGCTCAGCTCTGGCCCCTTATTTCCTGTCCCTGGTAATCCCTTGTCTGTTTTCTGTCTTGTTCAGTTTTCCTTTTTCCAGAATGTCACATAAATGGAATCATACAAGATATAGCCTTTAGAGTCTGGCTTCATTCACTTAGAATGCATTTGAGACTCATCTTTGCCATAGCACCTCCAACAAACTGTTCTTTTAAGTGCTAAACAGTATATCACTGTATGCTTGTCCCACAGTTTATTTATCTATCCACCAGCTGATGGACATTGGGATTTTGCTCTCATTTTACTTTCAGCATTATTTTCCTTTAACACAATGGTGCGCAATTTACAAAGCTCTTTACGTTCATTGGTGTCCTATTATGAGAATATTGGTATGCTAATATTTCTCATTATAATGAATCAGAATAAAAGGGAACTTACATGGCTTTCAAGATTTAGCACCTCTAGTCACAGCTTTGAATTTCACTCTCCTTGACTCACCTTCTTTCCACTATATAATGTCACTACTCTGGTATGAAATGAGTATTGCTGATTGAAGACTCTTATCCACTGGAACATAACAATGTGGTATACAGCAGTCTTGGGAATATAGGTGCTCTAATTTTTTAAAAGAAATAAGGTCCCTAATTAAATCAATGCAGTGTGGTAGGAAGAAAATCAATTTTAGACTCAGACAATATTGGGCACATACCATAACTGGGCTATCAGTTCTGTGACCTGGAGAAAGTTTCCTGATTTCTCTGAGGCCCAGTTTCTTACAGCTGGACAAGGCATACCACTACATCGACCTCTGGGCCCATTTGCGTGCACACTCATCTAATCACCTACTTGTGCACTACTATAAAAAACAAAGTGCTGGCAGATTGGTGGAGTGAGGGGAAAGTATTGGAGAGGAACCAAGCCGATGGCTAGAAAGAAGAAGGAATGAGCTTGTCTAAGCGCTTCAGTACTGGTTGACATGAAAGCCTTTTCCACCAGAGACTGCTTAGGTCCTACTTAAGGACTAAACCCACCTACAAGAAAGCCTTTATGGCCGGCATCTTTGTCTCCTTCCCATCTTCTTTTACCCACAGTCTTCATTTTCTGAAGAATGAGGCTTGGAGCTGATCTTGGATGAAACTGCAGGAAAGGCTCAGTTTACTGTGGCTCTGTTTCCATGATAACCGTTCCCCTTCCAGATTTGGGGAAGCACTGAGGATTTCTGACTCATTGGAGTACTTCTCTTTCCTGGTTTTTACCCCATGACAGGTGCCTGGTTCTATCAGCAGATCAGCAGACACACTTTCTTTAATATCAAAACTGCGTACTTCTATCATTAAAAAAAAAAAACTTTGGTAATGCGATTTTCTAAGAGCTCTTGACTTCTTATATGTAACTTCCTGTAATAACTATTATTTAATGAAGTGGCATCTTTCTCAGAAATCTTTGAACCTTACCAGTAGCAACTTAAAAAGAATGGTAATTCTAATCTGAGATTTCCAGGCAGCATGTCATAGCAGGATAAACGCTGAAATAGACTCCAGGTCATCTGGGCTCTTGTCTTGGTATTTTGATCAACTCACTCTAGGACCCAAGACATTTATTACTTCCTATATAAAATGGTTCATATAATATCTTTTTCTGCTTATTTTTCCTGCTGCTTTCTGGAGCATTTCATGCCTTAACCTATGTCAGCCACTCTTCAACCCATTAATAAGTCCAACTCTTCATCCAAGTAACCCAAATAAATACTCAAGGGCTATCCATTTTTATTTATCATCATCTCTTTCTAGTGACTGATTTCTGTTTTTTTGTTGTATGTGGTAGGCTAGCCTTAAGGACCACATTCACATTTTTTGGCCTGTCTTCTGTGCAGCAGTCCTTGTGATGACTCTATGATACCATTGGCCACTAAAACGGACCACTAAGTTTTCTGTTGTTACTCATCAGCTGTGATTCAGTGTCCTAAGTCATAGCTCAATGAGATCTGGGACATTTCCACCCTGTTACCTGCCAAAGGAGCAAAAGTATGAGTTTTGTACCATGAAGAATAGTGACTCATAGAAAAAAGAAAAATGAAAACTCAAAGTTGACAAAGCAGGAGAACTTTCATTTTTCTTTTTAATGGAGAATTCAAGAAACACATTTTCTTTAAATCTCTGATAATCACTTTTATTTATTTATTTAGTTAGTTAGTTAATTGTGATACAGTTCCATAGGCTCTGGGATTTCTCTTCCCCCCTCCCTAAATCCCACTCCACACTGATTTACCCTATAATATAGATTTTCCCAATAGTAATAATAGTAGTATTATGTCTGTGTGATAGTATTATCATCAAAAGAAGACTAACTCAAAAACCTCATTGCTAAAATGACAGGACATGTTGCCTATAGGAGACACATCTCACCAACAAAGACATGAGGAAACTGAAAGTGAAAGAATGGAAAAAGATATTTCAGGCTAATGGAAAAGAAAAACGAACTGGCGTAGCCATTCTTATATCAGATGATATAGACTACGATGTGAAAAATATGAAAAGAGATGAAGAAGGATACCGCATAATGATCAAAGCATCCATTCAGCAAGAGATCATTTTACTAGTTTCTTAGAATGTTTTTTTTAACTCTAATTTTACTTGGTTTTTCTATCATGCTTTTCTTTACCAGCCTGGCTAAAGTTTGTTCTGCTCATCTTCTTTAAAAAATGGCTCTTGTTGCTATTCGTATGTTTTTAAAAACTTTTATTTTTGAATAATAAATTCATTTTTTTGATGATGTTTACATAGTTGAGAGGGATGCATGCCCATGTGGACTACCAATTAGGGTTGGGAGGCTTGAGGAATGGGGGAAAGTGGTTAAGACAACTGCCTAATATCTCTGTTATTCTTCTGGTATCGGGGGAAAGTGGAAAGAAAAGGGGAGAGAGCATCTCCCACCAACCCAACCGCACTAGTAACGTAGTCAGCTCTGACACCAGACACATCTCATTCACAAACCAATGGATGATGCGGCCCAGCCCAACTCTATCCACCACACATTCTGCCCACACACACATCAGTAGGAACTGCAGCCTAGTCACAGAAACCTCCAATAACCCTCATTAAGCCTGCCCCAAGCCCTGGTTCCTGCACATGCACCATGGCAGCAGACTGATACAGTCTGTTCCACATCCCTCTCATACACATCAACGGGTCATGGAGCTTAGCTCAACCCAAATGACCCCACTATCCAGCCCACACAAATGCCAGCCAGTGCTGCCACCTATCTAGTCAGGCCAGCTCCCAGACCTGGTTCTCATGCTCACCAGTGGAAGTTTCAGCCCATGAGAGAGGTGCCCACAGTTTCCCCACTGAGCTCACTCCCAGCCCCAGATCTTGCACTTCGCAAATGGCTCTACAGTCTAGTCGGATAGAGATCTTGTCCCCATTCCCAGCACTTGCCAGCTGATGCTGTGGCAATGTCTGATAGGCCACTTACTCTGGCTCATGCGTGCGTCAGTGGATACGGTCACTTAGCCATCCTGGCTCTCCCCCTAACCTAGTTCACATGCAGGCCAACAAGTGTTGTAGCCCTACCCAGCCTGGTCTGCTTCCAGTCCCAGTGCTGACACTCAGCAGCAGCAGCAGTGGCCCAGCAGGGGACTCCTTGGAGTTCCCCTGCTAGGCTTGCCCCCACCCCATCTTGTGTATGCTGGTGGAAACTATGGCCCAGACTGTCATGGATCACTTCACCAAGGCATCTACCAGCAGGTGCTGTAGCCTAGCCCAGCCCAGCCCAGTCCAGTCCCGACCCTAATGTTAGCTGGCTGATATTGTGGCCCAACCTGGCCTGTCCTGTACCTTGTCTTGGTTCTCACATCTGCCAGTTGGTGCTATGAATTGGCCCAGCCAAACTATTCTTCTTCTCTCTCAAGAGAACATGTTTAAGTATCCTTTGTAGGGCAGGTTTGAAAGAGGCAAATTCTTTTAATTTTTCTTTACTGTGGAAGAATTTTATTTCATTTTCAAAGACAAAAGAAAGCTTTGCTGGATATGTCATCCTGGGCTGACAATTTTTTGCTTTTAGAATCTGGAATATGCCACTCCATTCTCTTCTGGCCTGTAGAGTTTCCTGTGAGAGGTCCTCTTTGAGTTTAATTGACATTCCTTTATATGTCATTTGATTTTTTTTTCACGTGCACATTTAAGAATCTTTTCCTTATGCTCAGTTGAAGAGAGCTTGATTATTATGCATTGTGGTGAAGATCGCTTTTGATCAGGCCTGTTGGGAGTTCTGTGCCCCTCCTGGATGTTGTTTCCCAATTCTTTCTCTAGATTAGGGAAATTTTCCCTTATTATTTCATTGCATACATTTGTAAACCCAGTTTCTGTTTCTGCACCTTCTGGGACTCCCATAACTCTTATATTTGGCCTTTTAATAGTGTCTTTTTCAATTCTTGAATACTTTTTTTTAGCTTGACCCAGCTCTGCTTCCAGCTTTTTGTTTGTTTCCACCTGGTGACAGGAAATATCTTCTAATTTTGAGATTCTTTCTTCTGCCTCCTCCATTCTATTTTGGAGACTCCACTGTATTTTTAGTTTGCTCCATTGTATTCTTCATTTCTGATATATTCCCACACCCAATTTTTGGGTGTGCCTACCCCAGTTTTTGGGGTACCACAGTCTGATCCAACCTGACCTGTTTCCAACTCCAGCCCCCATGAGTGTTGTTGAGTTCCATGGTCATTCCTAGCTTAGCCCATTACCACCTCAGCCCTTGAGCAAACCAGTTGGAATGCCAGTCTCACAGGGTGACCCCATGATCCCCCACAGACACTGCTCCCAAACTTTGGAGCCCTGCCTGCCTACCCAGAGCCCGCATTGTGGGCCCACAGACCCTGTCTGCTGTCATGTGGTGTCTACCCCCTACATATTAAAAAAAAATTGAATAGCTCCACTTCCCATCCAGCTGCCTGCTTGTAGCCTGGGAAAGCAGCCAAGGATGGCCCAAAGCCTTGGGATCCTGCCCCCGTGTGGGAGACCCAGAAAAGGATCTAGGCTCCTGGCTTTAGATCGACGCAACACTTTGGTTGCAGTCACTTGGGGAGTGAATCATCAGACGGAAGATCTTCCCCTCTGTCTTCCTCCTCTTTGTATATCTGCTTTTCCAATAAAATAAATAAATCTTTTAGGAGACAATTCCAGGACTGGACGCCTGTCACTATAGTAAGGTAGCTAGCTAGTCCCCAGAAAAATTACATCTTGATGTCGGAGAATGTGAGTGACTTCTAAAAACTTGGAGTATTGGTAAACACCTAAGCTAGAATTGGGGATTAGGTCTTTTGGAGTTTGACATTCACCCTCCCCTGTCCCAGGATAAGTTGAAGATCACAATCTTGGTTCCTCTTTTGCCATGCAAAGACGCTAGAGCCTGGACTAGTGGGGTACACAGTATCCTAGAGCTTTGCAATGATAGTGTTTAGATGAAAACCTGCATGTTTTGGCTTACACTCTTTGGCTGGTGATATCCTGATGTATTACTCAGCTACTCAGCTTTTCATTAACATAACAAAATACTAGAAACAGCCGAAATTCATAAAGAAGGCTTATTTTGGCTCCTGGTTCTAGAGGTACAAGGTCTACAGGCCTCACTGGTGCTGATGCACTTACTGTCTGTGTTCAACAGAATAACACAAGCAAGCAGAATATATGTGTGGTGTGGTGTGTGTGTGCGTACGCATGCATGTGACTGTATCTGTTTCCATCTGTGCCTCTTGCCTTTTAAAAAGTCACCAGAATCCATTGATGGGGGCTCCCCTTATTAATGACCTAAGCAAATCTGATCACTTTTCAAAGGCATACAGCTAAACGACTATGATTAGAGTGAATTTTCACTTGTAATGCCAATGACATTAAGACTTTCAAGGCTCAACTCTGCAGTCTGGGGAGTGGGTGGGCAAATCTTCAAACCATAGCATATGGAGTGACAGATCACATGACATGGAACGGGCAGTGAGGATCTGAGTAAAAGAATAGAATTTGGACTATGAATTCTTGTTTTCCTTTCCATTCCAATTTGTGTAGTTGGCATTCTCATCTGTCTGGAGTGCAAATAACACTGTGAGGATGTTTGTCAAACATGCAGGATTGGTCTCTGATACATAAGTTGTGATCTATCATCTTATTCAGAGTTTGGTTCCTGCTTTTGGACAGTGTTCCCTAAACGTGAAACCCATGACATTTGGAAGACACAGTATCTCTGGTGTACAATATGTCTCTCTCTCTCTCTCTCTCTCTCTATATATATATATATATATACACATATTCAGTTAAGCACTTAAAAGCACATTATAAACATGAACTCAAAAATAAATGAAAAAGAAGAGAGCTATTGATATAGTAAAAAATCAATCCTTTCAAAATACTAAATGAACCAATAATAAGATTTATGAGACAAAAATGTCATAGAATTAGATAAAGTACACACTAGGATATTGATTCTTTCAAATATATTGAGACTTCCTTTTAGCCTAGAACATAACTAGCTTTTGTTGCATGAGTGTTAAAAAAAGAATCATTTATTTCCTGCCTACTTGTTATAAAGTTAAATATATATTCATCAAAGTTCACATTGTGTCATAATCCTCCACTCAGTTTCAACATTGGCCTTCAGATTTTGGGAAACCTGAATAGTACAATGCCTACCTAAACATACTTTCTATCAGGCATGAATTTTAAGACAAATGACTTCTGATCACCTGTTATGATCACACCTAATCAGTAAAACAACATATTCAGTATAATGCTGGCATATGATTTGAATTTATTTTTAATTTAATCCCTTTAAAATATAGGTCAGATACTAGCATGAATTGGAGAAAAAATTCTCAATGCATATTTTACATTTTGAAATTCTAATAGTTGGCATATAACTTTACACATATTCTGGAAAAAATAAATGATGTAATAAAAGTAGTTTGTTGTGATTGCTACTAATTTTAGGTGTAAAGTGATTTTTAAAGCTTTGTGTGTTAAGCTTCTTAAAAAATTTTAAATAGAATATAAGGAAGGATAATACGATTGGAAGCAAAATAATTCTGTGATTTTCTGTTTTTACTATATAGATTTATCTGATAAAAAATTACTTTTTAAATTATTCTTTATTTCTATCAACACTAATTATACATATTCCTGTAGTACAGTGTGATATTTCAATACATGTATACAATGTGTATAGATCAAATCAAGAAAGGAAGGCTAGAAATGCACCGAGATGAGGAAGACTTGCCTGAAAGGATATGGGGCTTTTAGGGACCTATCAGGGGCTCTGTAAATACTCCATTAGAAAAACCAACCAACCTGTACATGTTTGGTCATACTACCGGAGTTTGGCCCATATTTATACTTAAGTTACTGGATCACAGGATGTCCATTTCATCAATCATAACACATAAACATAATTTTCCTTCATCTAATTGTTTTTTTTAAAATGGGCTCCCTACTAAAAGGGAATAATCTTTTAAAAAATTTCACCCGACACACAGAAATTGTAATGTATTTTTTGAGGTGTTACATATTTCTATACATGTGTTTACTGTGAAATGTCCAATCAGGATAAACATATCTGTCTTGCCAGACACTTATCAGTACTTTATGGTGAAAATATTCAAAAACCTTTCCCCTAGTAGTTTTTGTTTAAAAAGTACATTATTATATATTCACTGTACTGTACAACAGGATCCCAGAATTCCTCTAAGTATAATTCAGTACCCATTAACCAAAATTTCCCCATCTCTTCTTCCCCATTACCCTCTTCAGCCTGTCAACTTGCATGCAATCCATTAAAAACACATTTTCTTCATTTCATCCATGTTATTCCCCTATTACTTAGGCAATTTTGAAATTCCAAGTGGATTATAAGAATACTGAATTTTATTGTCATATTTGTTGAGAAGGACTATAAACAACAACCAAATCATATCACCTTCCCAAGAACATTTTGATGTCCCCTTGTATTTACGTGTAGAGTAATTCTGTGTTTAATTTAATTGCTATTAGGAAGGAACGTGTACTTTGGATAACATTGGTGCACACATAGTACAAGTTGATCTAGCCAGCACTCATTTGTTTCTGCACAAAAAAATTACTATGACTAAGTGTACTAGGTTGAGTAGTGTCTCTTTAAAAATTATGTCCAACCAGAACCTCGGAAGCTGACTTCACGTGAAAGGAGGGTCTTTACAGATGTAATTAACTAAATACGGTCCTGCTAGGTTGGAGTAGCCTGATGACTAATGTGTTTTTAAGAATGTGGTTTGAGGATATACAATATCCACATGGAAATGGAAGCAGATATCAGGGTGATGCAACTATAAGCCAAAAAATATCGAGAATCGCTGGCAACTACCAGAAGCTGGGAGGCCAGGAGGAATTTTTTTCCCAAAGCATTCAGAGAGAGAATGCTCTTACTGACACCTTAATTTCAGACTTCTGGCTGCCAGAACTGTGACACAATAAATTCCTCTCAGTTGAAGCTGCCCAGCCTGTGGTACTCTGTTACAGCTGCCCTAAGAAAGTAAGATGTTGAGTAGTCATTTTGTCTTGTGCATAATAGTGACCACAGGAGCAATTCAGTAGCTGACAAAGTTAAGAAATTATTATTCCAGACATCTAAAATTAGAGTATGACTCTTTATGATGAAATTGAAATATTAATCACATTTTAATTGTTTAAGATACGATATTAACATTTCTGTACCCAGTAATGCCACCACTATGGCCTTCTGAAAATCTCTCATTAGGACAAATTCCCCAGTGCCACTCTGGAAAATTTTAAATCATCCTAGACATTCATCTGGAAGGATAATAGAAACTGGGGTGGTGGATAGAGATGAGAGGGAATGGAAGTAGTTAATAGGTGAAATGGGAACACTCTGGCATGTTTTGTTGTTTGCCTACTGGTTTTACAAGATTATTATAAATATTTTCTCTTCCTCTGTTTTATGGCTGGCTTTGCTCTTGACTATTTAAAATGATTCGCTGTGACAGGGGGAATGAATGACAGACCTAAGATTAGGGTTGAGGAGGAGTGATGTCATCACAATGTTTGCAGAATGGGCACAGTGCAGAGGGGCCTCAATGGTTGGCCAACTGCACCTGTGATGGTGGCTGCTGACAATAACACTCAGTTAACAGATTGTACTTAATTACAATTCAGAAGCATGGGGGTGCAGGTGTATGTTTTTTGGGTGGATGAAATATGTTGTCTTTTTCTCCACTTTTACGTGGAATTTGCAAGAAAAACCTAAAGCTGCAAACTAGTGGTTGGACAAATGTTGAAAAGATTTCATGATTGATATTTCTTTTCTTTTTTAACTCTTAAGTAATGTAACTCCAACACAAGTTCCTTTTCTTTCAAAAATGTGTGCCAACTAAAGTTGTACCATTTTCTGACAAGTGATTAAGCTATCATCTTCTACTGTTCTTATTCGAGTTTTTGGATTCAGTCCACTGAAACTAAGTCCTTAATGCTAACCAAACAGTTCATGTGCTCTCTTTGTTTACATCTTCCCCTGCAGTTAAGTTGGGGTCACACAATTGTTTCTGAGAAGTGGCCTATGAGTGACGTGATAGATACAATTTCCTTTCTGAAGCATTTAAAAGTCAGACTGTCACCATTAGGCTCACTTTCCCCTCATTTTAGTATCCACAGGGGGTATGTGTTGAAATGTAAGGGTCACAATATCAAAGAAGCCTGGAGTGTTTGAGTCACTACATGGAGGAAATTTGAAAAGTCTTTTGAGATGTGTCAGACTTTGGTGGTGAAAAATGAACCTTTGCTCTTTCAAATGACTAAAATTTGGGGGGTTATTTTATGCTGTGCACAGCTTAACTTATTCTGACTAAAACAAGTACTTTGCTAAATTCTGGGGACAGATTAATAAAGCATAATCCCTGTTTGTAAAAAATGCAGTTTGTCATAAAAGATAAGTATACAAATTTACAATTACAAGACAATGAAATAAGGGCTATGATAGAAATAAACAGAGTGGGTGAGGTCAGTGGATTCATTCAGGTATAATACTTTAGACTGGAATTGGATTGGGAACTGGAAAACCATCCAAGTAGGGATCCAAAGAAGTAGACGTTTCAAGAGGAAAGGTGCTTCTAAAACAAGAAAGTGCTTCTGTAATTTGAAATATGTCCCAGGTAGATAAGTGTACATTGCATTTGGAATTAAAGTAGTTTAATGGTGTAAAACAAATCACAGGGAACTAGAAAGAGGAGGTTGCAGTTAAATTCAATATTTTGAGGAGTGAACAAGAGGAGACAAAGCGAAGTAAGTAACATAGATTGTTCTACTGAAAGTCCTGAGTGAAGAGAAGAAAAAAGCCCTCAGGTCATCAATTGAGAGGGATACAGAGTAAAAGGAATTTATTTGTATATTTTAATGCCCTTCAATCACTCACTCACAAGGGGATGGTTCACTCTGTCTCAACACACACACAAACACACACCATGCATACACACAAAGAAAAAAAAAGCTCTTGTCATAACACTGCAACAGCATAAACTCTTTAAAATCAACATTAGATGGGCCCAGTGCAATAGCTCAGTGTTTAAATCCTTCTCTTGCAAGCACTGGGATCACATATGTGCACTGGTTTGTGCTCCAGCCACTGCACTTCTCATCCAGCTCCCTGCTTATAGCCAGGAAAAGCAGCAGAGGCTGGTTCAAAGACTTGGGACCCTGCACCTGTGTGGGAGACCTGGAAGAAGCTCCTGGCTTTTGGCTTCAGATCAGCTCAGCTCCAGCCGATGTCACGATCTAGAGAGTAAGCCAGTAGATGGAAGAATTTTCTCTGTCTCTCCTATCTCTGCAAATCTGATCTGCATTTCCAACAGAAGTAAGTAAATATTTTATTTAGAAAAATCAACATTACACAATCCTGCTGTTGAAAGCTCTTGTCTCAGCCATCATCAGTGAGTTTGAACATGGATGGGCCAGGGAAGGAACAGTTGAATGGTTACTGCAGTCCAAACAGCTGGAACCTATAAGTTTTTACCAATACAAGCCTATGATTCTTATGACATTCTTTATCTACGTCCAGGTCCCTAAACACAGGAATGTCTAAGAGAAGAACTACAGCCCTCAAGGTTTGTGGCTTATCTTAAGTGACAAAGCTAAAGGATAAGAACTCTGCTGAGCGATCTGGGGTTATGACAAGAGCTTTAGTAGAGTGTGTGTGGGTGTAGCAGAGCGAACAATTTTCTTGTGGAGACGGGTTGAAGGACATTAAACCATAAAACTAAAATAAACTCTACTAACACATGAGTACCCTTCTCTTAGTGTTCTCCTAATGCTAAAGTTTATGTTTTCCCACACTGCCACGTTTTCTCATGTACCCCTGCAGACTCAATTTCCTGATCTGAGAAAAACAAGCACATTGAAAAGCCTGTAAGGCCCCTTTTAGCTCTCACATTCATTGGCTCTCTAGGCCAGGAAATTTTCTGTCTACTTTTGTTGAAAGAGCTGAGCATTTGCTCCAATGGAGAGAAAGCTTGAACCTTTATCCTGAGGCCTCATGTTTTTAGTTATGCTCTTCTGTTTGTGTTTTCATCTTCAATTAATGGTATTTATCATCATCAGAACTTTGTTCCTTTAAAATGTGCCTGCATCTTTATTGTATTAGGCCATGAATTAACAAAATATTGTTAACATTTGGTTATTTGAAATCCCAAGGAAGCGCCAGATACAGAATTTATTTCCATAATTCCTTGGAACAGAAACTGTTCTGCTGTTCTTGTTTCAAAAAGTTTGGCTCCCTAAAAAGAGGAGGAATGCAACTATGGAAGTTGAAAGAATTTGAATTTGTGAGCTCTAGTGTTCTTCTGTCCTAAGCGTGACTCTTGGGAAAAACAGAATGGAGGACAATGAACAAAGTCATTGAGCATACCATTACTTGAATACTGTTGCAGAGGTGACGCAAACGCACTGAGGTGGGTTTTCATTTATTTACCTATTTTTTTTTTTTTTTTTTGTATTAGTGTTGTGATCCTTGAGACTTTTGGGAATTTCACCACTTTTGTTATTTACATTTCTTTCTAGTGTGTAGGCACCACTCAGATCGCCTTCCTAAAGCTTTCTGATGTAAGTGGATGTGAGGAAAGACTCAGTGGGCGTAAAACAGGCAAGTGCTTTCATTTTTCAGTGTGCCTCAGCTGAGTCAAAAGGGCTACTGCTTCTGGGGTAAAGCAATTACCAGAAAGAGCATTGAGAGTGAGGTCACACAGCAACACCCACACTTTTTTGCCTTGCCTCAGAAATGATGATGTGCTCAAAGGTTTCCCAACTTTTCAGTTCATGCTGCCTTTAAGATTCTCAGTATTTTTTTTTTCACAGAACAAAACAAATATGTAGCAGCTTCATTTATTAAGTAGTTTGCTTGAAATACTTATACAAGTGGTTATAGCAATTTGAGACCTGCTGAGTACTGTACAGCTTCCAAAGTGAGCAATCTGATTGGATGCTGCTCCCTCGTTTCTTATTCACATTGATTTTTACAATACTTACTTTTTATCATAGCAAACACTGAAAACTCAGCTGCTCAAACTATGCCATCATCAAAAGGAATTTCACAAGCTAATGATGGAAGTAAACTGTGTCAATCTATTAGTTCACATGATGTCTGATAGATGTAATAATGTTTTCCAATAAAATGTAAAATGTCACATAAACAGCTCAGTAAATTTCTGTGGTACCTTCGGATGACCAAATGAAATATTTATGACTCCAATACGCCCAAGGTCATGATCAGTCCTAATCTGATCCAATCTGTCCTCTGCCTTAGATATTTCCCCTTTAATTAGTTAAGACAAAATGTTGGATGATCCCAACAGAGTTTGTCATGGAATAACACATTTTCTCAATGCCTGGCTGATGGTCAGCTTTCAAAAAATGTTACCAGTCATTATAATAACTCTTTGACAATACAAACACAGAAGAACCGAAAGTTTCAATATCCTGATTGTACACATCATCATCATATACAGAGACTGCTTGTTTCCTCTCCAATGGGTAAGGAAAATAGTTCACCGAAAACTGAGTGAAATAGAGATTATCATTGGATGGAAGGTGTGAAGGCGGGAACACAACCAGCTTAATCTGTTTTTGGTGATGCACATTTGACCAGGCATCACTGGCTTCTTTACCCCACCTGTCTTTTCTGGCCTTCTAGTTCTGCCACCAACAATTGCACAGACAGGGAGTCACATACAGACCTACAGACAATAGTAGGAGGCAAAAAAGGTGAGATCTGGGCGAGATCACAAAGGAAATGAGCAATCAAAAGAAATGAAATTGTGATATGAAGATATTGGGGGGCTTGGGAATAATGAACTTGCGAATTGAGAAAAATAAGAGGATGCTTGGATATAACATTAAACAAGCCAACTTCAAAACATTCATGGAAATTAGAAAACAACCTTAGGGACCAGTGTTGTAACACAGTGATTAAGCTCTGCCTGTTATGCCTGCATTCAGTTTGAGCCTTGGTTTGAGTCCCAGATACTCTGCTTCCAATCCAGCTCCCTAATGTTACTGTGAAGGCAACACATGGCCCAAGTATCTGGGCACCTGTGACGAATGTGGCAGACTAGGATGTTTCTAGACTCCTTGCTCTGACCTAGCCCAGCCGTGGCTATTGTAACCATTGGTGAGTGAAATCAATAGAAATTAATGCAGCATATTTCATAATATGCATTTTCCATGAACATTTTGAATATGATCACATATAAAATGCACATGAACATACAATTATTATGATCTATTATTATGTGACTATGTGGTATAATTATGTAATACCTATCTATATGAAGATTTATATTTACCTATTTAATTATATATACTTTTTGCCCAGAACCACTGTGTTTTACCTATTGAGTTGAGATTTGTGATAATTTCTTTCTTTTGTAAACTCTATTGATAAATATTTGTGGTTCTGAGCAAAATGCTTTTTAAGAATACAGTTTACCTTTCCATAAAGCAACAAAAATTGATACAGAATCCCTATAATTTTAATTAGATCCTATGGATAATATTATTTACATTAAGTAATCTTGTTACTCATTCATTTATTCACTTCTTACAAATGCTGATGAAATTGTATCTATGTGCTCAGATTTGTCGCTGATTGCAGGGATAAGCTGCTGAATAAAATAATGAGAAAGAGTAGAAGTTTTTTACTTTGGAGATGATTAGATGAAAGCATTCTTATCTTTTTCTTTCAAAAAGCCTTCCTGATGTTTGAAGAAGAGATTGAGTGTGATTGATAAGTAATATTAGTAACATCTGGCAAGGTGGTGAATGACTCAGAAAATGACACCTAGTCTACATTTGTGGTGGCTGAATTACTTTTGAGTGTGAGGATATCAACTCTGAAGGAGTTCCAATACTCATTAGACCTGCATGTCTTTAGATAACAGGATTTGGTAATGCAATTCAGATAGTTGAGATGGTAAAATTCACTTGAACGATGGTAGTAAGCAAGGAAGTTCTAGCTGCTCTGCAAAATTCCTGTTCTCTTTTCTTCCCCCCAGGCACACAGTCAGACTCTAATTCCCAAGGTCTTTTGAAGGTAGGAGTAGTCATGTGACTTCCAGACAATGGCAAGTGAACAGAATAGACTATGAACAATTCTTACACCCATTGCTCCACATTTTATCCTTAAGGCTTAATTAAGGCAATCTTAGAATATTTGTAAGCCATACACTGGAAACAGCAGAGGCACAGGATCCAAGGGGCTTTGGTATCTGAGTCATGCCTTGTAAGATGTACTGTATTAGTCAGCATTTTCCAGAGAAGCAGAACCAACGGGGTGTGTGTGTGTGAGTGGGTGTGTATGAGTGAGGGAGAGAGAAAGAGGTGGAGGCTGGTAAGATGAACATCTTTAGAATAATAGGCAGAGTGAAGCTTAAAGAGCTGAAGTTCCAGCTGTGGTCTGAAGGCATTTCAAACATAATTCCCTCTTCTACAGGGGTCTTCAGTCATTTTCAGTTAAGGCTTTCAATCAACTAGCTGAGGTACACCCACATCATGGAAAGTAATCTCCTTTACTCCAAGTCCGCGATTTAAATTTAACCTCATCTAAGAGATACCTTCACAACAAGTTTGTGTTCAACATCTGAGTGCCATTGCCTAGCCAAACTGATACATAAAATCAACCATCACAGAAGCCAACTACCTGCTGATGAGGGAAAACACTCTCACAACACAGAATTTTGAAAAATGACTTTCATGTATTTGAGCCATTACACTTAGTTATGTTATCAGCAAGTAGCATCACTTTAACAGAGTAAAAAAAAAATCCAAGAATTACTTAATATAATTCCAATTTACTTATCTACCAACACTTTCAATTTTGCACTCATTCCACCATCTGGAAGATTAGGAAAGGGACAATTGTACAGATATAATAAACGATGATAATTATTTGTTGAAATCTATCTTAGGAATGTGCTAAATACCTCCGGGGTGGCATTTTCTACAGTTGGTCGCCAATAAGCACAAAGAGGCAATCCATTACTAATTGGTAGTCTAGTGATTCAAGGAAGCTAATGCAACTTATAAAGTGATTTGCTCCTATACAGTAATTGATTTATTGGCATTTCATGTCTGAACATTTGGGAAGCACTTGGTGTTAATTAGAATAAATGTGCTGAACTAATCTTTACTAAACTGTCAGCAACATTTTACATGTCGACCTTTTAGATGCAAGGCCTCTAAATTCAGTGATTCACAGTGTGTTTTACAGTAGATAAATGCATTTACTTTTCTGATGTAAGTTGCAAAAGATTATGTGTTCCATAGCAGGATGATAAGATACACAATGACAGCACCAAAAAATTGTAACCAAACAGCTTATTATTTAAAGAGAAATGTGATCACACAAGAGAAGGGCTAAGATGTCTATCATATTTGTAATATCATAATGTGTTCTTTTTTGTGCAGGGATTTTTTTGTGCAAGGCTGAGATGATAACACTGAGGTTTTACATCATTTAAATTAAGTTGTCATCCCAACTCCTTGGAGAGAAGCTTCCTGGGAAGCATTCAGGATGCCGTAAAGATTGCCCAGAGATTTCCATAGGGAGACGGTAGCCACTACTTGCCAGCCATTGAATTTGCACGAACACACATTAAGTCTAAGATAATTTCCTTCTTGCCTTTTTCTCTATCTCTCTCCTGGGCCTGGCTATTACAAGGGATTTAAAAGCAGCATACAGAGTAGCTGTACTCTTTTCTGGGTACTGAAGCAGTTGGGAGGCTGGGTGTGGCTTTTCCCCTTATCTCCCTCCTTCCCCCAGATACAGGAAGAAGATGAAGGAAATTTTAAAACAATGGTCTCACCCACTTTCCCTAATCTTCAACCCTTACCACTCTAATCAATTATGTAAGCATCATCAAAAATAAATATAATTAATTAATTAAAAAACCAGAAAATGATTGTATACAGAGCCTTCTTTCTCAATATGGAAACCAGTTAATAGGTTGATTCAAAAGATCCTTTGTTGTCTGATGTCTGTGGAGGCATAAGTCGAAAAACCACAACTTCATTTTTTTGATATTCAAATAAAAAAAAATAGAGCACTGTGGTCAAAATTCTCAGGCACTTTCAGTAATTATTTTTTCCAAATTGTTAGCTAACATGCATGTATTGTAGAGCAGTGTGAGGTTTCACAGAAGGAATGGTGATGCAGCAAGTTCAGTCCTGCATGCAATGCCTACTTCCCATTTTGGAGCCATTTGAGGCCCTGTTGTTCCACTTGCAATTCAGTTCCTTGCTAATGTGCCTGGAAAAGCAGCGAAAGATGATTCAAGTACTTGGGCCATTGCCAACCATGTGGGAGATCTGAAAAAAAGCTCCTGCCTTTGTTCTGACACAGTGCCTGTCTTTCAGGTCACTTGGGGAATGACTAAAGGGATGGGGTATCTCTCCCTCTGTCTCTGTAGCTCCAACTTTCACAGCTTAAAAAAGGCTCATTTTGTTTTTCAACAATTAAGGTTCCTGGACTGGCAGCATGGCAGTCATTTAGAGCATTAATAGAAAAGGTCCATCCCAGCCTGTGCAATGGAGAACACACCAGATGCATATGAAAGACAGGAAAACCAACTCATCTAAGCAAACACAGGATGTCAAATATCTTACTAAATAATGGAAAGCAGAACAAGTTAAACAGCTCTCCTGACCTGGCTTTGTAGCAAATGTCTAGGTCTGTGGATACACCAAAGAATACCTGGTCAGCCAACAGACCTTAGAAAGATTTTCTCAACCCTGGTTCAATGAAACTGAAAATGTCTCAGAACTATCAAGACCACTCAAGCAACACCCTTGGAACATTCTTCTCCATATTCTGGTCTTTAAGGTGATAGCCAATGACTGTCTCCACCCCTGGGCACTGATATAAATTGACAGCAAGGAGCAGGCCTCCCTTCCTCTACCCCTCCCTACACTGCTGACACAGGAGAAAGATAAAGAATTGAAACATATTTTATCCTCCTTCCTCCATACTTCAAGTCTCCCCACCCTAATCAGAGGCCCTACAGGAATGCATCTCTCTCAACTATGTAAACAATACCAGAAACAAAATAAAAGAAATGGTCTATGTTGTATTTACCAAATGAGAAACTCTCAAAGTAGGGCTGAGAAATTCACACAGGTTCAAGTTTGAGAAGCAGACATTGCATATACATGAACTTGGGTTGGAAAGAAGCTCCACCACTTGATGTGTGTATGATCTCAATGAGTTATTCCCTCTGCCAATTTTCCTTTTCATCTTTTGTATGTCATTTTAATAATTAACTTCACATGGAAAAATTAAGCCATATGAAAGATCTTAAATTGAAAAATAAAAGTTTCCTCTTGCACTGCTCCAATCTTCTCCAATACCTAGCTTCTCACCCCCAAACTGAATGCTTTGAGTAAAATCCTTTGAAAAAGTGTTTTCCTTTTTTTTTTTTGGCAGCTTAAGTGTTTTTAGACAATAAGCATATAATTATAATTCCCTATTTTATTAGCTTTGTACAAGATAATTTGTCAAAGTCCCACTGAAAAATGAGGAATTTGGCTTATATACATTACCTGATAGCACCTGATTTGTTACATTATTGCTTTCACGTGGTATAGATTTATGTGCTTTTATTCTGTAACTATAATTATCTGCTTCTATAGATGGATTATAAAATATTAAAACAAAGAGCACTTACATTATTAGATTTATTTAAATGTAATTCACCACAGGAAGTTCTTCATACACAAAAGTCTATGCTATAAAACTTGAAATAGGATTTTATAGGCATCCAACTCAAGTGCTTCTTTCAGGTCATATTTATCCACAGTTGCTTCTTCAATCTCAAGTTTCATATATAATATTCTTTTTTGGCTACATTAACTTTTTCAGATTTTTTTCCATATAGATGTATGTAAATTACCTGTACTTTTGCATTTCTGAATATGTATTTTATTCTTTACACTTGAAATATGGCTAAGCATAAATTATAGGTTACTGATAACTTTCTCTGAGAATCTTATAAGCATTATTTCACTGTTGTTTCCCAGCAAAGTTGTTTTAATTTCTTTTTTATCCTTAGAGTTGTGAAATTTGCCTCTTTCGGCATTGTTTCTGCCATTCAATTCCTCTCCCAGAGGTAGCTTGGCAACTGTAACCTCTCTCATGTGTATCCTTCCAGTTACTTTATGAATATAATACTAAGTACATATGCAAAGCAACTAGTATCATTTATACACTTTTGCCTTCACATTTACTTATTTTTTTACAAATAGTACTGTACTTTTTTCTTATTTAATGTCATATCTTAATGATCTTTCCAGATAGTTACATAAGAGAGAGTATATTTTCTTTTTTTTTTTAAGCTGCAGAATATTACTTGGTATGAATGGACCCTAATTTATTTAATCAATACCTCTGAGTGTTTGAGAGTTTCCAATCTTTTATATGCATTAACAATGCTGCAATGAATAAACTTATAGAAATTATGTGTGACAAATTTCCTAAAGTCATATTGTTGATTTAGCAGATATACAAATGAAGGATTTTGAGAAATATTTCCCAGTTATTTCCATTACTATTTAACAATTTGTACTCTCACCAATTTGGTAGGATTTCTCTATCAGCACAGTTTTTGCTATACATTTCTTTTTCTTCTTTATGTGAGACTGAATCTTTTTAAGAACCACTGGGATTGAAATAAAAAGTACATTTATAGTTTTTCTCATTTTCCTATGACTTGTTGGTATTTTCCCATTTGTTTTGCAGTAACTTTTTGGAGATCAGGAAAGCTGTTATTTTAGGGTATACATTCCAGATAGTTTTCCAAATTAACATTTGTCTTTGCCTTTATTTTGTTTTTTTTTTTTTTTGTTAAAATTTTAAGTACAAATGTTGGATATGGATTTCTTTCATCCAAAGTGAAAGCACTTTTAATTTTAAAATGAAAATACTTTTTGAAGTTGGAATTTATCTCTTTATGCTATAATGTGTATTTCAAATTTTATATTACTGTTTATATAGCTAGCTAGTTTATATAGTTGAAAACTTATAGCTGTTTATATAGCTAGTTGTCTTAGTTGAAAACTTTCTTAATTTCTTCTATTTAAATTTTCTATAACTTCCAGTGTCAGTTTGGGATAAATGATATTTTCCTTTCAAATCACTGATGAAATCAAGATTTGAAATATACTTACTGGCCTTGGTCAGGTAGCCTGGTCTGTGGGGAAGCTTGCCACTTGTTAAAGAGGAAGAATTGACCAGGGCAGTGAGGGATTTATACTTCCCTCTTGCAGGCAGCATTCCAGTTGGCTTAATTGTTTCTATGCCTGTTTTTGGGAATCTGGGTTTTCCTCATTTCCTGTTTTGCTTTTCTTTCTTACTTTCTCTTATTGTTTATATCACAGGTATGTCTTTCCCATTATAAAACCCTTCCTATTAACTTCAGGATAACAGACCATAATGATTATAGCTAGTACTTAAAATATGCTTATTTTATATGCTTTCTAAGTCTTAAGTACTCTTAGACATCCAAGTGCTTTGCACATATTAACTAATTTAATCCCTATAAAATCTATAAAAGTGAACTATTATTACCACTCTTTCATAGATGAATAAATTGAAGAAGGGAAAGAGTAAATAAATAGCTGGGAAACTGCACTGTGAATTTTGGCATTTGAGATTCTGAGTTCTTGCCTTAAATCACCATGCTGTACTGTGTCTCACTATGAAAAAGCTACAAATTTTGGTCCCTTAAACTCATGATATCTCAGTTGACTTAACTGCAAAACTGGGTTAGTAAATATCTACCTCCTCGTTCTGTTGTAGGAATAAAATGTTTTGCATAGTACTTTGTATACATAGCATTCCATAAAATTTAACCCTTGTACATTGACTTGATCTTGGCTCAGAGTTGTGACAGATTTGGTGGTATTCCTAAACTCTTTGTCCCCCACTGCAGATCCTTCTCACTGAAATGTGAAAGTTCAATAATCTGAAGAGCGTTTCCATTAACACTGTGTGATCACATGCATTCATCATTCAATTTTACCATCCTCGCTCTTATTAAGGCTATATTTAGCTTCAACTTTCTTGCTCTGCCATAAGGTGTTTATCTATTTCCTTTTTCAAATTTTAGTACTTTATATTTCTATTTTACCATTACATTTTATCTTTAAGCTTTTTTTCTTCCAAAAATAAATGAGATAATTTATTTAAGATAAAGCAGTTCACATGGGCATCTCAAGCAGAATGAGAGATTTTGCAACAGTTTACATTTCTTTTGCTGGCAGCTGTGAAAACCTCACCTTCCATGTGCAGTGAGAAGCATACAGAGATCCCATCTGCTGTTTGGAAATGTGTCCATTTCAGTGAACGATCACTTTCTTGTTGGAGAAAATGGCACAGGCTGCATCTCTGCTTTAAAAATTTACATCTAAAGTACCCAGGGAGCTGGAAAGAAGGTCATCCGTAAAACTTGAAGTGAATTGGGGAGATTTCAGCCTTCTTGCTGCTTACCTATGCAAAAAGATGGGTATCACTCTCCACTTAGGCTCTATAGGACTTCTGGGGGTTGGAAACGAGTTGTTGCTGCTTTTCTACTGCCCGGATCATTTAAGGATCCGTCTCCTACAAAGTGATGATTATTACCACTAATCACACAATAAAATCATTCAGGAGCTTAAATTTTAAAAAAAAAACCAACCAAACAAACAAACAAACAAACAAAACCCCAGAATCCTGGGCCTGGTGCAATGAATGGCTCAGTGGCTAAAGTCTCATCTTGCACCTGCTGGGATTCCATAAGGGTGTCGGTTTGTGTCCCTGCTGCTCCACTTCCCATCCAGCTTCCTGCTTGTGGCCTGGGAAAGCAATAGAGGATGACCCAAAGTCTTGGGACTCTGCAACTACATGGGAATTCTGGAAGCAGCTCCTGGCTTCTGGCTTCAAATTGGCTCAGCTCCACTGTTGCGGCCACTTGCAAAGTGAGCCAGTGTACAGAAGATCTTTCTGTCTCTCCTTCTCTCTGTAAATTTGCCATTCCAATAAAAACAAATCTTTTAAGAAACAAAACAAAACAAACAAACAAAAACCAACTTGAGTTTAGGAGCTACTGATCAATTCAGTACCAGTCTCTGGGACTTGGCTATAGGCACTGGGTTTGTTGTTATTGTTGCTGGTTTTTGTTTCTTTCTAGTAGCTATCAGGTATCTTGTACCTTGTAGTTAAGTTTGAGAATCACTCCCCTAATTCCATCAGTCCTGTCAAATTTGATATTATATTAGGATGCCATGGCAGATTATTAGCACTGATGACTAACAGGTGGGGAAAAATCAATTTGTAAATCTGCTGCAGAATATTGCATGGCACCCACCTGCCTAAGGACAAAGGGATAGGAGATGATGCCTCTTCATGAAGCCTTCTAGTTATAGGGCAATCTGGCAGCTTAAAAAAAAAAACCTTCATTTGAAATAAGGTCAGCAAGAGTGCAAATGAATTAGCAGCAATTTGGGGAAAAGCAATTTTTTATTTCAACATGTCATTTTCTGATCTTCTTGACACTTGTTCACTTCATATTAAATCAACTGCCTTGACCTTGTTTCTTGTTTAGTGTGACTTACCCCAGGCCTATTTTTTTATTTCATCACAGAGTGGGAGCCTGGTCACAAAGTTGGTCCTGTATGTCTCTTATTCTCTAAGACCTGCCTTGGGCTATGCTAATTTCATCTTTGAATCCAAGTATAGTACAACTGAGAAAATTCTGGTATCATTCATGATGCAAGTTTAGGTGCACTCAAGGTCAATGCCTGTGTATCACGGTGAAAGCTAATGGTTTTGTATATCACATTTTGAGCTAAACCATATTGCTTTTCAGATGAAGTTATTTATTTTCTAAGTATTTCTCAAATCCATCCCTTCTTGTCATCTCAGAACTAGACCTCACATATAGATAATTATATGTCTCTTGAGTGATCTCCCTTTTTCAAAAGATGCATTTATTTTTACTTATTTTAAACATAGAATGATGGAAACACAGGAAGAAAAAAGATGGAGGCATATCTTCCATCCACAGGTTTACTTCCCAAATGGCTGCAATGGCTTAGACTGGACCAAGATGAAGCCAGGAGTCTGAAATTCCATCTATGTCTCCTATGTGTGTGTCAGGGGTCCAACTATTTAGGCCATCTTCATCTGCTTTCTCAGGTAGATAGGCAGGGAGATACATTGGAAGCAGAACAACCAAAACTTGAAATTGGTACTCTGATACGGGTCAGGTGTGGGAGCTTAATCTGATGCACCACAATGCTGGCCCAATCTTTCTTGATTTCAGTTATCCATACCTAAGGTGTTCAAAATATAAGGTGTTCATGAAAAATACATAGTTTCAAAGAAATTAAGTGTGAATTATGCCAAATAAACTCAGCTTTTAAGTCCACTTTTCCATGAACTTTTTGAAGTTGTGTCATATTTTTGATGGAGTGGTGCTTTAACAGTTCCTACATCTCTAATTTATTTTCTTCCCACTCTTTGTGTTGTACTTCATGTGTGCTTGAATCTCAGGGCAATTTACCTTACTTGACCTTTCCTTTGTCTTTTCTGTTTTCAAGGTCTTCCTGGCAAGCTCCTACTTTTACAGCTCACCCAAGCATTACTACCTTTCCCTGACACTCTCAGAGGAGTAACAGCTTCTTTGTATTCCCAAAGCACAGTAGACAGATTTTTTCAATTATTTTGACCACATAGTTTAAAACTGATTTTTTAATCATCTGACTTTTCTTTTTATTGAAATATTTCCTCAGTGCAAGGGATTATTTGTTAAATGATTAAACTTGAACAAGACCTGAAGGCTGGTACTCAAGATTTTGTTGAATTAATAACCCAAATGAGGATTCAAGAATCATATGTATATACCTCTTTGAGAGTCCTGGGAAGCCATTTTTCTTCTGTCTTTATAGGATGAAAAATTCTCAGAAAAATAGATTTGTCTTTATTATATTGATATCATACAATTGATTTAAACTTTTTAAAGCTTTTAAATCAAATTTTCTCCTCATGTGTAAGCACTGGATGGCATATGCCATATTCCTCCTGATCACCTCCTGATTCTTATGTTCCCACCCCTAGCTCAGTGTCTGGTAAACAGAGAGTAGTCAAAAAATATAGAGGTCATAAACTCTATGTTAATTTGCAAACCATAGCACACAGTAAGTATCAGCAAGAAAGTGACTTTGTTGGGTTTGGTTCCCCAGAAGCAAAGCCATAGACAGGGATTCATGTGTAATTAATTTGGTGAGAACTATTCCTAGGACGAATCACCAAGGAAACAAGACAAAGAAAGAAAAGAGGTCGAGCAAGTGCATGTTCTCAAATAATGGATTACAGGGAACATTCTGGAAACAATACAGGTAGACATTAAAGTTGTTCACTCAGTAGGTAAAGGTTATGAAGCATTTGTCCTGTACATGGGCATATGTTAGGGGCTGTGCATGGGGATATAAATATCAGGGACTTCTGGATTTCCATGTATACAGACAAAGTAGGTTCTGATAGCTAGAGGGCAGTCTGCCAACAAGGACACATAGATGCTGGTTGTTGAGAGGAAAAGATCACCCCCCACGAGCAAGTGTGCATGAAAATACTGTAAGTACAACACTGTCTGCACATATTATAATAATTATTGTCTAAATTGAGGCACAGAAATTTCCTCCAGGTCTCTGAGTCATTTGGACCATCCAATGATCACTCATAGAGTACTTTTAATAAACAAATGATTCTGATTTGACTCAGAGCAGGAAGAGGAGAAAGGATGGGCTGAAAGTTCAGTGAAGGCATTCTAAACATGGGATAGTTGCCATGTTATTAAAGTTACAAAACCAGGCCCCTTCAGTCAGGGTTATGGAGTTACTAGGACCCAAGATAAAGCATGCTTTAAGGCCAAGAAGTCACCCGTTATTACACAGAGTACAGCTATGAAGTAATTAAAAGCATGTCAGCATAAAAAATTAAAGAAAAGAAGAAAGGTGGATGAAGGGAGGAAGGGTAAGATGGGAAGCATCATTATGTTCTGGAAACAGTATATATATAAAAAAGATAGATTTTTTCCCTTTATAAAAATTTTAAAAAATGAAAATGAAACTCTCCTGTCTTTGAACAAGAAAATCATGTGGCATCAATAATCTGTGTTAAGGGGCCAGCACAGACACAACAGGCTAATCCTCTACCTGCAAGTGTCACCATGCCATAGCCTGGGGGGGCGGGTGGGCAGGTTCATGTTCTGGCAGCTCCACTTCTGATCCAGCTCCCTGCTTATGACCTTGGAAGACAATAGAGGATGGTCCCGGTCTTTGGGCCCCTGCAGACATGTTGGGGACCAGGGAGAGGAGCGGGGAAGCTCCTGGCTCCGGGCTTTGGATCAGCTCAGTTCCAGCTGTTGTGCACATTTGGGAAGTGAACCAATCTCTGTCTCTCTTCTCTGTAACGCTGTCTTTTAAATAAATATAAAATAAACCTTTAAAGAATCTACAATAAGAAATCCTTACGAAAATCTGACACCTTAACTCACAATTTCACTTCATTGGGCACATGAGTCACGTGGTATCATGCTAGACGACAGATTCAGAGATAATGGTTCTGAAGTGGCGGTGTACTTCCAGATACTTAATATTGCTGATCAAGGAACATACTTGAAGGGGTAAGATCCTGAGAAATATTTTTAAAACTACAACATAATGAAATTAAAGTGGTAGCCTAGTGGCTAAAGTCCTTGCCTTGCATACACCAAAATCTCATATGGGCACCAGTTCTAATCCCAGCACCCCGCTTCCCATCCAGCTCCCTGCTTTTGGCCTGAGAAAGCAGTGGAGGATGGCCCGAGGCCTTGGAGCCCTATACCTGAGTGTGACACCCATGCTCCTAGCTCCTGGATCAATCGTTGTGGCCACTTGGGGAGTAAATCATCAGATGGAGGATTTTTCTCTCTTCCTCTCTGACTTTCCAAAGGAAATAAATAAATCTTTAAAAAAAATACAACAGAACAAAAATTAAAACTAAAGAAACTGGAATATGTGACTTAAAGTTCAGAAAAACAGAAATCCAAACAAGGCAGCTGCCACCTTTGTTTTAGCTTTATTCAATGTCCCAGGTAAACATGATATTCTTGTTTTTCAGAATAGAGGCTTTGAGAAAAGATGTTCTCAGGGAACAGTCTCATAATATATGAAGTTAAAAGCCACTTAGTGGACCATCTGCTAATCTGTCCCCAGCCAGAAAGGAAAAAACTCAGTTATTAAGCTGTAATTCAGCAAATTGTGTTTGCAGTGTTCATGTTACGCCTGTGCAAGGCTTCTGAGATGGGAAAGATGCAAAAACAGCCTTGGAGTTCACATTCTCGATGTGGGTAAAAGGTGATGTAGGATGGAAGCTCATGTGGATGAAACATGAGAATGAATTGCATATCATGGCTTTTATCTTCGTAAAATGTTTCTTGGTAATTAGGTATTTATTATTCTGGGCAGTTGAGACTAAAGGAGGAAAACTGATAATATGCCACAAATTGTTCCTAGCACTTTGACATTTTCCTATTCCTAATCCTGCTTTCTGTTTTGTTTTGTTTTGTCTCTTTTCTGTAAATGTTGGTCACAGTAGGTTGAGCCATATCTGTTATTGATGGGGAATGATTTGCCTATTTCTTCTAACTAGGGACTCTTCTCAGAAGCAGTGTCTTATGAAGAGAACAGTGGGGCATTAAAACCACTCAGGTTGAGGGTAAAGAAGAAAGGGGACAGATCATGACTCATAGATTTTGCAGATAAGCCCAATCATTTGGTTGGAGAGCTTTCTGGATTGTCTGTGTCAATGGGCTCCAGTACTCCTTCTATATAAGGCTGGGAACTATATTTTCTAGAATTCTCTTTCCTGTATGATGCTGAGGTAGAGTTTGCTAAGAGGTATTCCTGTGAGCTTGGGAAAGCTGAAATAAAACTTCTTGGGATGTGGTGAAATTTGGATACAGCAACTTAATGAAATACAGTGGACTTGACTCATTTGGCAGCTTCACAGATCTCTCCACGAATTTCCACCTTGGTGGTCAGAATGGGAGCTTCTTGGATTGCCTCAGTTTCTCTTTCATGGGCCATTTCAATGCCTCTGGTATGCATAAGTCTTCCATCTTCTGCCTTCCAGATACAAACTATTCTAACTCCTTCTATTTCATCTAAGTCTTGATTTTTGTGTTAAATTTCTTAGCCTTACAGTAAATACAGTGCCTTTCTTTTCCCGAATAAACCTGGAGGAGAACACAAATTCTTGAACTTACTGAATATCTAGTGGGTGAGAAAGCCATTTAGTTTTTCTGATGGACTTGTGAGTGAGTGCTTTTCCCCCCATTTTGTCACTTCTCACTTCATCTGAGCTACAGGAGTCACAGACTGGTATTCTATAGAAGCAGACAAAGCAATAGAATTTAATCAGCGGGATGTTTATGAAGAAGTGCCTGTGGTATCAATACCAATAAAAGATGTCAACTACAATTTAGGCAAAAGTGGAGCTGTGGAAAACTCCACGTGGATTTATGGAAGATATAATGCCATTCATAGTTGTCTCGATAGGGTAAAAATGACCAAGTCTTAGTATTCTGGAATGGAGCAGTCATTGGCTGTAGAACACACATTAACAGAAGGAGATGAACTTGGGCAAGAGGCTCTCTTTGTGTGAAGCAGACCCAGAAGAAATGACCAGTCCAGGAGCAGGGACAACAAGTGCTAACTTGAAGGGGGATTTAGATGATTCATCACAGGGTTCTCCTCAAGAAGGAAGGTAAACTGTTTTGTAAATCAGTGTTGTAACTGGAGTTGAGAGTGAGGAAGGAAGAATGGGATAGAGAAATCAATGTGCTTAATAACATTTTGAAAAGCCAATGGTTCCATCTGACTTAAGTAAGAAATAAGTCGCATCCAGAAAGATAGGAGATTATTTCTGAGAACTCAGGATCTGGACCTACATGGTGAGTATGTCTGTACTTGGCATGTTTCAGGTGATACTTAGGTAAAAGTTAAATCTTTTTGGAGGTCAACCCAGACCATCAGTCCAATCTTTGACGACTTCAAGCTTGTCAATTCATTTCATATCTTCCAGTTCTTCCAGGAAGTATAGTGGGCAGAGGACCACTGCCTTTGGTGAATTCCTCCAAGTTCAGTGTATTTATTCATCTACTTCGCCACCTGACTATCTTTGACCCCATGCTTCCCAGAAGACATGCCCTCAAGATGTGGTTTTTATGTGGCATTTCTCAGTGCCTCTCTGTCTGATTGTGACCAGGCTCCTATCCTCTCTCACTTTCCTTCAAATTTTGCTGACAACCACCCTTACTTTTAACTAAAGATGTTTTTCTTGAGGTAACTCAATAGCCATAATCTCTTTGCTTGCTAAAATTTTTCTACTTTATCTTACTCATTTGCTTAGACACATAAATTATGTGATTCAGTGAAAAGAAGATGAGCTTCAGACTAAAAGTGACTTGGACCTCAATCTCAGGTGACTCATTTCCTAGACACGACCCTTGGAACTTCCCTAACTTATATGAGCCTCAAATTTTCTTTATAAAATGGGAGGGATGCTACAAAAACGATATAAAGCAGAATAAGTTAATGATTCTTTAATTTTCTAACTTGGACTTTTCAAAAATAATCTTGAATTGAGCTGGAGGAGAAAGGGCTCTCTTTTTTTTATGAATTATTGACACTGCTGTTTTTTTCTTGCTTGCTTTCCTTCTCCAAATGGGCACTGGCAGAGCTCAGCTCTTTTTCCCTGCTGGAGCTATATTATCAGTTCTCTGACATTAATCCTAGCTGCATCAATAAACTGGCTTTATTCCCTGGTCCAGCCCTCTAACAGGATTACTTTAGGTTTTTTCTAATCTTGATGTGTGACCAGTACTTGTAGACACAAGCAGCACTAACTCTCCAGATGAGGCAGATCCTGTCTGAGTAGAATTTGTGTTCTCCTCCAGGTTTATTCTTCAAACCCTGTGGAAAGAGAATATGTTTGTATTTCATGGCTAGATAGGCCATGATGGCTCTAATTGACCCTCCTGAGTGTTCTTGCAAGCTAATGTTCTTCAGAGTACTGCAGAATTACAGTCTAATTTAATTTCCCTTCTGATCAGTTTACAGATCTTTATATATGCAGTCTGGACAGATCAATGCTAATAGCCACTGGTGTTTTGAAGGTAGGCACTTGGGGAAAACCAGCTTGAGCATTACTTCTCATGGGCACAGTTTAGATTTCCCAAATTCCTTTCAGAGGATGCTGAGGCTGCAGTTGAACTTTACCCTTTGGTTCTTATATTATTTAGGGGCCTCCAGAAAAACAGAATCAATAGGCAATTTCCTAACTGAGAAGTCCCAAGAGCTATAATCAGCAAGCTGGAGACCTAGGAGGATCAATGGTTAGGTTCTACTTCAAAATACTGGCCCAAGACCCAAACCCAACTGACATTCAGTTAAGAGTCCAACATCCCAGCTACAACAGGCAGGAGGAAGTTCCATGTAACTCCAGTTTTTAGCTCTATTCAGTTCTTTCCTTGATTGAACAAAGCCTATCCACTTTAGGGAGAGTATTGTGCTTTACTCAGCCAACAGATTCATGTGCTAATCCCACACAAAAGCACTCTCACATTCTGACCCTGAATAACATTTGATCAAATTATCTGGGCACCCCATGATCCAGTCAAGTTGACACAAAATTAACCATCATACTATGCCACATCTTCACCCTAGTAGTGACTATTTCTTATGGAAAAAATTTTAAAAGCCTGTGTTTCAAATTTTCTTTTCCAATTAGAACTGAATCAGCAACACCACTTTCACAATCATTTATGCAGCAGGGATGACTAATATTTGCCAATAGGGAGGTAACTTCAACTCTATCAATGTTATTTTCCTATGTATATATGCCTACTGTGGGGACTGCATATTAGGAGTGACTGGAAATCAGTTAACACATTCTTTTTTTTTTTTTCAGTTAACACATTCTTAACAGAAATATAGCTATCAGTGTTTACTTTGAGATAATTTCTATTAATGTAGTTTTGGATGGAATTGGGAGGTGTGGTGAATGACATTCATGACCCCATTCTTTACCTCTGTATGCATCTAAATCCTTTGACCTGCACCTTTATTTGGTCTTCTCATTAAAGAAGCAGTTATCTTCTCAGCTTTGAAATCTCTCCTCCAGTGATAGTGGGCTAGTTCTAAGTTTTGGCCTCCGGTGGCTTTGTGTGTTTCTGCTAGTTCTCTCGTGCCTCTGCCATCACTGAGAGAAGGATGTACCCAAGTCATGTCATTGCTCCCAGGAGGTGAATGAGAAGCACCATTTACCTCCTAAAATACTTAGCTTAGTGACAAACAGTCTAGTCAAGCTACAGATACAAGGCCAGTCCAAATAAGGTCAAATGATCCTTGATCTACTTATTCTCATGTTTGCTAAAATAATAAAGGCTTTTTTTAATGTCACTTAGTTTGGGGATGGTATACAGTGATAGCTAACTGACATTGGAGTGCTATTAAGCCTTTACTTCAGGAGTGGGAATTTAGAGTTAGTACGTGATGGTTCATTTTCTTCCCATATTACTTTCCATGATGAGACACATATCTATCAACTTTGATTTTTCTGTCAATTGCTTCTCAGACTGCAGCTTCATCAACAGCTTTGTTCCCTCTTTCTTCCCTCCCTCTTTCACTGTCTCCTGCCCATCTTTTAAAATTTTTGAATACAAAATTTTCCCATCCTGTGTGGCAGTTAGGTATGGCATATGATGATTTCAAGCCAATGATGTATGTTTCTTTATCAGAACTGCTCAGAAAAACCTACCCTGTGTGACTCACTTGTTTGTTGTCTTCTTTTTGACTGGTGCCATTCAAGAAAATGTTAAAAGTAGTAAGTCAAAGTTGTCAAAGTCTACACCAGTCTGTCTCCTAAATGAATGCATGAAGTAGAGCAACCACATTAGACAGCTTATGTGTCAGTGAGGACTACATTTTAGAATGTTAAACACTGAAATATTGAGATGGATTTCTTAGAGTGTTACATTACAAATATACCAGTTAAATAGGTATACTCAGAGAAATTCGATCTTTTTCTTTTATCTCCCTCTTCCCCACACCCCTGTTAATATATGAGATATGAATTTTAAATATTATTCAATATTTTCACAATCCTTCCTAAGTGCTGGGCATGTTTAGGATATAAAAACCACATGCATCAAAACTAAGAACAGGCCTCAGATAACAAGAATCTCTGAATTCAGGCGTGACCAGCAAACCAACTCTTTTTTTCTACTAATTTTTTTGTTCTGAGGTGTGGCTAAGATATTACGAAACATGACAGCATGAGAAAAGATTTTTAAAATTTATATGCATTTTGTTCAAGATGTGCTCCTTTAAGTAAGGCTGCAAGTACCTCTGATTTTGATTCCGTGATTGTTTCAACAAAGACAATATCAATGCATTTTTCTAAATTAAGGCAAGCCAGCCTAGACTCTCTTTTCTCTCCATCCACCCCTTTAAGATATCAAAGGGAACTCAGCTTCAAGGCAAATATTAGCAGCCTTGACTTTCACTGGATTGTCACAAACAGGTGCATTCCGAAGATAACACAGTAGTACTTCATTTTTCTGTCTCCTGTCTGGATGCTGCCTACAGTGAATACAAAAAAACTTCCTCTGTCTTTATTAACAAAATACCTGTTTTCTTTGCCTCTTGGTCTATGCATCTCTATGTTAGAAAACATTAGATATGTGTGAAGTAGTGTAGGTCCAATTCAGGGCTAGGCTGGCTGATTATTGGAAAATAGTGAAAAACAGTCTGAAAACCCAGCTTCCTAAAGAATTCCAAACAAAGTCTTTGTTTTCTAAACTACAAAGCTAAGCTAATTTCTTACCACATGCAGTAACAGTGATTTCCAATTTCGCTTCAAGTTAGGACTCTCAACACCAAGTTTGGTTTGTGTATGCTGGAGATGGTAGTGGTGCGGCCACCATGAATTTACAATTATAGTAACTATACCCCACTGAAAATGAAAGAATGTATTATGTAATGTGAATTAGGTATAATGTATGAAACCATTTCACACCATTGAAAAAATGCATATTTGCCCTATCAGAATAATTGATACTGCTTTCAGTTTGTTATATTATCTATGATGAATATGCAGTTTCAGGACTATATGGTTTTCAAAGTTCATTTTCATACACTTTTACATAATTATCACAATCTTGGAAGGCTTTTTGTCATGATTTGCACAAGGAGGAGATGAAGCTTCAGTGGACAAAAAGCTTTTGGTTCATCCTGAAATTTGAAATTTATAATTTTTCAACTTACACAGTGGGTTCAAAACACCAGAGCTCTCATCAAGTTATCATGAAAGCAGCAATGAAGGTCTGTATTTCTCTCTGTGTGTATACTGAGTTAAATGTCTACAAAAATACTTTCTTTTGGTGGGTGTAGTGGCAGAGAACTGCTGCTGTGTTACACCCGCACCCTCTTTCTAGTCCCAGCTACTGTACTTTGAATACAGCTTCCTGCTAATGCACCTGGGAGGCAGCTGTACTTCTGTTCCCACTACCAATATGGGAGGGCCTAGATGGAGATCCTAGCTTCTGTTCAACCCTGATTATTGCGGGCACTGGAAGGCTGTTGCAACAAATGGGAGATCTCTCTGTGTCTCTCCCTCTCTATCACTTGCCTTCTAAACAAACAAATCTATCTTCCAGAAGTACTGATCTTTACAGGAAGACAAAAGGAGATTGGTAACAATTATCTCATCTACTTTCAACCATTGCTTGACCCTTCCCACCCTAATCAGTGGCCCACATGGGCATGCATCCTTCTTAACTATGTAAATATCATAAAAATAAAACAAATTTATTACTAAAAAGAAAAAAAGAAATACCGATGTTTGCCAATTCAACATATGATCTTGGAATGGCTAATATGTTACCATCTTCATGATCTCTTCAATAAAACCCTCACTTGTCACCACTGTTACACCAACTCATATTGGAAGGACGGATGGAGTGATCCTAATGCTGTTTCAGCTATGGCACTGAAGTCAGGTTATTTGCTGCCATGTTCTTATTTTCCTCATCCATAAAGTAGGGCAGATATGGCATATTAGTTTGCTAGGGCTGCCACAACAAAATACCACAAACTTGCTTGCAATGAAAGAATCTCAACTGATTTTGAACTGTGATAATGCAGCAAGGTGGAGGAATCCACCATGAGGGGGAGGGTTGGGGAGGGGTGAGGGGAATCCCAGTGCATATGGGATTGTGTCACATAATGCAATGTAATCAATAAAAAAAAAAAATACCACAAACTGAGTCTTAAACAATAGGAATGCATTGTCTCATAGCTTTGGAAGCTAGAACGTGTTTTAAAAGGTTCCATTCTGTTCTTGGCCTCTCTCCTAACCTCTGGTAGTTCCTTGACTGAGGCAACATAACTCCAATCTATGTGGTATGATGCCTATGTCTATATCTGCTTCTTCACATGGTATTACTTTCTTTTTAAGGACACAAGTCATTTTAGATTAAGGGTCCACCTTTGTTCAGTACTGTGAAAACTAGTGGCAGGCCCAATTCAACTCACAATATATAGAATATCTTAGTAAGCCACTGTATAGATCATATTGAAAAGTCTTATCTTGAAAATATCATGAAGTGCTGCATTTTGGAAGTGTTTATTCTTGACATTATTATTATTGTTGAGAGTTTTCATTTTTTTCAGTAGAAAATGCAGAAAGTGCCAAATGTTTTTATCATTTTGAAAAAAAATAAGCGAATTGGCATCTTTCTCCTAAATTTTAACTGCCCACCCTTTCTGCTGCTCTGAGTCAGTGAGAACAGTCAAGGATGGAGAGGGACAGTTTCATAGGGTATCACAGTATGAAATGCCAGACATCTAAAAAACTGCAGACCTTCGATCAATTATTTCTTTGAAGGATATAGACAGAATATGACCATTTGAAATGAAACCCACTTCAGACTTGGTGGATTGATTTCTATTTGACTCCTATTATTCATGACCTTGAGTGAATTAACCAACCACGAAAAGTCCTTCTAGGAAATCATAAGGCTGGAAAAGACCTCAAACAATAAATTTCATTCCTGTAAGTTTTTACAAACCCACTGTCACACCATCTCAAAGAAACGAGAATCAAGGAAGTCCAGAGAAGGAGATTTTGCAACCTCTCTCATTGTCAGCAAATACTGAATTTAATCTAAGTCCCTTGAGCCTTAGTTTAAACCCATGTTTTGTCTGTTCCTAGCTTACAAACCAAAATAACTGGCCAATGTAAATCATCTAAATCCTCTTGGTACATGAGATTTTTTTTCTTCTTTCTTTAGGATCCCATTCTTTTTATATTGCTAACTCTCCATTTAGTAGAAATTTGTATTTATATGTGGGTTGTGCATCTTCACTCTAGGGTTGACTTTTTTCTGCCCTTTTAATATTATTCTCCAAAGGAAGTCTTCATTTGAACATTCTACCAAAGTTGTTCAGTAAAGAGCACATTTAGATAACCTGTACTCATTCCCCAAGTCTTATGCATTTTTCTCTCTTCTGATTTTTGACTGTGCAATATTGGCTTTTTCATGTCTCTTTTCTTCTTTTAGTGATCTCCAGTTATTACCTACTGTTCTATTTTCCACTTCTATTTCTTTACCATTTCTGTAGTCATTGCTGTCATCCAGAATCTGTTTCTGTGCTCAGGCGATAGCTCCTAGCTGTGTACAGATTTCCCATCTTTCTATTATATTTCCCACAGTAAGATTTAAAATGTACCTTCTTCTAGAATACTGGCTTTTATTATGGTGAACCTGCTATGATTTTGAATGCTATGTGCAAGCAAGACTTCCAAGGGTAAGATTCCCCAACCTCTCCAAACTAACAAACCAAATCAATCTTTGAGTTCAAGAATTAAATATATATTTATAAATCCTCTCTGCTGTACCCAGGCTGTGTGCTTGTGCTGGGGAGGAGGTTGACAATGACAAAGGCACTGTCCTAATTTCCTTGTATATGTGATGCATTTGTTCTTCCATTTGAGCCTATAGGAACGCCACTGCCCACATCACAATTGACCTCCACCATCTCATCTTCCTTTGGAAGTTGTCTTGAAAAAAATCATATGGTTTAGATTACTTCAGCCACAGCGGCCCTTATTTGAAAGTGTCTGTACAGCTGCCTTTAGCAATATGCATGTGTTGTGAATACACAGAGTTTCAATTATTTACTTGGGCTGCTCAATTAAAATCACAATTGTCAGAGAGAAAAAGAGTTGCTTAATATGTTCTTTTTTGTGATATGCCCTTCACTCTTCTGAGACAGAAATCTCTGACTATATCTAGTAGTTCTAGTCAGGAGACAGAAATCACATTAGCTGTTTCAACAGAGCTTAATATAATGAATTGCTGACTCACAACTGGAGATCTTGAGAGGCAAAATGGGGACCCTGAGATACGTTGGGAGTTCTAACTGTGTGAGGCTGCTTCTACTACTAAGTCCTGGGGAACACTGTGAAAAAGTAAGGATGCTTATAAGTTAGTAGCTCAGAAGGACTGTTATTGCTGGTATCCCTGCAAGGGTGAAGAAATCTTGCTGAGGTGGTGCTGACAGAATCAATGAACAAATGGGGATGAATAGGCTCTGCTCATTCCTCCATCCTCGTAGCCTCCCTTGTGTCCCCAGTTGGCCACGTCTACCAGGGAACAGCTGGCCAAACAGCAATGTAATAAGTGGAGTTCCAGTACTTGATGCCTCAGAGAGCAGAGCAGGGAAGGTTGCAGCTGAGAGAGAACAGCTTTATACACATGAGGGTCTTGCGGGCAGTCTTCAGTGTGCAGTTGTTCATGGAAATCTAAAAGTTCCAGGTACATGTTTGGCCTTCATGCCTGACATTTAGGCGTTTTCTGGGCCATTTTTATCCCTCCTCCCGAATGGAAATCCATGCATGCCTTTTTAAAGAGAGTGATACTTGAAATCAGCACCCAGTAGGCAACTTTTGAGGTTTGTTAATGGGATTTTCATAGGCTACAAAAGTTTCACCTCTCTAATACTGTGGATGCATACCCTGGCAAGCCTGGTTTAACTGAACCTTCAGTGAGCCTGAGACCAGATATCCGAAGCTGAAGAACAAGAAGAAAACATGCACGTTTCTGTTGAGCCAAAAGAGGCTGGAGAATCTCACGGAGACTTAATTTACTGGAAGGCCTTTTCATCTTTATGCTGTGTACTAAGTGGAAGTGATGATTGTTTATTTTTTGTATTTTTGTTCATTTCTGGTTAGGCTCTCTTCAGAAGCCTACAGTTCTCAATTACATAGGTAGGAGGTCTTGATAAGACTTTTTAAGACTATTTTCCTTAGTCCAAAAGGGATGCATGTGCATTGTAGATAATTAATAAAACACAATCAAGGAAAAAGAAAAGAATAAAAATCACTTGCAATACTGCTTCCTATAGATAACTACTGTGAATACTGTTTATGCTGTGTTATATACCATTCCATATATGTATGGGTATATGTGTGTGTGTGTGTGTGTGTGTGTGTGTGTGTGTGTGTGTGTTGTTTGTACATCTATACTTTAAACTATATACTTAAAAGTAGTATATGCTTATTATGAAACGGGGATGATTCTTCGTTGTCTGCTTTGTTAGTCTTTTATTTAGTGATCAAGTTGCTTCCGTACCAAAATTTCTAAGTTGTTCTCTAATAGTAAATACAGTAAATATGGTAAATAAACCAGTTCTCCTGGTTACATTCTTCTTGGTACAAAGTGGGAATTACAAAGACTGCTCATATGCATTAGGATACATAAAAAATTTAGTGAATAATGGATTTTAAAAATTCTTATTTTAGAGTAAAACCAAACTTAAATCCATGCATACTCTTTTTATAATCTATTTTCCATGAACTTTTTGGAGGCCCTTCATATGCTTGAATTTCAGAACTTTTTGCAACAAAATAAGTTTATCTTTAATTTTTCTATGTATTTTTAGTGCCCTCGTAGTCCCATAGTCCTTTGTACTAAAAAGACTGACTTCAGATCGTGTCCACACATCTAAACCGTGATGTTGTAATCTGTTGACTCAAGACATATAGAGAGAGCAAAGTATTTTCAAAAGTGCCAACTTAAATTGGTTTTAAATTTTCTTCTATTGGTCAAGATGCTACTCACTTCTAGTTGCCATAAGAGTTTATCTGGGCCTAAACAGAACAGTGCATCAGCAAATAAGTTCAAATTTAGATAACTTTTCTTCATGGTAGCAGGCCTGCCTTCTCTCTTTTTCATTATAGCAGTTATTTATTTTACCCAATATGTCAAAAAAAAGTATCATTTTGAAATATCAAAGTGAAAATGTTACATTGTTGAGGTATCTTACATATTCATTCCACAGTGAATGTTTTCAAACTTTGAGTGGCATGTCTCAAATTATGTGCCAAGATTTTACTGGGTATAGATTTTATATAATTTTCATTTGAAAAAGTTGATTTACTCTAGTCATTCCCCCAAAAACCTTAAAGATTTTCTAATAACTGAGTCAAAAGTTCCAAAAAGTTACCTTCCTTTAATATTTGCATCAACAGTGACAAAATGGTCTTACTGTTCTTGGAAGAGTTTATTTGACTTTGAATAAGAAATCTATTAGTTTTGAAACTGCATCTGTTAAACTAAGTAAATTTGGTAAGCCTTGTGTCACCTAAGAATGATTAATAGGTTCAAAGGAGTACTGCACAAATTGCAAAACAATTCTCATAAAATAAAAATGTTCCTCCAAAATTTCCAGTGTTTTTTGCAAACAACTTATGTAATACTGTCAATTATACTTTAAATCCTGTGAATGTTAACTCATGTTAGAAAAAAACGTGAAAAAAACCATTAATTATTAAAAGTTTCAATTTTAAAGAAAAACATCTTATATCTGTCTAACTCACAAATAATTATTCTTTAGAGCTTTAATTTGAGTTTATTCTTCAACATCATTAGTCATAAAGGGACTAGAAATCAAAACCGCAATGAGATATCACTTCATACCCAGTAAGATGACTCTATTCTTTAAAATCAGATAATAACACTGTTGGCAAGGACATGGAGAAACTGGAAACCTCATACACTGCTGCCAATAATGTAAAATGGTGAAGCCACTTTGGGAAACAGTTTTTGTAGTTCTTCACAAAGTTACAGAGTTGTCATGTGACTGAGTAATTCTACTTAAAGAACACAAAGAGAAATGAAAACATATGTCAACACAAACACTTGCACCTGAATTTAATAGCAGCATTCTTTATGATAACCAAAACACAGAAACAACTCAAAGATTGGTGACACACAAATGGATAATTACAATGTGTTATGTCCATACCATGAAATAATAGTCATAAAGACGGATCAAACATTGACATGTGCTACAATGTGGGTGACCCTTCAAAACAGGAATGTAATTTAAAGAAGCCTTCGGCAAAGGACCACATAATGTATGATTCCAATGATATGAAATATTCAGATGACACAGATCTTTAGGGACATGAACTACCTAAGTGGTTGCTAAGGGTTAGTGGGGAAAAGAAAGGTGGAGGGAAATGGGGAGTGACTGCTATTGGGTATGGGGTTTTCCTGTTGTAATAGAAATGTTCTCAAATGAACTTGTAGGGGTGGCTATACAATTCTATAACAATGCTAAAAAAACTTTGACTTTCACCCTTTATGACATGTGCATTATGAAGCCACCAGAAAAAGTTTAATTTATTCAGATGCAGCATGATATCGGTGAAAAAATGTAAATCTCGCTGCTGTTCTTGTCTCTAATGATTGAAGATTTGGCAAGTATTCCTTTTTGTTTAAGAATATCTTGAATTTGGCCCGGGTCCGGCGGCGTGGCCTAGCGGCTAAAGTCCTCGCCTTGAAAGCCCCGGGATCCCATATGGGCGCCGGTTCTAATCCCGGCAGCTCCACTTCCCATCCAGCTCCCTGCTTGTGGCCTGGGGAAGCAGTCGAGGACGGCCCAATGCATTGGGACCCTGCACCCGCGTGGGAGACCCGGAGGAGGTTCCAGGTTCCCGGCATCGGATCGGCGCGCACCGGCCCGTTGCGGCTCACTTGGGGAGTGAATCATCGGACAGAAGATCTTCCTCTCTGTCTCTCCTCCTCTCTGTATATCTGGCTGTAATAAAATGAATAAATCTTTAAAAAAAAAAAAAGAATATCTTGAATTTGATTTAAGAGTACTGTACAATAAATCTCTGCAGAGCTTTACCACAACTAAGCCAATAAGCATTGGCAAAGAACAGAAGATCATTGTCTTCTATTTCTGTCAACAGTTCCATAAACTGGCGATGATTCATAGCATTTGCATGTGTACAGAACAATTTTAATAACTGTATCCATGACACTTTCCCTAGGTTTGCTTCAGAAGACGGAACACAAATATTTTCAATGTGTATTATACAGCAGAACAAAGCAAAAAAGTGAAACAGTCTTTTGTTTAAAATCCAATAAATCCATATTTTTGAAGCTAACATAGCTGGAATATCATCTGTATGATAAGAACTGATTTTTTTTCCTATCCAACTGAAATTAGTTGACAGTTATGAAATATTTAAAAATATCTACATCATAAACTTGATTTTTTTGGGACACTAAATACTGTGTACACTTCTTTGTATATTTGTGTTTTGAGACAAAATGTACCCAAAGTATTAATGAGGCAGTATTCTATTTCCTGACTCATCTAAAGCAATAGTAAAGGACATAGAGGCTCATTTCTGCTCATGGCGTAAGAGGCTAGGAAGTGCAAGAGGGTGGCACAGGCCACCTGCACGGCTGCTGCTGCTGCTGAGAGACTTCTGCTCCATCACAACACAGTAGATGGAGGAGGCAGCAGGCAGGTGGGGAAAAGTAAGGGGCAGCTTTACTTTAGAGCCATTTGCTTTGGGAATAACTAATTCAGTCTTGTGATAGCAAGAATGAGCTCATTCCCAAGGGCAATTGGTGGCATAATCAAAACATCTTCATTATTTCTAAGATATAATTTTGATTTTGTTTCATTCTAAATACTTAATATCTCTACAACTGAAAGAATGTTTTATTTTCTCACCAAAATTCCTATTTGGTATAACAATCTAAGCTATTATATTGTAAACTAAAGGTTTAAATCAGCTAAAAAAAAAAGTTGCTGGCCAGGGCTGGTGCAGTGGTGCAGCACTCTAATCCTCTGCCTAAACCATTGGTATCCCAAACAGGTCCAGTTAGTGCTCTGGCTGCTCCACTTCCAATACAGCTCTCTTCTTATAGCCTGGGAAAGCAGTGAAAGATGGCCCAAGGCCTGAGGTTCCGGCACCAAAGTGGGAGACTAGGAAGTAACTCCTGGCTTCAGGAGTATCCACTTCAGAAGTTTCTGTAGACTCCATGTCAGGTCAGCTCAGCTTTGGCCATTCCTGCCATTTGGGGAGTAAGCCAGTGTATCAGCATCTCTCTCCTTTTGAAATCTTTTTAAATAAAAAAGATTAAATTATTTACAAAATTCTTTCCTACATGTCTTTATAATTTTAGCCGTCCAAAGTCATTCCTAAAAAAAGATCACTTATTTATTTACGTAAAAGGCAGAGACACAGGCTGAAGAGAGAAAGATTCATCTTTTGCGCTCTAAATGGCTGCAATCAAGGTGCTGTGCCAGGCCAAAGCCAGGAGACTAGAACTTCCTCTGGGTCTCCCATGCGGGTGCAGGATCCCAAGGCATTGTGCCATCTTCTACTGCTTTCCCAGGGCACAGGCAGGGAGCTGGATGGGAAGTGGAGCAGCTGGATTTCTGCTGGTTCCAGTCTTATTTTTTTTTTTTTTTACTTGTAATTTAACATTTTATCAAATCCATTATTATCTGTTGAAAAAATTTCTTGGTATCATCCATTTTCTTATTGAATTTTTTTTAAAGATTTATTCATTTTATTACAGCCAGATATACACAGAGGAGGAGAGACAGAGAGGAAGATCTTCCATCCGATGATGCACCTCCCAAGTGAGCCGCAACGGGAACCTGGAACCTCCTCCGGGTCTCCCACGCGGGTGCAGGGTCCCAATGCATTGGGCCATCCTCGACTGCTTTCCCAGGCCACAAGCAGGGAGCTGGATGGGAAGTGGAGCTGCCGGGATTAGAACCGGCGCCCATATGGGATCCCGGGGCTTTCAAGGCGAGGACTTTAGCCACCAGGCCACGCCGCCGGGCCCCTTATCGAAATTTTATACAAAGAAAGATTCATTTTTATCTAGTACAGCATATTGCAATTGCTGTTCTTTGTGAAATTTGTTGCATCATCTTCTAATTTCTTCCTTTCCCATTCTAGTAACAGTATAAGTCTCTGAGTCTCCTCTCAGTTTTATATCAGTTATATACTTCATTTACTGTCCAATTTTTCCCTCCTTTTTGAAACCAAAAAATAACTTATTTATATTAAAATAATTATATTTACTTATCAATTAGTATGTTTGTAGGTACCATTGTACCTTACGTTGTTCATTCAAACTGATTCAATCCATTGACACCAACTGGATCAATGATGAGTTACTGTGTAAGACTAGCTAGAAATGAGACACACAACAGAAAGTTATCGAAAAGGGATATAGTTCTGAGTAGCTCTGAAAGAATTCTAGTCCATTGGACAAGGACAAAATGGTTCTTAGTCACATGATTGCATGTGAGATGCCCCACGAAGCCTTCCAGAGTCTTTACAGAATCTGAGGTTTTCATCTATGCCACTATTAATGTGGCAACTTTGCCAAACTGGCTTCTTTACTCCACATCGTATTGCTAATGTTTGTGCCTAGATGTGGAGACCCTAAACTCTATTTGTATCTATGTTACCTTCTTGACTCTTAGCTTCTTAGGAATAACAATTGAAAAATTTTTAATCTGGAGATTCTTGGTATCAAATATTGTATCAGAAAGATAGGAAGCATTAATAAATAGTTGTTGGTGGAATAAATGAGTGAATACATACACATTTTAATTAGAGTTATTGGGGCAATGTCCAGCTTTATTATTTAATCTGGAGAAGCCACTGTAGTCATGGAGATTTTATGATTGCAGGGAGGAGAATTTTTGACATGGGAGGGATATTTTCCCACAAGTTCAATTAGCTTCACTTCAGAATGAATGTCACCTAGACTTCAATTTTTGTGCCCTACCTCTGTACACAAAGAAAGTGATTCCTGATTCTTAATGTAGGTATGGAAGATGGAACTTGTATGCCTTTTATGCATAAAGGGTTTGTTATAGGTACTCTAAATACTTCATTTGTGAAAAAATGCCTCTATCTGCCTTTTTTTAAAAAATCTTCCTCTCATACACAGGAACTTTCAAAAAGGATCAAAGGGCCCGGCGGCGTGGCCTAGCAGCTAAAGTCCTCGCCTTGAAAGCCCCGGGATCCCATATGGGCGCCGGTTCTTATCCCGGCAGCTCTACTTCCCATCCAGCTCCCTGCTTGTGGCCTGGGGAAGCAGTCGAGGACGGCCCAAGGATTTGGGACACTGTACCCCCGTGGGAGACCCGGAGGAGGTTCCCGTTGTGGCTTCGGATCGGCGCGCACCGGCCCGTTGCGGCTCACTTGGGGAGTGAATCATCAGATGGAAGATCTTCCTCTCTGTCTCTCCTCCTCTCTGTATATCTGACTTTGCAATAAAATACATAAATCTTTAAAAAAAAAAGGATCAAAACCAATATATATAAAACTCCTATTTTTCATTGCATATGCACTATAACAAGAGGCAGCCACAATGCTTTTTCACTTTTTTATTCTACCTATTGATGTGTTTCAATCATAAATTCTAAAATTGCCTCAGCAATGATCTCAAGTGCAAATGGGGCCCATCTCTGTGCTTGGCATTCAGGTTGGAAGAACCTCATTCACAGAAATGAATCTGATGATAACAGTGAAAGAGGCATTTCCCAAAGAAAACCAGCCTGATTCTACCAATTTGAATTCCCAAGTCAAGACAGCTGCCAGTTGTGGCTTCTTCCTGACAATAAAAATGGAAGATTTTGGCAAAACTGCTGTGGATTATGAAGCAGCCTCATTTTCTACTGGTTCAAGTCATTGAGGGTTTCCAAATACTCTGTGAGTGGTAGAGCTTCTGCTTTCTAATGATGAAGAAGAGAATGTTTTGTTTAGTCAGAATTAGCTTTTGTGGTAGCTTTCAAATACTCAGCTAGGTTAGGAAAACACAACTTCTTACCTAGTGCAAATACTTAAGAACTCTAGGTTTAGTTCTCTTAATTCTTTGTTAATTCTAGTTTATCTGTTTTAAATGACTTTGTTGTGCCAGGGCAACTCCTGTCCAATTAAGTTAACTTCTTTCATCCTTTTATGTGTTTCATTCACCCCTTGTTTATTCACTAGATAGTTACTAGTATCTGTGCAAAATGTTACAGAATTTCATGATGCTAGGTACAGCCTCTATATTCTAGAACTAGAAATCTAGTCAGCAAGAAAGACATGTGTACATCAAGCAGTCCAGAAAACTGAATGAAGCAGTAATTGCAAGGAAATGTTATGAAAAATGGGCAGGAGGGAGAGACTGATGGGAGAAATCCAAGCTCAGGAGAAACCCTCCAAAATCCACAGTGCCCAAAGCACACAATGACATCTGAATCAGAAGTGAATGTTTATATCTGTAGTAGTTGGAGATTTTAAAGTTGTCATCTATGTAACAAAAATTAATGAATTGTATAAGCCTCTAATACTGTTGTAACAAATTATCAAAAACTTAGCTGCTTAATATATTATGAATGTATTCTTTTGAAGATTACTTGATTTTATTTGAATGACAGAGGAAGTGTGTGTATGTGTGTATGAGAGAGAGAGAGAGAGAGAGAGAGAGAGAGAGAGAGATTTTCTATTAGTTTCTGACAAAACAGCCATGGTTGACCCGTGTTAAATTCATGAACCTGGAACTCAATCTGAGAGGCAGGGAGGCAAGTAGTTGAAATATTTGGACCAGCACCTGCCACTCCACAGAATGTACATCAGCAGGAAGTTGAAGCTGGAAATGGAGCCCAGACTCAACTCTAGGCATTCCAATATGGCATGTCAGTGTCTCAAACGTATTCATTTATAGTTCTGGAGCTTAGAAGTCCTAGATGAGTCCCGTGGCACTAAAAATCAAGCTATTTGCAAGGCTGATTCCTTTTGGAAGCGTAAGGGAGGAATTTCTCCGAAGCCTATCCCAGTTTCTAAAGGTTGCTGCCATTCTTAAATTTGTGGCTTGTAGCTGTAGTCTCCACTTCTGTTATCACACTGTGTTCACTTGTCTCTGATCTATCTTCCTGTTATAAGGATCTTTGTGCTAACATTGGACCCACTCATATAATCCATTAATAATTCCCCTCACCTCAATACTCTCAATTACATCTGCAAAATCCCTTTTAGTATGTGAGATAACATATTCACGGGTTCTGGGGATTAGGACATAAGTATGTTGAGGTACCATTAACTAGCTGACAATGACAATATAAATGCAGAATAAAGTATGCATTTGGAATGATCTAAATAACTGGAAAGATAAGTTGGGATCACCAGGTAAGTGCTTTGTAGAATTCAGGTCAGTTTTGATGAAGAAACTTATGAATTTGAGGAAAATTAATTTGGTGGACTTGACTAGGATGAACTGAATTTGTGAGGAACTAAAAACAAGGAGTCCAGCAAGAACATTACTTCGGTTCTTGCTGGACTCAAATCAGGTTCAAATCAGGGAGGATTTCAACCAAAGGCATGGCAGCAGGACATGGAGAAAGGAATAATTACAACAGAAACTGAGTAATAAACCTAAGCTTTAAGGTGTGATGAGTTCTGTCAGACTACAAGAGAAGAGAAGGTAGGATGTAGTTGTGCTACAGGTGACATGAGTTTAGAATGCATACTCTTATTTTTTTAATGTTGAGTTTAATATGATTTTAGAATACACATTTTTCCTTTAAGCCCTAAGCTATATTAATCTGGTTGGCAGCATAATTATTTTTATCCTCATTGTCTAACAGAACAATTAGCATTTATTAGGTTCTAAGTAAATGTTTATTGAAGAATGATAGGAGAGCAAGAGAACAAGAGAAAGATGCCAACTGCTTACTTTTCTCTTATTCCCTTCTCAGCAAAATCAGCCCATAGATGAGTGATTCACAGTGTAAGGAGCGGGGTCACAGAACAGACTGTCCAGTGACTTTGACCCCATTTGGGAAAGTGTCAGATTTCGTTTTTCTTCTTGAATGAGATTCTTTAAACACAGCTAGGCCAACAAGCAGAACAGATGAATATGCAAATACACAATACTTTACCAGCCCTGACTTTATCAGCACGGTGGGATAAACAATAAGTACACAATGTTCCCAGAAGATATTCCATAAGTTCATGTCCAAGGCAATCCTTATGCACTTAAACCAATTTTCTTTCTCTTGTGATCTCATGTTTTGTCTGAAGCACAAAGCCTTCTAGACCCCCACTGGGCTTGCTGCTAGCATTTTATTTGCACATTACAAAATCAACATGATGACATTACTTAAAGGTGCATATACGAATTCAGCTCTACTGGGAACTGGACTCTTTTTCTTCCTTTCATTTGTCTGTCCTCAATAACTAACACTTCCTCCAAATGTATCTCTTTTCTGTTTTTATTTCTAGCATTATTGTTTGCTGCTGCTTTGAAATAAGAGAACTTCATTGCTCTTTACCCTAATGAACAGTTTTGTTGAGACATAAGAAAAAAAGGAGGATAGTATCCTTAACCACAGGGATGATATTAGTATCAAATGCTGTAGATAAATGTCACTAAGAATGATGATTGAAAAATAGACCAAAATATTTGGTTAATGGCAAAGGAAAGCCAGCCAGTCACCGGTGACCTTTAAGAGTACAGTTTCGACAGAACTTGAGTTAAAAATGGACTCTAAAGAAGCAGAAAACAACAGCAAGTGGATTCTCTTTTGAGATATTTGATATTCAAAACTGAATGAAACCAGAAGGTAGTTTAAGGATGAAGCTAGATAGCTGAAATAATTTTCAGGAAAATTGAGATTGTGTTTTAGTGACTATTAAAGAGTTTGGCAATTAGCAACAGAAATTTAAATTTATTTTATAATTGATAAATATGGTGAATGGATAGTGACAGGTTTCAAGAGGAAATAATTTGTGTCACAAATAATTTCTGTGTCATTTGTTCTAAAATACAGACATCAAAACACTTTGAACCAAATGTACTTATTCTTTATTTCTTATAGGAAAGAAGTTTTTAATTAAAACTATTTCCATGTATTAACCTTTACAAAACTTCAAGACTGTTTTTCTGAAATGAACTGAAGTGACACAGAGATATTTATCTGAATTCACATGATGAATGTGATCCCTCTTGAAAAGCTCTAAACAAAATCAAGCACAAATTAATCTTGCCACTTCTTTGGTTGACTTTACATTTAAAAATGGCAAACAAACACCTTACTTATTATTTTCCACTGCTTCAGGGAAACTTGGTTCCACTGATTTAAATTTGAATGAAGATTAAATGAGAATTCAACATAAGATTGAATTTGTAAAGTTTTCATCAAATTAGCTCTATTTCACCACAGGAAAGGATTTCTCGGCACCATATAATTGCCAGAAGTTACACTTGGCTTAGTGTTAAAAGAAGTGAACACTGATTGAATTTTGATGTCAGAAGAAACTGAACACTGATATTATAAGAGATGAACATTTCCCTTCTGGAAAATACTAATTAAATAAAACTGTTATTTCTTTTCATTCCATGATGCTGGTTAGAAACTTTACAAGGCTTGAAGTACAACAGTTTTAGGATTATGGTCTGTATTGCAAAGAGAAGGGCCTCAATGTCTAAGTTGAGCACTTATTCTGACTCTGCCAAACAATTTTGGGCACCTGAGTTCTCAATGTCACTTTTTAAGTCTTCAAGAAAGGTGACAGGACTAGATTTCATCTCTAGATTTCATCCTAAAACTAAAACTAAAAATCTTCAGCTTTGAATTTGTTACCTGGTAAAGACAAATTGTTATAAAGCACCACTGTCTTTTTTTTCTTTGTAGAAAGAGTGCAATTTTACCTTGATCCAACGTCACTGAAGATGAAAATAGAAACATTATAAAAAAGCTATTAATTAGGATTCCTACTTATATTTGCTCTCTTAGGTACATATCATATGATAATGGAAATTATAAGTGTGGAAAAGATAGCCAAACATGCATTGTCTCTGTTTTGATTAGAATAATAAGAGGAACCTGAGTTTGCTTGAATGTTGTTTTTAGCAAAATGTACTTGATCAGATATAATAAAATGAACACAGCAACCAGAATAGAGATAAGCTGGCTAAGGGAGCATTATGCTTTGACTTAATTTATCCACATAGAAAAGCAGTGCCCTGAAAGAATTTTTTCCCTCCCCATTTTGGTTGTTTCAAGTTCAGGCAGTATCTAAGACGGCACCTGATGCTAGTTCAGAAAAGGAAGTATGATTAATTTGGAAGGTGAACTACTTTGCTATCATTCCTTATTTTCCACTTTTGTTTTTTCAAAGAGTTCTTCAAACATTAAATAGTAATGATTTTGGAAGTCTACTAATATAATACACAAGCTGGATTTGTACATTTATGCCATTTCTTAGAAATGGAATCCTGTTTCTTTCACAAGTTAGTTTCCTTCCTTTCTTCTAAGTATTTTTCAAGATGTATTTGCTCTCTGATACCATGCTGCCATCTGCTAAAGTCTGAATGTTAGTTTGGATGTTCCTCAAAAGTCTGATGAAATGTTTGGTCACCAGGATGGCACTTTTGATAAGATGGTGGGACTTCTAGGAGAGTCCTATTGCAAGGTTCTTAGGGAAAGTGCATTAGAAGGGGATTTTGGGTGCTCCATTTCATTTTCAGACTTACTATTTGATGATATAAGCTACGAAGACTCCAAATGTATACTTTACATCCCTGAACCATGAAGTAACTCCTTGCTCCTCCATGGGCCCCTGCTATAATATGTTGTCCTCTTCCATGCTTGCTACTTTCTCCCTCACTTTCTGGACTCTGATCCCACTAGCTTTCTCTCAGAGGCTTCGATTTTCTATTTCTTACCTCAGAGCTTTGGCACATGCTTCCCTGAAATGTGTTTTCCTTTTTTCTTCACCAAGGTAACTGTTACTCATCCTTCACGTATCATTTGATCTCATTTTAAATGTCAAGTTCTCCTATTATATGCTGTTATAACTCTCAGTACTTTCCTTCAAAGCATTTATCACCCTTGTAATCACATGTAAATGTGTGTCATTATTCAAATAATTTCTGACAATCCCCTCTCCCTAGCAAGATGTAGAGGAGCTATCTTTTTGTTATCATTAAATTCCTAGTATCTCCCACAGCTCCTGGCACAGAGTATGCAATCAAAATGTATTTGTGGAGTGAATAAGCTAATGAACATGCTCAGGGCACCCTGTATGTAGCACCTCCCACGAAATTTAGATTAAGTCTGAAATGCAATGACTGTAAATATGATTAATGCCTTATGTAAGGTATTTTTTATTTTCAAGAGAGTGTACAATCCAAGACAGTAAGACAACAGAGGCTATGGCTGGCAGGAGGCAGATGTAGGGTTCAAATACCAGCTCTAGCCTTAACCAGTGTACGATGTTAGGCAAGTCCTCACCGTCTGTGTTCCTTGTCTAGAATGATTCAAATAATTCAATATTTGTTGAATTATTTAAGGGACTAAATCTTTGGAAAACTAATGTGGCTGGAGCCACTCTGCATCTCTCCAGATTAAGTAGGAAGAAGTACTTTAAATATATATATATATTTTAAAGATTTATTCTGGGTAATTGAAAGGAAAACTGACAGGGAGAGAAAGGAGAGGGAGAGGTCTTCCATCTGGTTGTTCACTCCCCAAATGGCTGCAACAGACATGGCTGGGCTAAGCTGAAGCCAACTATGAAGCTATGGCTGGAATTCCACCTGAGTCTTGCACAAGACCATCTTCTGCTGCTGCCCCAGGCACATTAGCAGAGAGTTGGATAGGAATTACAACAGCCAGGACTCAAGTCAGTGCTCCAATAAATAAAGCTAGTGTCACAGTTGGTGGTTTAACTCATTGTACCACAAAACAGGCCATTAGGAGATATATACATGTATTTTAAAGATTTTATTATTATTGGAAAGCCGGATATACAGAGAGCAGGAGAGACAGAGAGGAAGATCTTCCATCCGATGTTTCACTCCCCAAGTGAGCCGCAACGGGCCGGTGCGCACCGATCCGATGCCAGGAACCAGGAACCTCTTCTGGATTTCCCACGCGGGTGCAGGGTCCCAAAGCTTTGGGCCGTCCTCAAGGCGAGGCCGTCCTCAAGGCGAGGACCCCAGCCGCTAGGCCACGCCGCCGGGCCCCCATTTCACTTTTAAGTCCATGTGCACGCTTGTTTTCCACCTCCTACCGGCATATCCAGCCCATGTACACATCATGCTTCTCCTGGCTTTTCCCAAGGCTGCTGAGTCTTCTCTCTGAACAAACACCATTATGATGGATGATAACATGATTATTATTGCAGTGATGATAACATTTGTTGACTGAATGCTCCGCTGGTCACTGCTCCCGGCTGTCACAAAGATGGCTGAGGAACAACTAAGTCAGGATAATGAGTAATGAAAACAAGGGCTCTTTTCAGCCTGGTTTCCTTTATGGGCAGCCGGCTGTTGACCCGCATGGCTCTGTTCTGGATTTGTGCCATTCTGCTTCATCTATCTGGTACTGCCTGGAGGAAGACTGCCTCTCATGTCACATGAAACTGATGATGCTTGTTGGATAGGAAAATCAGATTTCTGAATGATTAGGACACTTTGGCCCAAGTTCATATCTCAGGCTCCCTTTATCCAGGCCTTCAGATCCTCATTCTACTTTCAGGATGATAACTCCTGTTAAAATGCCCTTGGATTTGATTTTCATCACTTAAGCATGCTGTCATGTCTGTTTGCTTAAGAATGCTGACCCGGGCCCGGCGGCGTGGCCTAGCAGCTAAAGTCCTCGCCTTGAAAGCCCCGGGATCCCATATGGGCGCCGGTTCTAATCCCGGCAGCTCCACTTCCCATCCAGCTCCCTGCTTGTGGCCTGGGAAAGCAGTTGAGGACGGCCCAATGCATTGGGACCCTGCACCTGCGTGGGAGACCCGGAGGAGGTTCCAGGTTCCCGGCATCGGATCGGCGCGCATCGGCCCGTTGCGGCTCACTTGGGGGGTGAATCATCGGATGGAAGATCTTCCTCTCTGTCTCTCCTCCTCTCTGTATATTTGGCTGTAATAAAATGAATAAATCTTTAAAAAAAAAAAAGAATGCTGACCCTATTTAGAAAGTACAGTTGCAATGTTATCAAATGCACATACAAATAGCCCACTAGGGCCCATTCTCATGTAACTGGAATGCTGTGATGTGATCTCAGAAGTACTGGGCTTATCAGAAATATATAGTGCTTACTTGCTTCCCAATGCCTGAAATTTCATAAGAAATAATTCCTTCCATGCTTCAATTAAGAGGACAGAGGCAGGTATGGTGCTGTGACCTTGTGGTTAAGCCATCAGCTGTGATGCTAGCATCCCATATGAGTGCCAGTTTGTGTGTTGGCTGCTCCATTTCTGATTCAGTGCTCTGCTAATGGCTTGGGTGGCCTGCGAAAAGCAGCGGAAGATGGCCTGAATGTTTGAGCCCCTGCTACCCACATAGGAGACCTGAACGAAACTCCTGGCTCCTGCCTTAGGCCAGGCCCAGTGCTGGTCACTGTGGCCATCTAGGGAATGAATCAGAGGACCGAAGATCTCCCTCCATCTTTCTTTTTTGCTCTCTCACTTTCACATTTTAAAAAAACACACACACACAGAGAAACAAATTTTTAAACGCTTTTAGAAAAAGCTGTTGACCTACCCATATTTTTATTTTAGTTTTTACCAAATTAATAGGGGAACTTAATTTGAAAAGTGCAACTAGCAGTACAGATATAAGAAAAAAAATAGCTGCAAAGCAGACATTGTGGCACACTCGGTTGAGCTTCAATATGTGTCTCTCGTATCCCACATCTGAGGGTTAGAGTCCCAGCTGCTCTGATTCTGATATGGCTCCTTGCTAAAGCACATGGAAAGCACAAGATGATGGATCAAGTCTTTGGGTTCGTGGAACTCCTGTGGGAGATCTGGCTGGAATTCTGGACTTTTGGATGTAGGCTGGACCATCCATGGCTGTTGCAGTGGGGTAACGCGTAAATCCGCAAATGGAAGATTTCTCTGTTACACTGCCTTTCAAACAACTAGAATAAATCTTTAATACTAATAACTACTATTATACCTCTCCATACCATCCAGAATGACTGCATGGAGAAAACTATTTTTAATTGTTTTACCTCTGTTGTCTATTTCCCTATATTGTTATATAGAAGATACTTAGTAGTGCTGTTGAGAGGTGGCATAGCACGGTAATCCTCAACCTGCAAGAGCTGGGATCCCATACGGGTGCTGGTTTGTGTTCCAGCTGCTCTATTTGCCTTATACCTCCCTGTTTATGGCCTAGGAAAGCAGTAGAGGATGGCTCAAGCCCTTGAGACCCTGTGCCCACGTGGCAGACTCATAGAAAGCTCCTACCTCTCAGCTTGGGATCGGTTCAATTCCGGCTATTCTCTCTCTCTCTCTCTCTCTCTCTCTCTCTCTCTCTCTCTCTCTCTCTCTCTCTTCCTCCTTACCTCCTTCTCTCTCCCTCCTCTCCCTCTATAATATGCCTTTCAACTACAAAGGAATACATCTTAAAAAAGACAATACTCAAAAGTGTGGGTTTTTTTTATATATATTGTAGATCAACTTCCTAGAGTGGAAGATCAGAAATTAATGCTCTTAAACACCAACATTTTCCTTCTCTTCATATTCCTAAAACAGTCATATTGCAACTTGTGATTAATAGTCTGTGTAAAACTGCTCACAGCTGAAACATATAGTGTGAAATAATTCCACTGCTTTTACTCTAAACTTTTTTCATCTACATAATTCCCTTTTATTTCTATTTATTGTGAACTAATCACCAATTCTTATTCTTTGTTAATATTTCTCTTAAAAGTTTTTATTCTATTTATTACTATTATTTTGTGATACAATTCCATAGGCTCTGGGATTTCCTTTACCCTTTCCTCAAATGCCCTCCCCTGAATGATTTCTCCTATATTATTATAATAGTATAGTCTTGCATAATAACTCTGGCAAGAATTTCCAATACTATATTGAATAGCAGTGATAAAAGTGGACATCCTTGTCTAGTTCCAGATCTTAGTGGAAAAGCGTCCAGTCTTTCCCTATTTAGCATGATACTAGCATTAGGTTTTTTGTATATTGCTCTGATCGTGTTTTAAATGTTCCTTTTATGCCTATGTTGCTTAAAGTTTTTAGCATGTAAGTGGTGTTGTATTTTATCAAATACCTTCTTTGCATCTTTTGAGGTGAAAATATGGTTTTCTTTTTCAATTTGTAGATGTGGTGTATCACATTTGTTAATTTAAGGATGTTAAACCATCCTTGTCTGCCAGGGTAAGTCCCACCTGGTCCAGGTGAATGATCTGCCTACTGCATTGTTAGATCCTGTTGGCTAGAATTGTGTTGAGGATCTTTACATCCATGTTTATCAGGGATATTGGTCTGTAGTTCTCTTTTTCTGCTATGTCTCTATCTGGCTTTGGTATTAACATGATATTGGCTTCATAGAAAGAGTTTGGAAGGATTGCCTTCCTTTCTGTTGTTTGGAATAGCTTGTGGAGAATTGGGGCAAGTTCTTCTTGAAAAAAATTGGTAGAATTCAGCAGTGAAGCCATTTGATCCAAAGCTTTTCTTATTTGAGAGGGATTAAATCAGTGATTCTATCTCTGTCATTGTTTTAGGTCTATTTAATTTATTAATCACCTCATGATTCCCTTTTGGTGGACTGTATGTGTCTAAAAATCTACTCATTTCTTCTGTGTCTTCTGATTTGTTTCCAAATAGTTGCTTGTGATAGTTCCTAAAAATTCTATCTCTAAGTTATGTTGCTGTATTTCCTTTTTAACAAAATCTCTGATCCTATTGATTGATATCTTCTTCATTTTTCTGGATTAGTTGGACTAGTGGAGACTCTATTTTTATTATTATTATTTTCTCAAAGAATGAGCTCTTCGATTCATTGATTTTAGGTATTGGTCTTTTGGTCTCTGTTTTGTTCACTTTCTTCCTTATTATGGTTATTTCTTTTCTCCTGCTAATCTCTGGATTGCTTTGCTATTGTTTTCTAGCTCCTTCAGATATAAGTTAAGCTTGTTTACTTGATGTTTTGTTAATTTTTCAAAATAAGCACTGAGTAAGGTGAACTTTCCTAACACCGCCTTGATTATGTACCATGAGATTTGATATGTTGTGGTGATGCCTTCATTTGTTTCAAGCAATTCTTAATTTCCCCTTTGATTTCCTCTATAACCGACTGCTCATTTTGTAGCATAATATTCAGTCTCCTGGTGTTTGCATGTCTTATGGAGGTATTTTGAATTATTGGTCTCCAATTTCACTCCATGATGATCTGAGAAGATGCATGGTATAATTTCGATTTTTAAAAATTTGCTCAGGCTTCTTTTGTGGCCTGTAACATGGTTAATCCTGGAGAAAGTTTCATGTAGTGATGAAAAAACTGTATTCCCAGTCTATATTATGAAAGACTCGGTAGATATCAATTACGTCCATTGCGCTAGTGTCTGGGTGAGTTCTGGTGTTTCCTTGCTGAGTTTCTGTCTTGTTGATGTTAATAGGGATATTAACATCTCCCATTTATGTTGTATTGGAGTCTATCTCTCCCTTTAAATTCATTAATATTTGGTTCATGTAGCTAGGTGCTCTGGCATTTGGTGCATATATATTTATCATAGTGATCACTTATTGCTTGATGTATCTTTTGATCATTATGTGATGTTTTTCTTCATCTCTTTTAAAGTTTTTCAAGTCAAAGTCCACATTATCTAATATAAGAATGGCTACACCAGCTCCTTTTTCCTTTCCAATAGCTTGGAATATCTTTTTCCATTCATTCTCTTTCACTTTCCACACATCTTTGTTGCCGAAATGTGCCTCCTTTAGGCAGCAGATATATGGGCATTTTTGTTTTTGTTTTTGTTTTTTTTTTTTTTTTTGATCCAGTCTACTAATCTGTGATGTTTGATTGATGAGGTTAAGTCATTTATATTCAGGGTTAATATGGATAGGTGGTAATTTGGTCCTGTCATTTTGACAATGGGTTGTTCATTAATTTAGTTTTCTCTTGTGTTTTTATTGGAATGCTCTCCACATTTGCCTTTGATTTTTGGTAGGTGCTATTCCTTTTCTCTGTCAATAGAACATTGTTAAGTGTCATTTGTAGGGCAGGTCTGGAAGAGGCATTTTTTTTTTGAGGTTTTCTTTACTGTTGTAGAATTTTATTTCATTTTTAAAGACAAAGGTAAGCTTTGCTGGGTATGTTATCATGGGCTGGCAATTTTTTCTTCTTAGAATCTGGATTATGTTGCTGCCTTCTCTTCTGCCCTGCAGAGTTTGCTCTGAGAGGTCAGCTGTGAGTCTGATTGCCATTTCTCTTTATGTCAACTGATTTTTTTTCACGTGCACATTTTGGGGATCTTTTCCTTATGTTCACCTGAAGAGAGCTTGGTTATCATGTGTTGTGGTGAAGATTACTTTCTGTCAACCCCGTTGGGATTTCTGTACCCCTCCTGTGTTGTTTCCCAATTCTTTATCCAGATTAGGGAAAGTTTCCTTTATTATTCATTAAATACATCTTTAAACCAGCTTATCTTTCTGTGCCTTCTGGAACTCCCATAACTCTTAGATTTGGCCTTTTAATAGTGTTTTTTAATTCTTGAATACTTGGTTTAGCTTGACCCAGCTGCAGTTCCAGCTTTTTGATTATTTCCTCATTGTGGCAAGAAATATCTTTCAATTCTGAGATCCTTTCTTCTGCTTCATTCATTCTATTATTGAGGCTTTCCATTGAATTTTTAATTTTCTCCATTATGTCCTCCACTTCTATTAATTTCACTTGATTTTGTTTCAGCATTGCTACTTCCTGTGTGACATATGCCTTAAATTCTTTGAACTCCTGGTATGTACTTCTTGTTGTTGATAAGAAGCTTCATAGGCATTTTAAAAATTTTTATTCCTCATTTTCTTGATGTCTTCCTAAGTTAACTCTGTGGTTGGCAAAGGCTTTTGTTCCTTTGTAGAGGAATCTTCAGTAATATTCACTGTGCCTGTGTTTCTTCTTTTGGTCTTGGTCATTATACTTTGGGTTAGCAGATGCTTCTCCTTAGTGCGGGTTTCTAAGTTGTGTCACCCACAGGCCTACAGTTTGATTTTACTTACTGTGTTTGGTACCATGTTCTTTGTTTGCAGTCGCTTGTGCCAATCCCTACAGTGAGTTTCAGGTCTGAGTTCTTGCGTTACATCTCCATCTCTTTGTCCCTCCTTAGTCCAGCTCCTATCTCACCCCTGTCTACCTACTGTGATCCTTTGCTGTTGCTACATCTTTGCCAGTAGAGCCTTCCAGTTTTACAAGTTCCCATGATTATGCAGACACCAAATGTCCTAAATAACTAGGTAGTTGATGGCCCTGATTTTGTTGGAACCTGATAGCCATTAGGTCTGAGGGCCGCCCGGATCTATTTTAGGTGGGACGTGTAGTATGCCATGTCAGTATTGTTTCCCCTATGGGACCAGTGTGATTCACTGAGCTGGAAATGATTTCACTCTCAACTTAGTGCACATGCAGCTCACTGTTATTCCTCCAGTCCCACAGCCTTTGCCACACTATACAAAATGATGCGTGATGTGGCAGTTGTGGAGTTCTGGGCCGGCTGGCCATTAATCTGGGGGTTACCCAGACCTACTTTGGGTGGAACCTATAAGATGCCAAGTTGGTACGGTTTTCCTGTTGGATCTGTGCAATTTGCTGAGCATGCCCAGCTCACTTTTGTCCCTCAAATCTCACAGTATATGCCTCATTACACAAAATGGCATCCTACGTGACACTGGTTGGGGTCTAGGCTGTGAAATCCATCCTGTTCCTCGCTAGCTTCTTGGGCTCTGCTGCTCTGTCTCTGCTCATGGCTGGATCAAACAAATTAGCAGGAAGAGCAGTTCTTTGCCTATGTTCACCTCCTGAGCTCCCGTTGAATTTCCTTTCTCAGGTGACTGCTGATGGAGCTCAGATCACTGCTCACTGACTCATGCTGGGGTATCTGGTCACTGCAACACTGCTCCGTTGTCTCAGCTGCTTCCCCATGTCCACAGGTCTCCAGGTTCCCCTCCTTAGTAGGACTGTCCTCTCCTATTTTCTGGAATCTGCCCTTTCTGCTTCACCCTGGCTAATGATTCTCCATCAGTTTAATCCTGTTTACAGCTTATCTTACCTCTTCCTTAATCACCAATTCTTGCCAGTTTCTCACAGTGTTATGAATATTTCCCAATACTGCCAAACACATCAGTTGCCTCTCTACTCCACTCTCTTATGAGACATGTGTCTTCTGTTATCCTAATTAAATCTACATTGGCTATTGTAGAGACCAGCACCGTGGCCATTCCATCACAATTTCATCTCAGTTCCTAAAGGGATTCCTCTTTGTTTTCTCCATGGTGAACCTTGTTTGGTGGATTCCAAATCTTCTAGTCTTCACATTGACTCTCTTATGTTACTGAAGCATCCCCTAGAGTGGCTTCCTGAAAGTGCATTTTGAAATTCTTTCATGCCTGAAATTGCTCTTGCTTCATTTTGAAATGCTAGCTTGATTTGCACAAAAAAATTTCAGAATGGAAATAATCTTTCATCAAAATATTTCAAGCATTGTTCCAGCTTCCAGTGTCATTGCTGAGAATCTAATCCTAGATTGAATTCTAATTCTTTTGCACAATCTTATCTCCATTGGGAATTTTTAAGATTATGTTTATCCTAGTTACTGCAGAATATGTACAATTAAATGTTTTGTGGATGTTTAGCTGCTGTGTTCCATATTGCACTTGGTGTTTGGGGGAATTTTGCACTCTGGAAATTCAGTTTCTTAATTTTGGCAAAATATTATTTTAATATATCTTTTGTAATTGTCCTTTTTCCTTTTTGTCTATTTTAATTGATAGATTCTTTTTTATTTTTTTTAAACTTATTTTTCATGATACAGTTCCTTAGGGTCAGGCATTTCCCCTTCCACCCTTCTGTATCCCCCACCTCCGACTGTTTTCCCCCATATTGTAACAATAGTTTAGTCCCTCAACAACAGTCACAAGTCTATCATTCTGCTATTTAATTGTATGCATCTCTGCTTCTAAATAAAAGGATGACTCCTAATGATAAATTATTTAAATATTTTTTTAGTTGTGAAGACATAATGGTGAAAATAAAAGTCAGAGAGGCAGGGAGAGAAGAGGAGATGAGAAGAGAGAGAGCAAATGAGCCTCTATCTGCTGATTTACTTCTCAAATGGCCACAAAAGTCAGGCTTGAGCCAGGTCAAGGATGGAACCTGGGACTTCATTTTGGTCTTCCATGTGAGTGCCAGGGATCTAAGCATTGCTTAGATCTGTTGCTTTCCCAAGTATATTAGCAAGAAACAGGTTCTCAAGTAAAGAAGTCAGTGCTCCTAAATGGGGCGCTAACATATTAAGTGGCATCTTAACCCATTGTGCCAAAACAGCAGCCCCCATTTCTAAATTCCCTCATCACACTTTAGAATGTTCCAGGTAATAACTCATCTAATTATCTTCCCCCTTCAACCTTCTAGGTCTTGTTTTCCTTTATGAAAAATTTTTTGATGACATTTATCTTTCAGTTCATCTATTGGACTTTATATTTTGCCTAATATAACTTTAGTTTCTAAAATCTCTGAAATATATGGTTATTATTCTTTTTTGTACATCTATTATTGATCGTGGATACAAGGTTTTCTCTTATCCTTCTGGTTGATTTTTTTTTTAATTACAATCGCTTTTATTTTAAAAATTGTTTTGCTGCAATCCTTTTTGGTGCATTGTTTGTTTTGATCTCCCACCATCATTTTGGAAGCTATCTTGAATGCAGGCTGTTTGTATTCAGAGTTAAGATTAAAACAGCACAAAAACAATGAAAATCTCTGAATGCTTAGTTGAAACCTAATCATTTGTTGGGAAATATGCAATCATGATCGTCTGTATATCAATACCCACAGGATTGTTCAGAAAACAATCTTCCCCTTTCTTTTCTGAAGAATTAGAGGACTGCTTGCTAAGGTTGTAGAAGCCAACAAAGGGGAGGAGATTCAAAAATTTTAGTCTTGCTTCTCCTTTATACCCTCTATTGTGCCTGGTTCTGGAGATTCTTGAACTCAACTGTTCTAGGGGCAAACCTCTTGGTTGCTGAGTTTTGGAGTGGTGATGACTGGCTGGTCCAAGTCATAGGGCAAAGTCAGTGGGTGAGAGACAGGGGTGGGGGTCTACAATTCTCCTGCATATACTTTCCATCAGTTTTCCTGTGTTTCCCTCTACCTTCTGAGATATTTGTTTCACTGATTTTTCAGTAATTATGGGGTTCTACAAGTCAAATTAGCTTCTTTCTTACAGGTATTTGGTATTAGCTTTTTGTTCTAGATTTTTCTCTTATAATCAAAGTTGTTTTTCAAGAGCATACTTGCATTTCTGCTCTTAGAAAACATAAAGAATAAGCAAGTAGAACAAACTTTTCTTTTAAGAAAGGGGTTGATCACATTCCATCGGGATATTTTAGCTTTGTGGCAACACTTCTCATCAGGGTATTATGGAAAAGGAAACACAGTCTCTACCTACACAGCTACATGTTCTGATACAACCACATGTGTGGCGGTAATGGTGGTGTGGTGGGGTTACTAAATGGAAGCAGGATAAAATGGATATTGGAGGATATTCTACAGTCTTAACCACAGATATGAGCAGTGCTATTCTTTTCCATGTGATTGTGATCCTCCTGCAAACAAAGCAGAAGTTTCCAACACAGACACATACTTAACAGCTGGTGCACATCTGTCTTCTGTTCTGGGTTTACAAGTGGACTATGCTGACCATCCTTATCTATGAGTCTTAGCACCCCTAGCTTCAATTTAATTCATTTTGTCTTCAGAAGAAACATCCCTAAAGAGATAAGACTTCAAGTCATGTACAGCATTTTAACTGGGTATCTCTATTCATAACTTGATGAAGCGCAGTAGGTTCTCTTCTTTATGGTTGCAGAGTGTTAGAACACAGTCTCCAGACAGATACATCTTGCATGCCATAAGAAAGAACATGCCATAACTAATACAAAATAGGAAAAATTCTCTACTGTTCATACTGCACAGCTGTGTTTCTCAAATATGGATGTATATAGGAATTATCCAGGGACTGGGGTTAGAAGTAGAATATAATTCATAGGTGTGGCAAGGCCTGAGACTCTGAATCTACAGTAACTTCTCAGATACTGCCAGCTTGTTACTCAAGCAGCACACTTTAGTTAACGAGGTCCTTTCTCTGTTAATATCCAATTACTCTCTTCTTTGGGTTATACAATCTCAACCTGGATGCAGAACTCAGAAATGTCTAAAGTAAGCAACAACAAATGCTTGCCTTCTGATAAACACAAGTAAAGGAATTCCAGGTTGCTATGGTTTTTCTGTACACAAGATAATTTTGCAAATAGTAAAATTAAAAGATAGATTGGTTAAAATCCCACATAGAATTTCTCTGTCATATAAGCCAAAGAAAACAAAATTGTCTAAAACATCTAAAGAGAAAATAAACTTTAGCTGGCTACCCTCTTATCTTACGATTGTAGCTGTCAAATGAATGAATGTGAAGATGCAGTCAAAGCCCAACACCAAAACTGGTCTCTGTTTTTGGCTCATCTATGTGGACGACTATGGAGCCTGCTGGTTTTGAGAGGCTGTAGTTCAGGGCATTACTTACCAGTGGAGGCAGGCCAAGATAAAAGTTTTTTTTTTCCTTAGCAAACAGAATTATAAAGCAAAATAAAGCTTTCAATATTGACACTGTCTGCTGCTTTGTTTTGTGCTGACTGCAGGACTTACTGAATGATTTATTCTCTAAGACTGTACCCTCAGGATTCAGTTGCTAGAGCTTCTGATTTCTACCTAAAGACTCTGTTGTGTGCAATTCTCTTTATTTTCAATTTGTATTTCCTGCTCTGATAAAGGGTGACCAGATATAAGGAACATACGTATTCATTTGTGATAACAGAAATTTCATTAATTTCTTATTGTGAGGAAAACTGGTTTTACCTTAGTTTCTCACAAAGCAAGCCTCGTTTTAGGAGTTTTCAAAAAGTTCATGCAAATGTACCTTATACAAATGTATGCACAGAATTCAAATTTTTTAGCAAATTCAATGTGTATTAATTTATGGAGGCATACATAAACAGGATCTATTTTGAGGCACTAAGAAGGGTAAACCACAGCAACATGAATTCTACTAAAATTGAACAAAGAATAAATATGAAGTTTTTAATGATGTTTGGGTGGAAGAATAGTAAAACCATTGATGAGTCACAGAACAGTATATTAAAACAATTACCAAAATAATCATCAGGTTACAAATGGATAAATCCTTTTAGAATGAAAGGAGAAGATTTTAAATGTGATGCCCAGAACTTTAGACAGACCAGCTTTATCAACTTTCAAGTAAAAAAATAATTTATCTTGTTTATTGACTAATTAAAGAAGACCAACAATTAATTGCAGAAACAGTGGTCAACACTATAGCATCTTAACTGATTCAGCATACACAAAATGGAGGCAACATTATGCTCAATGGGTGTCAAAACTAGCAAATGCAGATCAGATACAGATGAGAGAACTTTAAATCAAATTTTAAACAAGCAAGATCAATATGATAATGCATGCTTTAGAAGGATTGTAACAGGAGATGAAACATAACTTTACCCCTAAGAATCCTGAAGACAAAACACAACCAAAGCAATGGATACCAAGAGGTGCAAATATTCCAGAGTAGAAACAGACACTATAAAGAACAAAGGTCACGGTAGCAAGTTTTGGTGAGGTTCTTCAACAGGGTTTGCTCACTGACAGGCTACACATGCAAAAAGCAGTAACATCTGCTTACCACAAGGGTGGTTTAAGAAGGCCGTGGGTGGGGGCATGTAAAAAAAAAACACGGAACGGGGTCTAAAAAAAAGAGGGGAACCATTACCAGAGAGCCCTTCTCCACCATGACAATACTGATACCTCTTATTAAACAAGGGTAATTCTGCAAGATGTTCAGTGGGAATCATTAGTCATAATTTGACAACTTCTGACGGACTTAGTTTTGGCTACTAATCTTGATGAAACGCTTAAGAGATATCTATTTTGTTCATTTAACTTTGGATAAAAGACTACACTGACATGACTAATTTCCAGAACCCTGAGCTCTTTAGAGGACTAAATGGGTGGTATCATGGCGTTAAAAAGTCTGTTGAACTTGATACAAACCATGTATGTTCTACTACAGTAGAGAATGTCAGAGTCTCCAATTTGCTAGGAACCTACCTTTTCTTGGCAGTATTTTAGGAAGGAGGCTGCTCTGGAGAAGGCTCCCACACTACAATAGGCATTCATCAGTTGCTGGGGTGATTCCTAAACAGAACAGAGGACACAGGTTGGGTACTGGACATATGGGGCTATTTTTCCCTGTGGCTTTATTTAGATGCTAATAGCTTATAGCACAGAATGGGGTCCAAGCAGCTGAAAATGGGGCAAATGGGATGTGCTCTATCTGCTGAGCAATGTAACACTCTGGATTGATTATAATTTTCTTAGATTCACTCTTACATTTTTATATCTAAATTTATTTTTTTTTAAAAAAAAAAACATGTAGCTGATATAAGAAAACTGCATATTTATGGAGTACAGTGTGATATTTTGTTTCACATATGCAATGAATAATACAGATACATGGGCAATTAGCACTTGAAGTTCATGAAACATTTATCATTTTCTTCTGTATTGGAAATCTTCAAACTTCTATATTCTAGTTCTTTGTGAAATATGTAATAAATTTCTATAACTCACAGTCACACTGGTGTGTTGTGGCAAACTAGAATTTATTCTTCCCATCTAACTATATTTTGAAACTTGTTATCCAATTTGTCTATTCCTCTACCCTTCCTAGCCTCTACTTTCCACTATTTAACTTTCT